>NC_064841.1:70640627-71255940 GCF_024166365.1 Elephas maximus indicus | reverse complement strand
TGAACTGGTGAAGTGCTCTCCCATCAAGGAGACTGGTAATGCTACACGCATGGCATGTGAATCTATCAGAGAATTCAGTTCTGCCCTTGGACCTCCGGAAGAGAAGAATGCACTGTGGAGTCCATATTGCAGAGTGTGCCAGCTTTGACCCTCCTCTGGGCAATCCCCACATCCCTACTATTAGGCAAGAAATTTGAAAGATCTGTGAGTCCAGAGAACGTGCCCACAATGACCTTCACTCTCTCAACCCCCAAGCTATGCTCCTGGAATTTCCTGTCCAAACAGCCTGGGGCTCGTTTGCAAGAACAGGCCTCTTGCCTGGATCCTTCTTCTCAAGGGTAGACTGCACCACTGGTGCTATGTACATCACCCCACCATCAGGACAGAGACAAAGCTTGATTATGAGGGCTCAGCTGCATATACATGATGACAAGGCTCCACAAAATGTGGGCGGGACCATGGTAGGAAGGGCAGAGAGAGTGCCTGGCAAAGGTCTTCCCTTCCTACACTACCATATTCCAGATGGAAATCCAAGAAACCCACCAAGCCTAATTTCAATCCTGGCCGTCCAAGTCCTTATAAAGGCAAAATTATTAAGCTAAGAGGAAATGATGTAACTTACTTATTTAACAGGTTGTTTTCTTGGTGTTAACTTACACTATTTATACATATGGTATGAAGACCTCTACATGGAAACCCTGGTGGCACAGTGGTTAAGAGTTCTGCTGCTAACCAATAGGCCGCCAGTTTGAATCCACCAGGTTTCGCTCTGTCTTATAGGATCATTATGAGTCTGATTCGACTCGACAGCAATGCGTGGGTTTTTATATGTACTCCAGCCCTGGGTCCTACAAATATTAGGTAGAGGGATTGATAGCAGCTCTATGGGTCTATAGAGAGGGAATGCTTGTCCATTCTAATTAACGTTGTTCTGTTCTTTTATTTTGCTTCCCATATTGCATAAATGAGAAATCTGGGTTTCCACGAATGTTCCAGCTTAGAAACTTTTTGTGTCATTAAAAAAAAAAAATCCAAGTCAAGCTGTTTTATGGTACTTCAGGTCTGGATGAAACCAGGAAGTAATAGGAATATAAAAAGAAAACTTGATCTTCTAAGATTTTCTGTACTAAAGTGGTTTGGATAAAAATTAAGCCTTTAAAATCTTTTGAGGTTCACGTATCAATGCCACTGATTTCTAAAAAAATATTTTATTGCTGGATTCTTTGGAAAGTAAAGAACTTCGTTCCCCTCCAAGGCTTTGTAGAAATTTTTTGTCTTAAATAATACCGCTTGCAAAATGAGTCTTTTAAAACTGTGAAGGATGTCAAAAGAAATGTGAAGAACGAAGAAAAGCAGAAATTAAAGGAAAGAACCAGAGCTCTGCTGGCAGTGAGGCCCAATTCAAGCTGTTTGGGTCCAGTCAGAGTCTTTTAAATCTTTTGAAGCTCATACAGTTTTCTGATCCCTAACAACCCATATTCTTGAAAAATTAAGCAGAAAAGTAGCATGAGCTAAATGTCTTCATGTTTGAATTAGAGAACAGGGAAAGGGCTTGCCACCTTCAGGGAAGGCTTTTAATCAGAATGTCTCTTCATCCTGGCTTTTGACCTTTCCTAACGTTCAATTGTTTTTTCACACTGGTCTTGAAAGAGCCTATGGCTTTAAGCAAAGAAGGGTGGATATCTTCATCTTGCTTAGCATGGCTTATGTCAAGATTTTGCCCTTGTGAAAGCACCCTGGTATGGTGGTGACAGACAGAAAGGAATGATGATTTTAAAGTGGTTTCTGCTTTTGTTAAAACTTTTATTTCAAAACAATTGGAAGCACACCCCATCACTGCTATGAAAATTTCTACCTTTAAACTCATGTGTAATTCTTTGGAAATTATATCTTCTGATAAAATGACATATTTCTCCAACTAGTTCCTGACTTTACTTCCATTCATCTCACCAATGCATTTTGTAACCCGAAATAACATTCCTGCCTTGCAAATTTATTTTCTTTAGAAGTGTATTTATCAAAAATCTGTAATTAAAAAATGTGCCACTACTGTCTAGTAAAATGCCTTATGTTTATAGCTCTGCAAAGAGTATTCAAATTCACTGCACAAGTAGATTAACCTTTTATGCCAGCTTTACGGAAAAAGAAACTGAAACTAGAAACTACTATGACTAAGCAACTTGTCCGTGGTCATATATCTAGTAAGGGTTAAAGATGGTTATTCAAATGAGTGAATTCTGTCATATTTTCTCAAGAAAGATTAGACATACTTTGGACATTGTCATGGATTGAACTGTGTCCCAACGAAATATGTGTCAATTTGACTAGGCCTTGATTCCCAGTATTGTGTGATTATCTACCATTTTGTCATCTGATGGGATTTTCCTAATGTGTTATAAATCCTGCCTCTATGGTGTTAATAAGGCAGGATTAGAGGCAGTTATGTTAATGGGGCAGGACTCAATCTACAAGATTAGGTTATATCTTTAGTCAATCTCTTTTGAGATATCAAAGAGAGAAACAAGCAGAGACAGGGGGACCTCATACCCCCAAGAAACAAGAGCCAGGAGAATTGTGTGTCCTTTGGACCCAGGGTTCCTGTGCTGAGAAGCTCCTTGACCCAGAAAGATTGATGTTAAAGCCATCCACATGTGATATTTCTGTTATAGCAGCCCTAGGTGACTGAGACAGAATTTGATACTGAGAAAGTGGGTGTTGCTCTAACAGATACCTACATTATGGAAGTGGTTTTGAAATTGCATGGATAAAGGCTAGAAGAGCTTTAAAGTGCCTAATAGTAAAAGGAAAATGCTGGTGGCATAGTGGTTAAGAGGTATGGCTGCTAACCAAAAGTTTGGCAGTTCAGATCTACCAGATGTTCCTTGGAAACCCTATGGGGCAGTTCTACGCTGCCCTATAGGGTCACTATGAGTCAGGATCAACTGCAACTTTTTTTTTTTTTAATTGTAAAAGCCTAGATTGCCTTGAAGAGACTGTTGATGGAGTTATGAACATCAAAGACAATTCTGGTGAGGACTCAGAAGGAAATGAGCAGAGCCGTTACACTGGAGGTGGTGCAGAGGGTGAGAAGTAGCAGCAGAGAAATCACAGCAGGAGAAATGGTTCTCTGCTGCTGCTGGTCCTCTGCAGTGGGTGTGTATGTATCTATGTATGTATATATATGACATATATATGTGTGTGTATATATATGTGCATAAATGCATATTAAATACAGGATTTTATATATATATATGTAAACCCATTGCCCTCTAGTTGATTCTGACTCACAGAGACCCTATAGGACAGAGTAGAACCACTCCATAGGGTTTCCAAGAATCAGCTGGTGGGTTTGAACTGCCTTCCATTTGGTTAGCAGCCTAGCTTTTAACCACTGTGCCATCAGGTGAGCAGAATTTTGAAATGTGAGATGGCCAATAGATACAGTAAATTTCTGGCAATAATTTATATTTAAGTGAAAACACAGTTGAGAATTCAAATAATTAAAAGATCATTTGGGGACATACTGGGAATCATGACCCTTGATATGGAGGAAGCCTTGGCCTTGAATAATTTACAGATATGTTGCCTTCTTTCCACCTTTATGAGCTCCCGTGTTTTATGTGACTAACACATGGTGAATTGCATCTGGTTCCTCCCAGAAAGTACATTCATAAAAGGCATACATTTTACAACATATTCACCTTACTCACCTCCATCACACCTACTGCTCCTCTCTGGCACCTTTTCTGGCACCATGCTTCATCTTCCACCAATTTTTCTACCTTCTAACCTGCCACTAAAGCTCATAGTCTTGCTTTCCATCTGAATAACTTTTCCTTCTTACTATGGACACTTTATCTGACAAATTCTATAAATAAACTTTTTTTGCTACAGACTGTTTTTTCTTCAACCTCCTTTTTTCTACTAAAAATAGTTGTATTTACACAAAAGGACAAATTTTGTTTGAGACCATTAGTGTACAAACCAAAGAGAAGGTTTACATACAAAAAGAAACAATGTCTGATGGTTATGAGGAAGGGGACGGATGGGAATGGAAAAACACTAAATAGACGAAAAATAAGTGGCAACTTTGGTGAAGGGTAAGACAGTACACAATACTGGGGAGGCCAGCACAACTTGTACAAGGCAAGACCATTGAAGCTTCATAGGCACATCCAAACTTCCTGAGGGGTGGAATTGCTGGGCTGAGGGCTGTGGGGACCATGGTCTCGGGGAACATATAGCTCAATTGGCATAACGTAGTTTATAAAGAAAATGTTCTACATTCTACTTTGGTGAGTAGCATCTGGGTTCTAAAAGCCTGTGAGTGGCCATCTAGGATACTCCATTGGTCTCACCCCTTCGGGAGCAAGGAAGAATGAAGCAAACTAAAGATACAAGGAAAAGATTAGTCCAAAGGACTAATGGATCACATCTACCACACCCTCCACCAGACTGAGTCCAGTACAACTAAATGGTGCCCAACTACTACCACTGACTGCTCTGACAAGGATCACAATAGAGGGTCCTGGACAGAGCTACAGAAAAATGTAGAACAAAGTTCTAACTCAAAAAGAAAGACCACACTTGCTGACCTGACAAGAGACTGGAGAAACCCTGAGAGTACGGCCCCTGGACACCCTTTCAGCTCAGTAACGAAGTCACTCCTGAGGTTTACCGTTCAGCCAAAGATTGGACAGGCCCGTGAAACAAAACGAGACTAAAGGGGCGTACCAGCCCAAGGGCAAGGACTAGACGGCAGGCGGGAACAGGAAAGCTGGTAATAGGGAACTCAAGGTTGAGAAGGGAGGGTGTTGACATGATGTGGGGTTGTTAGCCACTGTCATAGAACAATGTGCGTACTGACTGTTTAATAAGAAACCAGTTTGTTCTGTAAAACTTCCTCTAAAGTACAATTTAAAAAAATAAATAAAAAAGACTAAAAATAGCTATATTTAATATTGTGAGTGCTCATATATTTTTTTTTTTTTAATTACGCAGTCCCTTTTGAACTGACTCATGGACAGTTAGCCTAAAAAATGAATTATAGTTGATAATACTATTCCTGGCACCACGCCAGATACAAAGTTTAATGCATGAACAGGGTGCAAGTTCAAGATCCTGGAGTTTCATGAACTTGAATGCTACTACTGTGTTTATGCTTAATAAAAGGTTTTCTTGACAACTTTTTCTCAAATATTTACATACACACATGTTCTATATGTGTTAGCACAGGCTAAAGAAAATAGAGAAGCTTCAGGTATTGCAGTGACTGAATCAGAAAAATACATTATGAATCTGATTTGTTAATCAGCAGTTATTAGGATGGTTGAAAAGACCAATTACAAGGGTTGCAACCAGTTCAGATGATGCACATTGTCACGGGTGGAGCTCATCAGGGACAAAGGTATAGTGAAGATTTACAGATACTTTGAGGGCCAAACCTGTTCAGTTATTTAAGTTACTGATGCAAAAGTAGACGTGGAGTCTGAAATCTCTGCTTAGAGTCGCAACCTCTTTTTCTCTTGGGTAGATTGGCCTGGCTCCATAGTGGTACAAATCAACTGTGTTTACTATGCCTAACATTTGAAAAAGAAGGAATTTTCTAGGAAAATGCAAATTACTCCTAAGAATTTGAGTTAAATAAGTCTAAAAATGATGACATTTTATATACTTTTACAACTTTTTTCATTGTGAGGTGTATTGCACAAGGTTTTGTGGGTAGTTTTAAAAATTTTGTCTTGTTGAACAATATTCAGCAGAGAACACTTCCATACAGAATCAAACCTTTCATGATAGATTATCTACAGATCTATAAGCCAAAAACTAAACCCGTTGCCATCAAGTTGATTCTGACTCATAGCAACCCTATATGGCAGAGTAGAACTGCCCCATAGGGCTTCCAAAGAGTGGCTGGTGGATTCAAACTGCCATCCTTTTGGTTAGCATCCAAGCTCTTAACCACTGTGCCACCAGGGATCCTATATATGTATAAAAAAGCCAAACCAAACCCATTGCTCACGAGTTAATTCTCACTCAGCGACCCTATAAGACAGAGTAGATAGAACTGCCCCATAGGGTTTCCAAGGAATAGCTGGTAGATTCGAACTGCTAGCCTTTTGGTTAGCAGCCGAGCTCTTAACCACTATGCCACCAGGACTCCTACGTATCTGTAAACAAGCAAACAGACCCATTGCCATCAAGTTGATTCTGACTTATAGTGACACTATATGACAGAGTAGAACTACCCCATAGAGTTTCCAAGGAGTGCCTGGCAGATCTGAACTGCTGACATTTTGGTTAGCAGCCATAGGTCTTAACCACTATGCTACCAGGGTTTCCTATATATATATGTATAGCTGGATCTAAAATCTAAATCTATATTCATATCATTGTCTATGTAAAAGCAAAGTTCTACACTCTGATAAAGATACATAAGAGCAGATAGCAATGTTCGGTAGTTTTTCTTATGATATTATGAGTTAAAATATATGCAAAACACCAAGTATTTTTGTTAAGGTATAAAGCAAGCATAAGGAAAAATTTGGGTGCTTAGAAAGATCTCTGGGAACAGAAACAATATTTCATGTAATTTACAGGCTCAGAGAACATCTGTTAGAAGTGTTTTGTATAGAAGTCATTTATCAATGTCCTACATTATCTCCACTTATCCTTGGTTATCATTTTTAATAATCATAAAATTTAAACCACAGTAAATTAGAGTTGTATTCTACTTTTTTTGTGAATTATTTTTTAAATTGTCTATACTGTAGTTATTTTATTCTATAGCTTACAGAAATAATAGAGAACATCATCTGTGATTTCGGAATGAAACATCAGAATTTCTCAAAAACTAGGGAAAATGACAGGCTCTGATTTTTTGGGCATAAGATTTCAAGTGCAGACTATTAATTTACATGAACATTAAAATACTTATTTCTTGATAATATGATTATTATGTATCACGTGTCCTCATACCGCTACCATCTTTATCAGTCAGATTGTACCGCTAGACAGTGGTAACCAATGACCTCAAAATTCAACAGCTTATAAAATAGGGGTTTGTTTCTCACTTATGCTACATGTTCATTGTCAGTTGCTTCAGCTGCACTTCGTATGACGTTTACTCCAGAACTCAGACTGATGGAGCACTATCTTTAGATGATTGTCACCAATCAAGGAGAAGAAGAGCATGGTGAGCTCTGGGCTGTCACTTAAAAGTTTTACTTGGAAGTGCCGCTTTACTTTTACTCACATGTCATTGGCTAAAACAAGTGAACTGCTAAGCCTTGTGTCAATGACACTGGATCAGAGAGGAACAGTAAATATTAAAAAAAAAAATACAACATACCAATATTTCATAGAATGATGCTATTAGGTGCTGTTAAGTCAGCCCCAACTCAAGACAACCCCATGCACAATGGGACTGGGCTATTGTGATCCGATGTTTTTGTAGGCTGATTCTCAGAAGTGGATCACTAGGCTTGTCTTCCTAGTCTGTCTTAGTCTGTAAGCTCCACTGAAACCTGTTCACTGTCACAGCAATATGTTAGCCTCCACCTGCAGACTAGTGCTGGCCGTACTTGAGCCGCATTGGCCAGGAATTGAATCCATATCTCCATCATGGAAGGCAAGAATTCTACCAATGAAAAAATAACGCCTTCAAAATGATGCTAGGTTCATATATATTTCAACTGTTCATTCTTTTTCTTTACATGTTTCTAGAATCTAGTGTAAACTAAAAGAAAAAAGAAGCAAAAAAAAAAAAAAAGTTTTCTCATTATCCATAATCAATGTCCCAGATTCCACCTACTTTAATTAGAGCATAAGAAAATAAAATCAGATAGCTAAGGTTCTAATACACAAGTAATTTTTGCCTAATTATTTACTATAATTGTTTATATTGATTGCATTACCTTTAAAGGAAAAGAGTTTCTTTAGACCTTCCAAAACACTCACATATGCACAAAAAACAGCAACGTTAGAGAAATAACTATGATTTAAAACTCTTCTTAGCAAGTTGTTTCAGTATGCGGGTAGGGGAAAAACGGCTACACCGTCACAGTTCTGCCAGCAGTGACTTCTTGGACAATCTCCCCTCATATTCCAGCTACGGTCTTTTCAGAGCAATTAGCTTATATAATATCTGTTTTGTAGTGCCTCTGTATAGGGAAAGTCGTGGTTTGAGCTGTGTCTCCCAAAAAGAAATCTTCAGGTCCTCACCCCGTGCCTGTAAATATGAACTTGTTTGGAAATAGGGGTTTTCTTTTGTTAAGGATTCATACTGGGCTAACGTGGGTCCTAAACCCAATCACTTCTGAGTGGTATCTTATAAAAAGAAACACGCACAGAGGGAAGACAGACATGCGAGGACCCATCTACACGCAAAGGAATGTTAAGGACTGCTGACAGATACCTAAGTGAGAGAAGAAATCAACACAATAGAGGCCCAGA
This sequence comes from Elephas maximus indicus, assembly GCF_024166365.1. NCBI lineage: Eukaryota > Metazoa > Chordata > Mammalia > Proboscidea > Elephantidae > Elephas > Elephas maximus. Next base: position 71,247,486 of record NC_064841.1, on the reverse strand, counting down.
TTTGGATTTTCAGCCTCCAGAACTGTGAGAAAATAAATTTCTGTTCTTGAAAGTCACCCACTTGTGGCTTTCCTTGTTATGGAAGGCCTAGGTAGCTAAGATACCTACCAACTGCAGTGACTTAAAATGTCTTTAAATTTTAGTCACTTTGGACTTTATGGAAGAGAGATCTTGTTGGAAGTGATTGGCCACATTTTATATATATTTAATTAATACCCATCAGAAAATGTTTTAATGTACCTGTACATCAGAATTAGGTACGAATCATCCTGTTATTGAAAGCTGAAGCCTTAGAAGTTAATTTGTTTTCCAGTAATTCTAGCACTTTCAAGTTTTTTTTTTTTTCCCTTTCCTTTAGCAGTTCCATTTTAGTGTGCCTGGCAGTTTTTTTTCCCCCCCAATTATTTTCATGGTGTCATATTTTAAAATGGAGCTATAATCACAACATTACTTAATTGGAAATATATTTAATGGTTCTGATTTTACAACTATAATATTTCAGATTTATTCTATCCTTCCTAACTTAATCAATCCCTTTGTCAGGAGATGAGATTTTTTTTTTCCTAGACTTTCTAACACAAGGGTTATCATTACACAGTTAATTTTGATATGGTTCCCCCTACGTAATGTATCACATACCGTATCTTATCTCCAGCTGAAGATAATTATTTTTTAAAGTGACTAAGTAATAAGATATATGCATTGACACAAATAGACAGCAGTGAATTCAGAATGCACAGTAGAGTGTTCAAATTAAAGCAAATGCTTCCATGCCCAAGTACTTCATTTGTAATTGCAACCATTCATTGCACTCGATTCTTCCCTTCACCTTCTTCCTTTCCCTCCCCCAACTCCTCCCTCCCAGTTTTTACATGACAGCTCGGTAATAAACCCAGGATGCTTATCTGTTTTTCCCCAATACGGCGCACTTTCCAAGGTCTATGTTCAAGGTTACACACTCTAAGGATCGGTTCGGCATTAAACCAGTACCAGTGTAACTTCATATTTCTCCTTGAAGGTTTTGGATGTGAACAACTGTGTCTACCATGAGCAAAACAGTAATGTCTGTGCTCAGGGACAGGTTAAAGATAGATAGTATGTCTGTATCTCTGTGTGTGTGTGTGTATGTGTGGGAGGGGGGCATGGGGGACAGACAGGGGAGAGACAGAGGAGACAGAAATAAACACCTTGAAGTGTTAGATAAAGCAGAAGGGAGAAAGCATAAAGACTACGAACGGGAGACTGGGAATGGAAAAAGAAGGATTCCTTCCTTAGAAATGATCATGTAAAGCTAATAATATTGCTAGCACCTAAAATCTGAATGATCACATTGTAGAAATATTTCATCACTTTTTTATGACCTTTTTTCTTTAAATTTTTATTGTGCTTTAAGTGAAAGTTTACAAGTCAAATCAGTTTCTTATACAAAAAGTTATATACACCCTGCCATTTACTCCCAATTGCTCTCCCCACAATGAGACAGCCCGCTCCTTCCTTCCACTCTCTGTTTTCATGTCCATTCCGCCAGCTTTTAACCCTCTCATCTCCCCTCCAGATAAGAGATGCCAACATAGTCTCAAGTGTCCACCTGATCCAAGAAGCTCATTCTTCACCAGCATCTTTTTCTATCCCTTTGTCCAGTCCAATCCCTGTCTGAGAGTTGGCTTTGGGAATGGTTCCTGTTGTCGGTTAACAGAAGGTCTGGGGGCCATGACCACCCAGGTCCTTCTAGTCTCAGCCAGGCCATTCAATCTGGCCTTTTTACGAGAATTTGGAGTCTGCATCCCACTGCTCTCCTGCTCCCTCAGGGGTTCTCTGTTGTGTTCCCTGTCAGGGCAGCCATTGGTTGTAGCCGGGCACCATCTAGTTCTTCTGGTCTCAGGCTGATGTAGCCTCTGGTTTATGTGGCCCTTTCTGTCTCTTGGGCTTGTAATTACTTTGTGTCCTTGGTGTTCTTCATTCTCCTTTGGTCTAGGTGGATTGAGACCAATTGATGCATCTTAGATGGCTGCTTGCTAGCATTTAAGACCCCATATGCCACTCTCCAAAGTGGGATGCAGAATGTTTTCTGAATAGATTTTATTATGCCAATTGATTTAGATGTCCCCTGAAACCATGGTCCCCAAACCCTTGCCCCTGCTACCTGGCCTTTGAAGCCTTAAGTTTATTCTGGAAACTTCTTTGCTTTTGGTTTAGTCCAGTTGTGCTGACCTTGCCTGTATTGTGTGTTATCTTTCCCTTCCCCTAAAGTAGTTCTTATCTACTATGTAATTAGCGAATGTCCCTCCCTCCCCCCCTCCTGTAACCATCAAAGAATATTTTCTTTTCTGTTTAAACTATTTCTTGAGTTCTTATAATAGTGGTCTTACACAATATCTGTCCTTTTGCAACTGACTAATTTCATTCAGCATAATGCCTTCAAGATTCCTCCATGTTATGAAATGTTTCACAGATTCCTCACTGTTCTTTATCGATGCGCAGTATTCCATTGTGCATCCCTTTTTTTTGTTTTTTTTTTTTTAGATGTCAGTGGCTGCTATGGAACGTGGCAGTGTTAAATGCAAGGAATTCTTGGATGGCACAAATGGGTAATGTGCTCTGTTACTGTCTTAGTCACCTAGTGCTGCTGTAACAGAAGTGCCACAAGTGGACGGCTTTAACAAAGAGAAATTTATTTCTTCACAGTAAAGTAGGCTTAAAGTCCAATTCAGGGCATCAGCTCCAGAGAAAGGCTTTCTCTTTCTGTTGGGCTTCTCACCAGTCTTCCCCCGGACTAGGATCTTCTCTGCACTTGGACCCTGGGTCCAAAGGATGCGTGCAGTCTGCTTCTGGCACTGCTTTCTTAGTGGTATGAGTTTCCCCCTCTCTGCTCACTCCCCTTTCCTTTTTATCTCTTGAGAGGTAAAAGGTGATGCAGGCCTCACCCCAGGGAAACTCCCTTTATATTAGATCAGGGATGTGACCTGGGTAAGGGTGTTACAATCCCACCCTAATCCTCTTTAATGTAAAATTACAATCACAAAATGGAGGTCAATGTCAATCACACAATACTGGGAATCATGGCCTAACCAAGTTGACAAATATTTTTTGGGGACACGGTTCAATCCATGACAGTTGCTAATCAAAAGGTTGGTGGTTCAAACCCACCCAGAGGTGCCTTGGAATAAAGGCCTGGTAATCTACATCTGAAAGGTCACAGCCATTGAAAACCATACGGAGTGTAGTTCTGCTCTTAAATCTATGAAGTCACCATGAGTGGACATTCACTCAACAACTGTTTTTGTTTTGCTTTCTTTCTCTTTTTCTCCCCCTTTATTCAGGCCCATTGGCTCAAGCCGGTGAAGAGTAAGGGTATAGTAAAAATGAATGGCTTAAAGTCACCTTTTTCACTCTAGTGTTTTCCAGAATGTGGTTGGTGACTAAAGTTTGTCAGAATCAATTTGGATTCTTGCTAAAAAAAAAAAAAAAAAATTTGAGAGCTGACTCAAAACTTCTTAATATCGTAATTTCTGGGGTTGTAGGTAGCCTAAGCATCTATATTTCAACAATTTCTCCAGGCGACTCTGTATATACTTCAAGTTTGCAAAACATAGTTAGCTATTTAAGCCCTTTCTCTCGTCTGTGTAAAATGAAGGCACCAGGAAACATTTGACTTACATGTGGTTACCATTTCATATATCTTCCAAGCCAGGTCAATATTAAGACAAAAAGGAGATGCTATTAATAGTTCATCCTCGATAGTGAGTGTAGGCCGGGTAAGCTCCAGGCAGGTGCTTAAGAAACACTTAGATAAAAGCACGCTTAGGGAAATTTCCCTAACGGATGGCGCTAATATGATTTTGCCCAATTTTTGCATCAGTATCTTGACTTTAATAGTGAGGTGACATCCATAAAGTCCAGGTATTCATACTTAACAATCCAAAGCAGTTTCTTTTCTAAGAATTTTACATAGACCATAAAAGAATAACTCCAGAATTGTTGAATGCGTACTAAACTGTTAGCTACAAACACTTTACTGTTTTGTTTATTATTTTTACACATCCAGAGTGTATAATTTACAGTGGGCTTCTGACACTAACTTCTAATTCCTCCTCCTTGATAGGCTGGTGAAGTCTCTCAGCCAGGGCATAGTGTCCTCTTACCCCAAGTGTCATCAGTCTTTTTTGAGGGTCCCTTGCTCTTCTTGTTTTGTATCATCCCTCATGGGCTTGGTCTTTTCCTTGTGTGAGAACTAATATTATTATTTTCAGAAAGGTCTTTGTTTTTACATTGGCAAATGCTCAAGTAAAACTTGAGAACCAAGTCTTTGTAATACTCTTTCCAGCTCTGCTTCTTCCAGGAAAGTGCAATTGCTGTGGGCCGATTGTACAGTGGGGAGTATATGTATGAAGAATGGTATTTTCAATATTTTGTGGGGAAGACTAACCAGTCTGGATTGAATTGAAAGCTGAATTTGCTTTTCAATTGGAAGAAAAAAACAAAAAATCAGATGCTATAGCAATCCTTATAAAGAATATTAAAAAAAAAAAAAACTAGTGCCATCGATGAATTGAAAGCTGAAGTTGCTTTTCAATTGGAAGAAAAAAACAAAAAATCAGATGCTATAGCAATCCTTATAAAGAATATTAAATATCTCTCCCTAAATGAAGCACCTCAGGGGTTGTTATGGTAGGTATAATTGTTTATGGGGGAAATATTCACTCTTGGAAAACATGGACACTGGCCAGAATTTGAAGAAGGAACATCAAAAATACCCAACTGCGTATAAGCAGGGGAAATATAGTTATGTTTCTAGGTCATAGGACACTTAGGGCTTGAACTATGCAAACAATGTGAACAATTTGTGAAATATGACTTTTCTGTTTGAATTCGCCTCCTAAATAATATGCCACAAACAGCTTTACTATCACTTAAACACTGATGTTGTAGCTATTAGCCTTGAATTACCTGAACTTTGCTGTTCTCTTTTAGCCTCATCTGGTAGGAATTAGCCATTAGATGATTCTTGCGCATAACATATTTTGCTTGCTGGGTGGGCTATACCAAACTCAAACCTGTTATCGAGTTGATTCTGACTCATAGCGACTGGAGCCCTAGTGGTTAAGAGTTCAGGCTGCTAACCAGAAGGTCAGCAGTTTGAATCTACCACCGTTCCTTGAAAACGTTATGGGTGGTTCTACTTTGTCCTATAAGGTCGCTATGAGTCAGATGGGCTATAGCCCTTCTAAATTTTAGGGAGAGCGTTATGATATGCCCAGTGCACCCTCCCTATTTCTTTTAATTAGATAGGCCGAAGAACTTTCTTGTGGTCTCATAAGCTGCATCTGAGCTGCTGCTGTCCAGCACGCCACATAGGTGCCTAGGACCATGACTATTAAGATAGCCCTGAGTAAGTGCCCTAGTTCACTTCACCCACCAAAGACTGGCTGACTTGTGTTGTCTTCAGTGGGATGGGAAGTAAATTCCAATATCACAACACTCTTCACAGTCATGTGCCTCTGACCTGGCTTCTTCATTACTGTGCACTGTTGTATTTTAAAATTGCTTTGCTTATATTACACAAATACGCTGATAAATATGAAGATTTTGGTGTTTGGTTAATTAAATCCCTAAAAGTCACTTGCTTGTTCTTGCTTTGATGAACTACGTGTGTTGTGTTTGACCAGACAGTCAAAAAGCAATCGCCTTGGACAAATATAAGAAAACATATTTGCACTAACATGAAAGAAAAAGAAAAATGTGTGTCTAGCAACAGACAGCACCTGCATGAACTTCAGAAAATCCTGGCTGCCCACCAGAATGTGCGCTTTATCAATATGATGTCAATAACGTGGGTGTTTTACTTACCTTCCATTTTGTTACACTTGTTTTGTCTAAATATGGCTTTTGGAAATTTCTGCATAATTTTAACAAATTTAACTGCAAAAAGAGAAAATAAATCCTAAGTGTTATTTGCCATGATGCGTGTTAAAGCTCAGGTGATCCCTAACGACCACAGGTGTTTCTACTCAGGTCTTCAGGTAGGTGGCAAGAGGCTCTGTGATCTAAGGCCAGGTAATCCTTACTGTGGGCTCCTGGGCTGGTCATTTCACCTATGTGCTCTACTTTGCCCCCTGGATCTAACACCTGCTGTTTCCCCAAGCTATCACTATGCCAAGTGAAGCTTAGCATTTTCAATCCTGATAAAAGAGATTATTTCTGTGCAGTCATGAGTGGAAAAATGAATTCACACTGCTTCAAACATTTCTTTTATAGAAACTTAGCTTTTGGATTTAGGGCCATGTGTGATGAAATGGAATTTGGGTAATGAATGTGAACTCAAATTTATAAAAAAAATTCTCAAGTTTTTCAAAGGTTTCAAGGGTTCTGAGTCGGAATCAACTCGATGGCACTGGGTTTGTTTTTTTGGTTTGGATCAAGGGTTCAACAGCAAAAAATATCTCCTTAGTTCTTATGATGAGGAAGAGAGAGAAGGTCCTGGTGAATGGTTGAGCGGTGATGCTGAATTTGTGGCTAGATTTCTATGAAGCTAAATATTACTATGAGAACTCTGGCAGGTGCTCAGGGATATTTCATGAGATCATTATCCTGTATTCTGAAGATAATTAAATCTATTTCTTTTTCTATTTTCTTCCAATGCCTGGTCACATAGACCTAGAACGTAGAAAGAATGGCTCTTGTTCTTGGCTTTTCTTTTTCACAATTGAATCACATTTTCTTGATGGAAATGGAGTTCTAAAACATAATGAAAGCGAGTAGTAATAATTTAAAAGGTTGCTAAAACTGAAAATTAGGGAAATGTAGATAATACACACTAATGACATCTAGGTAATTCTTTTCTGTATTAGTATTAGATCTTTAATGGCTTTGAATGAGGCTGTGGGATGCATTAGTATAAAAAACACAAAGTAGTAAGTAAAACAACTCAGATCAGGATGGAGCTCTACACCACTTTGATTCTTTTTATAGCAGAATCACTGTAAAGAGTTTACTGTACAGACTAACATTTGCCCCCTTTGACATTCACGCATTCTCACTAAGAGTAGAAAGAAAAAGAGGAAAAAAAAATAGAAAAAAGAAAGAGTAAAAGAAAGAAAGAAGCTTTCATCAAAGAGAAAAGTCTTTTACATGAAGAAATTATTATATTCAGTGTGACCTGGAACTGTTGCTCTTGACATGAAGCTCTGAATAGCATGCCTGTTGTCTTGACTTCTATGCTCCAAGGCTGAACCCCAACTTCTAGTGTAGGTAATGCAGATACACATGAGAACGCAAGTATGATGATTTCCATGGAGTCAGAAGGTGACAAAAGCTCTTTTCTGCATGCATCTTGACTCAGATGTTTCTTTGGAAATGCTATTCATTTTCCCATTACATGTACACGTTAAACTAATTTGAATAATGTCCACATTCATTAGATTTTCACCGTAACCATTCTCCCAAGGCACATGCTGTCAGAGAAAAGTTGACAGTGTGAAGTTCAGAGGGAGTCTTTGTCGGCACCTGGATAACTTTAAAAAAAAAAAAAAAAAAAACCTGGATAACTTAAAAAAAAAAAATCTCCATTCCTCTCACTTTCTTAGCTTCAGTAATCCTTGAAGAGAACCAAGTCAAACCTTTTATTTTAATTAGGATTTTCAGTGTTTATGGACTTGAGAAACAAAAGTGAAAAAGAAATCTGAAAGAATAGAGGGCCAAGGTTGCTTTCTTTGTGACTAAGGGTAAATGCCAAATTTGAGAATAGGTTTGTGATACAGACCAAATGAACTAATAGGAAAGGGTATTTTGAATTATAGAGATATCAAATCAATATCTCATGTAGTATGAATCAGTGAATACTAAAAGAGAATGTATAACAGAAAGAAGTAATAGAAATGATATTTCTTAACTAATTGCAGACTTGCAAATAGACATGTCGTGTGCCACCATTTAAATATTATTCAGCAAGCATTTCATTTTTACCATCTTGGTGGCAAAAGGGGGGGATTTACTAATAAATAAATTACCAAAAAAAAGAATTACGAGCCTTCTAAAAGTCTTTACTTATAACTTTAATGGTAATTTTCCCAACACCATGCCATGAATTATTAAGAGAATATTGACATTTTGCCACGTATTTCAATCATACTTAAATTATTTCTTATAGTGAGAATAATATAACACTAATTAAAATTTCATTGAGTAATTTTTCAACCTTGACTGAGTTTTTAAATCAGTGTTCATTTCTTTGAAATCACTTCTTTGGAGTCAATGTCCACATGCTTCCTTATAATAAAAGATTTCTGCTTGTGAAATAAGAATAAACAGTCTGTAATTGTAAGATCACCTAAGCCTTTTTAATCTCTTTATGAATATCTACTTTTACTTTTGCTTAGACTATAAAACCAAAAAAAAAACACCAAACCCAGTGTGACCCTATAGGACAGAGTAGAACTGCCCCGTAGAGTTTCCAAGGAGCGCCTGGTGGATTCGAAATGCTGACCCTTTGGTTAGCAGCCGTAGTGCTTAACCACTATGGCCACCAGGGTTTCCACATGGGTAGATAAATACAGTTTGAGAGATTGATCAACATATAGGAATAGAAACATTAAAACACAAACAAATAAACAACAACAAAAAAACTAATTCTTTCCCAGAGACCTAAAGAAATATATATAGGGTTTTCTTGGTTGTAATCTTTCCTTAAACAGATTGCCAGGCCTTTCTTCTGTGGACTTGCTGGGTAGGTTCGAACTGCTAACCTTTAGGTTTCTAGTTGAAAGCAAACCATTTGCCTCATCCAGAGACCTTTCCCAAATGTGTATAGGATATTAAAACTGTAAGACCACAAAAAAATTCTATATATATCTACTTACGTTTCTGGGTGTACGAAATGCCCATATTTTGTTGCTGCTATTTGTTTAACAAGACTAAGGGGAAATTTAATATATTTAGAACATCCTCTTTAGGGCCCATTTGGTATGCTGTAAAATGCAGGAAAATATTGATCTTGGACTTCTGCGTAGGTTTGAGGCACTTTAAATTTATAATGGTATTCTCTCCTTTAGATCCATGACTCTGCTTGAAGTTTTCCACCTTGTGGGAGACAATGCAATAACCTTTGTGCACCTCCACGTTTGTAAGGTTTTGCCTGTGCGGTGTCAATTTGACACCTCACTATATGGCTTCAAGGAGGACTAGGAAAAGGACCTACCCTGCTTCATCCAAAGATAAGCTCCTCTGTTCCTGTCCTATGAATTCTTGATATCTTTATAAAAATCCCTCTGCAGATTAATTTCACCTGAGTTGATTAGGTTACATGAAGCTAAGAAACCCTAACTTCTGTAACAAGGCAAATATATTCTGTGAGTGAGAGGCATAACCTTCCCCAGTACCCCAGGCAGAATAATTACCAAGGATGGCACACTCTTCCAACCAGAATGAGGCAGCCTTAGGATCTTTCTCAACACAGTACTCCAGAAACTATTTGTTATGGGTGGAATTGTGTCCTTCCAAAATATGTGTCAAATTGGTTCAGCCATGATTCCCAGTAAGATGTGATCATCCTCCATTTTGAGATTGATGTAATTTTCTGATGTGTTGTAAATCCTAATCTCTGCCTGTGGTTAATGAGGCAAGATTAGGTTATGTTAAAGAGGATTAGAGTGGGATGTAACACCCTTCCTCAGGTCACATCCTTGATCCAATGTTAAGGGAGTTTCCCTGCAGTGTGGACTGCTTTACCTTTTATCTTACAAGAGATAAAAGGTGAGGGAAGGGAGCAGAGAGTTGGGGACCTCATACCACCAAGAAACAAGAGCCAGGAGAAAAACAAGTCACCAACTTATATCCAGTGAAATTCAAGACAAAGAAACTAAAGGAAATAAAGGGGAAGTTATATTTGAAAAAAAAAATGAAGAAAAACTTAAGTCTTCAAGTTGAACGTTCTTGCCTAGCACTAAGAAAAATAAGTAAAAATAATCCATAAAGTAGTAAAATTAAACAACATCAAAAACTACCATGCTAAATCAGAACTGAAGCTATCCCCGAAGACCACTTTACAGACAAAGATTTAGACAGGCCTAAAAAAAAAAAAAAAAAATTTTACAGGAAACCCTGGTGGCGTAGTGGTTAAGTGCTACAGCTGCTAACCAAGAGGTCGGCAGCTCAAATCTGCCAGGTGGTCCTTGGAAACTCTATGGGGCAGTTCTGCTCTGTCCTATAGGGTTGCTATGAGTTGGAATCGACTCGATGGCAGTGGGTTATAAAACAAACAACACACATGAGGAGCATGCTTCTTAGTTCAATTGAATATATGAGACAAAAAATTGGCAACTCCTGCCCAAAACAGGACAAGAACGCAGGAAAACTGAATGAATGGATATGAGAAACCTAGAGTGAAAAGGGGGAGAGCGCCATCACATTGCAGTGATTGCAACCCATGACACAAAACAATTTACGTATAAATTTTTGAATGAGAAGCTACCTTGCCCTGTAAACTTTCACCTAAAGCTCACTAACAAAATAAATAAATAACATAAAAACAAACATTCTTCCATGTATAACAGAGAAGAGGCAATCCTACTATGAAATAACAGTTACACTTCTCCACTGCAACCTAGTAAATAAAAGTTTCATATGCTTTGACACAAACAAAACAGAAAGCGAGCAAACAAACAAAAGATACAGTGAACCTGGATTTCTGTATTCAAATAACACATCAAATACTATGAAGACCAAGTAGTGTATCTTGCAGCTCAGTTTTCCCATCTGTGTTCCTTCACCTTTTGCTGAGCTATATTAGTTGGTATATCTTCCAATAACATTCTATTGTTTGTATGTCTGAATATACATTTTTTCTATGGAGACTGACATGAGATACAGAAGATATTGGCAAGAGAAGTGAGAACAGAGGATCAGGCAAAGAGAAGAGAGGAGTACTTCCTACTTTGCCATGGAGTGATAGAGTTTACAAGAAGAACAGTGATCCTGAGAGATCTCTTGGCCAATGATACTACATTTACACAAATTGAAGAAATGTGTAATGCTAAATAACCCAGGCCACAGTCTTGGGAATTTTCGTTTTACTGGAATGAATTCGTTCTAGAGCTGTTGATGGAGCGTCGTTGTGAGATAGACTAAAAAATAAATGGCAAAAAATGTGATTGCCTTAACTTAAAAATGCTATTGATGACCCTGTGGTACTCCATTGAATTAAAACATTTTGGATATTTTTAGGAAGTTAGCAATAGAGAAATTTCCTTGGGATCACATAAAAGGAACTTTGTATGTTCAGTAGAATAGCTAGACCAAGACAAATCAAATCTGTTGGCATTGAGTCAATTCCGACTCATAGTGACCCCATAAGACATAGCAGAACTGCCCCATAGGGTTTCTGAGGAGTGTGTGGTAGATTTGAACTGCCAACCTTTTGGTTAGCAGCCAAGCTCTTAACCACTGTGGCACCAGGGCTCTGATAGACTAGCTAGATGCTGTTTATTTATCCTGGTTTGTGTTTCTTGTACATATTGTAGCTATTTTAACATACCAAATAGATTTTTACTAATTAATGATAAGTTGGCTCCTTGAATTTGGAAAGACTTTCATGTAGAAAGTCCAATGAAATCTGGAATCAATTATTGATATCTTCGTCAACTAACTGGAATAGAATAAGTGGCCACAGAAATCATTTACAGTTGTGGTACTATTGTGTTGATAAACATTTAATGATAAGCTCTTGGAGTGGGCTGAGGGCAGAAGACCCGATCTGCGGCATTTGCCAATTTCCATGGTATAAACATTTCCACCATGGCTGCTTTAAAATTACCCACATGTAGTCATTAAATTCTGAAAACAATTGGTTTTCACTAGCTGATATGAGTTGTCTCCAGTCTTGACATTACTTGACTCATGGCCCAATTCTAAAACTGAAGCAGCTAAAGTAGTTACCTTTTGGTCACCCACAGCCTATCCTAGGTATGCAAAGTCTGATGAGCGGAAGAGTTTGAGTGTAGGTATAATAACACATAGGGAAGAGTTTAAAAGGAAATAATAGAAATGATAAATGTTTTGTATAATTGAGACTATGAGGAAAGGTTGAAAAAACTTATGTTTTATCCTGGAAAGGAGGCATATGAAGGGTGATTTAATGATTTTCGTGTTTGTAAAGGTTTTTTTGACAGAGGATGGTTTCCAGCTGTTTTCTATCCCTAAGGATCAAATAGTCTTAATCATTCTTCTTGTCTTCCCAATGATTGTTCATTGCTTTAAAAACGATTTTGGAAAACAAAAATGTTTTTCAGAAAATACTTTTTTTTTTAAATTGATTCCCAGTTGAAGTTTCTACACTTCAAATCAAGTTAGTGTTTTACAGTATAGAGAGGACTGGGGGTGAAGATAAGGAAGGCCTAAGGTGAAGATTTTTAGGTGACCCAATCATCCAAGCCAGGGACTTCAGTCATCATCAACTTTTCCTGATCCTTCACCTGTAATTTATCACACTGTTTTTATATGTCCTAACTGCACAAGTTCTCTTGAACTTTTCTCCACCCCTCCTCTCACATCACAGCCCTAGTTCAAGCTCTTCTCTTGAATATTTCAATCTGTTCTTATTTTGAGTGAAATAAATGGGGTAGAGAATTGTTGGCCAGATGAATACAAATTTGGCCACCAATATGACCATTTTCCCCCTAACGTTCTTTCTTAAACTGTGCTTCTCAGGAGGATATTTTAAGTCAATCCATGATGTTATAAACGCCAGATAGACTGTCTTTTGCAAATGTTTCCATTGGTTCATTGTGAAAGATTATACTCTTTTCAAGAGGTAACTAAATGTGATTGGCATTGAAGTTCTTGTGTTGTGATGTTCTTCTGTTTAATCACCTTCAATCCTCTGACTGAAATGGAGATATTATTTTCTATAAAAAAAGACATTAAATTATATGCAGAATTTCTCAATTCTTCTTTAAAACTACTTTTTTCTCTAAATTTTGAAAGCAACTTAGATTCACAAAACATTTAGGGAAATCCTTAGCAAGAAAAATGAAATTCGCAGGTCACAGACTAGGTTGAATTCAACCATCTGTTCAACCTAAAACATTTTGTCTCAAATAATATAGTAGTTCACAAATAATGTTGAAGTAACTTCATTTATTATTTCTTAATTCAATTATTAATCCAATTCATTTTAAAGCTATTACTTTGTGTGAAATACGTGTGTGGGGGATATCTGAGAAAGGAAACTAACATTTAATGTGCTAGATGCTTTATATACATGATATTCAAGCAAATATTTAGGATAGATATGCCCTGTACTTTTCAAAAGAGTCACTAGAGGCACAAGTTAAATTTTCTTTGAGTCACAGAATTTAACTGTACAGCAACACCCTGAATCCAGCGCTTGCTGGCTTCAAAACCCGTCTTTCTCTGATTCCATGCAGCTTCTTGCAGGAAAGTGTAACATGAAATTATAATATATAGTTCTTGCTTTCACAATGTTTAGTCTAGGTGGGAATAAAAGACTTACCCAACTCAAAACCTAAATACCAACTGACATTCTTTTTTAGTAGTGAGTGATAATGAAAGTTTTTTTTAAAAAATGTGTCCAGAGTTAAAGGGAGAGGGGCCGTCCTTTACAAGCTGATGGTTTTGATGGATTCGATTTCATTTGTTTATTGCATATAATGAAATAGCCAGACATGCATCCATCTAACCATCCAGCCTTCCATCATGAGTCCACACATCAATGATTGTTTTTAAGGAAAATGAATACATTCCAGTTTCTATACAGATGAAAGTATTTTCAGACTAACGTATGGATTGTTATAATTTTTATTATTGCCTGCCTTTTCCAAATGTATGCAAATCATAGCTTCTAAGATTTATACTAACATAGATGATAACATTTATGAAGAAGGGCATGTTTTAAGGTTAGTGTAGATTTACTACATACACCTAGAAGACTAAAAAAATTGTTTTAAACCATTAATTTAAAATAATGGACTGAATTAGTTGAGACAAGAAAAGGATTTGTTATGTTACAGTAACAAACAACATCAAAATCTCAGTGATTTACACAACCAAAGAGATTCTAGTTCACATCCAGTTCACTTTGAGTTCTACAAACATTCCAGATTAATTCATTGTCTTTAATATGTTGGTTCAGATGACCTGACTATTTCAATTTTATGGCACATCTATCTTCCAACAGTAATGCTCAGGGGAAGGGAACATGGATAACCAAACACTGGCTCTTAAATGTTTCCTCTTAGAGGTGACACATGTTACTTCCACTCAAATTTCATTAGCCAAAGCAAATCACACGGGCGTGCTTAAGCTCAGCTTCAAGAGGGCACCAAACCCGTTGACATCAAGTCTATTCTGACTCATAGCGATGCTGTAGGACAGAGTGGAATTGCCCCTTAGAGTTTTCAAGGGATGGCTGGTGGATTTGAACTGTCAACTTTTTGGTTAGCAGCCAAGCCCTTAACCATTGCGCCATCAGGACTCCTCAAGAAGGCAAGGAAGTGGAATATGCCCATCTGTCCAGGACATAGAAGAGATGTGGATATACTGTTGAGCACTAGTAATGTCTGCTACACTGAAATATATAGTATCATTGTTAGTATTTAAGACACAAAAGATATTTATTTACCAGGAGAACAAACATGAACCTGTAGGTAAGATTCTGAGAAGCACCAGTGTTTTTCCTCTTTTCTGCAGCAACTTTATTACTATGCAACAGTCCCTTCTATTGAGTGCTAAGAGTGCCTTGGGGTGCAAGAAGGGAAACGTTATATTCTTTTCTCCTTTAGCACTGGCAGGTGATTGCTAGTCTAGTACACATTTATTATAGTGTTCTCTCTAACTCAGTGAGGATTTTGTTTTTTTAATCTGCTGCTAATATGTTTTTTTAAGTGCTATATTCTTTTAGTTCATGTTAGAAATAAGAGCAGGATAGAAAGATTCTTACTGTTGACAATTGTGCCCTCAAGTGTTAACACTATTCACGAGTGTTCAAGGGAGTAATTAGCTCCATTTCATTCTATCATGCTTGTACTATAATTATAATGTGACCTTTGTTCTATTTATAATACAAGTAGTATATTCTAATAGGATTTTTGTGAAGGAGAAACACTTGATAATAGCCTAATTCCCTAAAGGTATTATACAATAGTTCATAAATGACCTTACCTTGGAAAAATAAATGAAAGACACCTGCATTAGAGATCCATTTCCTGATGTTCAGTTTAAACTCATCATGCTGAGCTATCCAAGGACGCCTTTCTTGTCCTCGCATTTGGTGGAAATCATTTCCATGTGTTTTGCCATTCAGCTCCATGCTGCCTTAGACAATACGGTGACATCAAACATTGCAGCTCTCCAATCGACTGGCTGACTATGCCTTATAAAACTTGCTTTTTATTGTCGGAGCACTCTCAATTGTAAATAAGCAGTGGAAAATGAATTCTGAGCAACAATGGTAACACTCTCAGAGTGATTTCACGTTTCAGTGTTATTTACAAATATGACATCACACAGTAGTGGTTCTATTTCATTGTTGTATCAGAGGGGTTCTAAATATGCTGTGACAACCTTAACTCTGAATTTCCTTGTTTTTGTCAGGTTAACTCAGATCTTTGTGATATAGTCTGAACACAGCCATGCTTCTAATTTTTAAATAAGAAACAGGTGGCTACATACAGACACGTCGCTCTGACTTGACTGTAGCCTTACATGTGGTATTTTGGTGATGCCTAAATACCATGTTTGTAATTGCCTAGAAGCATCTTACTTTCCCTTTACCAATTCCATTCAAGAATATATTAATAGCAAATAAATGAAAGCCAAATGCTAATGAAGTCTCGATTTCTTAACCCATGTTCTCTTAAAGGGACGCTACTTTTGGTTTTGTTATTAAGTGTCAATCGCATCCAGGTTCTCTGAGCAACGGTTGGCAGGATACTTTGAAATTTATCAATACTTGACACACTCCAATTTGCACTGGAGTCATTAGCCCATGATTTGCAGTTGTGGTCCTTGGAAGTTACTCTTAATAATGGCATTCAAATGCTGCCCTGTTCGATCTGCATTAATTCCTTCAATTTCCAGAATATTGATTGGGACGTCAGAAGTCACACCAAAGATTATTCTGTTGTCTTCCAAGGGTAAATTTCATTCCTGTGGGGATGATTTACCTTGCAAAGACCATTTTGCATACTCTGAGTCACTGCATAAATGTTCACAAGACTTGTAACCCTGGTTCAGTATCAACGCCAACACTTGGTAGCTGTGCATCTCAGGATCAGTTACTCTCATTGAATCTCGGTTTCCTCATATGTAAGATGGAAACTCTGGTGGCATAGTGGTTAAGGGCTACAGCTGCTAACCAAAAGGTCAGCAGTTCGAATATACCAGGTGCTCCTTGGAAACTCAATGGGGCACTTCTGCTCTGTCCTATAGGGTCACTATGAGTTGAATCGACTCAAAGGCAATGGGTTTGGTTTGACTTTTTTGGTATATGTAAGGTGGGGATGATTCTAAAAGTAATTCAAACAAACAAAAAACCATTGCCATCGAATTGATTCCCACTCATAGCGACCCTATAGGAGAGAATAGAATTGCCTCATAGGGTTTCCAAGAGCAGCTGGTAGATTCAAAGGTCAGCAGCCAGACAC
This sequence comes from Elephas maximus indicus, assembly GCF_024166365.1. Taxonomy (NCBI): domain Eukaryota; kingdom Metazoa; phylum Chordata; class Mammalia; order Proboscidea; family Elephantidae; genus Elephas; species Elephas maximus. The sequence continues at coordinate 71,230,831 of NC_064841.1, read as the reverse complement.
TTAACCACTGCACCACCAGGGCTTCCTAAAAGTAATATCTGCCCACAAAACCATCTGAGAAGGTGAAGATATGTGGGCAGGCATAGGGTCTGCATTTTCCTATTTGTTAGCCCTCACATTTAGTATACTGGCACAACATTGGCATAACTACTTAAGTCTCAACTCTTCTCTGCAGCTCATGCTTTGATATTTATCACCAGTCCAAAGCTGCTGGGGGTTCCAATAAAGCCCTTAGCGTTACCTGAGGGCAAATCTCTCTTTCCATGGAATTTCCCTGACTCCTCATCTGCGCTTTATGTAATGAGTAACCTTTCCATCTGATTAAAACAGAGAGTGTAGAGGAAAGAAGTAGAGAGTTTCTGCATGGCAATACAGATGAAGTGAAGACAGATACCCAAAAAATAAAGGAGGACTGAAATGCTAGTTTGTCAAATGAACTTCTAGTGTTAGGCTTTTAATAAGAACTTTTTCCTGCTTTTGAATTTGGAAACTATGGGGATAGCAGAGTGATAAAGATCAAAATTTCAGCTTTGTTACTGATAAAGCTAAATTGGAGAATGCTGCCTGCCTTATGATTATACAGTTCAGCTTCCCAAAATTCCACTTGAATTACAGTATTTTTCAAAAGCAGTGCACCCACGAAAGTAACAGGCACATGCATACAATAAGCAAAATGGTAAAATTATGAAAAAAGTTCTGGCATAGCGCTCACCTGTGTGGCTGTTCATTGTAATAAGAAGGAGTGGATGGACTCTGATGTTATGGAAGTATAGGTAGATAAATTTTATAGGACCAGGCAGTAGGGATTCTTTTTGAAGAAGTCTTCACTAATTTTTAACACCATGGCTGCTTACAAAGAAAAAAATGTTCACAATAATATAGCTCTACTGTTGTCCATATAGCAGTCATACCTGGTGGCCTTACGTGCAAACTGGAGCCACTAGATATAATGGTCAACCACCTGTTCAAGATTTTTGGGAGAAGAGAGTGGGATGAATAGATGCTGTCTGGGATTCATGAGCTCACACCATCGGGGTGCCTGAAGGAGGTAACTTTGAAGAAGTCTACAAGTAAGTGGCTTCTGCTTGTGGGAAAATAACCCCAGAAACCATCCAAAACAGCTTCAGAAAGGCTGGGATCGTATACCGGCAGAATACCAATGCCGAAGATGAAGATCCTGAAGGCAAAGATAATGATGACATCAGTTCGGAAGAGCTCCTGCAGGCAGCTCTGAGCTAGTGCTGAGGGATCGGACTTCCAAAGGTTCTGGGAGTCAGGTAGCGTTGTTGATGATGAATGGATGAACCCAAACGGCCTATTTTAAGACAAAAACATAATTTATTCTGGTGACTTATTTATTGATTTTAAAGACATTGATTATAAAAGCTGTTTCAGTTTAAGATTTATGAAAGCAATAAAATATAAACAACATCTTGTTCTTGCAGTTTTAGGCCTAGGATAATTTCTTACTTCTAGCTCTTTGTGCATTCGCATTCTTTGGTTTCAACATGGTATCCCATTTCCATCACAAGCCCATTCAGCTCACCACTGGTTGCAATTCCTCTAGGAAAATACCTACCTTAAATGAAGTTTGCATGAGATCAGTTTTATTCCAGTAACATTTAAATCCATTGGACAGAAAAAAAAATTGCAATCAGCAACATGTAAAAATTATTGGTGTAATGCACTTACGAAAATAACACACAGGGTGTTGCATGGTTTGCAAAACATATAACACATGGGTTATTGGAGTAAAAATATGGTAAATACATTACTCAATTGGCAAGCTTTCTTTATAAGAGCTATGAAGTACTGGTTTCCAAAAATTTATGTCATAGGGGAGCCAAGAACACAAAAGTCAAATGGAGAGGATGGTCCCATAAAAGAGCAAAACAAGATGGAAGCTAATCGAGTAAGCTCTATTCTTTATTCCAAAAGAAGAAGTAAACTCAACATGAGAAATTGTGAGTGGGGGACAAGAGGCTGTACTTTCCAGGGGAGTAGCAGTTCCATCCACTCTATGGAAATATGACGCGTGGCCGACCGACAGCACTCCCTGTACACTAACACACCATAGTAGACTCCTACTGATTGCTTATAAATGCACTGATTTAAATGTATTTGTAATATTCCTGATTGTTTTGTCTGTTTTCTATTTTGTTGGCTTCCATATTTATTTTCTCGTTATTATTTTACTTAGTTTGGGTTTAATTTTGCTTTTTATGTCTTTTGATAAACCAAAATCAAACCAAATTCGTTGTGGTAGAGTCGATTCCAACTCCTAGTGTCCCTAAAGGACAGAGTAGAACCGCCCCATAGGGTTTCCAAGGGGTGCCTGATGGATTTGAACTGCCAAACTTTAGGAGCAATAGCTTTTAACCACGATGCCACCTGGATTCCCATTTTCTAACACAGGCATATATTAATGTTATAAGGAGTGGTCACACCGGCTCTGACTCACAGCCATTTCATATAATGAAATGAAATGTTGCCCAGTCTTGCACCATCCTCACAATTGTTGGTAGGTTTGAGCCCATTGTTGCATCCATTGTATCAATCCATCTCATTGAGGGTCTTCCTATTTTTCACTGACCCTCTACTTTACCAAGCATGATGTCTTTCTCCAGTGACTGGGCCCTCCAGATGACATGTCCAAAGTAAATGAGGCAAAGTCTTACCATTCTTGCTTCTAAGGGGTATTCTGACTTCTAAGGGACATCTTTTAAGACAGATTGTTTCATTCTTCTGGCAGTCTGTGGTATAGTCAATATTCTTCACCAACACCATAATTTGGACACATCAATTCTTAGATCATCCTTTTTCATAGTCCAGCTTTAGTATGCATGTGAGGTGATTGAAAATACTATGGCTTGGATCAGGTATATCTTAATCATCAAAGTGACATCTTTACTTTTTAACACTTCTGAGAGGCCTTTTGTAGCAGATTTGCCCGTAGTAATGTAAAGATATAAATTTCCTTCTTAGGACTGGCTGAGCTGTATCCCTCAAGTTTTGATATGCTTTACTTTCATTATCATACAATTTGAAATATTTCCTATTTTTCCCCTTGATTTTCTCTTTTACCTATATATTTATTAGACTTATGTAGCTTATGGAAACCCTGGTGGCGTAGTGGCTAAGAGCTACAGCTGCTAAGTCAAAGGTTGTCAGTTCGAATTTACCAGGTGCTCCTTGGACACTCTATGGAGCAGTTCTACCCCGTCCTACAGGGTTGCTATGCGTCGGACTCAACTAGACAGCAATAGGTTTGGTGTTTGGTTTAGGTAGCTAATGTTCCAGATATTTGTCGATTTTTTAGATATTGTTATTGATTTCTAATATATTATTGTTAAAGTTAGAAAACATACCCTGTATGATTTCATTTCTCTTGAATTTATTTCAACATGTTTTATGGCTGAGGTCATGATCTACGTTGGTGAATGCTCCATACACACTTGAAAATAATATACATTCTGCAGTTGTTGGATGTAGTGCCCTATACAAGTCATTTAGATGTATATGGCTGATACCATTGTTCAAATCTCAAGCCTTAATATATATATATATTTTTAATCTAGTCATTTTATTAATTATTTATAAAGGCATATTTCATGATTGTGGATTTTTCTACTTTTTCCTTTAATTCTTTCAATCATTGATTAATGTATTTTGAAGCCTTGTTATTCATGCATAAACATTTTAGATTGTTATGACTTCTTGATAAATAGACCACTTTTGTCTTTGAGAACTATCCTTCATTGTTTCTGGAATCCTCCTTTGTACCGAAGTCTACTTCACGTGATATTAATACAGTCACGCCTGCTTTCTTGTGCTTACTATTCGTACAGACTATCTTTCATCGTTTTGGTGGCCTGCTGGTGTAGTGGTTATGCATTCCTCTGCTAACCAAAAGGTCAGCAGTTTGAATCCACCAGCCGCCCCTTGGAAATCCTGTGGGGGAGTTCTTCTCTGTCCTATAGGGTCCCTATGAGTCGGAATCGACTTGACAGCAATGAGTGTTTTGTTTGTTTGTTTCATTCTTTTATTTTTAACCTGCCTTTCCTTTTCATTTATAATGTATGTGTTGTAAAGAACATATAGTTGAGTATTACCTTTTTTTCTATTCTGGAAAGCTCTGCTCTTTTGAGGGGCAATTTTTAGCCTATGTATATTTTCATGTATTTATTTTATAACTGGGTATATTGACTTAAGAAAAAGTGCCATCTTTATTGCTCACCTTCTTCCCTCCTGTCTTATCTATTTGAATAGAGTATTTTTGGGTGTTACATTTTAACTTATCTATTGATTGTGTACCTGTACCTCTTTGTTTTATTTTTAGTGGTTCCTCTAGAAGTTATAATATGCAATTTTAGCTTATTGCAGTCTACATTAAAGTAATATCGTAATACTTCATGAATAATTTAAGAACCTTACAACAGTGTTTTTCCATTTAACCACCTTCATTCTTTGTGCTATTCTTGTCATACTATGTGCTACTAACTCCACCATACATTGATACTCTTTTTGCTTTAAACAGTTTAACTGGCTGTAATTTATTTTTTACAGCCACCCACATATTTGATGAAATTTTTGGTTCCTTTTAAAGAACCAATATGCATACCCCCATATTGACCCTCTCTGAGACTTTACCCTCCCTCTCAACTGGTATCTTTGTCTTGAGCTTGAGAAAGTTCTTTTAGCATTTCTTATGGTATTGGCATGAATTTTAGCAACAAGTTGCTGCCAGCTTTTTAAAAATAGATCCTTTCCTGTTTTACTAATTACTAACACAATAAAATCATCACTCTTCTAAATGCCAAGCATTTACTAACACATTTAATCCTCCCAAACAACATTTAAAATAGGTACTTTTACTTTTATTCCATGTTTAGAGATAAGCAAAAAGAGATACGAAACAACAGATAACTTATCAAGGGTACAGGTAGAAAAAGAGTGAGGATTCAAACCTACACTCCTGGCCACTGTGCTATGTCACGTCTTAATCATAGATGAGGAATTAAAGCAGGCAGTGAGAGTACTGTTCTCCTAGAGAAGTAGCAGAATATGTATTTCATTCAGTACCTAGCAGTATTTTATTATTTTATCTAATGATTACTTACTGCAAATGCCAGAAACTATATTCTGGATTATCTGAGAGGCATGGAGAGTGGGAATAGAAGCATCATGATGGGCTAGACCAACCGTTCCAACTCTTGGGTCTGGGGGATTGCTGTTGGATAGACAACGAACAGTGATTGCCAATCTGTCTACATATTCTTCTAAATTGTATTACCTGATTCTGAAACTTTGTTTTGAAATGTTCTTTGATACTCAATAATTATACTGGTAACTCAGCTCAAAATACATGGTTTCCTTATGCGGTACAACAGGTTTTTCTTTATATATGGTATTTTTGACCCTGGGTTTGTAGTTCTGCCAGATGATTTGCTAGGCCACAACCTTGCAAAGGGATTGGCCAGATTACTATGCAAGTAAGCTGTGTAAAACCACCCAATAGGGATCGCGTGATTTGCTTATACAAGCAGCCAACCTGAGAGAGGTTTTTAGAGAGACATGGGGAAAGAAAGAAGGTGCTGTAACAATGAAGACTGCAAGCAATGGCACTAGATGGCTAGAAGGGCCAAGCTAAGGTAGAGCATGGCGGCAGTAGACCCCGGCAAAGAGCCTGCCTGAGGGCACGGCTGCCCAGGAGCCGAGAGCTGTCTTCTGAGTTGTCCCTGTTACTTCCCAAGTTGATCCTGAGTTGTACCCTCTTACTTCCCTAATAAGCCACTTAACTGTGAGTACACTTCATGAGGTCTGTGAGATGTTGTGGCGAATTACCACACCCCAAAATGGAAGGATGAGTAGTGAGGGGAGGGAGAGTAGTGGATGTGGGAGATGATGGAGCTTCTCCAGCCCCTTGGAGAAGTTGGAAATCTGGGACACTTTTAACCTCTGCCTCATAGGAACCAGCTTGGTGCCGAATCTCTTTAAAAAATTATTCCTTTACCTTATTAAAGGGGTAAATATCAATTTAATTTCTACAGTAATCGTTTATTTTTTTATACTGAATGATAATATTGATTACTCTATCCTTTCTGGAAACCCTGGTGGTGTAGTGGTTAAGAGCTACAGCTGCTTACTAAAAGGCCAGCAGTTTAAATCCACCAGGCACTCCTTAGAAACCCTATGGGGCAGTTCTACTCTGTCCTAAAGGGTCTCTGTGAGTCAGAATTGACTCAATGGCAATGGATTTTTTTTGGGGGGGGGATATCCTTTCTAATCTTGTATGATTTTTTGCTATCGTATTTTAATCAGTTCTGGGAAAGGTAGAGTCTTTGTGTATTTCATCAACACAAATAGGATTATCAGATTCAAGTAAAATCATACAAGGCTCCTTTCCCACACACTCAGGAAAGGGAGCAGTGTTGTCATCCATGGGCCTTGGAGCAAATAACCAGTGCCAATCCCGTCCCATCTAAAATATAAACACGTTTCAGATTTATGTGAATTTTAAACAACCTGTTTTCTTTGGCTTGTAGGAAAAATACCAAATAGCATATTGCATTAAGAATAAACTGTTCTTTGATCAGGATCAAATTACCATCTTACAGTAGTGACACACAATTATAGAGATGAAAAATTATATTTATAAGCATTTTCTTTAGACAAAGATATCCAAAGACACCAATCTTTTCTTTATTAAGGTGTTATTTTCCAGTTCACTGAATAAATGTAAATATTAAGAATTTGGTTTTATTAAAATTAAACTCTAGGTTTTTGACTTCTGTTATGTAAAGCATACAAAATATGGTAAGTATGTCTTGGTATGATGGTTTGAAAAGTCTGGCATAATTTAAAAGCAACTTTCCATCTGGCTGGTACAGTAGGCAAGTGGAAATAGAAGAGATTTGGTCTTTGTTTCTTGATGTGAATGATTATGATTGGTATAATTACTTCAGTTAGCTTTTGTTACTGCTTTCACTTTTTTTTGGTATGTTTGTGAGGATATGCATAAAGAATGACAGTCCTATCATATTATGGCTTAAAGAATAAAATAGAAAAATATGTATTTTGAGTATATATGTATTTTGGGCACACTGTTGGTTTCCTACTTGACAGCCCTCTTTTTCCTTGCGGGCACACTCCTCTATATAGCCATGTGTTTATGTTATTCCCAGCCTAGGGATAAATCCTGGTTACCCAAAGGAAGTCAAGATAATCCCAGTGACTAGACTATAGAAGAAGCCTTGGAAATATAGCCAGAGTGCTCTTTGGAAGCGAGGATGGCAAGACTTCCATTCACGTACCTTGGGCATGTTATCAGGAGGGACCACTCCCCAAAGAAGGACATCATGCTTGGTAAAGTAGAGGGTCAGCGAAAAAGAGGAAGACTGCCGTCAGGATGGATTGACACAGTACCTGCAACAGTGAGATCAAACATAGCAACAATTGTGAGGATGGCGCAGGACCAGCAGTGTTTTGTTCTGCTATGCGTAGGGTCACTGTGAGTCAGAACTGACTCAACAGCTCCTAACAACAGCAATAATAGACTAGAGAAGACACACAACCTAATTCTGATGAATGAAAGGCAAAGCAAAATTTGCTGGAACACTTCTCAAAAAAGTTTCTTTTTGGCAAATAGAAAAACAGGAGAGTGAGGAAACCATCCCTTTTCTTCTGTCACATGTAGTCTTGTGTACATGTAATGCCTTGGAGCCCATTCAGGGCATAAGGGAAGCCAACCTCTGTGCCTGGTAGAGTGAGAACAGGCAATACTAGGACCATAATACCTACATCTAATTGTACGATATAATACAGTTTTTAAATTTTAAAATTGTTTTCTGTTATTTATAGCTGAATGAATTCTAACAAGTAAAAATTGATCACAAGTATTTATTCTGAAATGTATGCCCGCTGAAGTGAAATTTAATTTTTTTGTTACCCAGCGATGAAAAATATAGTGTCCCAAGTAATACTGTTTGTGTGTGTGTGATTTTTTAAAAAATATCTGGAAGAATTTTCTTCTAAACTCTAGTTTAATCTAGATCTAGACATCCTATCTGACCTTTCTTAGGATTTCAAAGTCTGTTTCTCTCTCTCTCTCTCTCTGTCTCTATAACCCAGTGTGGTCTAGTCAATTCAGACTCATAGTGACCCTACAGGACAGAGTAGAACTGCCCCATAGAGTTTCCAAGGAGCATATACATATGCATATGTATATACATATACATATGCATATGTATCTATATGTACATATAACTCTGTCTATACATATGTATAAAAGGAGCTTGGTGGCACAGTGGTTAAGCATTTGGCTGGTAAATGAAAGGTTGGTGGTTCGAACTCACCAGCTGCTCTGCAGGAGAAAGACGTGGCAATCTGCTTCCATAAAGTTATAGCCTTGGAAACCCAATGGACAGATGGGACAGTTCTATTCCATCCTATAGTGTTGTTATGAGTTGGAATCGACTCGATGGCAACAGGTATATATATATATTTGCATACCTTTTATATATATATATATATGCTTTATATATAATAAATAATTTAAAAATAATTTTATTTCATATATATGAGATAAAATGATTTATTATTATAGAAATTTATCACTTTATCCATAAAATATACATGTTGCCACATGGCGTTTATGATATTTATATTTTGTAATAGATTTTTTGAACAGCTAAACATAAAGAAAAACAGTGTTATAATCACCTTATAGGGATTATAAATGTTCTTGATTATTGGCTGTTATTATGTTGTTTCATACCTTATAATAACCAATTATTAATAGTTTTTAACAATCACTGTCTTTTATACTAAAAAAAAAAAAAACTGTTATACTAGAGTCTGATAAAGCATTCTTTACCAACATATTATAGTGTAATTTCCAGATAATTGACCTTTAAATATTTCTTAAAAAAATTTTTTTTTCAAAAACCTCAAGCAAAACCAGTGTTCTAAGTTAACTGATACATTTTTACCTAATCTGGAAGGTGGGGAGAGGGCTAACTTTGATATAATATATTAATGTCTAAGTTTGTTGTTGTTGTTAGGTGCCGTCCAGTCCGTTCCGACTCATAGTGACCCTTTGCACAACAGAACAAAACACTGCCCTGTCCTGCACCATCCTCATAATCGTTGTTATGCTTGAGCCCATTGTTGCCGCCACTGCGTCAGTGCACCTCGTTGAGGTTCTTCTGGCTGTACTTCTTCCAAGACAGATTTGTTCATTCCATGGTGTATTCAATATTCTTCGCCAACACCACAATTCAAAGGCATCAATTTTCCTTTGGTCTTCCTTATTCATTGTCTGCCTTTCACATGCGTAAGAGGTGATTGAAAACACTACAGCTTAGGTTCCATTGCCACTAGGTGTGGGTTAGGCATACATTAGTCTTCAAGGTGACATCTTTGCTTTTCAACACTTTAAATAGGACTTTTGCAAGCAGACTTGCCCAATGCAATCCATCTTTTGATTTCTTGACTGCTGCGTCCATGGTGTTGATTGTGGATCCAAGTAAAATGAAATCCTTGACAACTTCAATCTTTTCTCCGTTTATCCTGATGTTGCTTATTGGTCCAGTTGTGAAGATCCCTGTCTTCTTATGGTGAGGTGTAATCCATACTGAAGGCTGTGGTCTATGATCTTCATCAGTAAGTGCTTCAAGTCTTCTTCATTTTCAACAGTCAAGGTTGTGTCATCTGAATAACGCAGGTTGTTAATAAGTCTTCCTCCAATTCTGATGCCCTGTTCTTCTTTATATAGTCCAGTTTCTAGGACTACTTTCTCAGCATAACAGATTGTATAGGTATGGTGAAAGGATACAACCCTGATGCACACCTTTCCTGACTTTAAACCATGCAGTATCCCCTTGCTCTGTTCGAAAAACTACCTCTTGATCTATGTACAGGTTCCTCATGAGCACATTAAATGTTCTAGAATTCCCATTCTTTTCAATGTTACCCATAATTTGTTATGATCCACACAATTGAATGCCATTGCATTGTCAATAAAACACAGGTAAAAGTCTTTCCGGTATTCTCTGCTTTCAGCCAGGATTCATCTGATGTCAGCAATGATATCCTCGAGTCAGGCTTGAATTTCTGGCAGCTCCCTGTCTATATACTGCTGCATCTGCTTTTGAATGATCTTCAGCAAAATTTTACTTGTGTGTGATATTAATGATATTGTTTGATAATTTCTGCTTTCAGTTGGATCACCTTTCTTGGGAATAGGCATAAATATGGATCTCTTCCTGTCAGTTGGCCAGGTACCTGTCTTCCAAATTTCTTGGCATAGACTAGTGAGCACTTCCAGTGCAGCATCCCTGAGTTTACAGACTAAGACAGACTAGGAAGAAGAACCCAGCTATCTACTTCTGAAAAGAATTGGCCAGAGAAAACCTTATGAACAGCAGCAGAACATTGTCTGATATAGTGTCAGAAAATGAACCCCTCAGGTTGGAAGGCACCCAAAATATGACCAGGGAAGAGCTGCCTCCTCAAAGTAGAGTTGACCTGAATGATGTAGATGGAGAAAAGCTTCGGGACCTTCATTTGCTGAGGTGGCACAACTCAAAATGAGAAGAAACAGCTGCAAACATCCATTAATAATCAGTATGTGGAATGTATGAAGTATGAATCTAGGAAAATTGGAAATTTTCAAAAATGAAATGCATAAGCATCCAGACCCTGAGCTTTAGTGAGATGAAATGGACTGGTATTGGACATTTTGAATCATACAATCATATGGTCTACTATGCTGAGAATGACAACTTGAAGAAGAATGACATTGCATTCATCATCAAAAAGAACATTTCAAGATCTAGCCTGAAGTACAACACTGACAGTGATAGGGTAATATCCATTCGCCTACAAGGAAAGCCCGTTAATGCAACTGTTATTCAAATTTACACACCAACCTCTAAGGCCAAAGATGAAGAAATTGAAGATTTTTACCAACTTCTGCATTCTGAAATTTACTGAACATGTGATCAGGATGCATTGATAATTACTAAGTTTGTACATTTGAAATTAATACAATTAGTGCTATTCATAACATATGGTTACTCTTATATAACACGGATTCATAGAAATATAAGAGCCCATTAAAATTGCCTTTTAGTGGGTGCTAGCTGTACCCTGAAACTCTCGAGTAACTTTTAAAAAATGCTAAATAATGAACATCAGCTCAGGCATTTGAGGGCCAAGCTAAACCAACATGTTCCCAGGGAGTTCTTCTTAAGAATTCACAGAGTTCTAACAACTTGTCTTAAAGAAAGATAGACTATGTTGAGAAAGACAAAGAGACAAGAAATGCAGGTAAACTCTCATCTGTTCATTAAAGGAATCTCCTCCACTTTTAGTAGATTGCTACTTAGGAAAGTGAACTGACTTCATTTTCTAGTTTCTTTTGTCCTTGGTTTTGACATAGGCTTGGTGTCAGGAAGTTTTTCTCACGAAGCCCCCATTGCTTGTGTTCAAATTTAAACACGTTTCTTCCTCTGTAATCAGTGGGGAGAGAAAGCAGCTGGTCACCATCTTCTACTCACTAACCTTCCAAGCCTTTTCTTCAGAATAAATGCTCAGACTTCATAGAACCATAAAATTAGAAGGGACCTTGAAGTCATCCCATCCTGCCTCTGCCTTTAGACAATACCACCCTTTAACCATCTCTAACAGATGAGCAAATCCATCCTATTTTTAAAAGAGATCAAGGAAAGCTAATCAAAAGCCTCCAAAAGTCACACATATCTCTGATGAAAAACCCTCACTTTCAGGAAATCATCATCATTATAATCAAATAGCATTTTCTGAACACCCATGTGTGAAAAATATGTTTGTATATTCAGACCCTAGAGAGGGCCCTACCCGCCCAGAATGAAGAGTTGAAGGAAACTGCAAAGGTGCACAGATGAGCTGTAGGCTACGTGCAAGGCACTGGGAACATTTAACTTACAGCCGTGTTTGAACTTACAGTAAAACCATCCAAACTAAACTGTTTTCAAAAGACGTTCCAGAAGCCCCAGAGTATTTTCATTTGGGGAGATGGCTTATAATCAACGAATATTTCATTTTCTTCTGTTTAAGTATTGTTGTTTTTGCTAGTTGCTGTCTAGTAGATTCTAACTCATGGCAACCCCATGTGTGCAGGCAGAGTAGAACTGCTCCATAGGGTTTCCAAGGCCGTGACCTTTTGGAAGCAGATCGCCAGGTTTATCTTCTCCGGCACCTCTGGATGGGTTCCAACCACCTATCTTTCAGCTAGTAGTGGAGCGCGCCACCATTTGAGCTACCCAGGGCCTTCCTAATTACTGTAGAACTCAGGTCTATCTAATGACCTGAAAATGAGGACTAGGAAGAAGCAGTATATTAAAAATAAAACAAGTCTGTATGAATTTGTAGTCACTCTTTGTGAAGCACACAATGTTGAACCAATTGCCTCCACTGCAAAGTAAAATTAAAAACAAAAAAAATGTTGTCTCTGAAAACTTCCAGAAGTTCCCTTCTTTCCCGTTCTTGTCTCCTCTTTGATGCGCCTGGAAAGCCAAAGCTCCCAGGCTGCCCACTGAGCTTCAGAACTCCCACCCCAGCCTGGAATGTCTCTTATGTCCTCCAGCTTCCCTCTGAAAGCATAGGACTTCCCGTTCTCTGAGAGTTACTGCCTTCTGCTCACTTTTAGTTCCATCCAGTCATTTACTTGAAGGTAAACCTTCCTCTTATTTAAAAACATTTGGTAAAAGGAGAATTGTTAGCTCATGTTGAAATGTCTGATATTCAGGTGGGATGATTTTCACCAGGGTGGTCCTCTAGGTTTGTCTCCACCCGACCCGTACGAATTCTGCCAGGGAATAAAACACACGAACTCGAGTCACACATCAGCCATATTCTCCTTCCTCACTTTGTGGGTTTCTTAGCTACACCCCATTGCTCACCTTTGCCAGAGGCTCTGTGTGACTGTGAATGTAATCACTCTGCTCAGAGGACAGGAGCTGGCCCTGTGCCTGCAGACCCGTGAAGTGACCAGGATGCGCACTGACCCTAACATGCTTCTAAAAGTTTACTACAAGCACAAGAGGTTGTTAAACAACTACGGTTGTTATCCAGTTTGATTTGGGCTCCTAAAAATAAGAGGACAATGATGTAGATCATTGCATAATGCCTGTATCATGGACAGTAGGTACCATCTAGCAAGATATTACCGTAAAGAGAAGATATGTTAATAGAATATACAACAGTATCTCTATGGCCCAGAATCGACTTGATTGCAGCTAACAACAACATCAGTATACAGCTGGTCTTGTTTTATTTTATAGCCAATATATGCATTCTAGTCCCGAAGTATATTCAAGGCTTCAAATTCTCACCTCTTTCTGGGTCTCAGTTTCCTAGTGCTGCTGTAACAGAAATACCACAGGTGGGTGGCTTTAAAGAACAGAAATTTATTTTCTCGATTTTGGAGACTTTGAAATCAAATTCAGGGTGCCAGCTGAAGGGGAAGGCTCTCTCTCTGGCAGCTCTGGGGGAAGATCCTCACCTCTTTCAGCTTCTGTAGGGTCAGCGCACCTCAGTCCCTTGACAACCTTCAAGTGGCGTTTCTCTTCCCCATTTTGTACTTGCTCACCTCTGTAGTCTATGCTGCTCTTGATATCACTCAGAAGTGACTGGATTTAGGACACACTCTACACAGAGCACTCAATAACATCACAAGGAAGATCTTATTTCCAGGGAGGATTGCAGCCACGGGTATAGGGATTCCAACACATATTTTGGGGGCGGCGGGGGGCGGGGGTGGACACAATTCAGTCCATAAAATCACCAGTGAATTGCTGTTGGTTGCCATGGCGTCAGCTCAGACACGTGGCACCCTTACTGTAATAGAATAGAACGTTGCTCGGCCCATTGTGTCTGACAGTAATCCGTTGGTTGTGATCCGTGAGGTTTCCAATGGCTAACTTTCTGAAGTAGATCGCTGAGCGTTTCTTCCTAGTCTGCCTTAGTCTGGAGGCTCCTGTGAAACCTGTCTGCCACGAGAGACGCTGCTGCTGTTGAACCACCGGCAGCATGACTTCCAGCATCCCAGCAACATCCAAGCCACCACAGCATGAGAAACTGACACATGGGTGGTGAATACCCACGAAGAACATGCCTAGATTTTTTAAGGAAACTATGAATAGTATTGAAAGTATGTCATATATGAAAGGAGAGAAAATAGTACTTGGTCCTTTTATATGTTATCACATTTAAACCTTATAATTGTGTTTCAAGCTAAAAATGTTTATTCTCACTTTTAGTTTTTTCGTGACTTATAAAGAAGCTCGATACCAGAGAGAAATCCTTAAAGAAAAACTGAATTCAAGTGCAGGCCTCTCTGACTCTGAAGTGCACGTGCTGCTGTTGTTGTTCGTTGCCTTCAAGTTGACTCAGACTCGTGGTGACCCCGTGTGTGCAGAGTAGAGCTGACCCACAGGGTTTTCAAGGCTGTTACCTTTGAGGCGCAATGACCAGGCCTGCTTCCTAGGGGCCTCTGGCTGGGTTTGAACTGCCAACTTTAAGGCTAGTAGTGAAGTGCTTACCCTTTCAGCTATATAATTAATTTGGTCTAACAATCAAAAAACTAAAAGCAATGCTTCTAGAAGTGATTAAAAAACAAACAAACAAAAATCCATGATGACTGTTTCACTGCTTATTTCACAAGCACAATGTGTAGGATAGAAACGATCATTTTAAGACAACATCAGGGCACTATTTTTATTTGATCATGATTTTCCACTAAAGTCCATGTCTCATTAAATGCTGGGGTTCTGACCTTTTTTTTTCTTTGTATAGGTAGCGATTATGTTGTGTTGCTGTTAGGTGCTCTCAAGCCTGTTCCAACTCATAGCAACACCATGTACAAGAGAAAGAAACACTGCCTGGTCCTGTGCCATCCTCACAATCGTTGCTATATTTGAGCCCGTTGTCGGCAGCCACTGTGTCAATCCATCTCATTGAGGGTCTTCCTTTTTTTGCTGACCCTCTACTTTACCAAGCATGATGTCCTTCTCCAGGGACTGCTCCCTCCTGATAACATGTCCAAAGTACGTGAGACTGAGTCTCACCGACCTTACTTCTAAGAAGCATTTTGGCTATACTTCTTTCAAGACAGATTTGTGCCTTATTCTGGCAGTCCACGGCATAGTCAATATTCTTTGCTAACACCGTAATTCAAATGCATCGATTCTTCTTTGGTCCTCCTTATTCATTGCCCAGCTTTTGCATACATATGAGGCAAATGAAAATACCATGGCTCTGGCCAGTCACACCTTAGTCCTTAAAGTCACATCTTTGCTTTTTAACACTTCAGAAAGGTCTTTTGCAACATGCAATATGTCCATGTGTATATTCACTGTTTATGTTTTTGAAAAAAAGTATTTGCAATGAATAAGTTGTTGGTCTTGCACAATGCTGCCATGTGATCTCCACCATCATTTTTATCACCAGGGCCATATTTTCCAACTACTGATCCTTCTTCTTTGTTTTTAACTTTCACTTTCCAATCACCAATAATTATCAGTGCAGCTTGATTGCACGTTTGCTCTATTTCAGACTGCAGAAGTTGGTTAAAATCTTCCAAATCTTCATCTTTGGCCTTAGTGGTTTTTGTGTAAATTTGAATAATAGTCATATTAACTTGTCTTCCTTGTAGGCCTATGGCTATTATCCTATCACTGACAAAATTGTACTTCAGAATAGATCTTGAAATGTTCTTTTTCACAATGAACGTGACACCATTCCTCTTCAGTTTAACATTCCTGGCGTAGTAGACCATATGATTGCCCAATTCAAAATTGCCAATACCAGCTCATTTCAGCTCACTAATGCCTAGGCTATCAATCTTTATGTGTTTCATTTAATTTTTGATGACTTCCAATTTTCCTAGATTTGTACCTTGTACATTCTACATTCTGATTTTTAATGGATGTTTCCAACTGATTCTTCTCATTTTGAGTCACGCTGCCTCAGCAAATGAAGGTCCCGAAAGCTTGACTCCATCCATGTCATTAAGGTTGACTCTACTTTGAAGAGGCTGCTCTTCCCAGTCGTATTCTGAGTGCCTTCCAACCCGGGGGGACTCATCTTCCAGCACTATATCAGACAAAGTTCTGCTGCTATTCATAAGGTTTTCACTGGCTAATTTTTTTTAGAAGTAGACTGCCAGGTCCTTCTTCCTAGTCTGTCTTACCCTGGAATCTCCATCGAAACCTTTCTACCATGGTTGACCCTGCTTGTATTTGAAATACGGGTGGCACAGCTTCCAGCATCACAGCAACATGCAAGCCATCACAGTGTGACAAACTGACAGATGATTATAGACCTATAATAAAACCAAATTGCAATTTGTTTTTAATCTATTTGGATATAAAGGTTAAGTACATATGTATCTATAAAGACACTTACACAGAAAAGATATTTGTGATAGGACTTCTGCAAAGGAAATTCATTTTTCTTTGTATAGACAAATAACCTATCTTTCATACCTTAATACAGCATAATTATGGTCCTTAACTATCAGCATAAACTTCTGTAAGAAAGAAAAATCATTATATTGTCATAAAACTGAAGACTCATTTGAAATTTCCAGAACAATATCCCTTAATGTTGTACAATTCTACATGAACAGTACAGAATTTTTTTCTAGATGCCTTTATTAATCATTCCTATGAATCGTTATTTGGATCAAGTCTTGGCCCCACGAACCTGAAATGCATTGGGTAATTCAGAGTTAATTGGTTTCAGTCCAATTCAGTTTGGGTCCTATAACTTCATGGATAAGCAATACGGAAAAGAGTAAAAAAAAAAAAAAAAAAGTTGCTATCTAGTAGATTCTGACTCATACTGACTCTATAGGACAGAGTAGAGCTGCCCCATAGAGTTTCCACAGAGCGCCTGGTGGATTCGAACTGCCAGCCTTTGGATAGCAGCCATAGAACTTAACCCCTATGCCACCAGGTTTTCTGGAAAAAAGTAAAGGGAGTATAAATTGTTCTCTTCTAAAAGAACTGGCAAGTTCATGAGTACAATTGTCCGAGTAAATTGTATATTCTATGGACCGATAGAAAATTCTCATCTTTGAGAATAAGTACATTGAGTGAATTTAAAGATCTGTATTATCTTTCAATTCTGTATTTTAACTTTGCTATGCGCTCCTTAGAGCATTTCACAAATTATGAACTATAACCAGACTTTATCCTCTTTTTAAATAAATTTATCAACGTATATAAAGTGATTTTAATCCTCGTATTTTTCTGTGTTATCTTGTCCCATCCTGTTAATGATATGAATGACTACTGAGGTGTATATATAAGGAGAATATTGTAAATGTAGGTAGCCTCCACAGTCGACAAAGGAGCCCTGGAGCTGGGATGGTTAAGCGCTGGGCTGCTAATTGAAATGTCAGGGGTTCAAACCCACCAGCCACTCCGAGGGAGAAACGTGCTTCCGTAAAAAAGCAGATGATGATAGAATGATATTAAGAAGTTTCCCTCAATAAATAAAGTAATAAATCAGTAATCAGCATGGTGTTCTTAGAGGTCTGTACAGCTGAAAGAGGCGAGAATCCATCTCTCTTAACCTCTTTCATTGTTAACCCTCTTTCATTGTTATACAGATTCACTCTGGTGATCAGTTTAATCAACTACTGGGGCTGGAGCAGTTCTTAAAACAGATTAGATAATAGGTTTTTTTTAATAAGTAGTTCTGCAAATGGAATGCTAAAATCTTGTTAGATGCTGAGTACTTGTGGTGAGTCAGTATAAGTAACACAGTTATCTTTTGTAAGCAGTGTGTAACATTCTTGTACTTATACAACAAAATAATATCTGGACAGTCTCTGTTCTATGTAGGGAGAGCCTCACATATGTTTTACAACCTTTCTGTGGCTTCGGCCACTCAGATCTTTTCAGCCTTAGGAGTGTCTTTTACTTCTTTTAGCACCATCAGATCTTGCTTCTAAAAACTGAATTTGAGCAAGATACAGTTTATTAATAAAATATTTTGCTAATCCCTAGACAGTAAAGACACTGCTTCTCTTGGAATGAAAAGGGAAAGCATGATTCCACAAGCAAATGAAAATGACATCTGTAACTATTTCTCCGACTAGGTTCTAAAAAAAAAAAAAAAAAGTACGTATTTAATCTCGGGTTTTCCCATTCTGAAAGCCTCAGTAAGTCAGCTCTAAGACATTTCATGAACTATTCGAATTTTGGACAGTTTTACCCTGTACAATTGCACATACCTGGCCTTCAAAATAGGGTAAACTAAAACCCACTGAAGAGAAATAAAAAGACTATTCTTACAATCCTTGATGATTTCAAAAATCAATGATCCTGCAGAAAGAGAATAGGCCATTTATCATCACTCTGTCTCTTTGATGTCAAGGGAAAAGAATCCTCTGCCCTTAAAATCGCAGCTCCTATGAGTAGCCTTTAGAATTTACAGAGTGTTCTTCCATTTCATTATTTCATTTAACTCTCATAATGCCATTGGGAAACCACTATTAAGATTGTGTATTGTAATTATCCCATTTGAAAGCTGTGAAATGAAGGCTCAAATAATTCATACAATATTCCCAAGGTCACACAGCTGCTAAGTGATGGTTCTAGGAGTCTATGCTCAAAAGATTGACGATTAAATCTATGGTGTTTCCATTTTGCTGCATTGTGTATCTTACTGACAGGACACCTAGTTATTAGAGAATAAGCTTTTTTTTGAGCTACTGCATTCAGAAAATATCCTAAATTTTCCTAAAAGTTACTGGTAAATGCTATTTTATTTGAGTAAAACGGAGAATAAATAGTCCATCTTTGTTTACGCACTGGAAATACAAATCCTCTGAGTCAAGGCTTTTTCAAAAAATCATATTTTTAAGCAATACCGTTGATTCCAGAGTATTTGAGAGACTAGGTAAAATTATTGAGATTAGACAAATCTACACTAGAGTTTCTTAACCCTAACATTATTGGCTTTTGTGCTGAATAATTCTGTGCTGTGGGAGGTTGTCCTGGGGATTGTAGAATTTGGGGGCATCCCTGGCCTCTACTTACTAAATGCCAATAGCACCCCTAGTTGTGACAATTTTCAAATTGCTCGCAAATGAGAACCGCTGGTCTATGTTAATTTAACTGTCAGCCTAAGTGCTATCTCTTAATATTTTATTGGGCAGCTAGAATGTTTTACCATAAATTAGTGGAGACATTAATCTTTTCATAACAGTAGTGGAGTAGATACATTGGTAGCTGCATACTTTTCTACTATAATGTTATTGGTGCAGTAGACCAAAGTTGGCTCTATTCCAATTGGAATCTTCTCTGAAGTTCAGATCTATCTTTTGAATATTTTGTTTCTCCCCAGCATAACCTTATGGGAAGACAATGGCTTTCTCACTTTCTTTGCACATCTTGCAAGCAAGGCACTGACTGTCCTTTGTTCAGGATTATCTTTCCAAGGATCTTTACATGGCAAACCGGCTTTAGAAGACAGAGATTCTATCTCCCTCCAAAGCAAAGTGCAGACAAGCCAACTGCTCATGATAAAACCTTCAGGTTCCTTAAACACAGGTTCCTTTCCTATAATGCAACCTGCTGCGAGTAAAGGTTTCATCTGGCCTTCTTCTTAGCGCCCTGCGAGGTTAGATCTGGGGAAATCCATACAAAAATAATGATAATCTGGCTACTGCTATTGCTGCGAGTGATTGAGCAGACCAGACCCATGGCTGTTGAGTTGATTCCGATTCATAGCGACTCTATAGGACAAAGTAGAACTGCCCCCTAGGGTTTCCAAGGAGTGGCTGGGGGATTTGAACTGCCAACCTTTTGGTTAGCAGCGAAGTTATTAATCACTGCTCCACCAGGGCTCCGCTGTGAGTAATAAACTATCCTTTGGCAGGCTAACTTTTTATTTGGCAAGTTCGATAAAATCTCCAGCCCTTCACATTTTTTGACAATCCATCTTTTTCAGATATATTGCAAACGAGATGGCAAAATAAAGTCGGTTTTTCTTTAAAATATGAACTTGCACGTATATCACTTTATTATACCCTTATAGATTGTATCACATGATACGTATATCACTTTATTATACCCTTATAAACTGTACCACATGAGATTTCTTTCTGTATTAAAAGGGCATTTTTTTCGGATGGCATCTGCTGTATCCCAGTCACTTTTCTGTCTAAATGAATGTATTGTCATTATAAAGGAGAAGCTGTTTATTGCTTAAGCAAGTTAAATTTCATCTGATGGACTTCACAAAAGTTCTGATTTACTGTGTTTGCATCCTTGCTACATCTTTTAGGAAATGAAGACTTCCTTTTTTAACCCACTTCTAGCAGCTGCGTAGGACCGTTTGGTAATAGCGTTTGGTGTTAATCTTACCCCTCAACTTATTATTTTCTACTTTAAAATAATTGGACATCTGGGGAAATGGAGGGAAAAAAAAAAAGGCATGCCAACTTCTTGAAAGGTACACAGAGCCAGTCACCTTGGAACAGCTTTTTATTATTAAGGGATAAAAAAAGGAAAAAGAATCACTGAGCAGCCTGCTTTATATATCTGCCCTGGACCAAGGAGATAAAATCTTTTTCCTTGGGGATCTGAGTTAGGATATAACCCATTTGCACGAAGACCCCAAGGGGTCTACTGAGAAGCAAAGGACTGTGATCCCGGTGAAAAGTTTGGGAAGGAGAGGTAGTGGATTGGTGTAGTCCTTGGCAAAGTATTCTGAGAGTACCACCCTGAGAGCTTCAGGAGAACTCATCAGGGGGACAGTAAGGGTCCTAGATGACACTAGTTCTCAACACAAGATCTGAGAGTCCTGGTTCTTGTTGTGCCTTAGAGTCATAGCAACCCTGTATATGACAGAGAAGTGCCCTGCAGGGTTTTCATGGCTGTAGTCTTCAAGGAGCAGATCACCATGCCTTTTAACCTGAGAAGAGGCTGGAGTCTTCCAACTATGACCTTTCAGTTTGCAGCTAATTGCTTAACCATTGCACCACCAGGGCTCCTTGAAGAGTCCTTAAAACAAAGCAAAACCCACTGCCGTCAAGCCGATCCCAACTCATAGAGATCCTGTAGGACAGAGTAGAACTTCCTATAGGGTTTCTATGGCTGTAATCTTTACAGAAGCAGACTGCCACATTTTCTCCAGTAGAGTTGCTGGTGGGTTCGAACCACTGACATATTGGTTAGGAGCCAAGTGCTTAACCACTGCGCCACCAGGGCTCCATTACACACACACAGCACCTGTTGCTACCCAGTCAATTCTGATTCATAGTCACCCTACAGTACAGAGTAGAACAATCCTGTAGAGTTCCCAAAGAACAGCTGGTAGATTTGAACTGCCAAGTTTTTGTTAGCAGCCATAGCTCTTAACCAGTGGGCCACCAGGGATCCATTATAAGTCTGGAAAACCCTCAGCACTAGCCAGTTTGGCATGCTATTTTTCTTAGGGAAAAATATATAAGCATATGCATGTGACTGTAAGAATTTTAACTGTTGAGCTCAAATGTAGGGTAACCTTTCAACCAGGCACTGAAGATTGCATTGTACAGCAAACCCGGAGTCATCATAAAAAAAAAAAAATTAAAAAAAAATTTTTTTTTTTTCCATACTAGCAGGTAAACATGAAGCTTTCCCCTTCCTTCGTTCTCCATCTCTCACGAATGATTGACTCCCATGGACTGAATTAATCTTGGGGTTGCTTGGACATTGTGGGTATTTGTTTGATTGTTTTTTGGTTCATTGGTTGACAGTTTGAGAGGGAAAATGATGTTTCATGGGAGAATAAATTGATTAAAATGTGTTAAAAGGCAGTAAAACAAAAGAGATGTGACCATCAAAAGTGTTATACTACTTATTTAATTGCGCTCCTATTTTTTCAGCTGTTTATTTATTTATTTATGTAAGATTTTAAAGCTGCCTCAGGCTTTTATTGATCAGGTTGGTTTATTAATTAAAGACATCTACTTTTTATATTAATCTAATCCTTACATATTTGGCATGTCATTAAAGATTTTGGTAGGTGTTATGGAATGAGTTGTACTCCCCAAAAAGTTATGTTGATTTCCTGACCCCTGTACCTGTAAATGCAGTCCTGGTTACAGCGGTTAAATGCAGCGGTAAAGAGCTCGGCTGCTAACCAGAAGGCTGGCAGTTCGAATCCACCAGCTGCTCCTTGGAAATTCTACAGGGAAGTTCTACTCTGGCCTATAGGGTCTCTATGAGTTACAATCAACTTGACGGCAACAGGTTTGGCTTGTTTGTTTTTTTTTTTTTTGGTACCTGTAAATATGATCTTGTTTGGAAATAGGATTTTTTTTTTTTATGTTGATGTCATACCTAAGGAGAGTGTGTTCTAAACCCAGTCCCTTCTGAGCTGTATCTTTTAGTAAAAACATTATAGACACAGACACTGATGTCATGTAAAGATACATCTACAAGCTGCCAAGGAATGCCAAGAAATGCACAGGGCTACAGAAGTGGAAATAGACACCGGTCTTCCCCTATAGCTACAGAGAGAGGAAGAGGGAGCACCTAGCCCTGCTGATGCCCTGAATTAGGACTCCTAGCCTCCTTTTTTTTAGCCTCCAAAGCTGTGAGAGAATGAATCACTGTACTTTAACACCACCCACTTGTGGTGTTTTGTTATAGCAGCTCCAGAAAACAAAGACAGTAGGTAAGGCTGACCAGTGCAGGAATACACATTTACATGGTATCTTTATTCTAAAGGTGGGGCGTTATCCTATATGTCTGCATTGTTACCTGACTGAGTTATCTGGGGGAAAAATGATTTCAATGTTATCTTTTCAGAATGGATTCTTCTACAGAACCATATCCATGGATCATGATTGCAGAGTTGGACAATACTTCCAAAACACAAGGCAGAAAAATTGCTAATATTGGCAGTTATGTAATGGTTGCTAAGAGCTCGGCTGCTAAACAAAAGGCTGGCAGTTCAAATCCACCCGCTGCTTCTTGGAAATGGAGCAAAACTATGGGGCAGTTCTACTCTGTCCAACAGGGTCGCGACGAGTCAGAAGTGACTCGATAGCAATGGGTTTGTTTTTTCGTTTTATTGAGATAAAATAACTAACTAAAATAAAGTACCATTTAATTGGAACTTCTGGGAAATTCAGGTAGATGTCTGAGGTTACTGAAAAACTTGGACAAGTTAGCCGACGGTGGTATCTATATCTTTTTCATTTCTAAAAGACTGATATACATAGTATTTATAATGCATTCCTTATGCATTACGTTAAAGAAGGAAATAGACTCTTGTCTTGGTGTTTAACATAGGAGAGCAAAAAGTCTTCTGGTTTGAGTGCTATGTTATTTCTGATCACCGTGTATTTATGACATTCAGATACAAGATCTGAGGAATATACACAGAAAGGGTCATGCCAGGGGGTATAACATTTTTATGAGAAACTTCCAAGTATTCTCTGATTTTCACCAATTATTTGTCTATATCATCTACCTATTTTATTAGCTCTAAGCTGATGAGTACTTACATTTACAATTAATTTTCAGTAATAGTAGAAACTCATGCTTGTTTTAAACAATCTTTGTAAATCAACTCGTATAAATCACAACACAAATAGTTTAAAAAAGGAAAGAAAGAAAGAAAAACTAAAAAGAGGTCTTAGTGTTTGGAGTGAACCCAAAATGACCATTAAAGTTGTAAATTTTTCCATTAAATTGATAACGATGTAAGACGTTCTCTCTATCAATGGAAATGCTGACATAATTCTGAGTAATAACACCCCTTCTCAGTGGCCTTTGATATTTCGATTTAAGCTTTTATGAGCTTAATTTTATTCTTGATTTTGTGAAACGTGTTGATAGATGGTGACGAATTGGAGGGCTATCCAAACCTAAAGGGATTCTTTACTGCTTGTAGCTATTTAAATGCTGTTCTATCCAGTCGATTTTGCTTATCTAAAATGATGAACTTTCTCAGTAGATGTACTACCTGAGTGAGTTATCGTTTTCCAGATACGGTAATGGTTACAGTGCCCTACCCTCACAGTTTGTCTTATGCTCTTTATGACGGTTCAAAAACGGATACTCGATAAGTATCTGACTTGGTACAAATTGAACCTAGAGGCTTAGCTTCAATCTTCATGAAAACTCCTGAGTACCGTAGCACATTAGAACGTCTACACATTTTCTAGTGTTGCTACGGGCAAGGCACAGAGAGGTTATGGCAAGATACCACAGTTCTCTGAGGATTCCACTCTAACCCCTGATCAGACTCTACAAATAGCTTGTGCTGGCTTAATCACCCACAAAAACGGAGTGCTTTGGATGAAACTTTTTGGCTGCTCTTTAGCCAGTCTTTTCTAGAAATACATGTGCAGTCACCAAGCACGTTGAAAGTGCTCAGGACAATGGTAATTTTTCTTCCTTCTAACTTTCAGCTCATAACTGTTGTCTCTTTATTTTTGTATCTCTCAGGATAATTATCTGTAAAATAGGAAGAGCTATAACTGTACCCTTCCCCCAACATTTTTTTATATAGTAGTTTTTCTTGTGGTGATGTACGTGCAGGAGCTCAGCTGCTAACCAAAAGGTCAGCAGTTCAAATCCACCAGCCACTCCTTGGAAACTCTATGGGGCAGGGCAGTTCTACTCTGTCCTATAGGGTCACATGAGTCAAAATCGACTTGATGGCAACGGGTTTCTTTTAGGCTTTTTAATATAAATGTAACAGAACATTTTCCATCTCAACAGTCCTCATATGTATAGTTCAGTGACATTAACTTATATTCATCACATTGTTCAACCATTAACCTTGTCTGTTCCCCATTTTGTCCATTGCCCTTAATAGAAGCTCTCTGTTTTCTAAGCACAAAGTCCTCCTTTCCCTCTCCCTCATGCTGTGGTAACCACTAGTGAACTCTGGTTTCTATACACTTGCCTATTCTAGATATTTCATGTAAGCAGGATCATACAGTACTTATCCTTTTTTAACTGACTTCTTTCACTCTGCATGTGGTTTTCAAGGTTCGTTCATGTTGTGGCGTATATCAAGACCTCATTTCTCTTTATGGCTGAGTTATATTCCACTGTATGTATGTACCACATTTTCTTTATCCATTCATCTGTTGGTGGACATTTAGGCCATTTCCACCTTTTGACTATTGTGAACAGTGCTGCAGTGAACGTTGGTGTACTTGTATCTGTTTGTATTCCTGTTTTCAATTTGTTTGTGGTACGTAGCTAGGACTGGAACTGTTGGACCATATGATAACCATTTAAAAACTATTAGAAGAGTTAAAAGAATAGTAGAGTGAATACCAGTAAATACTCTTCACTTATATTCACCAGCTTTGCTCTTACATAGATCCATATTTGCTTCTCTCTCTCCCTCTCTCTCTTTCAGTATCTATCTTATCTATCATCTGTCTCACACACACACAGAACTGTATATATATTTTTCTGAATGATTTAAAAGTTATTTGTAAAAATAACACTTTCCCCTTCAGCGTTTGGGTAATCATCTCCTAAGAATGAGGATATTCACTCACTTAGATTACCAAAATGCCTTTATCATACATATAAAATCAATAATAATTTAATAATACCATCTAACATATAGTCTATATTCAAATTTCCTCGTTGCCCTTCCATATGTTTTTTTTTTTAATAACTTTTATTAAGCTTCAAGTGAACGTTTACAAATCCAATCAGTCTGTCACATATAAGTTTACATACATCTCATTCCCTACTCCCACGTGCTCTCCCCCTCTTGAGTCAGCCCTTTCAGTCTCTCCTTTCTTGAAAATTTTGCCGGCTTCCCTCTCTCTCTATCCTCGCATCCCCCCTCCAGACAAGAGTTGCCAACACAATCTCAAGTGTCCACCTGATATAATTAGCTCACTCTTCATCAGCGTCTCTCTCCTACCCTCTGACCAGTCCCTTTCATGTCTGATGAGTTGTCTTCGGGGATGGTTCCTGTCCTGTGCCAACAGAAGGTCTGGGGACCATGGCCGCCGGGATTCCTCTAGTCTCAGTCAGACCATTAAGTTTGGTCTTTTTATGAGAGTTTGGGGTCTGTATCCCACTGATCTCCTGCTCCCTCAGGAGTCCTCTGCTGTGCTCCCTGTCAGGGCAGTCATCGATTGTGGCCGGGCACCAACTAGTTCTTCTGGTCTCAGGATGATGTAGGTCTCTGGTTCATGTGGCTCTTTCTGTCTCTTGGGCTCTTAGTTGTCGTGTGGCCTTGGTGTTCTTCATTTTCCTTTGCTCCAGGTGGATTGAGACCAATTGATGCATCTTAGATGGCCGCTTGTTAGCATTTAAGACCCCAGACGCCACATTTCAAAGTGGGATGCAGAATGATTTCATAATAGAATTATTTTGCCAATTGACTTAGAAGTCCCCTCAAACCATGTTCCCCAGACCCCCGCGCTTGCTCCGCTGACCTTTGAAGCATTCATTTTATCCCGGAAACTTCTCTGCTTTTGGTCCAGTCCAATTGAGCTGACCTTCCATGTATTGAGTGTTGTCTTTCCCTTCACCTAAAGCACTTCTTATCTACTGATTAATCAATAAAAAAACCCTGTCCCACCCTCCTTCCCTCCCCCCCTCGTAACCACAAAAGTATGTGTTCTTCTCAGGTTTACTATTTCTCAAGATCTTATAATAGTGGTCTTATACAATATTTGTCCTTTTGCCTCTGACTAATTTCGCTCAGCATAATGCCTTCTAGATTCCTCCATGTTATGAAATGTTTCAGAGATTCGTCACTGTTCTTTATCGATGCGTAGTATTCCATTGTGTGAATATAACACAATTTATTTACCCATTCATCCGTTGATGGACACCTTGGTTGCTTCCAACTTTTTGCTATTGTAAACAGAGCTGCAATAAACATGGGTGTGCATATATCTGTTTGTATGAAGGCTCTTGTATCTCTAGGGTATATTCCCAGGAGTGGGATTTCTGGGTTGTATGGTAGCTCTATTTCTAACTGTTTAAGATAATGCCAGATAGATTTCCAAAGTGGTTGTACCATTTTACATTCCCACCAGCAGTGTATGAGAGTTCCAATCTCTCCGCAGCCTCTCCAACATTTATTATTTTGTGTTTTTTGGATTAATGCCAGCCTTGCATCGTAGTTTTAATTTGCATTTCTCTAATGGCTAATGATCGAGAGCATTTTCTCATGTATCTGTTGGCTGCCTGAATATCTTCTTTAGTGAAATGTGTGTTCATATCCTTTGCCCACTTCTTGATTGGGTTGTTTGTCTTTTTGTGGTTGAGTTTTAACAGAATCATATAGATTTTAGAGATCAGGCGCTGGTCGGAGATGTCATAGCTGAAAATTCTTTCCCAATCTGTAGGTGGTCTTTTTACTCTTTTGGAGAAGTCTTTAGATGAGCATAGGTGTTTGATTTTTAGGAGCTCCCAGTTATCGGGTTTCTCTTCATCATTTTTGGTAATATTTTGTATTCTGTTTATACCTTGTATTAGGGCTCCTAGGGTTGTCCCAATTTTTTCTTCCATGATCTTTATCGTTTTAGTCTTTATGTTTAGGTCTTTGATCCAGTTGTAATTAGTTTTTGTGCATGGTGTGAGGTATGGGTCCTGTTTCATTTCTTTGCAAATGGATATCCAGTTATGCCAGCACCATTTGTTAAAAAGGCTATCTTTTCCCCAATTAATTGACACTGGTCCTTTGTCAAATATCAGCTGCTCATACGTGGATGGATCTATGTCTGGGTTCTCAATTCTGTTCCATTGGTCTATGTGCCTGTTGATGTACCAGTACCAGGCTGTTTTGACTACTGTGGCTGTATAATAGCTTCTGAAATCAGGTAGGGTGAGGCCTTCCACTTTCTTCTTCTTTTTCAGTAGTGCTTTGCTTATCCAGGGCTTCTTTCCCTTCCATATGAAATTGGTGATTTGTTTCTGTATCCCCTTAAAATATGACATTGGAATTTGGATCGGAAGTGCGTTAAATGTATAGATGGCTTTTGGTAGAATAGACATTTTTACTATGTTAAGTCTTCCTATCCATGAGCAAGGTATGTTTTTCCACTTGAGTATGTCCTTTTGAATTTCTTGTAGTAGAGCTTTGTAGTTTTCTTTGTATAGGTCTTTTACATCCTTGGTAAGATTTATTCCTAAGTATCTTATCTTCTTGGGGGCTACTGTGAATGGTATTGATTTGGTTATTTCCTCTTCGGTGTTCTTTTTGTTGATGTAGAGGAATCCAAGTGATTTTTGTATGTTTATTTTATAACCTGAGACTCTGCCAAACTCTTCTATTAGTTTCAGTAGTTTTCTGGAGGATTCCTTAGGGTTTTCTGTGTATATAATCATGTCATCTGCAAATAGTGATAACTTTACTTCTTCCTTGCCAATCCAGATACCTTTTATTTCTTTGTCTAGCCTAATTGCCCTGGCTAGGACTTCTAGCACGATGTTGAATAAGAGCGGTGATAAAGGGCATCCTTGTCTGGTTCCCGTTCTCAAGGGAAATGCTTTCAGGTTCTCTCCGTTTAGAGTGATATTGGCTGTTGGCTTTGCATAGATGCCCTTTATTATGTTGAGGAATTTTCCTTCAATTCCTATTTTGGTAAGAGTTTTTATCATAAATGGGTGTTGGACTTTGTCAAATGCCTTTTCTGCATCAATTGATAAGATCATGTGGTTTTTGTCTTTTGTTTTATTTATGTGGTGGATTACATTAATGGTTTTTCTGATATTAAATCAGCCTTGCATACCTGGTATAAATCCCACTTGATCAGGGTGAATTATTTTTTTGATGTGTTGTTGGATTCTATTGGCTAGAATTTTGTTGAGGATTTTTGCATCAATGTTCATGAGGGATATAGGTCTATAATTTTCTTTTTTTGTAATGTCTTTACCTGGTTTTGGTATCAGGGAGATGGTGGCTTCATAGAATGAGTTGGGTAGTATTCCGTCATTTTCTATGCTTTGGAATACCTTCAGAAGTAGTGGTGTTAACTCTTCTCTGAAAGTTTGGTGGAACTCTGCAGTGAAGCCGTCCGGGCCAGGGCTTTTTTTTGTTGGGAGTTTTTTGATTACCATTTCAATCTCTTTTTTTGTTATGGGTCTATTTAGTTGTTCTACTTCTGAATGTGTTAGTTTAGGTAGGTAGTGTTTTTCCAGGAATTCATCCATTTCTTCTAGGTTTTCAAATTTGTTAGAGTACAATTTTTCATAATAATCTGAAATGAATCTTTTAATTTCATTTGGTACTGTTGTGATGTGGTCCTTCTCGTTTCTTATTCAGGTTATTTGTTTCCTTTCCTGTATTTCTTTAGT
This sequence comes from Elephas maximus indicus, assembly GCF_024166365.1. Taxonomy (NCBI): domain Eukaryota; kingdom Metazoa; phylum Chordata; class Mammalia; order Proboscidea; family Elephantidae; genus Elephas; species Elephas maximus. The sequence goes on along the minus strand of NC_064841.1, from coordinate 71,201,486 downwards.
CAGTCTAGCCAATGGTTTATCAATTTTGTTAATTTTTTCGAAGAACCAGCTTTTGGCTTTGTTAATTCTTTCAATTGTTTTTCTGTTCTCTGATTCATTTAGTTCAGCTCTAATTTTTATTATTTGTTTTCTTCTAGTGCCTGATGGATTCTTTTGTTGCTCGATTTCTATTTGTTCAAGTTGTAGGGACAGTTCTCTGATTTTGGCTCTTTCTTCTTTATGTATGTGTGCATTTATCGATATAAATTGGCCTCTGAGCACTGCTTTTGCTGTGTCCCAGAGGTTTTGATAGGAAGTATTTTCATTCTCGTTGCTTTCTAAGAATTTCCTTATTCCCTCCTTGATGTCTTCTATAACCCAGTCTTTTTTCAGGAGGGTATTGTTCATTTTCCAAGTATTTGATTTCTTTTCCCTAGTTTTTCTGTTATTGATCTCTAGTTTTATTGCCTTGTGGTCTGAGAAGATGCTTTGTAATATTTCGATGTTTTGGACTCTGCAAAGGTTTGTTTTATGACCTAATATGTGGTCTATTCTAGAGAATGTTCCATGTGCGCTAGAAAAAAAAGTATATTTTGCAGCAGTTGGGTGGAGAGTTCTGTATAAGTCAATGAGGTCAGGTTGGTTGATTGCTGTAATTAGATCTTCCGTGTCTCTATTGAGCTTCTTACTAGATGTCCTGTCCTTCTCCGAAAGTGGTGTGTTGAAGTCTCCTACTATAATTGTGGAGGTATCTATCTCACTTTTCAATTCTGTTAAAATTTGATTTATATATCTTGCAGCCCTGTCATTGGGTGCATAAATATTTAATATGGTAATGTCTTCCTGATCAATTGTCCCTTTTATCATTATATAGTGTCCTTCTTTATCCTTTGTGGTGGATTTAAGTCTAAAGTCTATTTTGTCAGAAATTAATATTGCCACTCCTCTTCTTTTTTGCTTATTGTTTGCTTGATATACTTTTTTCCATCCTTTGAGTTTTAGTTTGTTTGTGTCTCTAAGTCTAAGGTGTGTCTCTTGTAGGCAGCATATAGATGGATCTTGTTTCTTTATCCAGTCTGTGACTCTCTGTCTCTTTATTGGTGCATTTAGTCCATTTACATTCAGGGTAATTATAGATAAATAAGTTTTTAGTGCTGTCATTTTGATGCCTTTTTATGTGTGTTGTTGACAATTTCATTTTTCCGCATACTTTTTTGTGCTGAGGCGTTTTTCTTAGTAAATTGTGAGATCCTCATTTTCATAGTGTTTGACTTTATGTTAGTTGAGTCGTTACGTTTTTCTTGGCTTTTATCTTGAGTTATAGAGTTGTTATACCTTTTTGTGGTTACCTTATTATTTACCCCTATTTTTCTAAGTAAAAACCTAACTTGTATTGTTCTATATCGCCTTGTATCACTCTCCATATGGCAGTTCAATGCCTCCTGTATTTAGTCCCTCTTTTTGATTATTGTGATCTTTTACCTATTGACTTCCATGATTCCCTGTTATGTGTATTTTTTTTATATTTAATCTTAATTTGTTTGTTTTTGTGATTTCCCTATTTGAGTTGATATCAGGACGTTCTGTTTTGTGACCTTGTGTTGTGCTGATATCTGATATTATTGGTTCTCTGACCAAACGATATCCTTTATTATTTCTTGTAGCTTTGGTTTGGTTTTTGCAAATTCTCTAAACTTGTGTTTGTCTGTAAATATCTTAATTTCACCTTCATATTTCAGAGAGAGTTTTGCTGGATATATGATCCTTGGCTGGCAGTTTTTCTCCTTCAGTGCTCTGTATATGTCATCCCATTCCCTTCTTGCCTGCATGGTTTCTGCTGAGTATTCAGAATATATTCTTATTGATTCTCCCTTGAAGGAAACCTTTCTTTTCTCCCTGGCTGCTTTTAAAATTTTCTGTTTATCTTTGGTTTTGGTGAGTTTGATGATAATATGTCTTGGTGTTTTTCTTTTTGGATCAATCTTAAATGGGGTTCGATGAGCATCTTGGATAGATATCCTTTCGTCTTTCATGATGTCAGGGAAGTTTTCTGTCAGGAGTTCTTCAACTATTTTCTCTGTGTTTTCTGTCCCCCCTCCCTGTTCTGGGACTCCAATCACCCGCAGGTTATTCTTCTTGATAGAGTCCCACATAATTCTTAGGGTTTCTTCATTTTTTTTAATTCTTTTATCTGATTTTTTTTCAGCTATGTTGGTGTTGATTCCCTGGTCCTCCAGATGTCCCAGTGTGCATTCTAATTGCTCGAGTCTGCTCCTCTGACTTCCTATTGCGTTGTCTAATTCTGTAATTTTATTGTTAATCTTTTGGATTTCTACATGTTGTCTCTCTGTGGATTCTTGCAACTTATTAATTTTTCCACTATGTTCTTGAATAATCTTTTTGAATTCTTCAACAGTTTTATCAGTGTGTTCCTTGGCTTTTTCTGCAGTTATCCTAATTTCATGTGTGATATCTTTAAGCATTCTGTAAATTAGTTTTTTATATTCTGTATCTGATAATTCCAGGATTGTATCTTCATTTGGGGAAGATTTTGATTCTTTAGTTTGGGGGGTTGTAGAAGCTGCCATGGTCTGCTTCTTTAAGTGGTTTGATATGGATTGTTGTCTCCGAGCCATCACTGGGAAACTAGTTTTTCCAGAAAATCTGCTAAAAAAAAAATGCAGTCAGACCCCTATTAGAGTTCTCCCTCTGGCTCAGGCTATTTGGATGTTAATGAAGCCGCCTGGGGAGGGTGGGGGAGGGAACAGAGAGATAGGAGAGTAGCACCTCAGAATATAGCCAGAGTTGCTTGTCTTGCTTGGAATGACTATTATATCTGAGATTCCCGCGGGCGCGTCGCCTATGTGTGCTGGCTGTGTGGAGATTGCCCGGGGGGTCTGGCCCACTGGAGTCACGGTCAGATCCTCCGCTTCCAGCCCCACGCCCAGCGTCAAGGCTCCCCTACTGGGACGGTGCACTCTCGACTCCAAAATCACTCGCTGCCTCCCGGGGACTTCTCGTCCCTCCAGCTGCGTGGCCGTGCCGCCCCCACGAACCACGTGGGCCCCCTCCCGGGGTTAGTTCAGATGGGTGCAGCAGGTCCCCGTGCTTGTGCCGTGACCGAGTGTCCCGGCTGGGACGCTGTTCTCCCCGCTCTAATACCAGTCGCTGCCTCCTAGGGACTTGTCCTATCGGCTGCGTCCCACGCCGCCCGCGCGACCCAGCTGGGCCCCTTCCCGGGGTTAGTTCAGGGGGGTGGAGCAGCTCTCCGTGTTTATGCCGTACCTGCGTCCAGTCCAAATCCCGGCGAGACGGTTCCCCGGCTGGGACGCTGCTCTTCCTGCTCCAAGACCAGTCACTGCCTCCCGGGGACTTCTCCTACCGGCTGTGTCCCACGCTGCCCGCGGAACCAGCTGGTCTCCCTCTCGGGGTTAGTTCAGGGGGGTGGAGCAGCTCTCTGTGCTTGTGCCGTACCTGACTGGTACGCTGGCTCCAGGCTCTGGAAACAATCGCTGCTTCCCCGTATTAGTTCGTTCTCCGTCTCTAAATCTGTGTTTGTTGTTCAGGGTTCGTAGATTGTTATGTATGTGATCGATTCACTTGTTTTTCCGTGTCTTTGTTGTAAGAGGGATCCGAGGTAGCGTCTGCCTAGTCCGCCATCTTGGCTCCGCCCTCCTTCCATATGTTTTTGTGTTTGTTTTTTTTTTCCTTGATCCAGAATCAAATCAAAATTTTCAGATTGCATTTGTTTTCTCTTTGTTTTTGCCTTGAATCTCTTTTAACATAGAGTGCCTTTTTGTTTGATGGTTTGGTTTCCCTAATACGACATTTGAGGAATCCAGGACGCTTGTTTTTAGAATGCCCTACATTCTGAATTTGTCTTATTGTGTATGTATGTTTAGCCAAATAAAACAGTTTTGGGAAGAATACTATAGAGCTGATATTGTGTTCTTATGGTATCAAATCAGGAGGCACATAATTTCATGTAGCCCCACTGTTGGTGATATTAATTTTAATCACTTGATCAAAGTGACAGGGGGATGTCTTCATTATAAAGATACATTTTCCCCCACTTCAGTAAATAATAGGAGCCCTGGCAGTGCAGTAGTTAAACACTTGACTGCTAACTGAAAGGTTGGTGGTTCAAACCCACCAGCTGCTCCTGGGAAGAAAGATGTGGCAGTCGGGTTCTGTAAAGATTTAGCACCTTGGAAACCTTATAGGGCAGTTATAGGGTCTCTTGCCATCAGGAGAATTTTGTGTTTATTGGCCTTCAGCCTCCATTATTATTTGGGAAAATCTTTTTTTTTTTTTTAATTCGTATTTCATGAGTGGTAGTAAAAGCAAAATTTTAGTCTGTGTTGAGACCTGACACAATGCCTTGGCTGTAGCCAGTCCTTGGGAAAGGTTGACTGAATGACTGAATGATCAGTTTCAATAATCACACATTTCTTAACTTGAATGGAGCATTGGAACTCAAGGCACAGTGGGTCTTACTCCTTTCTATTTGCCTTATGAGTCTGAATCGACTCAATAGCAATGGGTTTTGATTTTGGTTTGGTAAATAACAGGGGAGATGTTGATTCATTGTGGCACTATAAATGTCCTATTTCTCAAAAACCTCCACCTGGTAGTTTGAAGCATCCTTGCCTGAATCAGTTGGTAAATTTTAGTCTGCAAAATGGTGATAGAACTCGGTCATACCTTCTGTATGTATTGGCTGGATTCTTCCATAAAATCTACCATTCTCTCATTATTTTTTTAAAATTAAGGCCTATTTTTAAAACATCTGAAGTGTGAGAAGTGTTTTGAAAATTTTAAAGAGTTCTACAAATGTAAGGCATTCTTTATCATTTCTCTGATTCCTTTTATGAATATCATGTTTTGGTAAACATAGATCAAATTTCTATTTTTTGAAATCATGAAATTCTTTTCAATTAGTAGAAAATGTACTTTATCTTTCTTTCCTCTGATAACATCTTTTGTTTAAAAAGAGTAAGACCTACTATGCCTTGAGTTTCAACGTTCCATTCAAGCTAAGAAATGCACGATTATTGAAATTAACCATTCATTCAATCAAACTTTCCCAAGGACTGGCTACAGTCAAGGCATTATGTCGGGTCTCAGAACTGACAAAAATTTTGCTTTTACTACCACTCATGAAATAAGAATTTAAAAAAAAAAAGATTTTTCCTGATCAATAGTAGAGGCCAAAGGCCAATAAACAGAAAATTCTCCTGATGGCAGGGGATCATGTCATTTGCATTTATTATAAAACATTTTTTATTCATGGAATTTAAATGACAGTTTAACACCAGAAACTCCCATAAAAACATGGATGGTTGAGGATAGTGCGTAATACCCCTAAAGGCTGTGTTTTTTTTGAAGTGCTATCATTTCCATGGAAAAGATTTCTTTTCATAAATGTTCAATATATGATTTCAACCAACCAAATGTAAAGGTAGTTGTACCCATTCTGTCGGGTATTATCTTCTTTCCATGAAACTTACATAACAGACCTTGTATAAAACATCATTAACACTGGAGAAAAATATATCATCTCCTTATTAGATCATTTTGTCAACTTGCTTTTGCTTAATATTTTGGAATCTATTGACCAACTTCCTTAATGAATAAAATTCATTTATATAGCCTACATGCTAATAGCAGTCCCTGGGTGGTACAGACAAGTGCTCGACTACTAGCCGAGAGTTTGGCAGGTTCAAACCTACCCAGAGATGCTTCTGAAGAGCGCCCGGCGATCTGCTTTCACAGCCTAGAAAACCTTGTAGCATGCAGCTCCCCTTTGTAATACGTGGGGTCGCCATGGTTCAGAACCAACTCAAGGACAGCTGGTTTTCTTGTTTGTTTGTTTTGGTTTGGCTATGTGATAATAAAGATATATACTTTAAGGACTTTGCAGAGATAAAATATTGTTAAATGAAATAGAGTAGGCCCTCCATATCTCTGGGTTCTGTATCCGCAGATTCAACCAACCGTGGATCGAAAATATTAAGGAAAAAAAAAAAAAAAAACGGTTCCAAAAAGCAAAGCTGGGCTTTGCCCCATGTGGAGCACTAGGCTGAATCCACGCCAATGAAATGGTGCGCAGGCAGCCCTAGCTGTAGCCCCCGCCATCTCTTAGATCCTCAGTCTTTCTCCTGCACTGGCAGGTCGAGCATTGTTCACCTCTGGTCTTGTCATTATTGCCTAAATAACATGGTAGTGTATACGGTACTGTGTAAGAACTGGACACCCTGGTGGCCTAGTGGTTAAGTGCAACTGCTGTTAACCAAAAGGTCGGTAGTTCCAATCCAGGAGGTGCTCCTCGAAAACCCTATGGGGCAGTTCTATTCAGTCCTATAGTGTTGCAATCAGTCTGAATCCACTGGATGGCGTATTAGAACTATTTACACAGCATTTAGATTGTATTAGGTATTATGAGTCATCTAGAGATGATGTGGATAGCCTGGTGGCTTAGTGGTTAAGAGCTACAGCTGCTAACCAAAAGGTCAGCAGTTCGAATCCACCAGGCGCTCCTTGGAAACTCAATGGGGCACTTCTACTCTGTCATATAAGGTCGATAGGAGTCGGAATCAACTCCACAACAATGGGTTTTGGTTTATGGGTAGAGACGATTTAAAGTATACAGGAGGGTGTGTGTAGCTTACATACAAATACTATGCCGTTTTATTTAAGGGATTTGAGCATCCACAGATTTTGATATCTGAGGGCTAAATGTCCTGGAACCAATCCCCCGAGGACACTGAGGGATAACTGTATTTATCAAACACAGCAAAGTGAGAAAAGCACAGAATCTGGAGTTAGTTAAAGACACATGGATTTAATTTCCTGCTACACCATTTATTTGCACAATGACTTGGTCATATTGCTTAAATTCTCTGAACATCAATTTTCTCTTTCATAAAGAGGGATAGTAATCACACCAAAATATTAAAAAAAAAAAAAAAACAAGTCAACAAAAACCCAAACTCATTGGGTAAAATCAGTTCTGACTCAGGGCGACCCCGTAAGTCACAGAGTAGGACCACTCCATAGGCTTTCTTGGCTGTTATTTTTATGGAAGTAAATCGCCATGCCTTTCTTCCACAGCACTGCTGGATGGAATCGAAGCACCAATGTCTAGGTTAGTTGTAGAGCACAAACCATTTGCACCACCTGGAGACTTATAGATTTGTTAAAAGCTAGACACAATGAGTGTAAAAACCCTGGCAAATACCGAGTCTGCACTGAAGGGTAACTACGTTTGTTTAAACACCATAGAATTCTATTTACACAACTTCGTGTATTTCTGCAGAGCTTCAGTTCCGCTGCAAATTTTCCACTTATTCTTGGCAGTTGCTTGGCTGGCGTCTCATATTAGGTCAAGGAAAACTGTTATGTTCTATCTCACCATTGTTTCTTTGAAGGCTTCATATAAACAGCACTGCTAATGCCAAGGTTTCTGTTGGCTCTCAGTCTTTCAAAGCCACCCCACTAACCTAGGCAAGCAATGGGAGGAATGCCTGTGTCCCATACTTTGTGCCCCACTTTGTCCCCAGTGCCCTAAAGTAGCGCCTTTTCTTTGCCAGAGATTCATAAAAATCTATCATGAAAATAACCACTTCATTTTATAATTCTTTCTCTGTCACTGGTGCTCAAAACAGTTCCTCAAAACAAGGACGGAAGGGGCCTTCCTGGCTACCTCCATTATTATCTTATCTCCCTAGGTGCTCTGACATCAAACTCCTTTGTCTTCAACCAACCCCTTGGTGCTCCTAACAAAAGAGCAAAGTACAATGTGATCCTTCCTTTGAGTTCATCAGTGCATACAAGTCAACAATTTTAGAGATGAATGATCCCAGATTCTTCCCTGCCAAACTCCAAGTTCTCGTTGAGCTCGGTTGATACACTCTTAAAAATAGTGATTCTATTTATTTTACGAATGCCAGGTAAACTGAAAGTCAAATCACAACATTATAATTCACTCTGAAGGACTGATTTTGAGGTGCAGGTTTGTCTAAGTATCTACACTCTTTAATTACAGAACCCATATTTCCTCCAACTTTATCTCATTCCAGTCAGGAAAACAGCTGAGTATCTTTATTTTTTTTTCCTCCATCAAATATTTTTACTATCATGTCTGAAGCTTTTGATTGAGTTGGCATTGTGAGAAACCCTCTTCTATTTTCTTTCATGTTATTCTTGACAAGCCTGAATCAGTAATCCTGGCTGGTATTACAGACTCATGTTTTGGGGCAGGTTCATTTATCGTGCAGTGACTCACTTGGCTGTTTTTGTTTCCACTTTATTCTGAAGGCACCCACAGAAATGTTACAAGAATGCAGGTTTGCAGCAAATAAATTCTCATACTAGGTCTGTACTGTGTCTCCACAGCCAATCTATAGTCTACAAGATCATCTTTGAACAATCGAAACTAATGTCAGGGATAAAAGAATAGGTGGAGATAAAACTATTTTCCATTACCCTGAATATTCGCCCACATTTAATCTGAAGCCAAGTATTATTTTTGATGGCCTCTGTCCTGGTCCTCCAACAGTGAAGTTTTCATACCTGCTATCTTTTGCTTTTTGTTTGCTTATTTTTACTATTTCCTTAATTTTAAACTCTAAGCCTTTAGGAAAAAAAAAAAAAAAAAGCCTTTAGAGGTCTTGTTTATTTTTTTTTTTTTAAAAATCTATTTTCTACTTTACGTGACTTCTTAACCATTTATGATTTTGCTAATAGGAAAGAAAAGAATCTCTAAAGTACTTTTACATGAAAGGAGAAACTTTTTATAGGATTACACCAAAACTATCGCAAAATGAAAATGAACTATTAGTACCCTAAATGGGAATTGGTCAAATCCTCCCCATTCAGTCTGAATATATATGGACAATTAAAATGATAGTAAACAGAAATGATTGCAAGTTCTAACTGGAGATCCTTGAATTCAAGATGGTAATAGAGAACCTGTAATCTGGAGAAGAGAAAGTTTTTCACAGAAAAATGCAAGAAATGTGGCTTCCAAGTATTTAAGAAAGCAACATAGTTCTTCTTCTCTTGAATCAAAGTTTTGCTTGCAAGTGTAACATATAAATAAAAGCATAAAGGGGGGGCTTTTTTGGGCTCTACTGTTGGAAGAGGGTACTGGGTGTCATAGCCCACCTCACCAGTCTCTTTTCAAATGCTGAAACTCCACAGAACCCCCGTAGTGGCTCCTTGGAGCCCAGGTTAAAAACTGGTGCACCATGAACAACTGGTTATTTAAATTACGAATGCGAACATATAGAGGAAAATAATTAGTCCACCACCGTCTCCCTAATTACCTGACAAAAGCTCAGAAGGCTGGTCTTCCAATTTTTTTTGAAGATTCTTTTTAGAGATTTTCTTGTGGAAGCTCACTAGCTACATGTCTGGAGGTGAGGCAACAGTCCAAGACTGAATTCAGCTTGCTTTGGTCACCTGTTCATATTCCCAGCTTGGCTTCCAAGGATGGGTGACCAAGTCAAGATTCATTCGAACTTCGGTTTCAGCACTTCTGGGATACTCGAATGTTTGATAACAAAATTGACAACCTTTCCTTCAAAATCGATGACTTGTGCCTTACAACAGTGGCAGAACCTTATAAATTCTGAAGGAATTTTGAATTGTGAAGGCAAACTTTATGTATCAAAAGGGAACAGTGTATTTTATCCTACTTCCTTGCTCTTTATGTATTTTACTAAGAATCATTTAAAAAATTCCCCCAAACATTAATACAATCACTGAGCTAGTGAATGCTTATTAAAAAAAAAAAAAGCTGTAATATATCTTCAAAAGTGGGATATAATTTTTGTTTTCTTGGAATAGTACAAAAGAATCCATAAAAATGTATACTCCATCTCATAATGGAATACAGTGATTTAAAAAATAGTCAAAGGTTGAGTTTCTTTTCACTGGGCTTATATAGTGAGCCAGCGGGTGTGGATCACTGATAGCCTTGAGGATATTCCTATACTGAGTGGAAATCTAAACAAGATGACCTTAAAGCTCCCTGCCAAATTTATGGTGATGTGAAAAAAAGAAAATATAAACACACATTCCTGGTTTGGTTCTCAAAAAAAAATCTGAAGCAACAGATACTTTGTAGTCAAAATTTTGATAAACATGATAGTATTTTTTTTTAATTTAATACATCAATTCTGATATTGCAATTGGCAAACCAAACTCAAGTCTGTATTTTCAGATCTCATAAAGTAAATAAACATACTTAGAACTGACAACAACATGATTGTCCAATTTCAATGTTATTTCATATGAAATTGAAATGGTTTAAAATGATCCCCCGGTGGGTTATAAATTTTGTGATATATATATGCATACACGCGTATGTACAGAATAAAAACAAATGAACAAAAAACTTTCTCAGACAGTCCTTAAGGAAAAAAATTTAGTTTTTTTCTCTTGGAAAATCTAAAGATCTGGCACTGGTTTGAATTTACATGTTTCCTAATGTACACTATGTTTGTTATCTTAGCACGATATTGATTTTAATAGATTCTGTTTCATACTGATGTAACTGTATGTAAGCATTAGCTTATCTGTTTAGAAGCAATTTTGTGTAATAAGACTGATTTACAGTCCATATAGATTGTACCAGATTTGGGGCAAGACGCTTTGAAAGCTGCATGGGCCCTTTTAGGTTACCTGGGGACTGAGACTACTCAGTGAATTTTGAGAGGTACCCTAGCAAATGTAAAGAACTCATATGACTTTCCGTGGAATATAATTTATCACTGGGGAGCTATGGAAAAACATCTAACGTAGAATGAGTAACTTTGAGTGGATTAGCATCAGAAGTCTTAGCTTAAATTCAACTCTTCTGATAACACAGAATTTTTAGGTTTTCTAATTTTGTTACATTTCAATTTCAAAATTTTTTTTTTCCAAAAACATTTTTGACCACAAGCAGTCATTTGATTCTTTAAAAAGATTAAGGCTAACATTTGCAGAAGTTCTTTTAGTAATACTGGAATCATAATTAGCCTGGAGGAGAAAATCACTTCAGTGGAAAATAAAATTAAAAAAGCTAAACATTAACTGACTGGCAAAGTTGATTTTTGCCCTTTTTAAATTCCTTTGGCATGATATCGTTCTCTCTCTATATTTTTGAATGCTTATTTCCACTGAAATTACTTGTTTTGCTTAATATATAATTCGAGGCAATTAGATGCAAAAGTGCAGTAAAGCAACAGTAAAGTTGCCAATTTAAACACAAGGAAGCAGACCCGTCCAGGAATTAAAGTTCTGACGGCTACGTTATTGAGCACCGTGGCAAATGCCCACTACGTACACAGATACACATAGCTGTCTTTACAGCCACTGAGAAGCTTTACGAGTTGATTTTGAAACATAGTTGGACTTACTTTTATGGGAAAAACATCGTAATTTCCAATTAAATTCTGGACTGTCCATATCTGAAAGAATTTTGACAAAATGATGAAAAAGAATTCACTGTCCTCAGCAAGATTATCTAGGATAAGTAGTCCATGATCCTGGGCTAAGTCACTTCTTAGGCCTGCAAACCTGCAGGTGACAATTGATCTTAGCCATTTCCAGTGCTGTAAAAGCCCTTTTTAAAGCAAACTTGTAAATTAATAGTAAAAGAACTTTAATATATAGACAAATTGATAAATCACTAAACAAACCAAACTGTCCACACAGTTAGCCTCTTGGGGAAGTCTGCAGAGGCCACCCCAGCAAAACCTGAAAGAAGCTGAAATATGGGTGTACTACAGAAACCGTGGTGGCGTTGTGGTTAAGTGCTATTGCTGCTGACCAAAAGGTCTGCAGTTCAAATCCACCAGGTGTTCTTTGGAAGCTCTATAGGGCAGTTCTCCTTTCTCTTACCGGGTCGCTAGGAGTTGGGATAGGTTCTACAACAATGGGTTTTTTTTTTTTAACGACAATGTGATATTTCCCTAAACAAGAATCCTTACTGTAATGTCTGATTGTTTTTTAAGTTTGAACCCAAAGTTGCAGTGTAGACACTCAGATCTGAGTTCAAAATTCTGACTTGCAACTGGATACTGTAGGACAAGTTTTTTCTGAACTTAATTAAGTTTCTTCATCTATAAAAAGAAAGCTATAAATCCTACATCATGATATTCTCCTGAAGAGTAAATGAGATAAGGTAATTATGCCTAGTGCCTGGCAGAGGGAACAGTGGGCACAGTTAGTGGAGGTTCAGTGGTAAAACACTCGCCTTCCGTACAAGAGACCTGGGTTTGATTCCCGGCCAGTGCATCTCACGAGCAGCCACCACCTGCCTGTCAGCAGAGGCTTGCATGTTGCTGTGATGCTGGACAGGTTTCAGGGGAGCTTTCAGACTAAGACAGACTGGGAAGAAAGGCCTGGTGAGCTACTTCTGAAAGATCAGCCAAAGAAAACCCTGTAGATCATAAAGGTCTGATCCTGTTTGTGCATCGGGTTGCCATCAGTCGGGGGGCAACTCCTTGGCAGCTGATAGCACCGTTATTTTTATTATAACCAATAAGTTCTTGGGATTTTTTAAACTATGCTGCTCTGAGAATTTAATTTAAGAATGTATGTACAATACTGGGGAAGCCAGCGCATCTTGACCAAGGCAAAGTCATAGACACCTCCAAACTCCTATAGAGGTCGAGTTACTGGGCTGAGGACTAGAGACCATGGTCTTCGGGGACATCTAGCTCAATTGGCATAACATAGTTTATAAGGAAAATGTTCTACATCTTACTTTGGTGAGTAACGTCTGGGCTCTTAACAGCTTATGAGTAACCATCTAAGATACATCTACTGGTCCCACCCTGTCTGGAGCAAGGGAGAGTGAAGAAAACCAAAGATACAAGGGAAAGATTAGTTCAAAGGACTAATGGACCACCTCTATCATGGCCTCCACCAGACCGAGTCCAACACAATTAGGTGGTGTCTGCTACCAGCACTGACTGTTCTGACAGGGATCACAACAGAGGGTACCAGACAGAGCTGGGGAAAAATGTAGGACAAAATTCAAACTTACACACACACACACACACACACACACACACACACACACACAAAAACAGACTTACTGGTCTGACAGAGACTAGAGAGTCCCCAAGAATATGGCCCCTGGACACCTTTTTAACTCACTTCTGAAATCAGTTCTGAAGTTCACCCTTTAGCCAAAGATTAAACAAGCCTATAAAACCAACAATAATACACGTAGCTCAACCGTGTATATGAGACTAAATGGACACACTAGCCCAGGGGTAAGGACAAGAAGGCAGGAAGAGACAGGAAAGCTAGACAAATGGAAATGGAGAACCCAAGGTCGAGAAGGGGAGAGTGTTGACACATCGTGGGGTTGGCAACCAATGTCACAAAACAATATGTGCATTAATTGTTTAATGAGAAACTAATTTGCTCTGTAAACTTTTGCCTAAACACAATAAATAAACAAAAAGTACACTCAAATAGCAACAACAACCACAACAGAAGACTATATATGTATTCACTGAGTGGATGGAAGAGATATGTTGGAGATTATATAACGCTGCCTGGAAATAAAGTTCATACAAAACTTTCCTACTCTAGTGTTGTTGCTGTGTGCCCTTGAGTTGGTTCTGATTCATAGTGACCCTATAGGACAGAGTAGAACTGTCCCCACAGGGCTTTCAAGGAGCGGCTAGTGGATTCGAACTGCTGACTTTTTTGTTAGCAACCGAGCTCTTAACCACTGCGCCAGCAAGGCTCCAGCTCTAGTGTTAGTATCCAGTTTTCTCTTAGTGCACAGATATTAATTGTCTCCGTTGCCTGCTTTCTTGTCTCAAGTTAACTCAAAAAATACTTATTGGGAACATCTACACTGTACCGAATATAAAGTAGAGGAAAAAGTGGTAAGAAGAATAAAAATGATCCCTAATTTCATGGTGTTTATAATGGATGTGATGGAGGATATTCTTGACTTACACGTTTGTTTGTTTCATCCATTTAAGTGGTGGGAAAAGGAATGCATGATAAAAACATCTTCCTTTTTCTGCTAAAAACAACAAAGCTTTAGAGGTGTGGGAATGGAAGACCAGAAAAGGCAGATTTATAATAAAAATCTGAAAGATGTTCGAGTCTAAGCTGAAACTATAAAGTTATAACATAGACCTAGAAAAATATCAGAAGAGAAAAATCCACACAATCCATGTACGTCTCCGTTGCCCTATCCGATCAAGTGTTTTTACTTTCCGTGTTCTCTTTCTGTCTTTAACATGTGTAACTAGGTGCTTTGGGCTTACTGGGTTGGAGCACAGATATCGATGCAGACAAATTCGATCTCTCTTCCCTCCACACACCACCTGCAAGTCTGTTTATATATATATATACATATTTTTTTTTCCTATATGCTCAAAATTTTCTATTATGATGGAGGAAGAATGGGAGTAGTTTAGGGTAGAAGAATACGAAGGAATTACAAGGCCAAAACTGAACAGATGCTCAACTCAGAAACTGGTAAGGCCATGAGGTTATTTCCCAACGTAGAAACATTTGAAACTTTACATTGAGTGCCTTATGGGACTGAGGAAACAAAAACAAAAAGCCATTAAAAGCTACAGAATGTAGTAGAAAACCTGACCCAAATTAAGCACAAAAACCCAGAGGTTCTCCCTCCAGGTAAATTTGAATCAAAAGTAAACCAAGAATCTGCAACACAGACACACATCGTCTCATGTAGTCCAGGCATCCTTGAACCATGGATTTTGTTTAAGATGGCCTTAGGTTGTTAATGTCCCCAACCTGAGTGTGACAGAAACATAATAGTCAGTCTCTGGAATAAGGTACTTTCAATCTTAGGCTTCAGGTCATTCAAATCAGTTTTCAAGCAAACTGGACATCAAATGGTACAAGTTAACCAAGCTCAGGTGCAAAATTTTCCATGAATGAGAACCAATAAAAGCAACCCATAAAGTCAATGGATATTGGAATTATAAGACAAGACTGGGAAACAACTATGCTTAGTAAAACTAAAGAAAAAAAAAAAAAACTTAAATGTATGCAAGGAGACGGAAATGATACAGAGTGATCTAACATTTGAAAAAGATCAAAAGGCACTTCTTTAAATCAATGAAACTAAAAACTCAATGGATGAAATAAACGGTATAGTGGAAATGTATGAAAATAGAATGAAGGAATTAGAAGAGAACAGAAGAAAGTATTTAAACTACAGCAGAGAAGCTGGACACTGAGGACAGAGTGAGAGGTCTAAAGTATATTGAATCAGAACCCAAGAAAGAAAAGAAAAGAGAATAGGTTGGGATAAATATTGAAGGAGTAATGGCCAAGAAATTCTTAGAACTGATGAAAGACACCAATACACACCTTCGAGAATTCCAACATCTTCTGAGTAGTTAAATAAAATGAAATTTAGATTTAGACACATCAGGCTAAGATTACAGGACACTGAGTCAAGAGAAAAAATTTCAGGTCACCATTAGAGAGAGAAAGAGAATGACAAATGGAGGTTAACCTGAAAGGAGGGACATTTTAGTCTGTAATGGATTTATCAGCCGTGACAATGTAAGCCAAAAGAGACTGGAGTAAGATCTTCATAGGCTGAAAGAAAATAACTGTGAACCTTGAGTTCCATACTAGGTGGAAATTTCTCTCAAGGATAAGAACAAAAACTAAACGTTACCAGCACAAAAGCACTGAGAGGATTTGCAACGAGCAGAACCTCGTGAAAAGTAATTCCAAATGATGAACTTCAAACACAAGAAAAGGTAACCCTCATGGAAGGCCTGAGATGGAGGGAGAATGGACAAGCAAATATTGGGATAAATATGTAGGTAAACATAAACAAAAAAGACCCTCGATGAGAAGGATTGACACAGTGGCTAAAACAATGGGCTCAAACATAGCAACAATTGTGAGGGTGGTGCAGGACCGGGCAGTGAGTGTTTGGGTCTATTGTATGCAGGGTCCCTATGAGGCAGAACTGAGTGGACAGCATCTAACAGCAACAACAGCATTTAAATAAATCTAAGTAAACTTTGTTGTAAAAAACAAAGCGATTTCTCATGGGACAAGTAAAAATCAGATACAGAGTTAGAATATTCTGCACCATAGCATAGAATTCAAATGGGAGATAAAAGTAAGAGAAAAGGTTCTGATGTTATTGTATTGCTCAGGAGATTTAGGTAAATTAAGTATATGTAATAACATTTCTAAATAAAGACTAGACATACAGCATGTAATACCTAAACAAATTGTGAAAAAAAATTTTGAATGAAAAATATTGTCAACTGGCCTTTTCTTCCTCCCCCCTTAAAAAAAATAATGCAAGAAAGGAGAGAAATAAGCACGGCAAAGGTGGGATAAATTAACCAGTTGAGTCTACTCTTATTCATGGCGACTCCATATATGCCAACGTATAACTATGCTTCATAGGGTTTTCAATGGCTGGTTTTTCAGATGTATATTGCCAGGCCTTTCTTCCAAGGAGTATCTGGGTGGACTCAAATCTCCAACCTTTTGGTTAGCAGCTGAGTGCCTGGACCATTTGCACTACCTAGGGACTTTGATGGAAGAAATAAACCAATTAACCAAACCCATTTGCCGTCTGTCAATTCCAACTCATAATGACCCTATAGGACAGAGTAGAACTGCCCCATAGGCTTTCCAATGCTGTAAATCTTACAGAAGCCAACCGCTACATCTTTCTCCCATAGAATGGCTGGTGGGTTCACACTGCCGACCTTTCAATTCACAACAGAGTGCTTTAATCACTGCACCACCAGGGGTCTTTTTAACACCTGATAGAATCAACAAACCCATTGCCACGGAGTCAATTCTGACTCTACAGCCCATCAATAAGTGACTACTGAATTATAATTAAGAAACATCTGTCTAATAAAATGATATGCATAGTACCTCACAGTGGTTAAAGAGCTGGGTTGCTAACCAAAAGATGGGTGGTTGGAACCTACCAGCCGCTCCCTGGAAACCCTGCAGGGCAGTTCTACTCTCTTATAAAGTCTGCGTAAGTTGGAATCGACTTGATGGCAACAAGTTCTGCCACTTTTAAATATTGATTCACATATTATTATTCACAAAATAAATAATTTTTTAAGATTTCAACGTCATTCTAGGTCATAGTCAGAAACAGTTAATGTAAAAATACCTCCATTTTTATAACCACACCCGTTGGAGAGCACAGCTCTGAAACATTCCTATTTTATAGGTAATTATATTAAAGTTCAGAGAGTCCAATTACCTGTTCTACATGGCCCAAATATTGATGGACAGAATGAGAATTTAAATACTTATCTCTCTATAAAATCCATGATTTTTTAGTTATATTATTTAATACCAAACCAAACCTGTTGCCGTCGAGTCGATTCTGACTCAGCGACGCTAGAGGACAGAGTAGGACTGTTCCATAGAGTTATCAAGGAGCGGCTGGTGGATTTGAATTGCTGACCTTTTGGTTAGCAGCCAAATGCTTAGCCACTTTGCCACCAGGGCCTTAATACCATCGTGTTATATTTTTAAGATTCTATACATTTGGGTTCATATGAAATACGACATTAACAGAAACAAACAAAAGTGGATTTACTACTTATTTTAATAGCATTTGGGATAATTTACTCCAAAATAGAAAGAGCCCTGGTGGCACTATGAGTTGGAATGGACTCGATGGCAATGGGTTTATTCATTTGGTTTGGTAAATAACACGTCTAATGCAATATGCTCAGTAAATATTTACTGAATGAATAAATGCATAAAAAACAAAAGAATGAATGAGTGCATACTGCCTTTGAAGGTTTTTGGTGTGTGATATGATTTTTAATTCACTTAAGAATTCTCTTTAGTTGAACTTCATATAGTTGCACAGAAGCAATATATGATATAGCAGTATTTTTTCCAAATTTACTGCAATATGATATATACTACCGTATTTTTTGTAAATAATGCACCCTCGTAAAAAAATGGGTCTACATCTACAGTGTGCATAGTGCGCCTAGGAAAATGTTGAGTGAAGGGATTACGTGGTTGGCAAAAAATGTGTAATATGCGTGCGTTATTTGAGTAAAATATGGTATATTTATTTTATGCAAATTTTCAACATAAAATAGTTTTCTCTCACCACCCACATAAATTAGTGGACTATATCTCCCTCAAATTACAGAGCAATGTTTAACCGTATTTTATAGCATATTTATAGATGTGACATTAAGATACAAGATCAGTTCCTGGAGCTTTTTATCCAGATGTTTTTACTGCAATAATCAATGAGTTTTACTGGGAAGGTGGAGCTACATGATATTACTTTCCTACAGCTTCAAAGCAGTAAGGACGTGCCATGGATCCAAACGCAGCTCCAAGTGCCAAGCCTATAGCTCAGATACATGGGAATTGTTCCAAAAAAGCCATATGGCAATGTGAATTGAACATCTTTTGCAGCAGCAATTCCACCCTAACCCAAGTTCTTTCTCTTAAACAGCACCTCTTTTATTTCCTGTAGTCAAACTGGCTGTACAGTTCCCACCCTTGCCAAAAACCCATGTTTGGGATGTGGCTCTCCAGAAACCCAAGTGCTAAACCTTTCTGTTCACTAGCCTGCTCTGCCAAAACCCATCCTGACACACCTTAAATTATATTAGATCAAAGGCTGAAAATTATATTCTATCAAGAGTAGAAAGATAAAATGTTTATCTACCGGGTTAGGGGTATGCGATGTTTTTAAAGTACTTGATGTTGGAGTGAACCGCTATTAAGAGTCTCTGCGGCACAGCATACTTCTTTGGAGTGTTTGATAGATATATTGTAACAGGCTGGTGGCAAATTGAAGTGGCATATTCACTATGTGTTTAGGATGTTTATGTGTTCTCTGATTCTCGTGGTGCTCAGTCTAATTGGAAATAAGGTTTACGTGGTGAGAGCAGCGAAGCAGTGACATGTCAATAGTGTAGAAGTGAGTCCTGCCTCTGGCACGCCATTTCTTTTCATGGATTTCTACATATTTGGAAAGTTTATAATTTCTCCTTAAAAAATGAACCCATAAATGTCAGGAAGGATATCTTTCTTCCTAATGCCTCTCGCTTGCCAAACGGACTTTGTTGCAGTGTCTGTAGGTGGGCTGGAGTAAAGGCCAGTGAGGTTGAAAGGATATTCTGAAATACATACCTTTTCCTGTTCCTTTCTTTCTTTTTTAATTTAAGGAATAATTTCTCAAATAAAACATAAACAAGACACTGCATAACCAGATTTCAAGTTCGTAATTTTTTTTTTAAATGTGATGATATTTTTTTAATGGTTTTGATAGAAGTCATTGACATTCATGAGCCTAAATAACCCACCACCCACTCCCAAATGCACATGGAGATTACAAAATTAATAATTTGTGCTGTTGCTGAAATTAAACGTTTCTGGTGAAATCGAGCTCTCATATGACAATGGTATTTTTGTGATGTTAATTTATCCTGATAATTAAACGTGCATTTAAAGACACGTTTAGCTTTAGGAATGTTTTATATGACCATGTGCTATTTCGAAAATACTCTCTCAAACGCAACTATCAGATAATGTTTCCTATTTGCACGATTTTATAATTAAAAAAAATTGTTTCCATCGAGTTGATTCCAACTCATAGCAACCCTATTGGACAGAGTAGAACTAACTGCCCCATACAGTTTCCAAGGAACAGTTGGTGGATTCAAACTGCAGATCTTTTGATAAGCAGCCGAGCTCTTAACCACTGTGCAACCAAGGTTGTTAACTAAAGTTATAATTATTTTTCCAAAGATCATGATATTAAATTTCAAGAAGCAAGAAGTAATTTCAGCATGAAATTCTCTGAAAAATTCTGTTGAAAAAGATTTTCCTTAACTTAACCGCAATCCTTTAACTTAACTGTGTAAGATGAGGAAATTAAATAAGTTTGCTTTATTATCTGCTTCTAAGAGCAACGAAAAAAAACAAATCCAGTGCCATCCAGTCAATTCCGACTCATAGCTACCCTATAGGACAGAGTAGAACTGCCCCATAGAGTTTCCAAGGAGTGCCTGGTGGATTCGAACTGCCGACCCTTTGGTTAGCAGCCGTAGCACTTAACCACTACGCCACCAGGGTTTCTACTTCTAAGAAAATGCATTCGTTTATCTAGCAATTCTTAGGGTGTAAACATCTTAAAGGTTATTTTGTTCATTTATTTTTTGGAGGTATACATTGCATTGTTAGTGGCACACCATGAGGGTTGCCCATCTGTATGATAAGAAATCTGCATTTATGTTTGAGCTGGGGAGAGAGTAGGGCAGCCAGAATTAATTGAAGACACGACAGATTCCATTTTGACTAAGAGAGAGAATTCTGTTGATAAAGAAGAATGTAGGTTGCAACAGGGAGATCTCGGAAGACATCGGTTTCACTGGTCCTTCTGAAAGATGACTTGTGATCATAGAATTGGGCAGCCTTTGTCAGTCAATAAGACTTGGTGATGCTGCACAAAGAGAAGGCAGGGAGTAACTATATGAGCATTGGCATCATAAGCAAAAAGGACTAGAAGCATTTACTGATGAAGATCAAAGACTATAGCCTTCAGTATGGATTTCACCTCAACATAAAGAAAAAAATCCTCACAACTAGACCAATAAGCAACATCACGATAAATGGGGAAAATATTGAAGATGTCAAGGATTTCATTTTACCTGGATCCATAATCAATAGCCATGGAAGCAGCAGTGAAGAAAGCAAAGAAAATATTGCATTGGGCAAATCTGCTGCAAGAGACCTCTTTCAAGTGTTAAAAAGCAAAGATATCACTTTGAGAGCTAAAGGTGCATCTGATCCAAGCCATGGTATTTTCAACCACCTCATATGCATGAGAAAGCTAGGCAATGCATAAGGAAGACAAAGAGGAATTGATTCCTTTGAATTAAAGCGTTGGCAAAGAATATTGAATATACCATGGACTTCCAGAAGAAAGAACAAATCTGTCTTAGTAGCTAGGATGGCAAGACTTTGTCTCATGTAATTTGGACATGTTATCAGAAGGGACCGTTCCCTGGAGAAGGACATCATTCTTGGCAAAGTAGAGGGTCGGGGAAAAAGAAGAAGATCCTCAATGAGATGGATTGACACAGTGGTGCAACAGTGGGCTCAAACATAGCAACTACTGTGAGGATGGTGCAGTATAGGGAAGTATTTCATTCTGTTGTACATTGGATCGCTATGAGTCGGAACCAACTCGACAGCACCCAACAACAACAACAACATCGTAAGCCAAAATTGGGAATGCCATTTTGATAGAATGGATCTGAATCAAACTGACCACATGAAAATGGAAAATAAGAACTGTGCTTTTCAGAATACTAAGATTTTTATACACTAAAGATAGAAGTTGAAAGTCATTATAACTTTCATACTCCCTACAGAAATGGTTTAAACAATAAGAATTAAACAACTGACTAATCCAGCATTTTTTAAACTCTTTATTTAACAGGTAATTTAACTGAATTCAAATGATTTACCCAGCAGTTATTCCCATTGCTCTTGATAAATTCCCAGTTGATTTTTTTTTTTTTGGACCGCACAGCAAAGGGTTGTCGTTTGTGAAGGGACAAAGGTTTGGAAAGAGATGAAAAGAAGACAATGAAAGGGTAGAAACAGAAATCATTGAGTGGGCACCAGGCGCTGTTGGAGCTCAGAGGGCAGGATGATGGAATTCTGGCCAACGCTATTTCCAGGCTGTCACTAGATGTAAAGAGCCAAGCAGAAGAGGTTCTCAAAGTCATAGCCCAGAGGTGGGCCACTGGAGAAGTATGAGCAAGATAACTGGGGGCCACAAACACAATCTCAGAGGAGATCAGAGCAGCCAAAGAGGAAAATAATAAATGTCTTACTGTAACTCAATATCTGCTATCATAAAACAACTCGAAACTAACGCCTGACTGATGGTTGGTCAGAGCCGGTGTCTTCCTGTGAAATGTACTCCACCAACTTATTTGACTGCAAGACACTGGTAGTGCTTTCAGGTGGTGTGATCAGCGTGCCCGATCTTGCCCAGGGTGTGATCAGAAGAAGGTGGGATTATATGAAATTGGTGGTACTTTTCCAACCTGCATCATTTGCCTCCTGAAAAACCTCTCCTGGTGTTTGGACCCTGGACCGCTTTATCCAGGCCGTTTACAGCTGGAGGGCTGAGGTTTACTCATTCTAGGGCCTTCAGGCAACCACATCTTGGGTTTTCTCCTGTAGCATTATGCAATCATAGATAACTATATCTTTAACCCTAACTGCATTTATGATTTTTTGTTTGTTTTGTTTTGTTTATTAAGAGTGAGTACTACCTTTTCTGCTAGGCTAGCTGCTAAGGTTGGTTTTACAATTCCTTACTTACTTTCCAGCTCATGAATGTGAGGAACCTATCTGTGGTTCTCCGTGGAACTCTTGGAGCACTTGTAGCGCACGCTACGGCTGCTAACTAAAAGACCAGCAGTTCAAACCCGCCAGCTGCTCCTTAGGAACCCTTTAGGGCCGTTCTCCTCTGTCTTAGGGCTTCTCTGAGTCAGAATCAACTTGAAGTCAGTGGGTTTTGTTTTTTGGGTTTTGGAACTCTCACCATGTTCTCCCTGTGCCTCTGAAGCTGTGGGTATCCTCTGGAGGTTGTCCGTCTGTGATGCTAACCCAATTTTAAAACAAACGGAAACAACTAAACCAGACATTTTAAATGCCAGAACACCAAATCCCCTGTTTGACCTTTCAGAGAATATAAATTATCTAACACTATTTATTTGCTGTGAAATAAATTACTTGCCAATAATTAATCTGACCCTGTAATCCTCTGTAGTTAAAATCCTCTGCAGTGAACACTATTTTCTTTGGGGTACTCTCTTTTGATTTTATGAGGCCCAAGATATCCATTTAATTTATTATTATTATTTTCAAATCTTCCCATTCATTTGGATCCAGCCAAACTCATCCATGAAATCAAATTCAAGAAGTTCTAAAAGGCATGTAGCAAGACTCCAAGTCCTCTACTAACTTCCCGGTGTCAGTTAGTGATGAAAACCAACCTAAGTGTTTCAGAGTTGTTGGCACAATGGTTAAGCCCTTGGCTGCTAATTGCAAGGTTGGCAGTTCTAACCCACCGACTGTTTCATGGGAGAAAAGAGCTGGCAATCTGTTCCGCAAAGACTACAGCCTAGAAAATTCTGTGGGGCAGTCCTACTCTGTCTTATCGGGTTGCTATGAGTCGGAATCACAACAACAGTGAAACAAATGCTGGGTAAAGGATTTTACAGCAAGTTATGGAAAGTTTAATTCATGATCCACCCTAGTATTGAGAAACTTTCTTAGAGTCACTCCCTAAGATTGGAATATCTGTCAACTACAATTAATGATGTATAAACACTAGCAAATTCTTTTGAATTCTCATTCTCTGGCCAAGTACTTAAGCTTCTAAGTCTGCACAGAAATACTATATTGTTATTTAGACATCCCAGTTTCATGACCTCTTTCTACCAGGATTAGGTTCTTGACTTGTGATTAACTCATCTGAAGTGATTCACAGAGCCTTTTAAACCACATTGTTACAGGTTTACCTTTTTATCTAGAATTTGATGCTCTCTGTATTAGAAGCAAGAAAAAGGCCCAACGTTTAGAGTTCAAAGTTTACCAGAGTTTAAGTCCACTTAGCAACTGACAAACAAGCTATTGGTTGCTGTTTAAGGAGCCCTGGTGCGGCAATGGATAAGTGCTTGGCTGCTAACCAAAAGGGTTGGCAGTTAGAACCCATCAGCCACTCCATGGGAGAAAAGACCTGGAGATCTGCTTCCATAAGGATTCCAGCCTAGGAAACCCTATGGGGCAGCTCTACTCTTATAGTGTTGCTCTGAGATGGAATCTACTCAACAGCACACAACAACAACACTGCTATTTAACAAACTATTCCCAAATGTAGTGGCTTAAAGCAACAACCATTTTATTATATTTCTGATTTTGTTGTTTAGAAATTGGGCAGGATGGGTGGCTCTTGTGTCATATGTGGCATGCATGATGGTCACTCAGAGATATAGTTATGTGGAGGCTCCAAGGTGGCTTCCCTCATATGTCTGGACCTTGGTGGGGTGGCTAGAAGGCTGGGTTCACCTAGACTGCTCACTGCAAACCTATTGCGGCCTGTCCAGCATGGCAGTCTCAGGGAAATGGAACTTCATAACGTGCCCACTCAAGACTCCCAGCAATGGTGTTCCAAGAAAACAGATGCAAACCTACATTATGACTAGTCTTGGAAGTCCCGGAAAGTTAATTCTTGGTGGATATCATTGGTCAAGCAAGTCACTAAGGGCAGGGCCAGGTTCAAGGAGGAAATTAAACTCCACTTCTCAATGGGAGGACTAGCAAAGAATTCACACCAACTCTAATGTAATAAAGAGCCCTGGTGGTACAGTGGTTAAGCTTTCGGCTGCTAACCAAAAGGTCAGGAGTTTGAATCCACCAGCCATCCTTGGAAACCCTATGGAGCAGTTCTCCTCTGTCCCATAGGATCACTATGCGTTGGAATCGACTCAACAGCAACGGGGCTAATGGAATACACCAGTATCATTTTTGGACTTTTTTTTTTCCTAATCTCATTTTCATTATTTCTTAAATGAGGATCATAAAATGGTCAATGCCAACATTATAGAGTTGTTGTGAGAACCGAATAAACGTTATGGAAGAATTTCTTAAATTGTTACACACATTCTTTATTACTTTGTTCCAAATGAAATTAATTTGTCTCTGGTCCCTTTTTTAATTATTAATTATTCAGTGTTAGAACCCCCTCCCTCAAGTTTGTGTCACTTTACCCCTTATGAATGCTTCTATTTCAAATTTAGTGAAATCACTTTTGATTCTGTTTTCATCTCAGTATAGTCTACATAAACTCCTGGGTGGTCCTAAATTCTAATTAAATCTGCCCACGAATTAGACTTTTATCTCCACTTCCTCTTATAGAGATGTCATTTTGTGATGGCCTTTGAACTTACTATTTCCTCTGGAAGAAACACCCTTCCTAAAGATTTTGAAATCTCTCTCTCTTTCACACATTTCTCTGCTCAAAAATCTTCACATCAAAGAGGACTTCCCTGATCGCATACGATATTTTTATGAAAATAACGAACACCTTCTACATTTGTTTACCAACACGGCCTTCCTACCTTGAGGTATTTTTATAAGTGTGCTATGCTAATTTTTTACAGTAATGTGTAAAAAAATTTGCATAGCAGCACTTATGAAAATACCTCATGGGGAGAGGGTGAGGTTGGAAAATAAATGTAGAAAGTGTTATTTGTGTAAAAATACGGTAATCTTAAGTGGTATTGCCTCCCCACCACCAAGCTCTGTTGAGTCCCTGTCGTTTTATTCTGCTTTATAATTTTCTTCAAAGCACTTGTCACTGATTTAATGTAAATGGGTTTACTTATTGTGTGTCTTCATCTAACTGATTGGAAGCTTCATGATGACAAGAATGTGTTTATTCAACTCTGAATCCTCAGTACATGGAATAGAGCCTGACACCGAGTATGTGTTCAGAAAGTGAAATACATACATGATTGAAAAAGAATTCGGGGATCAAGGTCAAATGGTAAATAAATACAATTGCTAAAACAATCCTCTTATATCGGCTAATGGGTATTCAATCACTGCTTGTAGAATTTAATTTCTTTGACATGATGTATCTCTGACATAAATTTAAGCAAGTATCTATATGAAAATAGGAATCCCTGGGCGTTGCAAATAGTTAAGGTGCTTGACTGCTAGCCTAAAAGTTGGAAGTTCAAGACCACCCAGAGCCACCTTGGAAGAAAGGCCTGGAGATCTACTTCCAAAAATCAGCCACTGAAAACCTTATGGAACACATTTCTACTATGACACAAATGGGGTTGCCATGAGCCAGAATTGGTTTGATGGCAACTGTTTTTTCAATATGAAAATAACTACGGATTGTAATCAAGATGTTATTCTCTCTTTCTTCCTCTCTCATATTTATTCTTTATCATATTAGTCTCCCCCGTCGACCCCAGTGGTTAGATGCTTCATTTGGGGCATGGTCTCCGTCATACCCTGAGAATGCTTGTTTCAGTGTTGGTTGCCTGCCTGGGCCCTAATGTCGGTAGGCTGTTGAATGGCATGTGGCAATCCCATATTAGGCTAATGATGGTTCCACAGAAAGCAACGCTCTACAGAGTGGTTTGGCAAGTCTCGACTCTGGTGTGACCCCAACTCTGTTGGCCAGGCAGCATGCCAGGTAGAGCTGACAATATTCTCCAGCCAAGAGCCCAGCGGGCCTTCTGAGAACTTGGGTGGGGAACATTTGTCTGACCAGTTTTGCCACCTTAAAGTTTGAGTCTTTTACTAGGATATCACATCCACAAAAAAGGAAGAAAAAAAAAAGGTAGAACTAGTGCATTTAATCAAGATATGTTAATGGTTAGACTTCCTTAATTATGACCACATCAACATTTCACCTTTTTCATTTTCAAATTGCTTTTCCGTTGTCTTGTATAGACAAGGGCCCTAGCCATAAATTGAAAGTAATGATAATTAGCCACATGTTCTTTATTATGGCTAAAGCCTTGAACATTTTTCTACATTGCTATTAGACATTGTAGTCAAGTGTAGGATAAGGAACTATAGGATTTCAGAATCTTTTTTTTTTAGGGAAAAAGAGCAACGGAATCTTCAAGCAGAAGCGTGAAATGCGAGTGATTGCAAGTCTCAGCGAAGTGGCAAATAACATGCTCGGTGTGAATATCTGATATTTATTTTGTCTGCTTTTGATCTCAGAACACCTTAGAGTGCTGGGGTGGAGGCTTTTTGCTGACTCTTTGCATCAGTGCTAGAGATTAAAGGAAACACTCTTGATACTCACCCTAGTGTTTGTTGCCTTATCAATAGGAAACTACCCGGTTAACCTTGCCTGTTGTCGTACCGAGAGCTTTATTAAAAATAAACATTGCATGTCAGGGTAGCAGAATGTGGGGTTTCTACTGAGATGCCCACATCTCTTTCAGATACTTCATTAAAATGTGCGAGATGACTCCTTCAGGGCTGTGAGTAAAAACATTGTTATGGAAACTGAGGTCTGTTATCATAGCTTCGCTATTCACAGTGATTATTTAATAAATGAGTTTATGTTTGAAAATATCCAACGTGACAATATGAATTTATCGTCCCCCCCATTCTATTTTTGATGCATGTGAGAAAGATGTTTGGTTTTGACACTCAGAGGAGATGCTGTTTTTATTACAAACCACTGAACAGTAATGAGCTTTTACTTAACGATCTTACCAGATTTCCCCAACATAAGGAACTCTGATACCAAAGAATTTACAACATTCTACAGTAAATAATCTTAGGTGTGTGCGTCATTTCCAATGGTAGCATTCATTTTTTTTTTTTTTTCAAGAGTTTTGTATTTGGTATTGCCAGAATTTGTCCTAAAGTGTCCTTGAGTAGAGTCCTGGCCTATCCCTGCAGTTTCCAGCGGGTAGAGCCCTGAAGCTGGGACAGAATCCTGACCACAGTGTCAGGAGGGAAAGATGGCATTGTTCAACCCACATAAAACCCTCTCCTCTGCTTAAGAGCAGAACTTGATCAAGCCACAATTGCTCTCCAGCCTGATAGACCTAGTCTTTCTTCTAGGAGGGTACAGGGATGAACTCAGAAGTCTGAAGAACACATGGTGTCTTGCAAAGAACACTGGGCTGGACGTCCAGAAACCAGGCCTGTTTGCCGAAAGGGTGGTGTGGGGCATGCGAGTCTGTGTCTTCAGGAGCCCGTGTTCCAGGAGTAAAATTAGAGGACTTTCAGAAGTGCTGAGAAGGTCCTCCCAGCATTGGGGTACATGTGAGTCTATGGATCTGGCTATCATTGCATTTTAGCATCTATTAAGGACACACCTGTGTATATGCTGGCAGGTAAAGAGAATGCATACTTTCTGTCTGCTTATCGTAACCCATTATCTGTGAAACAAGAAATTAACCTATTCGTCACTCTGTTAGAAAGTCAATAATCAATATTTTTTGACTATCCTTATGCTTTAGCTGGTCATAGAATATTCTGGGTTTAAAAAAAAAAAAAATCCAGCTCCTGAAAACAGACTGCTAGGTTTACAGCTTACCGCCATGACTAACATGCTGTCCAACCTCATGCGAGCTAGAAACTTTCCTTTGCTTCAACTTTCACATCTGTAAAATGGGGGTGAAAGTAGTAACTGCTTCTTAGGTTTATAGGGATTAAGTTAAGATGTTTGACATAGGAAAACTGATTGCCACTAAGTAGACACCAACTCCTGGAGACCCATGTGTGTCAAAGTAGAACTGCGCTCCATAGGGTTTTGGATGGCTGATTTTTCCAAAAGTAGAATGCTAGACTTTTCTTCTGAGGCACCTCTGGGTGGACTCAAACTTCTAACCTTTTGGCTAACAGCCCAGGGAGTTACCTGTTTGCATGATCCAAGGACTGTTTAACATAGGAAGGGCTGGATAAATATTAGTTGTTATTATTCTTTATTTTTTTTTTTTGAACCAAGTAGAAATTGATATGAAGCTAAAGTATTGGGAAGGAGTACCCTGAGATGACTGTGGGGCTTAGCACCATGATTAGTCAATCTCAGGTGGAAGACAAACTGTTTTATTAGTGATGTTTTGATAAATACAAAACTCAATACATTTCTCTGCCTTTTCTTTAATTTAACACGTTTTTCGAGGCCTAGAAGATGGATAGCTTCTTCATTTTAATTAAAACGAGAGTTATATTGGAATGAAGGATGATCAGTTTGGGGGTTTCAACATGTTTTCTCTTGAATTGTGAATGTCTTAGCAAAAGACAGGAGTTTGATAATCTTTAATCATTTGTCTGGAAGTTGACTCATATTTTTAAGCGTTTTATAAAAGGAGAGTTTCAATAAGCTATTTTTGTTATTATTTGATAATATCCAATGTAGGAAACTTGGAAGAGGCACACGGACATGATTGAGAATGAAAGCTAGTTCTACTTCCACCACCTGGAGGTAACTAGGGTTATTCTCATTTTGTCTCTCATGACAAATTGGACAGCTTATGGTCTATTAACTGTGATGAGGATTCTAGGAAATGTATTAGCCATTGGGTCAGGGCATGGATTTGGTTTTTGGACACCCTGAGTTTGATATATCATTGAGATATTTAAGAGATGTCCAGAGGGTATGGGATTTTTCAGGGTATTGGGCTTTATGAAGACCAAAAGCCTACAGAAGAAGCTGACTTGCAGACAAGAAATTTGTGAGTCATCTGAATAGACAGTATTTGAAGCCATGCGTGTGGAGGAAATTGCTAAAGTGGAGAATATACACATGAAAAGAAGAGAAGGGACCTTACCATCAGACACAGGAGACACAGTGCTCCAGGCGGAGTCCCCAATATTTCTAAGGGTCCATGACAATATTTTAATTTCTTTTAAAAACAGAAGAAAAGGCTGAAATGTTAGGGTTGAAGAAAAAGTTTTAATTTCATTCCCATATCAGAAAAAAATAAACATTTTAGGGACTAGGAAAATCTGTTAAATTTTGTATACTGAAACAGAAAAACAATGTCAATGTGTTTAAAGTTATATCAAAAATCATTTTTTAATATTGATATTATTATGACCAGAAGGGCCCACAAAGGCAAAAGCTCTCAGGGCTCATCCTGGGCTGATATAAATCTGGATTAAAAAAAAAAAAAAGTTGTCAATTCCAATCATGGCAACCCTACATGTTTCAAAGTAGAGCAGGGCTCCACAGGATTTTCAATGGCTATGATCTTTTAGCAGTAGATTGCCAGGCCTTTCCTCTGAGGTGCCTCTAGGTAGGTTTGAGCAACCAACTTTTCTGTTAGTAGCTGAGCCCTAATGATTTGTGCCACCCATGAACTCCTAAACCTGGATATATAAAGATTTCAGAAGACATAAATATCTAAGTAAATGTTTTAATTTTTCCAGGTCTCCAGCACAATTCACAATTTCTCATATTCCCCAGCAACCCTCCGAAAGAGAAAGGATCAATCCCCCAAATACCAGCCGTGACATTTTTCTGCAAGTCTTTCAGATCTCAAGAGAGATGGCAAAAGACTGCATAGGAGAGGCCCATCTGCCCTGAGATGGTTATTTTCCTGTTATACCTCAATTACGTTTGTAAAGTTCTTTCTTTCATGCCAGCCTAAATGGTTTTCAGAGTTATTAGTTTTAATGTTTAATAAACCAGTTGCCATAGCAACAATCATATCACAGATGTTTTGTTGAAGCCTCTCTAAAAGTGTACACCTTTGTCAATATGTTATTTTGAACATTTCAAAGGATAAATACTTGAAAAAGGTGACGCATCTCTAAGGTTTCAAACTCACAATTTGCATTACTAATTATACAAGCTCTAAAAGAGTCAGAAAAGAAAGGTAGATTATTTAACAGAAGGTTGATGAGCTAATTTTAAGACTATAATACAGCAAAAGGTCAAAATAAAACTTATCACTCTTGAAAATAAAGTGTAAATCAAGAATTCAATAAAACTATAGTTGGGAAACATACGTGTTTTTATAAATGTTAATTGCCTTATTAACCGTAAGTACTGCAAGTGATTAACCAGATTTAAAAATCTATGGACATTTTTTCTCCAAGGAGTGTATTGATTGTTATTTCACTGTTAGGGATGAAGACCTGGCATAAAAAATACATGACCAAAAAAAAAAACCATCGCCTTCCAGTCTATTCCAATTCATACTGACCCTATAGGACAGAGTAGAACTGCCCCATAGGGTTTCCAAGGAGCGGCTGGTGGATTCGAACTATTGACCTTTTGGTTAGCGGCTCAGCTCTTAACCACTGCGCCACCAGGGCTCCAAGACCTGGCATAGGCAATGCAATAACTGGAAAATTAAGTGATGTTAATTCTTTCTTCTTTCTTCATCACTGTCTCTTATCTGGTCTTGAAGTTAAGTTATTGAAACTACTTCAAAACGCTGATTATTTTTTCCAAAATTAAGATGATAATAATATTTAATAGCCACATATTTCCATGACTAATTAAATGATTTTGGCTCTGGTTTCCTTTTCTGTGTTATTTTGCACACTAATTGCTTTTTCATTAAGGGAAGCTAATGAAAAAATGGAATTTATTAGTCATTCCAGAATCTAGACAAACAACACCAAAAAGTTTTTTTTTTTTTTTTTTTTTTCAAACCTTCATCTGATTCTTTGGGGAAAAAAAAAAAGACCAGAAGCAGATACCCAGGGATGCAAGGTACACAGTCAACACTGAATCACCGGAAGCAGGTCACTTAACCATGTCTTGCCTCAGCTTCCTCATTTTTAAAGTGGGTGAGGATTTTTTGTTTAAGTCACCAAGTTCTAGTAGGGACAAATGATCCTAAGTTGTCCTAACCAGGAGCTTTAGGTCTTCCCTTTCTGACAGGTGATGTCACAGGGGCTGTAATCTAAGGTAGTGTTATGATCTGTGTGGAAAGTGAGTTTTTAATAAATGCCTGTGCTCAGGGGCAGAGGAAGGGGTTGGTGTTTCTTTTGGGGGTTTTTGCACTGTCACGTGGGTTAAGCATTGTTCCTCCTCATTCCCGACACTGGAGAGCTAGGATAAGCCATGTCTTACATCTCCCGACGGCCAGAATCTTTGACTCCTTCCAAATGTCCGCTTGGCCTGTGCTAACACTGTATGAATATTCTCCATAACAGAAACTCAAAATCCTTCTGTTTAAGGATGCGTGACGAATTTCATGTACAGCAATGATATAAGAGTCATAGTCAAATGTGAAGCAAGAGTGAGCACAAGGCTTTCATTTGTTCTTTAAGAAAAAAATTATTTCTTAGAAACTTAAATCACCAACCATGCTGTGGGAAGAAAAAGAATTTTAGCCAGGTCTTCTTTTAGTTTCTTTGTGACTGTGTAAAAGTAGGCCTTTAAGATCTGCATGAAAGATTATAGACTTGTTTGTTAATTTTAACTCTCAAAACTTTGATTTAGATAACATGAAGAATGGAATTTAAAAAAAAAGTTAAAAAAAATGAATACCCTATCACCTGTAAAGCCCTCAGGCTATACAAAAACTCAATACACAAAATCTTTCATTATTTGCCTGGTAGAATGTTCTGGTCTATTAAGTCAATCCTTTTAGATTAAGAGTGAGGTAATAGATTGTTTTCCTGCCAATATTTGTGTCTTAGTTTTCTTAGTGCCGCTATAACAGAAATACCACAAGTGGGTAGCTTTAACAAACATAAAATTATTTCTCACAGTTTAGAAGGCTAGAAGTTGGAATTCAGGGTGCTGGCTCTAGTAATACCACTGGAAAAAGCACAGTATTCACAGTGATATTGTTTATTTTATGAGCCAATCTGCTTTTTAGCCTCTGGGAGTAGCCTCAGTTCAAATTTTAAAGAGTATCTCAGGGCGATAGTCTTGAGGGTTCCCCAGGTCTCTGCCAATTCAGGAAGCCTGGCCTTTTGTTTTGAGTTTTGCTCTACAGTTTCTGTCATTCTATCTAGGACCAACTATTGTGGCCCTGGTCAGAACAGTCAGTAGTAGTAGCCGGGCACCATCTAGTTCTTCTGGTCTCTGGATAGATGAGGTTATGCTTCATGTGGGCAAGTGGTCCTGTAGACTGGTTTCTCCTTTGAGTCTTTGCTTTCCTTTTTTCTCTATTTCTCCAGACAAGTAGAGGCTAATAATTGTATCTTAGATGTCCCCTTGAAAGCTTCTAAGACCCCAGATGCTACTGACCAGACTAGGATGCAGAACATAAACTTTATAGACTATGTTATGCCAATTGACCAAGATGTCCCATGAGACTACGGTCCTAGGCCTTCAAACCAGTATGCCAATCCTGCAAAATGTTTGGTTCAATCTGAGGATATTTGTGACTATGCCCCCTATAATTTTTTTGTTCTTTATCAAACATGTCATAAATTTCCAGAATATATATTCCAAATTAATAAAAAGAAAGATTTTTTTTTTTTTTACATTTTCACTTAACTACGACATCAACAGGGAACTGCCAGAAATTCAGGCTGGTTTCAGAAGAGGACGTGGAACCAGTAATATCATCGCTGATGTCAGATGGATCCTGGCTGAAAGCAGAGAATACCAGAAGGATGTTTACCTGTGTTTTATTGACTATGCAAAGGCATTCGACTGTGTGGATCATAACAAACTATGGATAACATTGAGAAGAATGGGAATTCCTGAACACTTAATTGTGCTCATGAGGAACCTTTACATAGATCAAGAGGCAGTTGTTTGGGCAGAACAAGGGGATGCTGATTGGTTTAAAGTCAGGAAAGGTGTGTGTCAGAGTTGTATTCTTTCACTATACCTATTTAACCTGTATGCTGAACAAATAATCCAAGAAGCTGCACTATATGAAGAAGAATGGGGCATCAGGATTGGAGGAAGACTCATTAACAGCCTGCGTTATACAGATGACACAACCTTGCTTGCTGAAAGTGAAGAGGACTTGAAGCACTTACTAATGAAGATCAAAGACCACAGCCTTCAGTATGGATTACACCTCAACATAAAGAAAACAAAAATGCTCACAACTGGACCAATGAGCAACATCATGATAAACGGAGAAAAGATTGAAGTTGTCAAGGATATCATTTTACTTGGATCCACAATCAACAGCCATGGAAGCAGCAGTCAAGAAATCAAAAGATGCATTGCATTGGGTAAATCTGCTACAAAGGACCTCTTCAAAATGTTGAAGAGCAAAGATGTCACCTTGAAGACTAAGGTGCGCCTGACCCAAGCCATGGTATTTTCAATCGCATCATATGCATGTGAAAGCTGGACAATGAATAAGGAAGACCGAAGAAGAGTTGACGTCTTTGAATTGTGGTGTTGGTGAAGAATACTGAATATACCATGGACTTCCAGAAGAACGAAAAAATCTGTCTTGGAAGAAGTGCGGCCAGAATGTTCCACGGCGAGACTGCATCTTACGTACTTTGGACATGGTGTCAGGAGGGATCATTCCCTGGAGAAGGACATCATGCTTGGCAAAGTACAGGGTCAGCAGGAAAAAGGAAGACCCTCAACATGGTGGATTGACACAGTGGCTGCAACAAAGAGCTTAAGCATAACAATGATTGTAAGGATGGCTCAGGACAGGGCAGTGTTTCGTTCTGTTGTGCATAGGGTCTCTATGAGTTGGAACCGACTCGACAGTGCCTAACAACAACAACAACAGCATGACTATAATTATAATTAAATAATTGTCTCCTTCAAAATGTTCAGGTAGCAAGTTTCTGAGTCTTTGAAAACCTAATGAAAGTTTTTATTAAAGCTGTTCATTCAAAATAGACAATTCTGCCTTGTCGAGTAGTAGTTTAAAACCAAATCAATAGTTTTGCTATTATGTGGACAGGAAAAATGGCCTGTCATTGACATTATCAATATTTCCATCAAATTGAGCATGATGAAGAAGCTGTTAGCTGTTATCTTGGAATACCTCAGGGATAGCTAGAACTGCGGAAAGAACAGAAGATTCTCCCCGTTGATGCTTGCAAGTAGGTTGACTTTCGGACCACCAAGGATCCACATTTGGGGAATGTATACTGTATGTTGGAAACCCTGGTAGTGTAGTGGTTAAGTGCTACGGCTGCAAACCAAAGAGTCGGCAGTTCAAATCCTCCAGGCACTCCTTGGAAACTCTGTGGGGGCAGTTCTACTTTGTCCTGTAGGCTCTTTGTGAGTCAGAATCGACTCTACAGCACTGTGTTTGGTTTGGTTTTTTTTATCTTGTATGTCTGAATATGCCACACTGCCACTGTAGGCTGTTACTTTTTTTAAATTTATGATGCTATTTCTCCTTCATTTCCAAACTTCCAGGAAGGCTTCCTCAACTCTTGCAAGTTTATTCTCATTTCTTCTACCTAATAATCAGTCACTGAGTCCTTAAATAGCCACATTTGATCTAGAGTTTGCTTCATTCCTCTGCCACAACTTCTGTTAAGGTCATTTGTGATAATTTTGTAACAAGCTTTAATGGCTTTTCTCATAAATTATACATATCTTAGACTCTGCTGGTTCTCTATGCTGTTGACCACTCATTCTCTCTTTTATACTGGATCCTACTGCCTTGTTCATCAGCTTTATTTTTTAATTAATACCTTGATATGGCACAGTGGTTAAGTGCTATGGCTGCTAACCTAAAGGTTGGTAGTTTGAATCCACCAGACACTCCTAGGAAACTCTGTGGGACAGTTCTACTCTGTCCTATAGAGTCCCTATGAATCAGAATCAACTCGACAGCAATGGGTTTATATCTTTTTGTATATGCAGAAGAAATATAGTATAGTTAGTTGTAAATTTTGAAGTATAAGCTCATTACTTAACTTCCTGGTACATTTGTTATTAAATACAGCTCATTTCCTTTATTTTTTATTTGCCGTTCAAACTAATAGAGACATGAGAGAAATGAAGCCAATCTGAAACTACAGAACTAGAACCCCTTAGTCTCACTGACACATGATCTTTGGGCTTTAGGCATCAGTTTACTTGTCTCTAGAGCTCAAGCTAACAGATAGCAATAGAACAAGCCCCCTGGATAGAGACTACTTCTCTGTTCTGTGCACCGTGTTGATGAATAAACATGGCACCTCTGCCTTTGGTATGTTGGAGCACATTAAATGTCAGGTAGCAATAAGGCACAGGGGCACTGCATGAGACCAGTACTCTCTCTGAGGCATGCTGCTTTCAAATGATTTAAATCTGTGTGGCTCACTTGCCTGAGCTAGAATTTGACCAGAACCCTAGGGTTAATAGCTTTGCTCTTTGAGAGAGCTCCAAGCTATTTTCATTCCAGGCCACTTTTACATTTACATTTACATAGTGCCTATCACTGAAGCCCAAAGGTGCTTTAAGGACAAGAGACCAGACCATGGACAAGAGACAGGAAGCAGATATTTACTTTCTAAAGTTAATGTATCTGCCCATTTCTTTCTAGCCTTGGACACATCTCAGGTAACAAGGGTATGTATGTATATATATATATATATATATAGACAGAGAGAAAGAGAGAGAGACCTAATGGCACAGTGTTAAGAGCTTGGCTGCTAACCAAGAAGTCAGCAGTTCGAATCTACAGGCGCTCCTTGGAAACCCTATGGGGCAGTTTTGCTCTGTCCTATAGGATCACTATGAGCTGGAAATTGACTCCATGGCAATGAGAAGAATATATATATATATATATATATATATATATATATATATATATATATATATATATATAATTTCAGTTTCTAAAATAGAAGCAGTAATGGCATATAACCCACAGCTTAGAATTCTAAAAAAAAAAAAAAAAAAGAGTTTTCATTTTGATTCCATTTAAGAGCAACAAAATGTTCGTAGTTCAGATCCACCAGGTGCTCCTTGGAAATCTTATGGGGCAGCTCTCCTTCATCCTATAGGGTCACTATGAGTCAGAATCAACTCGACAGCAACTGTTTTTAATCCACTACTATTCAAGTTTAAAGAACATGCCATTAAAATCAGGAGAAATCAGCCAGCAAACAGTAGCCAACTGTGCTAAGTCACGCATCCAGATAGGGACCATATTTACATGACAAATTAGGTGAGATCAAGAGATTTAACCTTCTAACTTTTTAAGTAGAAGTCCTAATCAATAGCAATTATTTAGTGTGTCAATGACCATTAGTCAGTTAGGACGCTTTCTGTTACAAGTGAGAAAAAATTCAACTCAACTTTGCTTAAGCGAAAAATATATCATCTCTCAGCTCATATAGCTAACAGTTCAGGGGTAGGTGTTCAGATGTGGTTAATTTGATGGCTCAAAAAACATCACCAGAATATAGCTTGTCTCATTTTCTATTTATTTATTAAGATTTCTTTGTGTAAGCTCTGTTTTCAGGCTCTAAAGTGACACTTTTTAGTAGACATAACTAAAGACTCAGAATGAAGTCTTTAGAAGGCTCTGATTTGTGACAGTGCCCACTTCAGAGCCAATCAGAGTGGCAAAAAAAACAAAAACCTTGTTACTCACAGAATCAATTCTAACTCATAGTCGGACCCTATAGGACAGAGTAGAACTACCCCATAGGGTTTCTAAGGAGGGGCTGGTGGGTTCAAATTCTTGACATTTTTGGTTAGCAGCCAAGCTCCAAATCACAATGGCCAGGGACATGAAAAGTACTGATTCTCAAATTTGGTCATGACTGCAAGTCTATGACAAAGAGATCTTCCAGAGACCTGCTCTGCAGAACCTGTCTCCATCTCCTGGAGTTGGGAGTGAAGTCAGGCTGACATAAGCATAGAAGATGGTAGTTGTCTCAAGGAACGTGTGGATTTTTTGTTACCACAAGAAGGTTACTGCTGGGAATAGCAGAGCTGTTATACCGGTTGCCATTGATTCAATTTTGACTCATAGTGACCACATAGGACAGGGTAGAACTGCCCCATAGGGTTTCCAAGGCTGTAAATCTTTATGGATGCAGATTGCCACATCTTTCTCCCTAGGAATGACTGCTGTGTTCAAACAGCTTGCTGACCTTCTGGTTAGCAGCTAAGCACTTAACCACTATGCCACCAGGAGTTCTAAAATCCATTATAGGCAATTATTCATTAAATCTTCTTAAGCTTCTAGCTCTTTTGGGGCCCAACTAGCTGCCATTGCTACTTCATAACAATTAAGACAATAGACTTTTTTTTTTTTTTTTGCTATTTACTGTAAACTGAACCCTATACTAAATGATTTACAGAGATTTTCTTATTTCTCACACATATTCTTTGAGGTAATTGTAATTAATATGCCTTTTTAGAACTGTGGAAACAAATACAAAAAATTTCGGTAATGTGCACCAAGTCACATAGCTAGGGAGTGGAGAAATAGGAGATTGGACATAAATCTGTCTGACTCCAGAGCTTGTATCTCCACTTATAAAGAGGAAATCAATAGTGATGGTTGAAAACACATTCCTCCACTTACTAGCTATACCTCTTTGAATCTTCCATCTAAGTTTTAGCTATGTCCGCCAATGTTTAATGCCTAAATACTTAAAATTATTGTCGTTGGGATTGTAGACACCTCAGAGTCTTGTGATCAAACTGCATCCTTAGTCTTCAAGTTCCTAGAAGTACCTCTTTACAAGGTAGGCCTGTTAATTAGGCAAACGTACCAGGTGCTGTTAGGAAGTTAACCAACCTCTACTTCTAAGCTTCTTCCCTGGAATCTTTTTTCTCTTTCTCTATTTTAGCTTGGATCAAAGCCTGTAAGGTCCTCTGATGAGTGGTCTACTTCAATGTTGTGTCTTCAGTTTCTAACATAATGCCTAGAATTTAATGAAAGTTTGTATTGACTCCTTGTTCTACTTCTTAGGTTGGTGAAGCAGCCCCAATCTAGCCTCAATTGTTTCATCTAGTTGATCAAGCTCTAACTTCATTCCTAACTCACTTTACTTTTGTGCACTTATGGTGTTCTTCTTGTGCTTACTATCCTTGTTAATTTACAATCTTCTAACATAATAAATTTCTCTCCACTTGATTTACACTGCCCACTCAACAGATTGTATGTTTGTTCACTGAGTGAAGTCAACAAATGAATGGATTAATGAAAGAAACATAAAAAAAATCACTACTTGGGCAATGATCTGTTACTACGTTTACTGGGCATTTTCTGTGTGACACTAGACTTCAAAGAGGCTCTTAGGAACAGTAGAGAATAAGAAATTTCCTCTTCCGTCATATTATTAGTTGAACCATATTGATATTGCCAATGTTCAATAGTTTTTGACTTACAAAAATGGCATTTTCGTTTGTTTCAACCTAGTAGTAAAGGATGCTTATATCTAAATTAGGCAATTGCAAATAATATTTAATGAATCATGAACAATGTTTTAAAGTCTCTCAGTGGTTCCTTAACTTTCAATAGTTTAATCAAGTTTAAGTTTAGTTTCATAAAGAACCTGGAACTAATTTAGTAATCACAGATTTAGTCTAGTGGGGGAGGGTCTCAAAAAATAAAGTCTGTGTGTAAAAATGCATTTGTAAATATATTGTTAAAACGCAAGAGTTTGACATAGAACTTAACAGAAAGTATAGCATCTATTTTCTATCAGTTTTAAGAAAAAGCATTTACTTATCAAGTTAAGTCCAGGGATCACTGAACAATTTAGCACGTACCAAAAACACAACCAAACCCATTGCTGTCATGTCTATTCTGACTCATAGCGACCCTCCTGGACAGAGTAGAACTGCCTCATACAGTTTCTAAGGAGTGCCTGGTGGATTCAAATTGCCAACCTTTATGGTTAGCAGCCTTAGCTCTTAACCATTACCCCACCAGGGGGTCCATCTAGCACATAAGTCATTAAAAATAAATATATTACCTATTAGTATTACCAATATTTGGCTTTTTGTTCAATCTCGATTTGGCAATGTAATGCTGATAAATATCACAAAGAAGCAGAGTTGCTTTTTGTTTTGTTTTCTTTTCACAAACAAGTACCTGGATGGCCATGAATCTTAGTAATATGAAGGCTACTTGGTCTCAGGTAGGAAATATATTCGAACTGAAGCAAACCAGTTATCAAAAGTACATCTGATTTTACATCATTGCCAACTGTTTAATAAAACACAAAATAAAGCAAAATGTTTTGACTAGTGAAGCCCTGGCCTTCTTGAATCGCTTCTGAGGAACAAGTTTGGAAAAAAGAAATAATGAAATTATCTTTCCAGGCTAACAAGGAATTAAAGAATATTATGTTTGGACCTGAAAATTGATAAAGTTACTAGTTTAGAAATAATTAACTGTGACTTGATTTTTGGGAAACACAAATGAGGATGCACTTCTTCACAGAGTCTCCTCCAAATCCTTTTAACAACCAAATCATTCCCAATTTTCTGGTGTGTAAATCCAATGCGATCAGCCCAAATAAACAAACTGACAAGATTTGGGCAGTTGGAACCCATTGTTTTACAACGTCTTTGTTTAAAATCTTTCATAATTCATCCTCAGAAATGGCCTTCCCAGTAATTAGTTACCTTTAATGTCTTCATTTTCATTGAAATGT
The DNA here is from genome assembly GCF_024166365.1 of Elephas maximus indicus. Classification (NCBI taxonomy): domain Eukaryota; kingdom Metazoa; phylum Chordata; class Mammalia; order Proboscidea; family Elephantidae; genus Elephas; species Elephas maximus. The sequence goes on along the minus strand of NC_064841.1, from coordinate 71,161,418 downwards.
TCAATGATCAGGATAATTAGAATTAATTTGGCATTGTCATTTTATGATAATGAAGCTTCTGCCACTTATCAGGAGCATCCTGCAGGCATAGTGTTATCAGAGAAAAATGGGACTCCTCCACTTCACATGCTGATTTATAGTCTTTGGTTAAAGTGGTAACAGTAGGACCTGGCCTTATTCCAGTTTAAATTTATGCCAGTTTTGACGAAGAATTGTGGGCACTCAAGCCAGTATCCTTGCCTGTTGTAGCTGGAGTTCTGTGGGTAACTCAGTTCTCCGGAGGCAATGCAAGACACTTTTCTATCTGCATTCACCTAGGTTTTTTACATCTCCTCGAATTGGGAGTGGAGTCAGGCTGACCTAAGCATAGAAGGAAGTACAGAAAAGCTGACTTATTTAAGGCTGCTGTGTGAAACTACAGAAATCCTGGTGGCATAGTGGTTAAGAGCTACAGCTGGTAACCACAAGGTCGGCAGTTTAAGTCCACTAGGTGCTCCTTGGAAACTCTCTGGGGCAGCTCTACTCTGTCCTACAGGGTCACTATGAGTCGGAATGGCCACAATGGCAACGGGTTTGGTTTTGGTGTGAAACTGTAGTAGTTTCAGGTTAGAATGTTGATTTTTTTATGCAACTACATTTTTCTCCATCCACTCTTTAAAGTTGTTCTTTATTTTATACCAATTTAGCACTTGCCTGTACATACAGTTTTCTTCTTGAGACAGAACTTTATATTACCCAAATGTATATTATTCTAAACTATCATTCAGTAATAATAAAAAACTTTGCAGCTATGTAAGAACAGACATACTTGCTCTTGATCACTCCAACTACTATCTTAAGGAGTCTGAATAAATTAGAAAAGAAGACCTTTATTCCACTAAATACTTTGATGGGGTTGGGTTATGGCCCAGAATTAGTCATTTGTTTATTTATTTTTAATTTTGCTCATGATTTTATGGAAGAGGAATTTGGTAAGTGTTTGGCTGGGAAGGGCCTGAAATCTTTCCTGTGAGTGCAGTTAGATGTTGACTGCGACTGAACTCATCTGAATCTAAGTAGACCGCACATCCAAGATGGTGTATTCACATAGCTGGAAATTAATGTGGACTGTTGACTGGGAGCTTAGCTGGGCTGCCAAGTGGTTGGCCTACAAGTAGCTTTTATATCATGGCAGCCTCTGGGTAGTAGGACTTCTTACATGGTGGCAGGTTTCCACGAGAACATCACCCCAAGAGAACCAGATGGAAATTGTCTGGCCCTTTCTTAACTAGTTTTGGAAGTTACACATTCATTTCTGTTGCATTCTATCGGTAACAAGGAAGTTACAAAGATAGGCCTAGATTCAAGGAGAAGGGATATAAACATTATCTATGAAGAAGTGTTTATTCTTAGTCCCTTGATTATGCATCTTGATTGGAGTTTTTTTTTTTTTTTAAGTCATGGTTTGGTAGTTTCATTGATTATATTAATTTTTGATACCTGTGTAAAGGTTCCAATGTCTTCTTTATTTATTTTTTAACAAACTGTGCCTTTTTTTCCACATTCTTTAAGTTTCAAGAAGAGATGTATTTACACATACAGAGATCGTTGATTATTACCAGTACAGTCAATTCCTATTCATGGCAACCCCAGGTATATCAGAGGAGAAATGTGCTCCACAGGGCTTGCAATGGCAGAATTTTTGGAAGCAGATTGCTAGGCTTTTCTAAGCATTTCTAGGTGGATTTGAACCTTCAACCTTTTGGTTAGCAGCCAAATGCATTAACTGTTTGCACTGCCTAGAAGTGCTGTTTATTACTGGCAATGGTTTATTTGTCAGTTATTTTTCTTTTTTACAATTATTATTCCTTTTAAAGTTACATTTATTATAATATTTTTTTTTAACATGTAGGTATGTATAAACCCATTACCAAACCCATTGCAGTGGAGTCAATCCTGGCTGATAGCAACCCCATAAACCAAAAAAAACAAACCCAGTGCCGTCGAGTCGATTCTGACTCATAGCGACCCTATAGGACAGAGTAAAACTGCCCCATGGTGTTTCCAAGGAGTGGCTGGTGGATTCCAACTGCCAGCCTTTTGGTTAGTAGCCAAGCTTGTAACCACTTCACCACCAGAACGTGTATAAAGAAGGAAAACACACACACACACACACACACACCTCTCTCCACCATCAAACAACTGCAGCCAATATTTCAGTGTGTTGCCTCTATCTATTTTCTATATTTCTAGGTGTAAGATAAACGGGGAATGGACGGATAAAAAATTGATGATAGACAGACAGTAGAACAAGAGAGTGCTGATAATTCTGCCTATGTAATTGTGCACCTTTTCAGTTTGCCACAGGAGGTACATTTTCATGTTATGCAAAATTTATAATTATCAATTTCGATGAATTATAATCTCATTGAAATGTTACCATAATTGGCTTGATTATTTGTTCCCCGATTATTGTACATTTAGCTTTAATTCCCAAATATTCTGACATAATGAGGTTGCAATAAAAAGTTGGAGGCAATTAAGGTTATTTTATAGGCTAGATTACCAACTGTGGGATTCCTCACTGAGAGGGAATTTACAAAACATGTTTATAAAAGCATTTTCCGCAGTACTTGCTCTGCATATATATTTATGGGTAAGTTATTTAATTTTTCTAAGCCTAAGTATAAAAATAATCATAATGTCTGCTTAAAGAGTGACTGAAACAATATAATTAGTGAACGCAGATCAGTGACTAGACCAGGGTATATGTTCAATAATTGATTAAAGTTATTACTTTTATTATTATCTTCGTTGTCTTGGCTCTTGAAATGTATCACTGAAGTATTTTTTAAAATGTTTGTTTAAATTTACATTCACGGCAGTATGTATAATAAACAACCTCTCAATCACTGGCAAAAGACTGCTTTTTAGATCACACATGCAAAAGCACTGGATTTTTTTCCTTCTTATTACTGTCATTTTGTGGTAGAGTTATGGATGAGATTTTCATTCTCGTAGTGTTCCTGGATTTCATAACTATCAATATCCAGTAAAAATGAACATTTCTTCTTACTTAAGATACTTAGAATGCATTCAGCTCTAAGTGTCAAAACTCTAGAAGCAAACTACCTTAAAAAATGAGAAAATTTTCTCATGTAACTGATAGTCATAGAGGTAAGGCTAACGTCAGGGTTGGCTGATTCATCGGTTATATAATGTCCACAAGGTCCTGTATTATTATTAGTTTTTTTAAATCTTATTATTGTCTTTAAATCTTCATGCCTGATTTAAAGCCTCATATCATAATGCCCGAAGGGGGGAAAAAAGTGACTGCGACAGATGAAAAGTCTTCTTTGCAGCAAATTCCTTGACGACTTCTCATGAGAGATGTGCTCTATTTCTGCTTCCTTAAAAATGTGTTGGCTCTGTGACCACTTGTCCAACAGAGTATGGTGGAAGGGATCCTGTGCTGGTTTTCCAAGGCCAGGCTTTAAGAGATTGCAGATTCTACTTCTCCTCTCCTGAAACACTCTATCGAAGCCCTGAGCTACCACATAACAAGTCTAACTACTTGGAGACTACCATTCTGTGAGGAAGTCCAATCTAGCCAAAGAGAAAGACAGAGTTTCCCCAGCCCTGAATACCAGAGAGCAGAGATAAGCCATCATCACTCCTGTCTGAATTCTTGATCCACAGAATCATGAGGCATAAAATTAATAAATTGTTGCAACCCACTGAGTTTGAGGGTACCCTGTTCTACAGCACTCCATAACTGGAGCACAGACATTTCTCCATGTATCTCTCTCTTAAAAGTAATGCAACCAGCAACCCCCCTTCAGAAGACGTTTTCTCACATCTCATAAGACCTTGAATTTGTTCAGTCTCATTCTTCAACTAATAACCTATAATGTCATGCATCCAGAAGTGGGGGGCGTGCACGGCTTCCACTGAGGCACATGATTAGGTATGGAAGGGATTAATAGCTGAAAAGAATTGAAAAGAATGGAAAAACGGACACAAGTTATGGTCTTTCTCAATGGCCTCCCACAATAAAACTTTATATTGACATGATCTCGGACATAGAAAATGGGTGAGGTGTCATTTTTCCCTTCTTTGACCTCTTTATACCATTCTCTTCCATCACCTCTGGAACTTGACTTGATCCAGCCTCCACGTTTTCACCTTTCTACTTGGCCTCTCTCAACCTACTGGTTTCTTCCTTTCAGATTTGTTTTCTAAAGCAGCAAATAAACTATTACAGTACTCTCTTGAAATTTCATCTCTCTACATGCTATATCATAATTTTCCCATTCCTCTTTAGGTAAATTGACAAAAGATTTGTCTAGACTTGCTATTTTCACTTCCTCCCCATTTATTCTCTTGTTATCCCAACATAAATCACTTCTGTCCCCATAATTCACTAAAAATATTTACACCAAAAAATGTTTTTTGTGCTTCCTTCTTACTATATCTATTGACAATTTTCTGTGTTTATTTTCCTCGTCTCTCTTTTGGATTTGATCATTCTTCTTAAATAGTCTATTCCTCGGTTTCTACTCTCTTAAACATTCTATTCTCTTGGAGCTCTCACTGTTCCTGCCAAGGTTTTTTTTTTTTTTTAATCTGTTTACTCATTCTCCAAACTTATCTTAAGTGTTTTTTTTTTTTTTTTTTTTTAACTCATTCTCCAAACTTATCTTAAGTGTTAGGTTTTCCTGTAATTTTATCCTTGGCCTTCTAAGATCTCATTTGTTCTCATGTTTTTAACTGCTAATTGCATAAGGAAAATTACCATAACTCTTTGCCCAGTAAGGAAACCCTGGTGACGTAGTGGTTAAGTTCTACAGCTGCTAACCAAAAGGCCTGCAGTTCAAATCCTCCAGGTGTTCCTTAGAAATTCAATGGGGCAGTTCCACTCTGTCCTATAGGGTCGCTATGAGTTGGAATAGACTCGGTGGCAAGGGGTTTATGCCCAATAAGACCTCTTTCTCCTCCGGACAGAATCCAATGTAAACTACTTGCAGAGACATCTCTGCCTGGATGGTATCTCACTGGTATTTCAAATTCAGTATGTTTCCTTAATTATACTTATCTTTCTCTTGCATTCTGTCCCAGGTAGTGATATAACACCTTAATTTTACTCATTTTCTTATGCGTGGATATTCTCTGCTCTCTTAAACACACATACCTCTTATTGTTTAAAATGTAGCTCAGATTTGACCTATTCCATCTTCTGATATACCTGGACTGGGGTAGGGTCCTGTTTACAAGACTCTTCAGATCATTGTCATAGCTGTTTTCTATGACGCTCCCTACACTTAACTTCCAATAACCAACTGCCCTCGTAGGAAATACTTATTTTGGTAATGTTTTTATTTTTTAAAACCGATAGAATTGAATGAGTGAATGGATGAGCAGGTGAATTGTATAAATGATTTTTTTCTATGATTTTATGCTTTTATGAACTCTGATTTATTTTTATAGTGTTTTATATATGGTTAGGGAATTCTTAAAAAATCGAAATCTGTTCATTACTGTAAGTGACAATCAAAATTTCATTATGTTTATACACTGAACAAATGTGTATGAGTTGGTTTAATGGGATAAGACTTCCTTAGAAAATTATGAAAGCCCAGATTAGATTAAAAGGGAATGGGTAATAAAAGTTTTGTTCTACACTTTACAGAGATGGGAAAGGAGTTTGAAAAGTAGTGTGTTGAATTCAGACTGAAATTAGACAATTACCTACTAGAAAAATATCTTTCAGGCACCCTACAAAAACCATCCTCTGTGAGATAAAGAAGTTCTAAGGGTCAATGATCTCTTTTCTACACAAAGAAAGGAGGCCCATGATGGGCTACTTAGGACCTGATTCAGAAAATACCATCTTATAAAGTGTGAAAAGCAGATTTTTCCAGAAATTAAGTATGTGAGTGACTACCCTAATGGGGAAAAAATTGCTTACAATAACTGATTGAAACAAGCAATTTTTTTTTTTTTTCCATAAGACAGCTTTCTCTCACGTCTTTAAAATTTTTATAGGATAAGGTAAAATTTGAGCTAAATAACTGCTAAGGTCACTTTCAAAATATAAAATTCTATGACTTTCAAAAAATATTTACTGAATACTTGTGCATAATGGCCAAAGCACATGTCTTTTATTATAATATGATATTTATGAGATTTAACATTCTGATCTAATATATAAAATTCCTGAGATATTTACTTTATTGTTGGCAAAGAAGGGAACCTACCACAAAGAGCATCACACAATTCTTTCATATTGGCTCAAACTTAAAATCAATTATGCAAACTTTACCTGTTTTAAAAATTAAGCTGCTTTACTTAAACATAAAAGATGAACACTATTTTCAAATTATAATTGAAAAATCTATATCAAGCTTTAAAAATTATGTTAAATGTATTGTGTACATACTATGCTTAAAACATACTAGTACATAATCCCGAAACCAAACCCAGTGCCGTTGAGTCGATTCCGACTCACAGCGACCCTATAGGACAGAGTGGAACTGCCCCATAGAATTATATTAGTACATAGTATATGATATTGTTGAATGAAGAAATGAATAGATTTATTTATCCAATAAATCAATGGTATCTACCAAACCAAGCCAACCAATTGATCAGTAAGTTAGTTAGTACTCATTTCTCAGTACCAGTTTTGTCTTCTTCAGACTAATATATTTGGTGAAGTTAATTAAGCTGTAAAAATTTTATGTAAGTTAATCATAAATTTTCTTGAAAGAATCCTTTACCACAAAATATCATCTATTGGATAAAAAAATTACCAATTTTAATTGCTATCTTTTTAGTTAAAAACTCAGGAATAAGTTGGACAAGTTCTTTCTCTAATCATGTGATTCCAGCAAAACAGTTCCAATAAATGGCAGAAGACCATTTATACAACAGGGATGGCTGCCCCAAATCGTTTCAGGTGTTGTTGAAACAGTCAATGCAAATGTGGAGCCTAAGGTCTTGTAAAAATGGAAACATCTAAATCTACACTTCAGTCATTTCCTCTCCTTGATTGACCTTCTCAGTTGCTTGCAGGCACAGCTAACAGGAGAAGCGGAAGAGATGGCTAACGTGTGGATTGGGCTGATTGTATGCAATCAGACTGCTTATGTGGAAATCCTTCAAAATTTTCTTTTTTAGGATATGTTTGTTCTGACATAATGAGTGGCATTTGTGTTAATTTTTATTCACAGACTTCTCCTTTCAGAGCAATCTTTACTTTCCTGAATGTTAACCCGTATCCTTCTTGTTCATCTGTAAAAAAAAAAAAAATCCTGAAAAAGGGTGGAAACAATTCCATACATTTTATTTCGGCTCTTAAAGTTAGTTTCTGAAGTATTCTGAAAACAACACAACTCTTATCTGAGGAAGATTATTATATATACTAAGAAATATCAATTGGGCACCTTTATTTATTTATTTGGGAACCCTGGTGGCATAGTGGTTAAGAGCTATGGCTGCTAACCAAAAGGTTGGCAGTTCAAACCCATTAGGCACTCCTTGAAAATCCTATGGGGCAGCTCTACTCTGTCCTATAGGGTGGCTATGAGTCGGAATCGACTCAACAGCAGCGGGTTTAGTTCTTTGTTTTATTTATTTATTTATATACAAGTATCTAGTTGGCAAAATATGGTGAAAAAGAGAGCCATACTAGAATTCACACATGAAAGAAATTGTCAGTCAATTACCTTTGTCTTAAAGTCATCCTGTAGCTTGAGGAACATTATAAAATTTACTTTCAGTTGTTATTACTTATGGTAGGGTGGATTTTATAATGATACCATTGACCCACACCCTTGTCCATAATGCCCTCTTTTTGGGTGTGGGTTGCACCTGTAACTTACTTCCAGCAAATAGATTATAGCAGAGTTGATGGAATTGATTAATTATATGGCAAAGGTAAAGAGATTTTACATATGTACTTAAGGTCCCTAATCAGTTGACTTTTAGATATTTAAATGGGAGATTTTCCTGGATGGGCTTGGCCTAATCAGTTGAGTCCTTTACAAGAAGGTGTAGAGGTCAGAGACTATAGATGTGTGAGAGACATGAAGCAACAGAGAACCTTTGCATGAAGAAACAGGAAACAATGCATTCTGAAGCTGCAAGGAAGTAAATCACACCAACAACCCCATGGTCTTGGAAGAGGACCCTGAGGTTCAGGTGATTATCACAGCCCTGGTCAACACCTTAATTTCGTTCTGTGAGACCAGAGCAGAGGATGGAGCTAGGGCATACACACAGCCCTGATCCATGAAAACTGAGGTCATAAATATGTGCAGCTTTAAGCTGCTAAATTTGTGATAACTTGTTACACAGAGATAAAAAACAAAACAAAACAAAACAAAAAAACCCATTGCCCTTGAGTTGATACCGACTCATAGTGATCCTAAAGGGTAGAGTAGAAATGCCCCACAGGGTTTCCAAGGCTGTAATCTTTACAGAAGCAGACTTCCACATCTTTCTCCCACGGATTGGGTAGTGGGTTTGAACAGTAGACCTTTCAGTTAACAGCCAAGGGCTTAATCACTCTGCCACCAGTGCTTCTTTACACAGAGACAGAAAACTAATATATTTCTTTTTAAAATTTCTTATTTCTAGGGATGAACTGCTTTATTAATTCATGTATTCACTCACACTTTCATACACAGATTAGCTTTACCAAGTGTTTATTAAAGAAATAAAGTATAGTCCCTCCTAAAGTAGCTCAATGTGAGAAAGAAAAAAGAAAGGAAGTAAGGAAGGGAGGGAGGGAGGAAGAAGGAAGGAAGGAAGGAAGGAAGGAAGGAAGGAAGGAAGGAAGGAAGGAAGGAAGGAAGGAAGGAAGGAAGGAAGGAAGGAAGGAAGGAAGGAAGGAAGGAAGGAAGGAAGGAAGGAAGGAAGGAAGGAAGGAAGGAAGGAAGGAAGGAAGGAAGGAAGGAAAGAAGGAAGGAAAATGACACCAGTGACCCACACCGTTGTCCATAATGCCCTCTTCTTGGGTGTGGGTGGCACTTCTAACTTGCTTCTAGCAAATAGATTATAGCAGAGTTGATGGAATTGATTAATTACATGGCAAACGTAAAGAAATTTGACAGATGTAATTAAGGTCCCTAATCAGTTGACTTTAAACTATTTAAATGGGAGATTTTCCTGGGTGAAGTTGACCTTATCATTTGAGTCCTTTAAAAATTATACTACAAAGAGATACCAGTTAGCTCATGGTTACAATGTAGAGGATGAAATAAGTATAAATGTTTATACTGGGGCTGTATATTTCTTTATTAAAAGGGATTCATATTTCAAGTTCACTTAGAAATTGCCAACATCTTGCAAGGTATATTTCTGGGAATGTATTTGTGGGCATAGTTGGGAAGGATGAAGGACATATCAGGATTACGGCAGATTGTTTTAGCCAAAGATCATTACCATGTTTTCTGCCCCACAAGGTCTTCTAGAAACTTCACTTTTCCCCATCACGAGGTAGAATCTAACTACCTTGCATACCTTGCAAATATGTAGGTTTGTGACTCACTTGCAAACAATACAATGTGGCAGAGTTGACTCTGAGTTTAGGTCATAAGAGCTGGTGTAGCTTCTTCCCTGCTCCCTGGGATGCTCTCTACAGAAAACTTCAGCCAACATATCAGCACTCTGACTACCTTGAGGCCACCCTCTTGTGTGAAAGCCCAAGCTAGCTCATCTGCAGAGGCACTGAGACTGTATCAAGAGAGATAGATGCTTGAAAGCCCTCACCTTCTCTAGCACTGTCCCCTCAGCCCCTCCCTACCTTGTTCCAGCCACCATTTGCGTGAAATTACATGAAAACTTTGAACTGGAAACATCAAGCCAAGATTTTTCCTAATTTGGAACCGCAAAATCCCTAACAGAAAATGAAATTGTTTGAAACCATGGTGTTTTAGGGGTTGTTAGTCAGAGCAGTACTGTTCTTGTTGTTAGGTGCTCTCGAGTCCATTTTCCACTCCTAGTGAACACATGTGACAGAAAAGAATTGCCCCATAGGGTTTCCTAGGCTGTTAATCTTTATGGAAGAAGATTGCAAGGTCTTTCTCCCCTGGAGCATCTTGGTGGGTTTGAACCATGAACCTTTCCGTTAGTCAAAGGCTAAACCATCACACCCCCAGGGCTCCTTTATGTAGCAATAACCAAAAAACCAAAACCTGATGCCATTGAGCCAATTCCAACTCATAGTGACCCTACAGGACAGAGTAGAACTGCCTCACAGGGTTTCCAAGGAGAAGCTGCTGGATTTGAACTGCTGACCGTTTGGTTAGCCGCCAAGCTCTTAACCATTGCTACTAGGACAAATGGGCTGTAACTTCTCATACTGAAAAGTATGAAGTGTAATTACAATGATAAGTATGTAACTTGCTTTTTCTACCATGAGATGTGTCAGAGTTGTGGTGATTATTTAAAAGACCTATTACTGGATGCAGCCTACTAACTTCCTGTGATGCCTAGGGAAACCCTGGTGGCATAGTGGTTAAGAGCTACGACTACTAACCGAAAAGTCTGCAGTTTGAATCCGTCAGGCACTCCTTGGAGACCTATAAGGTCGCTATAACTCAGAGTCAGTTCTACCGCAATGGGTTTGGGTTTGGGTTTAGTCTTAAGTCACATTTTTTAATGGTATATTTTAGAGCTAAAAAATTTGCTTTTCTCTTCAATGAGAGTGAATTCTGTAAGTAAAAATGAATAGTTAAAATGTTATCATTAAATGTTTCAGGAAATACACACTTTTTAAAAATCCACAGTGACAAAATGATCACTGGGTAGAGATCTGGTGAACACTCAGTAGTTTTTGGAGCCCTGCCAGGGCAGTGGTGAAGATCTACTACTGATACGCAAAAAGTCAGCAGTTGAAATCCACCAGCTGCTCCTTGGAAACCCTATGGGGCAGTTCTACTCTGTTCTATAGGGTCGCTATGAGTCAGACTCAACTAGATGGCCATGGGTTTTTCAGTAGTTTTTATCAATATTTTATATAAGCATGTGTAACATATTATTTCTCCAAAAGAAAGAACTTCTTATACTTTTTGAAGATTAAGCCTTTAAAAAAACAGTGATAATAATTTTAACGATTTGAACCATGCTAAAATTGAAAATGCTTCATAATCCATTTGTATCCCTGAAACTGTTACTGTGTAGATTCTGTTCTAGTATGACTGGATCCTTTTGCCTTGTTACTTTGCATTTCTACCTCACCGAGGTTAGCCAAAGTTCACTCACATTGTCAGTTAAGTTTCTAAATCAGATGAATTATGTTTTCTATAATTGAGCTAACTACAGTTAATAGCCTAATAGACTATGCCTCTAACTGAAAAAGAATTAATTGCTTAGAAAGAATGCATTAAATATTTCAGTCACGTGTACATAATCATATTAGAACAAAGCAACAAATAAAGGCACTTTCGATGGCGACCTAGCCCAACAACAACAGCAGAGCCACTTAAACTAAGTGTGTGCTAAAATCTTTTGCCATTTTGTAGATTTTGTGTGTGTGTGTGTATGTGTGTGTGTGAACGGGTGTAAGGAAAACAGGTTTTAAAATGCACTTCTTGTTGAAACTCAAATAATTATGAATTATTATTTTTCTTCCATTTTATTAGTTTTAGGTGATATTTGTCATAACTTTTGCAGTGATTAAGAGCTATGGCTGCTAACCAAAAGGTTGGCAGATCAAATTCACCAGCTGCTCCTTGGAAACCCTATGAGGTCGCTTTGAGTTGGAACTGACTAGATGACAATGAGTTTGGTTTTCTGGGGTTAGGTACATTTAAGATCATATGATTTGTAAAAGAAGACCAACTATAGTTTTAAAATCGTGATTTTTTATTATTAATGATTTTGTCTTGTGTTTCCTAAATTTATTTGCTAGGAGAAGTCTAATGCTAGGGTTCTAGATTTTTTTCTAAATTTTCTCTGAAAATCTGAGATATACATAAAATAGTTTGGTATTTACTACAGCCATTTTCGTTGTGTTTATGTATATATATTAATAGTTTCCAATACCTTATTTTACTAAACTATGATAATGTCAATGAACCACAAATCTCATTGTTTACATGTAAGTGGTTAATTAAAAGACAAAAAGCATTGACTATATTGCCTCTCTCTATTACAGGGTAAAAAGTTTGCTACAAGAAAAGTTGAAAAATATGATAAGATATGAGATAATTCAATGAAGTCTAATTGATAATCAGGTCAACCTCAGGTAACCTTGACTTGGCTATACTCTAAAATGAATGTTATTCTTATGCCTGGAAACCATTTCAATTGTTAAATCTCTTAGTCAAACACCTTTGCTTTTCAAAGTCTATAAACCTGAAATGAAGAATTCAAGATATAGTGCTGTAAGATTAGAGAAACGAAAATATACTTGCTATTCTAAAAAACTTCTAAGATATTTGATAAAGCATTGAAATGTGATAAGCCTGTTCATGAATAGGATCCTGTTCATATTTCTACTGTAAAAGATTCTGGTTATAAGACAGAATAATTTTTTTAAAAAATGAAGAAAGTAATATTTGTTCATAACCTCCAATGTTTCCATCTTTTTTCCTATTTTCATCCTCAGTACCCTCCTCTACCTGCTTCCATATCAATCCTAAATTGACTTAGTTTGATAATGACTATTTAAGTATATCTTATGTATATTAGAAGTTTAACAAGAAAAAAAAAAACTTGATTGGGAAAAACTTGAATTATTGGTTAAAAGGAGCAAAAGAAAGCATAAAAATTACCTGTTGATTACCTGTGTTCTTCCCTCAGATTCCTTAGGACCTGTATTTAAGAGTTGTCTACACTTGGAAATTTGAGTTGCTTCTAAAATACCTTCTTCTCTGAGCTTATCATCAATGTAGACACTTGCCAGGCAGAGTGAACTGCAGGTGGGATGTAAGTCTCTGAAGGGAGCATATGCCTGACGTGTTCCAAAAAAACGAGGAGAAAGCCAGGATTGAGCGTAATAGGTGATGGATCAGGAAGGGGGGTTTTGTGTGAGGCCTTGTTGGCCGTTGTAAGTATTTTGAGTTTTAATCTGAAGGAAATACAAAGCCATTTGTTGTGGTTTTCTATATTCACTGCAGTTTTGAGGGTACACTGAATGGCGTAATGGTAAAAGTAGGAAAACCTCTTGGTTAATTAAGTAATTCAGTGATCCAAATGAAAAATGATATTGACTAGGGCCAAGGTTGTAGCCAGCAGAGTTAAGAAAAAGGTTGAAAATGATGTTAGGTGGTAAAAAGAGCCAACAGTGTCTGCTAAGAATTGGATGTGAAACGTGAGAGAACGATGGGAGTCAAGAATAACTCCAAATCTTATAACTAGATCATCTAGAAAGATGGAATTGCCTTTGCATCTGTCTAGACACTGATTTCCTTTCCTGCCATGTACATGTCTCTTGTCATAACCCTCTAACTATAGTGCCTCACACTCCTAATAATCATTGGAATTTACCGTGAGAAACATGGTCTTTTTGTTATACCTATAATATGCCACATGTGCTCTACCCTAGGGCCTTGGCATCTTGCTAGTCTCTCCACCTGTAATTCACTTCCCCTAGATATCCTTATGATTTCTTTCCTATCTCCTTCAGGTCTTTATTCAAATGTCACCTTCTTAGTAGGCCTTGCCTTGCCACCCTATCTTAAATCACGTCTCACGCAAACACAGTTCCTGTCTACCTTTCTTGGCTTGTTTTCCTCAGTACCACTTATCACAACCCAGCCTACGATATATTTTGTTTGTTTTGTTTATTGCCTATCTTCCCCAGATGAATATAGACTCCATGAGATCAGGGTGTTTGCTTGTTTTGTTCACTGCTCTATCTCCAGAGCTTGGAATGGTGCTTGTTAAACAGTAGAGATGGCCAATAAACATTGGTTAGATTCATGAATTAATGTAGTGAATTAGCCAGACTGTTTATTATACTTCGGTACCTCAGAGATTTGTAAGGAAGAAGAAATATTCACTCATATGGAAAAAATGTATGTTTCGAGACAAAAAGCTCTGGCATGATGTATCAAGATGAAGAGCTTTTGTCCATAACTGTGTACTTGATAAAGGCTTAATCATAGGAGTATATAAACAATACCCCTAATCTCAGGCCTCCAATGAAAGAGCATGTTGATACAAACCTGTTGACATGACTCATACTGAGGGACTGATTGACCCTAAGTAGCAGCAAGTCTGCACATTGAGAGGTGATCTCGGTGGCAAAGTTTAGAAGAATGAAAGCAGGGTGACGCTGATATTTCCCCTCCTACTGAAATTCCTCTCACATTCTCAATCCCTTACCTTAATTTGCCATGCTGGTCCACTGCCTATTGCATAATGTCCAACCACATTAGAGTAATACACAAGACCGTCAGGGTCCGGTTCCAGCTTCTGCTGTTTTTCTTCAGGCTCACCCTATCTCTAGCCATACTGAACTGCTATAGTTCTCTAAACAAAACGTGTACCCCCACCCCCCCAAAAAACTAAATGCTTTTATTTATTTTTTGCCTAGAATAGCCTTTTCCTGCCTCGTTTTCTTGTGACTGATCCGTCATTTCATAACTAGTTCAGTCATTTCTTCTTTTGTGAAACACTAGTGCATCCCCACCCTCTCCAGAGAATTAATTACTTCCTCAGTGATTCCTCACTGACTCTTATTGTTATAAAATATTCTACTACAGTTACCTGTTTACAAACCTGGTTCCTGCTTTATGCTGTGGTGAATCCGAAAGCAAGAAACATGCTCTATATTCTTTCTAGAAGCTGAATTTACCACATAATAACAGCCCATTAAGTTTAATGAATGACTAGTATTAATGAATCAAAATGGTCAACATTGTTAAAGCTTCTTTTAAAGAGTTGGAATTAAGGGGATAGCCATCTTAGGATCCATTTTCTAGAAAACCACTTTTTTTTTTTTTAATAATTTTTATTGAGCTTTAAGTGAACGTTTACAAATCAAGTCAGTCTGTCACATATAAGCTTATATACACCTTTCTCCATACTCCCACTTCCTCTCCCCCTAATGAGTCAGCCCTTCCAGTCTCTCCTTTCATGACAATTTTGCCAGTTTCTAACCCTCTCTACCCTCCTATCTCCCCTCCAGACAGGAGATGCCAACACAGTCTCAAGTGTCCACCTGATACAAGTAGCTCACTCTTCATCAGCATCTCTCTCCTACCCATTGTCCAGTCCCTTCCAAGTCTGATGAGTTGTCTTCGGGAATGGTTCCTGTCCTGGGCCAACAGAAGGTTTGGGGACCATGACCACCGGGATTCCTCTAGTCTCAGTCAGACCATTAAGTCTGGTCTTTTTATGAGAATTTGGGGTCTGCATCCCACTGATCTCCTGCTCCCTCAGGGGTTCTCTGTTGTGCTCCCTGTCAGGGCAGTCATCGGTTGTGGCCAGGCACCATCTAGTTCTTCTGGTCTCAGGATGATGTAAGTCTCTGGTTCACGTGGCCCTTTCTGTCTCTTGGGCTCATAGTTATAGTGTGACCTTGGTGTTCTTCATTCTCCTTTGCTCCAGGTGGGTTGAGACCAATTGATGCATCTTAGATGGCCGCTTGTTAGCATTTAAGACCCCAGACGCCACATTTCAAAGTGGGATGCAGAATGTTTTCATAATAGAATTATTTTGCCAATTGACTTAGAAGTCCCCTTAAACCATGGTCCCCAAACCCCCTCCCTTGCTCCGCTGACCTTTGAAGCATTCAGTTTATCCTGGAAACTTCTTTGCTTTTGGTCCAGTCCAGTTGAGCTGACCTTCCATGTATTGAGTATTGTCCTTCCCTTCACCTAAAGCAGTTCTTATCTACTAACTAATCAGTAAATAACCCTCTCCCACCCTCCTAACTAATCAGTAAATAACCCTCTCCCACCCTCCATCCCTCCCAACCTCGTAACCACAAAAGTATGTGTTC
Source organism: Elephas maximus indicus (assembly GCF_024166365.1). NCBI lineage: Eukaryota > Metazoa > Chordata > Mammalia > Proboscidea > Elephantidae > Elephas > Elephas maximus. The sequence goes on along the minus strand of NC_064841.1, from coordinate 71,145,481 downwards.
TTCTCAGTTTATACTATTTCTCAAGATCTTGTAATAGTGGTCTTATACAATATTTGTCCTTTTGCCTCTAATTTCGCTCAGCATAACGCCTTCCAGGTTCCTCAATGTTATGAAATGTTTCACAGATTCCTCACTGTTCTTTATCGATGCGTAGTGTTCCATTGTGTGAATATACCACAATTTATTTACCCATTCATCCGTTGATGGACACCTTGGTTGTTTCCAGCTTTTTGCTATTGTAAACAGAGCTGCAATAAACATGGGTGTGCATATATCTGTTCCTGTGAAGGCTCTTATTTCTCTAGGGTATATTCCGAGGAGTGGGGTTTCTGGGCTGTATGGTAGTTCTATTTCTAACTTTTTAAGAAAATGCCAGATAGATTTCCAAAGCGGTTGTACCATTTTACATTCCCACAAGCAGTGTGTAAGAGTTTCAATCTCTCCGCAGCCTCTCCAACATTTATTATTTTGTGTTTTTTGGATTAATGCCAGCCGTTTTGTTGTTGTTGTTGTTGTTGGAGTGAGATGGAATCTCATCGTAGTTTTAATTTGCATTTCTCTAATGGCTAATGATCGAGAGCATTTTCTCATGTATCTGTTAGCTGCCTGAATATCTTCTTTAGTAAAGTGCGTGTTCATATCCTTTGCCCACTTCTTGATTGGGTTGTTTGTCTTTTTGTGGTTGAGTTTTAACAGGATCATATAGATTTTAGAGATCAGGCGCTGGTTGGAGATGTCATAGCTGAAAATTCTTTCCCAGTCTGTAGGTGGTCTTTTTACTCTTTTGGTGAAGTCTTTAGATGAGCATAGGTGTTTGGTTTTTAGGAGCTCGCAGTTATCTGGTTTCTCTTCGTCATTTTTGGTAATGTTTTGCATTCTGTTTATGCCTTGTATTAGGGCTCCTAACGTTGTCCCTATTTTTTCTTCCATGATCTTTATCATTTTAGTCTTTATGTTTAGGTCTTTGATCCACTTGGAGTTAGTTTTTGTGCATGGTGTGAGGTATGGGTCCTGTTTCATGTTTTTGCAAATGGATATCCAGTTATGCCCACACCATTTGTTAAAAAGACTATCTTTTCCCCAATTAACTGACACTGGTCCTTTGTCAAATATCAGCTGCTCATATGTGGATGGATTTATATCTGGGTTCTCAATTCTGTTCCATTGGTCTATGTGCCTGTTGTTGTACCAGTACCAGGCTGTTTTGACTACTGTGGCTATATAATAGGTTCTAAAATCAGGTAGAGTGAGGACTCCCACTTTCTTCTTCTTTTTCAGTAATGCTTTACTTATCCGGGACTTCTTTCCCTTCCATATGAAGTTGGTGATTTGTTTCTCCATCACATTAAAAAATGTCATTGGAATTTGGACCGGAAGTACATTGTATGTATAGATGGCTTTTGGTAGAACATTTTTACTACGTTGTCTTCCTATCCGTGAACAAGGCATATTTTTCCACTTAAGTAGGTCCTTTTTAATTTCTTGTAGTAGTAGTTTGTAGTTTTCTTTATATAGGTCTTTTACATCTTTGGTAAGATTTATTCCTAAGTATTTTATCTTCTTGGGGGCTACTGTGAATGGTATTGATTTGGTGATTTTCTCTTCGAGGTTCTTTTTGTTGATGTAGAGGAATCCAAGTGATTTTTGTATGTTTATCTTATAACCTGAGACTCTACCAAACTCTTCTATTAGTTTCAGTAGTTTTCTGGAGGATTCCTTAGGGTTTTCTGTGTATAAGACCACGTCATCTGCAAACAGAGATAATTTTATTTCCTCCTTGCCAATCCAGATGCCCTTTATTTCTTTGTCTAGACTAATTGCTCTGGCTAGGACCTCTAGCACAATGTTGAATAAGAGTGGTGATAAAGGGCATCCTTGTCTGGTTCCCGTTCTCAAGGGAAATGCTTTCAGGCTCTCTCCATTTAGAGTGATGTTGGCTGTTAGATGCCCTTTATTATGTTGAGGAATTTTCCTTCAATTCCTATTTTGCTGAGAGTTTTTATCATAAATGGGTGTTGGACTTTGTCAAATGCCTTTTCCGCATCAATTGATAAGATCAGGTGTTTTTTGTCTTTTGTTTTATTTATATGGTGGATTACATTAATGGTTTTTCTAATATTAAACCAGCCTTGCATAAAATTTATTTATTTTTTTTTCACCTGGTATAAATCCCACTTGGTCGTGGTGGATTATTTTTTTGATATGTTGTTGAATTCTATTGGCTAGAATTTTGTTGAGGATTTTTGCATCTGTGTTCATGAGGGATATAGGTCTATAATTTTCTTTTTTTGTAATGTCTTTACCTGGTTTTGGTATCAGGGATATGGTGCCTTCATAGAATGAGTTAGGCAGTATTCCGTCATTTTCTATGCTTTGAAATGCCTTTAGTAGTAGTGGTGTTAAGTCTTCTCTGAAAGTTTGGTAGAACTCTGCAGTGAAGCCGTCCGGGCCAGGGCTTTTTTTTGTTGGGAGTTTTTTGATTACCGTTTCAATCTCTTTTTTTGTTATGGGTCTATTTAGTTGTTCTACTTCTGATTGTGTTAGTTTAGGTAAGTAGTATTTTTCCAGGAATTCATCCATTTCTTCTAGGTTTGCAAATTTGTTAGAGTACAATTTTTCATAATAATCTGATATGATTCTTTTAATTTCAGTTGGGTCTGTTGTGATGTGGCCCATCTTGTTTCTTATTCGAGTTATTTGTTTCCTTTCGTGTATTTCTTCAGTCAGTCTAGCCAATGGTTTATCAATTTTGTTAATTTTTTCAAAGAACCAGCTTTTCGCTTTGTTAATTCTTTCAGTTGTTTTTCTGTTGTCTAATTCATTTAGGTCAGCTCTAATTTTTATTAATTGTTTTCTTCTGGTGCCTGATGGATTCTTTTGTTGCTCACTTTCTATTTGTTCAAGTTGTAGGGACAGTTCTCTGATTTTGGCTCTTTCTTCTTTTTGTATGTGTGCATTTATCGATATAAATTGACCTCTGAGCACTGCTTTTGCTGTGTCCCAGAGGTTTTAATAGGAAGTATTTTCATTCTCGTTGCATTCTATGAATTTCTTTTTTCCCTCCTTAATGTCTTCTATAACCCAGTCTTTTTTCAGCAGGGTATTGTTCAGTTTCCGAGTATTTGATTTCTTTTCCCTGATTTTTCTGTTATTGATTTCCACTTTTATGGCCTTGTGGTCTGAGAAGATGCTTTGTAATATTTCGGTGTTTTGGATTCTGCAAAGGTTTGTGTTATGACCTAATATGTGGTCTGTTCTAGAGAATGTTCCATGTGCGCTAGAAAAAAAAGTATACTTTGCAGCAGTTGGGTGGAGAGTTCTGTATAAGTCAATGAGGTCAAGTTGGTTGATTGTAACAATTAGGTCTTCTGTGTCTCTATTGAGCTTCTTACTGGATGTCCTGTCCTTCTCCGAAAGTGGTGTGTTGAAGTCTCCTACTATAATTGTGGAGGTGTCTATCTCACTTTTCAGTTCTGTTAAAGTTTGTTTTATGTATCTTGCAGCCCTGTCATTGGGTGCATAAATATTTAATATGGTTAGATCTTCCTGGTCAATTGTCCCTTTTATCATTATGTAGTGTCCTTCTTTATCCTTTGTGGTGGATTTAACTTTAAAGTCTATTTTGTCAGAAATTAATATTGCTACTCCTCTTCTTTTTTACTTATTGTTTGCTTGATATATTTTTTTCCATCCTTTGAGTTTTAGTGTGTTTGTGTCTCTAAGTCTAAGGTGTGTCTCTTGTAGGCAGCATATAGACGGATTGTGTTTCTTTAACCAGTCTGAGACTCTGTCTCTTTATTGGTGTGTTTAGTCCATTTACATTCAGTGTAATTATAGATAAGTATGTGTTTAGTGCTGTCATTTTGATGCCTTTTTATGTGTGTTGTTTACAATTTCATTTTTCTACTTTTTTTTTTGTGCTGAGATGTTTTTCTTTATAAATTGTGTGTTCCTCATTTTCACAGTATTTGACTTTATGTTCACTGAGTCGTTATGTTTTCCTTGGTTTTTATTTTGAGTTATGGTTTTTATTTGAGTTATACCTCTTTGTGGTTACCTTAATATTTACCCCTATTTTTCTAAGTAAAAACCTAACTTGTAATGTCGTATATCTCCTTGTATCCCTCTCCATATGTCAGTTCTAATGCCACCTGTATTTAGTCCCTCTTTTTGATTATTGTGATCTTTTACATATTGACTTCAGTGATTCCCTGTTTTGAGCTTTTTTTTTTTTAATTAATCTTAACTTGTTTTTGTGATTTCCCTATTTGAGTTGATATCAGGATGCTCTGTTCTGTGACCTTGTGTTGTGTTGGAATCTGATATTATTGGTTTTCTGACCAGACAATTTCTTTTAGTATTTTTTGTAGCTTTGGTTTGGTTTTTGCAAATTCTCTAAGCTTGTGTTTATCTGTAAATGTCTTAATTTCACCTTCATATTTCAGAGAGAGTTTTGCTGGATATATGATCCTTGGCTGGCAGGTTTTCTCCTTCATTGCTCTATATATGTCATCCCATTGCATTCTTGCCTGCATGGTTTCTGCTGAGTAGTCTGAACTTATTCTTATTGATTCTTCTATGTAGGAGACCTTTCTTTTATCCCTGGCTGCTTTTAAAATTTTCTGTTTATCTTTGGTTTTGGCAAGTTGGATGATAATATGTCTTGGTGATTTTCTTTTTGGATCGATCTTAAATGGGGTTTGAATAGCATCTTGGATAGATATCCTTTCGTCTTTCATGATGTCAGGGAAGTTTTCTGCCAACAGATTTTCAACTATTCTCTCTGTGTTTTCTGTTATCCCTCCCTGTTCTGGGACTCCAATCACACACAAGTTATTCTTCTTGATAGAGTCCCACATGATTCTTAGGGTTTCTTCATTTTTTAAAATTCTTTTATCTGATTTTTTTTTCAGCTATGTTGGTGTCAATTCCCTGGTCTTCCAGATCTCCCACTCTGCATTCTAATTGCTTGAGTCTGCTCCTCTGACTTCCTATTGCATTGTCTAATTCTGTAATTTTATTGTTAATCTTTTGGGTTTCTGAATGCTGTCTCTCTATGAATTCTTGCAACTTATTAATTTTTCCACTATGTTCTTGAATATTCTTTTTGAGTTCTTCAACTGTTTTATCAGTGTGTTCCTTGGCTTTTTCTGTAGATTGCCTTATTTCATTTCTGAGGTCATCCCTGATGTCTTGAAGCATTCTGTAAATTCGTTTTTTATATTCTGTATCTGGCAATTCCAGGATTGTATCTTCATTTGGGAAAGATTTTGATTCTTTATTTTGGGGAGTTGTAGAAGCAATCATGGTCTGCTTCTTTATGTGGTTTGATAGCGACTGCTGTCTCTGAGCCATCACTAAGATATTGTAGTGATTTATTCTATATTTGCTCACTGAGTCTTATCTTGTTTTGTTTTCTTTCAGTATATGTAGATGGACTACTAGATTGCACTGTCTTGATTGTTGTAGCCCTTGACTCGTTTATGTCCTATTACTAGCTCGTTTGGGCTGTTACCAGATATATAAGCCTGAGTCCAGTCACTATTCTTGAGTAGAATCTGATTTTGGGTCATCAAGTGTGTGGTGCAGACTGTCACCTATCCACCTAGAGAAGTAGTGGTGATAGTTGTGAGCACCAGATTCTAGGAGCAGCAGGGGTTCACACTCCAGGGGGGGCAGGATGCTGACAGGCTTCCCCCAAGTGTCAGTGAGGTAGTTGTGTCTCTATTCCTAAAGCACCTTGGTGGGTGGGCTCTGCAGCTGTACCTTAGGCCCCCAATGCAAGTACCTCTACTGATTGGTAGGTGTCACCCTCCTTAGACCCCTAACGCAAGAGGCTAGGTGGTCTTGGGGGAGCTTCAGCCCTCAGTTCCCTGTTGTGGGTCAGTGAAGGCTCTGTTGAATAAGCAGAGATATCAGACCTGGGAAACTTGTCTTTCCAGTAAATCCACTAAAACAATTACAGGCAGATCCCTATCAGAAATGCCTTTGCATTGTAATAGCCACCTTGTTCCCTGTAGGGATGAAAGCCCAAGACTGTGGATCACATATGCTTGGCTGGAGCTGGTTCTGTGTTTTTAGTCCAATTAGGGAAGGATTTTTGGTCCCTGGGTTTTTTGTAGCTGCTTCTCTCAGGCCAGGAGAATGGGTTAGGAAAAAACCAAAAAAAAAGAAAGAAAGAGAGAAAAAGGGCAGCACAGTTCCTTCTCTGGCTCAGGAAATTCCAATGTTAATGAAGCCACCTGGGAAGCGGAGGGGAGGGTTCAGATAAATAGGAGAGAGTAGCACTCTGGAATATAGACAAAGTTACTTATCTTGCTTGGGATGACTGTTTTATCTCAGATTCCTGAGGGGCACGTCGACTATGTGTGCTGGCTGGGTAGAGATTGCTCCCTAGGGTCAGGCCCGCATCCCATGCTTGTGCTGTCTCAGAAGCCACGGTTAGTTCCTTTGCTCCCAGTCCAAAGCCCAGCGCCAAGGTTCCCCTGCTGGGACGCCGCATTCCTGGCTCCAAAACCAGTCACTGTCTCCCGGTGACTTCTTCTGTCAGCCGTGTCTCTGCGCTGCCTGCATGCACTTGCTGGGCTTCCCCCGAGGTCAGTTCAGGGGGCCAGGGCTGCGCCCCGTGTTTGCGCCATCTCAGGATGCGGTGCTCAGCTCCCCTGGGCCCAGTGCAAAGCCCGGCGCCAAGGTTTCCTGATTGTGACGCTGGCTCCGGGCTCCGAAAAGAGTTGCTGCTTCCCCGTGGTTGTTCATTCTCAGTCTCTTGTCACTCAGGTTGACTCTTGAGATCTGTGTTTGATGGTGAGGGTTCGTAGATTGTCATGTATGTGATCGATTCACTTGTTTTTCCGAGTCTTTGTTGCAAGAGGGATCCGAGGTAGCTTCTACCTAGTCAGCCATCTTGGCCCCGCCTCCAAACACTTTTTAATGTGCTTTCAATCACATTAAGAAAATAGTCACTTTTTCTACCTGCATTTCATAGAATAAATGCTAACTGTAAAGGTTTCCCCAGGAAAGGAGTTAATCAGTGTTTTAAAGGAGAGGAAAAATGTTCTAGTACAAAAGGAGAAGTGGCATATAGGGAAAATAAAAGTATTTGTAATAATGTGGATATAAGTGTACCTGAAATATGTAGGACAGACAGAGATGTAGGAGGATGGACGGATGGACTCCAAGAGACTCAGTGGTGCAGCTGGTAGCAAGAAGCCAGTTGTTGAAGTTTTTAAAACTTATGATCCAAACTCTCAAAGTTTGCTGCTTGTTGTTAGTTGCAGTCGAGTTGGGTCTGACTTAGGCAAACTCCACTGTGAAAGGATGAAGTGTTGCCCAGTCCTGTGCCACCTCACGGTTGATGGTGTTTTGTGCCCACTGTAGTAGCTATCGTGTCAATCCATCTCGTGGAGGGTTTCCTCCTTTTTTTTGCTGAACCCCCACTTTACCAAAGATGACGTCCTTTTCTAGGGATTGGTCTTTCCTGATGACATGCCCACAGTAAACATGCCCAAAGTTCCTTGCTTTTAAGGAACATCCTGCCTTTTTTTCCTCCAAAACTGATATGCTATCCATACAGTTTTCACTGGAGAACTTTTGGAAATAAATCACCAGGCCCATCTTCCTAGTCTGTCTTAGTCTGGAAGCTCCGCTGGAACTGTCCACCAGGGGTGACCCAGTTTATATTTGAAATATTGGTGGCATAGCTTACAGCATCGTAGCAACACACAGGCCACCACAGTACAAGAGACTGACAGACAGGTGGCAGTAGGACCTCCTTACTCTGAGTTCATGTCCAAGTTAGAGACGTGAGCATTTTAGAGCCTGTGATGCTAGTGATTACTAATCGAGGCTGCATTTCCTCAAGGTGATTGTATAATTACATCAACATTTAAATTTCTGGTTCAGTTTAGTCATCTTGCCCTAAATGACAACCTGGAGATAAGGGTGCATGGCAGAACATCTTGCAGACTGATTGCTGCAAGTGTAGCTTTTCTCTTGTTTTTTTCAGGCTTTGAGTGTTAGCTGGAATACTGAAAACATCAACCATCTTTAGAAAGGAACTAATGAAGACATTAATTTCAAAATATATATGTATTTAGCTCTTCCTCTTCTGGAGTAGAGTTATCCACGCCCTCCTGACAGCTTGTCAACGGGAAGACGTACATTTCTGCTTTATCTATAACATATCTGTCGCCTTAATATGAATCTAGTATAGAGAAGAAAGAAACACATTTAGGGCTGATTAATGTAAAAGTATTCTTTGATGAGCAGTATAATGCAAGATAATTCAGAATTTTTTAATTGAATATATTGGCTCTTCCAAATATCATGTTATTCATAATTATTGAACTGCAATTTCTAAGTTTCTGCTTTGAAGTGTACAGCTCAGTGGGAAAATTGGTGTTTCTCTAAATAGACTGGCTGCAATCCCCAATGAATATTTGGACAAAGCAACTATCAACATTGATATTAATTTAGTAGACAATTAGAATATGACAAATTAAGTTTGTAACTCACCTAATGTAATTTTTTAGTTGTTTCTATGCACACCTCTCCCTGCCCACATATACAAAATCCCTAAAGTCTATAGGGACATGCTAGTACATATTTATGCAGATCACTTTTTTATTTATGGAAGGGGATCGCTTGTTTCCCCATGTGGTTGTAAAACTGCAATTTCACTTTGACATGATACAAATTGGTTTAGAGAAAACAAATTATTCTAAAGTCTTTAGAAACCAAAATGATGCTGTTGGAGCATAGTAACAAGAGAAATAAATCTAGTAGATGGCGATTTTTATCTTTCCAGCACTAGATGGGTTTGTCCTGGATCATGCCTCTGAATTTAGGCCATTGATTTTTATCCAGAGTTGATTTTTGACTCGCATCAAGCAATGGAAACCAAGAGCCACCATAAAACAAGAATCGGTTTATAATCTTTTGAAATGTGTGTTTACACAGACCATGAAATAAAAATACTTTGTTCAGGAAAAAAGTTGTCTTTTTAATGCTGCTATGAATGGCAACCAAAAAATAAAAATTTTTGGGAGCGAATAAATGGTTTCTGTGATTTAGTCCTCTTTGTGGCCTACGCTATAAATTGTGAGTGTTGGAGCAGGGGAGAGGACCCTGAATTGAAGGCCATATATATTTGAAAGTTAGTGTATATAAAGAAAAGTGCACAAACCATAAGCACACAGTTCAGTGAATTTTAAGTGAACATGCCCAGGTAACCAGCATTCCAATAAAAAGAAGATGTTAACAGAACATTCAGCCCCAAGCCCAAGCCCAGTGCCGTCGAGTCGATTCCGGCTCGTAGTGACCCTATAGGACAGAGTAGAACTGCCCCACAGAGTTTCCGAGGAGTGCCTGGCGGATTCGAACTGCCGACCCTTTGGTTAGCAGCTGTAGCATTTAACCACTTCGCCACCAGGGTAAAAAAAAAAAAAAAGGTAAAATTCTTGCCTTTCATGCAGGAGAGATGAGTTCAGTTCCCAGCTAATGTACCTCATGCTTAGCCACTACTTGTCTGTCTGTGTGGGCTTCTGTGTTGCTATGATGTTGAGAACATAGTTCAGTGGGGCTTCTAGACTAAGATGGACTAGGAAGAAAGCCCTGGAGATCTGCTCCTGAAAGTCAGCCAGTGAAAACCCTATGGCTCACAAGTCTGACCTGCAACCAGTCATGGAGATGGCTCAGGATTGAGAACACGTGGTTCAGTCATGCATGAGGTCAGCATGAGTCAAAGACCTGCTTTTCAATATATAACAACGACACCAGACCAACAAAGGCCCTCTTGTGTTCCACCCTAAATATGATAGCTATCTTTACTTCTAACACCATGAGTTAGTTTTATCTGTTCTCTTGAAGGCAACACTTTAACATAGTAGTTTTGTTTTAGAATATCTTGCACGTAGGATTTGCATTCTCTCACTTATCAGCTGTTAACCAAAAGGTATCACCATGAAATCAGAAGAAAATCAAATACTTCAAATCAGTTTTAACGTGACTATACTCTTTATGATTATTGAAAACAGCATGGAATTTAATACCATGACCCAGGTTGACAGTAAAGACCGTGTTTTAATGACAGCCAAATCATTGATTCCACTTTTCCCTTCATTTTTTGACCTATCATTTACATTTAAGAGAGGAAAAGATGAAATCCCACCATTTTCTGCTAATATATAGCAAATAAAATGGAATAAGGATGGATAACAATTTTTTAAAATGGGAGAAGTTTACATTTAAGAATTTATACGCAGTTACAGAACGTTATATAACAACGTATTAAAAAATAATGATTCAGTTAGTTCAAGGCATGGCATTATTTCTAACAATTAGTATTCTTTTCTCCGTAATCATGTCCCACTGTTTAAAGTGCTTAATGGGTTCTTACTGGAAAGCGACTATTTTAAGAGAGTTTAATGGCCTTTAATCACTTCACTCAAGCTATTAGCAAGAAAGGTTGTCAGGAAATGTTTTTACTTTTGTTATAAAATTAATTTAATTTCCAGTTGAATGAAACAAGTTTGTCAATATATAACTTCCATTTTCTTGAATCCTCTTCTTTATGCTGTTTCCCTCTCTTCTTTGATATATATTATTGATTCATTTAAATGATTTGTGATTTATTACCTGGTTAGAGTAGCTTGAGAAGGGGAAGAAAATAACTTCTAACTAAGCAATTACCAAGGATCCCTGGAGGGGCAAATGGTTAAGCTCTCGGCTGCTAACCAAAAAATTGGTGGTTTGAACCCCCCCCCCAACGGCTCCACTGGAGAAAGCTCTGGAGATCTGCTTCTGTGAGGATGACAGCCAAGGAAACCCTGTAAGGCAGTTGTACTCTGCAACGTGGGATCTCTATGAGTTGGAATTGATTTGATGGGACCTAACAATAGGCAAATACTGAGTTCCAGCCACCATCATGGATGCTATACTCATTATATCAATTAACTTACTCAAAACTCAGTGAGGTAAATATCATGCCCATTTTGCAGCTAAGGAAATTGGAATTTAGGGAAGACAGATCATTTTCTCAACATCACATTAGCATAACTGCCACAGAAAGAGTTGAAACACAAAGCCATATGACTCTAAAACTCTACCAAAAGATATTTTTTTTTTAATTAACTTTTATTGAGCTTCAAGTGAACGTTTACAAATCAAGTCAGATTATCACATATAAGTTTATATACACCTTACTCCGTACTCCCACTTGCTCTCCCCCTAATGAGTCAGCCCTTCCAGTCTCTCCTTTGGTGACAATTTTGCCCGCTTCCAACTCTCTCTATCCTCCCATCCCCCGTCCAGATAGGAGATGCCAACACAGTCTCAAGTGACCACTTGATATAATTAGCTCACTCTTCATCAGCATCTCTCACCTAGCCACTGTCCAGTCCCTTTCATGTCTGATGAGTTGTCTTCGGGGATGGTTCCTGTCCTGGGCCAACAGAAGGTTTGGGGACCATGACCGCCGGGATTCCTCTAGTCTCAGTCAGACCATTAAGTCTGGTCTTTTTATGAGCATTTGGGGTCTGCATCCCACTGATCTCCTGCTCCCTGAGGGGTTCTCTGTTGTGCTCCCTGTCAGGGCAGTCATCGGTTGTGGCCAGGCACCATCTAGTTCTTCTGGTCTCAGGATGATGTAAGTCTCTGGTTCATGTGGCCCTTTCTGTCTCTTGGGCTCTTAGTTGTCGTGTGGCCTTGGTGTTCTTCATTCTCCTTTGCTGCATGTGGGTTGAGACCAATTGATGCATCTTAGATGGCCGCTTGTTAGCATTTAAGACCCCAGACGCCACATTTCAAAGTGGGATGCAGAATGTTTTCGTAATAGAATTATTTTGCCAATTGACTTAGAAGTCCCCTTAAACCATGGTCCCCAACCCCCCTCCCTTGCTCCGCTGACCTTTGAAGCGTTCAGTTTATCCCGGAAGCTTCTTTGCTTTTGGTCCAGTCCAGTTGAGCTGACCTTCCATGTATTGAGTATTGTTCTTCCCTTCACCTAAAGCAGTTCTTATCTACTAATTAATCAATAAAAAACCCTCTCCCACCCTCCCTCCCTCCCCGCCTCATAACCACAGAAGTATGTGTTCTTCTCAGATTATACTATTTCTCAAGATCTTATAATAGTGGTCTTATACAATATTTGTCCTTTTGCCTCTGACTAATTTCGCTCAGCATAATGCCTTCCAGGTTCCTCCATGTTATGAAAGTTTCATAGAATCGTCACTATTCTTTATTGATGCGTAGTATTCCATTGTGTGAGTATACCACAATTTATTTACCCATTCATCCGTTGATGGACACCTTGGTAGTTTCCAGCTTTTTGCTATTGTAAACAGAGCTGCAATAAACATGGGTGTGCATATATCTGTTCCTGTGAAGGCTCTTATTTCTCTAGGGTATATTCCGAGGAGTGGGATTTCTGGGTTGTATGGTAGTTTTATTTCTAACAGTTTAAGAAAATGCCAGATAGATTTCCAAAGCGGTTGTACCATTTTACATTCCCACCAGCAGTGTATAAGAGTTCCAATCTCTCCGCAGCCTCTCCAACATTTATTATTTTGTGTTTTTTGGATTAATGCCAGCCTTGTTGGAGTGAGATGGAATCTCATCGTGGTTTTAATTTGCATTTCTCTTATGGCTAATGATCGAGAGCATTTTCTCATGTATCTGTTAGCTGCTTGAATATCTTCTTTAGTGAAGCGGGTGTTCATATCCTTTGCCCACTTCTTGATTTGGTTGTTTGTCTTTTTGTGGTTGGGTTTTGACAGAATCATGTAGATTTTAGAGATCAGGCGCTGGTCGGAGATGTCATAGCTGAAAATTCTTTCCCAGTCTGTAGGTGGTCTTTTTAGTATTTTGGTGAAGTCTTTTTTTTTTTTTTTTTTTTTTAGATGAGCATAGGTGTTTGATTTTTAGGAGCTCCCAGTTATCTGGTTTCTCTTCGTCATTTTTGGTAATGTTTTGTATTCTGTTTATGCCTTGTATTAGGCCTCCTAAGGTTGTCCCTATTTTTTCTTCCATGATCTTTATCGTTTTAGCCTTTATGTTTAGGTCTTTGATCCACTTGGAGTTAGTTTTTGTGCTTGGTGTGAGGTATGGGTCCTGTTTCATTCTTTTGCAAATGAATATCCAGTTATGCCAGCACCATTTGTTAAAAAGACTATCTTTTCCCCATTTAACTGACTCTGAGCCTTTGTCAAATATCAGCTGCTCGTATGTGGATGGATTTATATTTGGGTTCTCAATTCTGTTCCATTGGTCTATGTGCCTGTTGTTGTACCAATACCAGGCTGTTTTGACTACTGTGGCTGTATAATACGTTCTGAAATCAGGTAGAGTGAGGCCTCCCACTGTCTTCTTCTTTTTCAGTAATGTTTGCTTATCCGAGGCTTCTTTCCCTTCCATACGAAGTTGGTGATTTGTTTCTCTATCACCTTTAAAAATGACATTGGTATTTGGATTGGAAGTGCATTGTATGTATAGATGGCTTTTGGTAGAATAGACATTTTTTCCTATGTTAAGTCTTCCTATCCATGAGCAAGGTATGTTTTTCCACTTAAGTATGTCCTTTTGCATTTCTTGTAGTAGAGCTTTGTAGTTTTCTTTGTATAGGTCTTTTACATCCTTGGTAAGATTTATTCCTAAGTATGTTATCTTCTTGGGGGCTACTGTGAATGGTATTGATTTGGTTATTTCCTCTTCGGTGTTCTTTTTGTTGATGTAGAGGAATCCAAATGATTTTTGTATGTTTATCTTATAACCTGAGACTGCCAAACTCTTCTATTAGTTTCAGTAGTTTTCTGGTGGATTCGTTGGGGTTTTCTTTGTATAAGATCATGTCATCTGCAAATAGAGATAATTTTACTTCCTCTTTTCCAATCCAGATGCCCTTTATTTCTTTGTCTAGCCTAATTGCTCTGGCTAGGACTTCTAGCACAATGTTGAATAAGAGTGGTGATAAAGGGCATCCTTACCAAAAGATATTTTAATAGAGTTTTTAAGATTAAGTATTAGGTATAATATATTGTTTGAAGAGTCTTTGAGCTCTTCCAAAACAAAATTTTAGTGTTTTCAGGATAGAAATAGTAAGCACTGTTGGGGTTTCTGTCCTATTGTCTTTGATTACCCTCAGGAAAGAATCAATACAGGGTACTTCAGGGGTCCTCAAAGTGTGGTGTTTGTGTCAACCGCATCAACATCATCTGTGAGTTTGTTAGAAATGCAATTTACAAACACCACCATGGATCACTGAATCTCTAAGGGTGGGGATTAGAAAACTATGTTTTCCCATGCGCTTGAGATGATTTGTAACGCATGTTAAAAGTTGGAGAATCATTGATGTTTTTTTAAAAGCCTGATAGCCAAAGTTTGCATCCTGGTCCCATGAAATACTCATTGTGTAATGGTGATCAGTTTAGTTTATCCTTCTGAGTCTCAGTTTCCTCATTTATAAAATGTAAATAAAGATAGCAATAGTAACTGCATCATAAGGTGTTAGGAGATTTATATAAAGCACATGGAAAAATGCCAGGCTCATAGCAAGTGGTATGTAAGTGGTTGTAAATAGACATATTTTCTGGTAGTAAAAGGTAAAATAATTGCTATCTAAGGCATTCATTAAATAGCTCGATGTTTTTGAATAATTTATTGTAATAATGAAGTCTAATAAATATTGAATTATTGAATAGAAGTAAACATTCTCTTTATAACTTGTTTTACCATTTAAAATGTATGAAACAGAAAAGGAAAAGCAATGGGAAGCTCCTAAAAATATGATACATTAAATTACACTGTTTGATAAAGATGATTTCATGAAGAATTCAAAGTAGATGCAATTAGTGCTACAAATTCGAAATTTCAAGTGATGTTTTAACAAACACATGATTTAGCAAACAAATCAGAGATGAGAAAAAAAAATTCAGTTGAATTTAGGTCTCTTCATGGGGATTTAATCTTGTGATAAGCGATTCTCAGAAGAAAACATGAGATGTTATTCATCATTCCAAAAAGTAGAACTTAGAATTTGAAAAAAATTACTGCAGAAGCTAGAAGTACCAAAGAAGACAATTGATAGCATCCATTTTTTTTATATATATATATGCCCCTAAATAAATGAGAATAATATTTAAGATTATTTACTTTTTATATATGATGTTAGTCTTAATGAAATTTATTCTGTATAGTTGTACCTGTTGGTGAGTAATCATAACATTTGTGATGGCAGGTTTGCACTGGAGACTGATGTAAAGGACATGAGCAAAGAGCCATAGATAGTGTGTAAACATCAAAGCCCTAACCACATATCCTTTTGAAGGTCTGTTTAGGTAGCTTTATATTTACAGCATGAACTAAGAGCGTTAGCTGGAAAAAAAAAAAAAAAAACCTTTCAGTCCTTCTAGTCCATATGCAGAAACCATGGTGGTGTAGTGGCTAAGAGCTATGGCTGCTAACCCAAAAGTCAGCAGTTCAAATCCACCAGGCACCACTTGGAAATCCTATGGGGCAGTTCTACGCTGTCCTATAGTGTTGCTAGGAGTTTGAATCTACTCGACAGCAATGGGTTTGGTTTGGTCTTGGTTTAGTCCATGTGCACTAGTTAACCACAAATTATTAAAATACAAGTGTGTATGTGGAAGAGTGAGACATGGAGAAATAAGGAGGGTCATTCAGCAGATATAAATTTGTATTTTCTTTTATCAACTTAAAAGGAAATATAAAAATAAGGAGGTGGGGCCAAGATGGCGGACTAGGTGGATGCTACCGCGGATCCCTCTTGCAACAAAGACTCGGAAAAACAAGTGAATCGATCGCATACATAACAATCTACGAACTCTGAACAACAAACACAGACTTAGAGACGGAAAACGAACAAATATGGGCAGACAGCGACCGTTTTCAGAACTAGGAGCCAGCGTACCAGGCAGGTGACCTTCGGAGCCCGATCTGGAGCAGAGTCCAGGGCGGCAGACGGCACAGACAACGGGCCCAGCCCTACCCCCCCGAACCCATCCCGGGAGGGAGTCTAGCTGGTTGGCGCGGGTGGCGTAGCGGCACAGCCGGAGGGAGAAGCACCCGGAAGGCAGTGACATATCTTGGAGCGGGGAGAGCAGCGTCTCAGCCGGGGAGCCGTGCCGCCGGGAGTTTGGCGGGAAGCGGGCGTGGCGCGAGCGGGGGGATCAAATATATTTCCCTAAAGCAACCCCGGGGGGGGCCCACACGTTCGTGCGGGGGACGCCCACCCAGTGCGCGCGAGCGGTGTGGCGCACCGGAGGGAGAAGTCCCCGGGAGGAAGTGACTGGTCTCGGAGTGGGGAAAACAGCGTCCCAGCCGGAGAGCCGTCCCGCTGGGATTCTGGTGCGCGCAGGCTGGGTGTGAGCGCGGGGTCCAGCTATATTCCCCTGAATAGACCCCGGGGGCGGGCCCACCCGTTCGTGTGAGAGACGCCTGCCCAGCTCCCGCGAGTGGTGCGCCGCACCGGAGGGAGAAGTCCCCAGGAGGAAGTGACAGGTCTCGGAGCGGGGAGAGTAGCGTCCCCGCCGGGGAGCCGTCCCCCCGGGATTTTGGCGGACGGGGGCGGAGCGTGAAGGCGGGGATCAGCTCTATATTCTGTGGTGCTACACTTCTAGCTCTCTGATCCCTCCCCCACCCTCCCCAGGCGGCTCCATTACCATCCGAATACCCTAAGCCGGAGGGAGAATTCAGATAGGGATCTGACAGCATTTTTTTATAGCTGATTACCTGGAAAATCTAGTTTCCCAGTGATGGCTCGGAGACAGCAATCCATATCAAACCACATAAAGAAACAGACCATGACAGCTTCTCCAACCCCCCAAACAAAAGAATCAAAATCTTTCCCAAATGAAGATACAATCCTGGAATTATCAGATACAGAATATAAGAAACTAATTTACAGAATGCTTAAAGATATCACAAATGAAATAAGGCAAACTGCAGAAAAAGCCAAGGAACACACTGATAAAACTGTTGAAGAACTCAAAAAGATTATTCAAGAACATAGTGGAAAAATTAATAAGTTGCAAGAATCCATAGAGAGACAGCATGTAGAAATCCAAAAGATTAACAATAAAATTACAGAATTAGACAACGCAATAGAAAGTCAGAGGAGCAGACTCGAGCAATTAGAATGTAGACTGGGACTTCTGGAGGACCAGGGAATCAACACCAACATAGCTGAAAAAAAATCAGATAAAAGAATTAAAAAAAATGAAGAAACCCTAAGAATCATGTGGGACTCTATCAAGAAGGATGACTTGCGAGTGATTGGAGTCCCAGAACAGGGAGGGGGGACAGAAAACACAGAGAGAATAGTTGAAGAACTCCTGACAGAAAACTTCCCTGACATCATGAAAGACGAAAGGATATCTATCCAAGATGCTCACCAAACCCCATTTAAGATTGTCCCAAAAAGAAAAACACCAAGACATATTATCATCAAACTCGCCAAAACCAAAGATAAACAGAAAATTTTAAAAGCAGCCAGGGAGAAAAGAAAGGTTTCCTTCAAGGGAGAATCAAAAAGAATAAGTCCAGACTACTCAGCAGAAACCATGCAGGCAAGAAGGGAATGGGATGACGTATACAGAGCACTGAAGGAGAAAAACTGCCAACCAAGGATCATATATCCAGCAAAACTCTCTCTGAAATATGAAGGAGAAATTAAGATATTTACAGATAAACACAAGTTTAGAGAATTTGCAAAAACTAAACCAAGACTGCAAGGAATGCTAAAGGAGATTCTTTGGCCTAATGACCAATAATATCAGGTACCAGCACAATACAAGGTCACAAAACAGAACGTACTGATATCAACGCAGCTCAAATAGGGAAAGCACAAAAACAAACAAAACAAGATTAATTCTAAAAAATAAATAAACAAAATAATACACATAACAGGAAATCATGGAAATCAATAGATAAACGATCACAATAATCAAAAAGAGGGACTAAATATAGGAGGCATTGAACTGCCAGATGGAGAGTGATACAAGGCGATATAGAACAATACAAGTTAGGTTTTTACTTAGAAAAATAGGGGTAAATAATAAGGTAACCACAAAAAGGAATATCAATTCCATAACTCAAGAAAAAAGCCAAGAAAAACGTAACGACTCAACAAACATAAAGTTAAACATTATGAAAATGAGGATCTCACAAGCTACTAAGAAAAACATCTCAGCACAAAAAAGCATGTGGAAAAATGAAATGGCCAACAACACACATAAAAAGGCATCAAAATGACAGCACTAAAAACTTATTTATCTATAATTACGCTGAATGTAAATGGACTAAATGCACCAATAAAGAGACAGAGAGTCACGGACTGGATAAAGAAACACGAGCCATCTATATGCTGCCTACAAGAGACACACCTTAGACTTAGAGACACAAACAAACTAAAACTCAAAGGATGGAAAAAAATATATCAAGCAAACAATAAGCAAAAAAGAAGAGGAGTAGCAATATTAATTTCTGACAAAATATACTTTAGACTTAAATCCGCCACAAAGGATAAAGAAGGACACTATATAATGATAAAAGGGACAATTGATCAGGAAGACATAACCATGTTAAATATTTACGCACCCAATGACAGGGCTGCAAGATACATAAATCAAATTTTAAGAGAATTGAAAAGTGAGATAGACACCTCCACATTTATAGTAGGAGACTTCAACACACCACTTTCGGAGAAGGACAGGACATCCAGTAAGAAGCTCAATAGAGACATGGAAGACCTACTTACAACAGTCAACCAACTTGACCTCATTGACTTATACAGAACTCTCCATCCAACTGCTGCAAAATATACTTTCTTTCCTAGTGCACATGGAACATTCTCTAGAATAGACCACATATTAGGTCATAAAACAAAGCTTTGCAGAATCCAAAACATCGAAATATTACAAAGCATCTTCTCAGACCACAAGGCAATAAAACTAGAAATCAATAACAGAAAAACTAGGGCAAAGAAATCAAATACTTGGAAAATGAACAATACCCTCCTGAAAAAAGACTGGGTTATAGAAGACATCAAGGAGGGAATAAGGAAATTCTTAGAAAGCAACGAGAATGAAAATACTTCCTATCAAAACCTCTGGGACACAGCAAAAGCAGTTCTCAGAGGCCAGTTTATATCGATAAATGCACACATATAAAAAGAAGAAAGAGCCAAAATCAGAGAACTGTCCCTACAACTTGAACAAATAGAAAGTGAGCAACAAAAGAACCCATCAGGCACCAGAAGAAAACAAATAATAAAAATTAGAGCTGAACTAAATGAATTAGAGAACAGAAAAACAATTGAAAGAATTAACAAAGCCAAAAGCTGGTTCTTTGAAAAAATTAACAAAATTGATAAACCATTGGCTAGACTGACTAAAGAAAAACAGGAAAGGAAACAAATAACCCTAATAAGAAACGAGAAGGACCACATCACAACAGAACCAAATGAAATTAAAAGAATCATTTCAGATTACTACGTAAAATTGTACTCTAACAAATTTGAAAACCTAGAAGAAATGGATAAATTCTTGGAAAAATACTACCTACCTAAACTAACACATTCAGAAGTAGATCAACTAAATAGACCCATAACAAAAAAAGAGATTGAAACGGTAATCAAAAAACTTCCAACAAAAAAAAGTCCTGGCCCAGACGGCTTCACTGCAGAGTTCTACCAAACCTTCAGAGAAGACTTAACACCATTACTACTGAAGGTATTTCAAAGCATAGAAAAAGATGGAATACTACCCAACTCATTCTATGAAGCTACCATCTCCCTGATAACAAAACCAGGTAAAGATATTACAAAAAAAGAAAATTTTAGACCTATATCCCTCATGAACATAGATGCAAAAATCCTCAACAAAATTCTAGCCAATAGAATCCAACAATACATCAGAAAAATAATTCACCCTGATCAAGTGGGATTTATACCAGGTATGCAAGGCTGGTTTAATATCAGAAAAACCATTAATGTAATCCATCACATAAATAAAACAAAAGATAAAAACCACATGATCTTATCAATAGATGCAGAAAAGGCATTTGACAAAGTTCAACACCCATTTATGATAAAAACTGTTACCAAAATAGGAATAGAAGGAAAATTCCTCAACATAATAAAGGGCATCTATGCAAAGCCAACTAGTTTTTTTTTTTTTTTTATGCAAAGCCAACAGCCAATATCACTCTAAATGAAGAGAACCTGAAAGCATTTCCCTTGAGAATAGGAACCCGACAAGGATGCCCTTTATCACCGGACTTATTCAACATCGTACTTGAAGTCCTAGCCAGGGCAATTAGGCTAGACAAAGAAATAAAGGGTATCCAGATTGGCAAGGAGGAACTAAAGCTATCACTATTTGCAGATGACATGATCGTATACATGGAAAACCCTAAGGAATCCTCCAGAAAACTACTGAAACTCATAGAAGAGTTTGGAAGAGTCTCAGGTTATAAAATAAACATACAAAAATCACTTGGATTCCTCTACATCAACAAAAAGAACACCGAAGAGGAAATAACCAAATCAATACCATTCACAGTAGCCCCCAAGAAGATAAAATACTTAGGAATAAATCTTACCAAGGATGTAAAAGACCTATACAAAGAAAACTATAAAACTCTGCTCCAAGAAATTCAAAAGGACATACTTAAGTGGAAGAACATACCCTGCTCGTGGATAGGAAGACTTAACATAGTAAAAATGTCTATTCTACCAAAAGCCATCTATACAAATAACGCACTTCCAATCCAAATACCAATGTCATATTTTAAGGGGATAGAGAAACAAATCACTAATTTCATATGGAAGGGAAAGAACCCCCGGATAAGCAAAGCATTACTGAAAAAGAAGAAGAAAGTGGGAGGCCTCACTCTACCTGATTTCAGAACCTATTATACAGCTACAGTAGTCAAAACAGCCTGGTACTGGTACAACAACAGGCACATAGACCAATGGAACAGAATTGAGAACCCAGATATAAATCCATCCACGTATGAGCAGCTGATATTTGACAAAGGACCAGTGTCAGTCAATTGGGGAAATGATAGTCTTTTTAACAAATGGTGCTGGCATAACTGGATATCCATTTGCAAAAGAATGAAACAGGACCCATACCTCACACCATGCACAAAAACTAACTCCAAGTGGATCAAAGACCTAAACATAAAGACTAAAACGATAAAGATCATGGAAGAAAAAATAGGGACAACCCTAGAAGCCCTAATACAGGGCATAAACAAAATACAAAACATTACCAAAAATGATGAAGAGAAACCAGATAACTGGGAGCTCCTAAAAATCAAACACCTTTGCTCATCTAAAGACTTCACCAAAATACTAAAAAGACCACCTACAGACTGGGAAAGAATATTCAGCTATGACATCTCCGACCAGCGCCTGATCTCTAAAATCTACATGATTCTGTCAAAACTCAACCACAAAAAGACAAACAACCCAATCAAGAAGTGGGCAAAGGATATGAACACACACTTCACTAAAGAAGATATTCAGGCAGCCAACAATACATGAGAAAATGCTCTCGATCATTAGCCATTAGAGAAATGCAAATTAAAACTACGATGAGATTCCATCTCACACCAACTAGACTGGCATTAATCCAAAAAACACAAAATAATAAATGTTGGAGAAGCTGTGGAGAGATTGGAACTCTCATACACTGCTGGTGGGATTGTAAAATGGTACAACCACTTTGGAAATCCATCTGGTGTTATCTTAAACAGTTAGAAATAGAACTACCATACAACCCAGAAATCCCACTCCTCGGAATATACCCTAGAGATACAAGAGCCTTCACACAAACAGATATATGCACACCCATGTTTATTGCAGCTCTGTTTACAATAGCAAAAAGCTGGAAGCAACCAAGGTGTCCGTCAATGGATGAATGGGTAAATAAATTGTGGTATATTCACACAATGGAATACTACGCATCGATAAAGAACATTGACGAATCTCTGAAACATTTCATAACATGGAGGAACCTGGAAGGCATTATGCTGAGCGAAATGAGTCAGAGGCAAAAGGACAAATATTGTATAAGACCACTATTATAAGATCTTGAGAAATAGAAAAAACGGAGAAGAACACATACTTTTGTGGTTACAAAGGGGGGAGGGAGGGAGGGAGAGGGCTTTTTATTGATCAATCTGTAGATAAGAACTGCTTTGGGTGAAGGGAAAGACAAACACTCAATACAAGGAAGGTCAGCCTAATTGGACTGGACTAAAAGCAAAGAGGTTTCCGGGATAAAATGAAAGCTTCATAGGTCAGCGGAGCAGGGGCTGGGGTCGGGGGAACTTGGTTTGAAGGGACTTCTAAGTCAATGGGCAAAATAATTCTATTATGAAAACATTCTGCATCCCACTTTGAATTGTGGTGCCTGGGGTCCTAAATGCCAACAAGCGGCCGTCTAAGATACATCAATTGGTCTCGACCCATCTGGAGCAAAGGCAAAGGAAGAACACCAAGGTCACACAACAACTAAGAACCCAAGAGACAGAAAAGGCCACATGAACCAGAGACCTACATTATCCTGAGACCAGAAGAACTAGTTGGTGCCCGGCCACAATCGATGTCTGCCCTGTCAGGGAGCACAACAGACAACTCCTGAGGGAGCAGGAGACCAATGGGATATAGACCCCAAATTCTCATAAAAAGACCATACCTAATGGTATGACTGCGACTAGAGGAATTCCAGAGACAATGCTCCCCAGAACTTCTGATGCCACAGGACAGGAACCATCCCCAAAGACAACTCATCAGGCATGAAAGGACTGGTCAGTGTGGGGGAGAGAGTTGCTGATGAAGAGTGAGGTAATTAAATCAGGTGGACACTGGAGAGTGTGTTGACAACTCTTGACTGGAGGGGGGATGGGAAGATAGAGAGAGAGGGAAGATGGCAAAATTGGCACGAAACGAGAGACTGAAAGGGCTGACTCAATAGGGGGAGAGCAAGTGGGAGAAGGGAGTAAGATGTATGTAAACCTACATGTGACAGACTGATTGGAATGGTAAATGTTCACTTGAAGCTTAATAAAAATTAATTAAAAAAAATTAAAAAAATAAAGCTATACAGCATAAAAAAAAAGGAAATATAAAAATAAAATGCTAACCATTTTTTAATGTCATTCTAGAATATAAAAAGTGTTTTCCACTGCACTCTTTTATACGACTCTTACAATAGCCCAAGGAGTTGGATATTTCTGTTTTTCTCATTTTACAGAGAATAAAAGTGTTTGCGAATTTCAGCACTATGGCCAGGATTGCACAGCCATTCAGTGGCCCAACTGGTATACCTCATTAAGCTTTGTTCCAAAGTCTTTACTCTTCCTATTTTCCACACCCACTTCTTATCATTTAAATGATGCTTTCAATTCTCTTTTCCATTAGAATGTGTATCTTAAGAAGATAAAAAGTTAAAAGGTTTTCCTGATTATGTTAGAATATACCTGTTAAACTTTGTAATTAGATCAGTAAGCAAGAGTCTAAACCTACTCCATAGCTTTTCAATTCTTTACCATCAAGTTATTCCGACTCATAGTGACCCCATAGGACAGAGCAGAATTGAGAATTGCTCCTTAGGGCTTCCAAGCTTCTTTATAGAAGCAGACTGCCACCTCTTTCTCCTGTGGGTTTGAATCATTGACCTTTCTGTTAGCAGCCTATTGTTTCAGAAGGCTAAAAATCAATGATATTGTTGACTCATCCAAGGATTTTAAGAGGTGTCCAAAAGACAAGAAGTAGAAGTTGCCAGCTTCTTAAGGCACAGAAACTGGCACAGAGCTACTTCCATCATATCTTATCAGTCAAAATCTGTCACAAACCTTGCTCCCATTTAACGGACAGAGACAATGGTGGCCCCATACTCCTCCCATGCTCGGCTATAGATGAGTCAGTCTTCATTTCCCATCTCTTCTCTTAGGGCCTGTTTTTTCTTAGATTTCAGGCAATTTAGTTTCCCTGTGATCGCAGCTCTCCAATAGATTCAAGAATAGATAATTATTTTGTAGTGTATCCAACTTTTTCCTGTTATTAGGGTGTTAGCAACACTCTTCTAAGTCCTACATTCTAAGTGGAAGTGGAACCCCCTGGTCTCAGATTTTGCATCAGCAATTCTAGATCCTAGGCTACGGTCAAATGAAGCTGGCGAAGCTCTGAGAAAAATGATGATGAACACAAAATTTTAACAATTTCTTATTCTTCCAAAATATTATTCTAATGTAAGAATAATCAACAATATTTTGAGGCTTACCAGGGTTAAATAAATTGCTTTACACAATTTATAAAGAAATAATTTGAGAATGTATTTCAGCAAAATAAGGGAAAGAAAAACAAAACAGGGGAATAAACATGGGCCTACAAAACAATGGCTCTAACCCAGAAAAAGGTGAAAGAATGTTCCAGATTGATTTTCAGTACCTAGAAGTGTGGTGGTATGGCCTGCAGGAATCAGGGTCATTTTGATTTTTATCTGAGGTTTTAATAATGAGTCTAATTTGGCTAAAGAATGGTACGTTAACTGTACCTCTGATATCACTGCATACCACTTTTAACTCTGTTACACTTATATGTGTATTTGTTTTATCTTCCCAACCGGATAGTCTATCTTATTAACCTTCTCATTAATCATAACTTAATATAAAATCTGTTGTCATGGTAGAAAACTATAGTCAATCATGTGATTTCTGCATGAGTTTATTGATATGGCCTAATAGAAAATAATATATACAATTTAAATTGATACAAGTGTATACAGCAAATTAAAAATTAAAATAACTTTCTTCCCTACAGATTGCATAGAGCAAAAAAAAAAAAAATCAAAAAAACTTTCTTCCTAATCTTAAAACTGATTTTTCAAACGTGTTTTGGTTAAGAGTTATGGCTGTTAACCAAAGTGTCAGCAGTTCAAATCCACCAGTTGCTTCTTGGAAACCCTATGGGCAGTTCTAGACTGTTAACCAAAGGGTCAGCAGTTCAAATCCACCAGTTGCTCCTTGGAAACCCTATGGGCAGTTCTAGACTGTTAACCAAAGGGTCAGCAGTTCAAATCCACCAGTTGCTCCTTGGAAACCCTATGGGCAGTTCTAGACCCTTAACCAAGGGGTCAGCAGTTCAAATCCACCAGTTGCTCCTTGGAAACCCTATGGGAAGCTCTACTCTGTCCTATAGGATTGCTCTGAGTAGGAATCAACTCAACAGCAAAGGGTTTGTTTGGTTTATTTTAAGATTATTAAAGATGTCAGAAATTTTGATTAGCTGAATATGAATTATAATTTTGATATTAGGATGTTGCAAGTTTTGCCAATAGAAGTCTAAAACGGTAGAAATATATCCAATTTAATCAATACATGGGATATGCAACAGGACTCATTTGAATGTTTAATATGTTGTTTAAAGTCATTCTGGTTATTATCCAAAACAGAACCAAATTTGAAATTATTCCAGAGATCTAAAATGAAGAAACTCAACAAAATCAGTGTAATAACTGCTACCTTTCCCTGTGCCGGACAGACAAGTAATTCTGTGACTCAAGTCGTGATACACTGAGGACACCATAGCACCTGAGTAGCAGTGTGACTAGAATCAAGTCATTAGGAAACATCACATGAACCCAAAATGAAGGATATTTTGTTTTTTTAAATTTCTTCAAATATGTCAATACCATGAAAGTTGAAGTAAGGGTGTGAGGAACAATCCCAGTGTAAAGGAGACCCAAGAGACATTAAAATCAAATGCAATACACGATCCTTTACTGGAGGAAATAATTTCTATAAAGAACATTGTTAGGTCTATTTACAAAATTGGAATATGGATGGTAGGCTAAAGTATTGTGTTACTGTTAAATTTCCTGATGTGATAACTGTACTGTGGTTAAGAAATACAATATCCTTATTCTTAGGATAAGGAGCCTTGGTGACACAGTGGCTAAGCCGTCCAGTGCTAACTGCAAGATTGGCTGTTTGAATCCACCAGCTGCTCCGTGGCAGAAATATGTGGTTGTCTGCTTCTATAAAGATTGTTGTTATTATCATTACGTGTTGTAGAATCAGTTCCAATTTATAGCAACCCTATGTACAATAGGACAAAACACTGCCTGGCCCTGAGCCATCCCCACAATCATTGCTATATTTGAGCCCATTGTTACAGCCACTGTGTCAATACTGTGTCAATCCATGTCCATGAGGGCCTTCCTCTTTTTTACTGACCCCCTACTCTACCAAGCATGATGTCCTTTTCCAGGGACTGGTTCCTTCTGATAACATGTCCAAAGTACTTGAGATGAAGTCTCCCCATTTTTGCTCTGAGGATCATTCTGGCCGTACTTCCTACAAGACGCACATGTACATTCTTCTCACAGTCCATGGTATATTCAATATTCTTCACCAACACCATAATTCGAAGGAGTCAATTCTTTTGTCTTCTTTATTCATTGTCCAGCTTTCCACATGCATGTTAGGGGATTGAAAATACCATGGCTGGGGTCAGGCACAGCTTAGTCCTCAAAGTGACATCTTTGGTTTTCAACACTTGAAAGAGGTCTTTTGGAGCAGATTTGCCCAGTGCAATACTTCCTCTGATTGCTTGACTGCTGTTTCATGAGCATTGATTATGGATCCAAGTAAAATGAAGTCCATGACAACTTCAATCTTTTCTCCATTTAGCATGATGTTGCTTATTGGCCCAGTTGTGAGGGCTTTTCTTTTCTTTGTGTTGAGGTGTAATCCATACTGAAGGCTGTGGGCTTTGATCTTTATCAGTAAGTTCTTCAAGTCCTCTTCATTTTCAGTAAGCCATGTTGGGTTATCTGCATATCACAGATTGTTAATGAGCCTTCCTCCAATCCTGATGCCCCATTCTTCTTCATACAGTCCAGCTTCTCAGATTATTTGCTCGGTATACAGACTGAATAGGTATGGTGAAAGACTACAACTCTGATGCATACCTTTCCTAATTTTAAACCACACAGTATTCTCTTGTTCTGTTTGAATGTCTGCCTGTTGGTCTATGTATAGGTTCCTCATGAACACAATTAAGTGTTCTGGAATTCCCATTCTTCACAATGTTATCCATAATTTGTTATGATCCACACAGTTAAATGCCTTTGCATCATCAATAAAACACAGGTAGACATCTTTGTGGTATTCTTGCAGCCAAGATCCACCTGGCATCAGCAATGGTATGCCTCATTCCACATCCTCTTCTGAATCCGGCTTGAATTCCTGGCAGTTCTCTATTGATGTACTGCTGCAACCATTTTTGAATTCAGCAATATTTTACTTTTGTAAAGATTACAGCCTTGAAAACTCTATGAGGCAGTTCTGCTCTGTCCTAAAGTGTTGCTGTGAGTTGGGATGGACTCGATGACAGCAGGTTTTTGGTTTTCATAGGATATATATATATATACTGAGGTATTAAGAGTCATAGGAGTATTATGTCAGCACCTCGTTCTCAAATGGTGTACGTACACACAAAGGGCACAAGAAGGGATGATGCCAAGTGCTCACAACTGGTGGAGACGAGAAAAGGGTTTAAAAAATACGTACTCACAAAGGGCACAAAAAGGGATGATGCCAAGTGCTCACAACTGGTGTGTGGAGACGAGAAGAGGGTTTATGGAAGCTTTTTGTGCTCTTCTTGAGCAATTTCTGTAAGCTTAAAATTATTTCCAAATAAAAAGTGAAATAATGTTATTCCAAGGATGATTGGCATAGGAATGTATTAGACTAACACTTATTTCTACAGTTCCCTTTTTTATTGAAATTTACACAATCACCCTGACTTCATGCTCTGGGCTTAACCTCTGCACCTTAATGTTCCCACATAGTTTAAGTGATCTCAAAAAATGATAAATGCTAGGCGCTACCATTCACAATATTTCATTCATCAAATCACACTGATGTGTGATGGCTTTGGACTCTTCAAGTCGTTTCCCCCCAAAATTTAAAAAACCCGTTACCATGGAGTTGTTTCCAACTCATGAACTTTCAAAGCAAACAAACAAAAATAATTTTTAATTCACACTACTTTAAAGTAAAATAATTGTTAAAAAGATTGACAGAAGTGATCATTATAGCATATATTTACAAGGATCATTAGAGAATACGTCTGTACATACAGACGAAAACAACAAATTATGTGGACTTGAAATTTGTGCAGAATGTTTGCTTAAATTCAGACTCTTCCTTTGCACTGTTCAAGCCCTTTGCACTTGAACAGAAAAAAAAAAAAAAAAAAAAACTACAGAAAGCGAAACCCATCTATTCCGACTCATAGCGGCCCTATAGGACAGAATAGAAAAGCCACATAGGGTTTCCAAGGCTGTGGTTTTTTTTAATCTTTACAGATGCAGACTGCCACATCTTTCTCCTGCTGAGAAGCTGGTTGGTTCGAACTGCCAACTTTCTGGTTAGCAAGTGAGCACTCAACCACTGCTCTGCCAGGGCTCCTTTACCTGAACAGAAGGCATTCAAATTAACAAAATGGCACTTCATTGGTCAACCAAGAGATTTTTCTCTCTTGCTTCCTCTATCCCTTATCACTTACTCCTGGAGGCCTTAAAATCAACAAAAGACTAAAATTCATCTGTACTCCACTTGATATGTGTAACCAGCTGTGATTTTGTTTTTTGATGCTGCCACATGAAAAAAGTTTTTTTTTTCTTTTTTCCTTGCGCTATAGGTGTTAATTGGTATCTTTGTATCTTGCTAATTAAGTTCTAGCAACACCTTTTCCCTCTTCCTCATTTGCATTTAATGAACTCCCTTGTTGTATTAATTTATAGATAATTAGATAAAACAACAACAAAAAGCCCTTCAGTTTCTTATGGAGTGGCTTTGGAAAGTACACCTTCCATTTCAAAGACAGCTAAAAATGTATTTATTACAGGAAAAAAAAAATCAGCTCATGAAGAAATATGCTTAGCGCTAGCCTGCACACACATACTGACAATTTTATTAATGTGATCATCAGTGCATATGCAAAAAAAGAAAAGATTGATTCAAAAGCCCAGACAACAATTATTTTGGTGCAAGCAAAACAGGATCACACATGGTACAACATCATGTGCATACCAGAAATGTTTGCAATATTTAAGCACAACAGACAAATTATTAGCTAAGCAATGTGCCCTTTGGACTCTAATTATCGTTTTTATTTGCATGTTCATTTTCTTTCTAAAATTATTTTTAAGCCATTGGCCAGACATTGTTAAGATCTTTGATGTTTAGTATGATACCAGAATTTGACAAATGATTCATGAAAAACTGATTGTTGTACAGTGAAACCGATCCCTGTCTAGTAATACAATGCTCTCAGTTCATCAACAGAATTGTGGCAATTGTTTTGAGTGAGAACACACAGATGGCATTGACTCTGTTCTCCTGCTCCAAGTCAAACTCGTTTAAGCCCATACCTTTCTAACTTATCCAAGATCTTCAGAAGAGTCAATGACATCTCTCATTGTTCTATTTTTGTCTTTGGTTGAGAAATGGATTCCTTTAAACCATCATATTCCAACTGACCTTTCGTAAAGCTAAATATTCATTGCCCAAAATATAAATATTCATTGTGTGGAACCAAATGATTGGTTTATGGAACAGATTCCAACAATACGTAGGGTTTTCATTGGCTGATTTTCAGAAGTAGCTCTCCAGGCCTTTCTTCCTAGTCTGTTTTAGCCTGGAAGAGCCACTGAAACATGTTCAGCATCATGGCAACACAGAAGCCATCCCTGATGGACGCTGGCTGGTGGCCATGCATGACATACATCGGTGGGGAATTGTACCACTGCAACAGCAGTGACCTGCAGTAGTCTTTAAGTAAGAGGAAACAAACATCCAAAATTCAAAATATCAAGTTGAAAGTATTAAAGCTAGACAGACAGGGATAAATCCAATCAACACTGAAATAGTATTTAGTGAACAACAAAATATACATTAAGCTGAAAGTCATAATTTGCAATCCTTCTAGTAGTCTTTGATAGATATGATGACAGAAACGACTACCAGTTCTGTCCCAGTGTTCGTAACGTTGAGCTTCCCAGCTGGATTAACACATTTAATAAGAAGCCTTAAAAACTGCAGTAACTAACCCCCAAGGAGATGCTGCTGTCAATGCCTCCTGAAGGGATAGTAATAATAGTCCCAGGCTGTCTACATTACATCAGTACTTTGCTGTAGGATAGAAACGGGGTTGCAGAGAGGCTAAACACTTGAAAGCAAGATCAGTTAGTTTCTGCTTGATCTT
Source organism: Elephas maximus indicus (assembly GCF_024166365.1). Classification (NCBI taxonomy): domain Eukaryota; kingdom Metazoa; phylum Chordata; class Mammalia; order Proboscidea; family Elephantidae; genus Elephas; species Elephas maximus. The sequence continues at coordinate 71,115,183 of NC_064841.1, read as the reverse complement.
TTAGCAAAATGATTGGAGGAAAATTCTCTTTCCAGGGTCATTCATAACTCAGGAATTGCAAAAGATTTTCTCCCCTGTCTTCAAGAAGAACCAAAAATCAGCTAATTGACATATCAAAACAAATCTTCCATTTGTACTGGTTTTGCTCTGCCCAGAATACTGACTGAAATCCCTAATGACTGTTAAAAGTATCAAGGGGAACAGAATACCCAGAGAGGCAACTGGAGAGACAAAGATAGCAGAGCTGTAAGATGGCTGTTTGCAGAAAATGTTCTTTCCAAGTGTGGACTTGGCCTTTGAAGTAAAGAATTACAACAGGAAATTAGGAATAGGCTGGTGCAGGCTCATAAACACATACAAAATTGTGTCAGCACACCAAACTATTTTGCTAGACTACCCTTCTCCTAGGAGGCTCACAGGTGGTATAATAAATGAAATCAGCAACCCTCTCTACATGTCCAGCATACATGGTTACTTTGGCTCAGTAGACCATTAGTATTTGTAAGCTAAGGCATAAATACAGACACTGGTTGAATATTTATGTACAGCTTCAGAATCCACCTTCATTAATTTGTCTACATATGGGGGAATATAGCCAAAGGAGGAATGGGAAATATTTACTCTGGGAGCCATTAATGTAATACATTAAATATGGGCATGCTGTTAGTGTGGGAGGTCCTGGAACTCTTGGTAGGTGTTGAGTCCCTACTGACCCTTTATCATTTTCTCTCTTCCTAGAACTGAATATAAAATTGCAAAGCTACCTTTAACATTTAGCAAACGGTGATACTGCCAGACTCATCCTGTAAAAAAATCCCCCAAGTTTTTATAATATTTTTTATTAGCTAACTTGTAGCGAGTTCTCTTCAGAGCCCAACTAAAAAAAAAAAAAAATGATACTAAATATTCTTTTGCCTTTGTAGGAAAATAGCATGATGAGAATATTTCTTTGTATTTCACTGCGTGATAAAATTGACCATTTATTGAATTTAGAGTGTCATTAGAGAGCCATTGTTACTGTTCTTTTAACAGAAGAAAATATCCAAAAAGCAAATAAATATAAAAATTAACATTGAAAAAACTTATCTGTGTGCAATATTAGATTTGGAAAGCGTGCATAGAAAATGGTCTTTCTGTCAAAGACTTAGTGCTGCAAGAAAAAGCTATGACCAACACATCTCATTCTTTGATTTTAAACTTTCTTCTCATTTATTGGATAAAGTCTATAGACTTCAGCCTCCTTCCCTATAAAGAATATTAACACCAATTTGCAAGAGTAAAAGACTTTGAAAGTATTTCTTAATTTTTTTTCTTTCCTTTTGGATATCTCAGGATATCTATCAATTCCGAGATGCTTTTCCCAAGCTTAGATTAGTTTCCTAACTCACTCAGCTTTCTCTGATCCAAAGCGATACAGTTGCTGAATTATATAACACGTTTTGCCTTGACTCTTGAGTCTCCCAAGAAGGGAAGCTAAAATTTTGTAAGATGCTTTATACTGAAGGGTAGAGAAATAAAGTGGCACCTCAAACTACCTACCTTATTAATAGACAATCTTGGAATCATAAAATTGTATTTTTGGCCAAGAATTCAGAAATGACTATGCTTGCCAAAAAAGGTTTATCTGAGAATTACCTGGGGAGTTGTTTAAAGGCACACATTTCAGGCTTTCACCTTTGATCTTTTGGTAGGAGAAAAGCTGGTGACTTTGAAAATAATCCCGTGTAATTCTGTCGAAGCAAAGATGTCAGTTTGAGGACTAAGGTGCTCCTGACCCAAGCTGTGGTATTTTCAGTCACCTCACAGGCATGTGAAAGCAGGACAATGAATAAAGAAGACTGAAGGAGAATTGATGCTTTTCAATTATCACATTGGCAAAGAATGTTGAATATACCATGGACTGCCTGAAGAACGAACAAATATGTCTTAGAAGTACAGCCAGAATGCTCCTTTAGAATCGAAAATGGCGAGACTTCACCTCAAGTACTTTGGACATCTTATCAGGCAGGACCAGTCCCTGGAGAAGGACATCATGCTTGGTAAAGTAGAGGGTCAGCAAAAAGAGAAAGACCCTCAACAAGATGGACTGACACAGTGGCTGCAAGAATGGGCTCAAACATAGCGGTGACTGTGAGGATGATGTAGGACAGGGTAGTGTTCCCTTCTGTTGTGCTTAGAGTCACTATGAGTTAGAACCAACATGACGGCAACTAACAACAACGACGATTCTATTGAATCTCCACGGATCTTGTATGGCCCTTTAATTTTAAGAAGAGGAAGCTAATTTTTATCAGTTGAAATTATTAATCTTAAGTGAAACGTGTGTTAGTAATACAGAAGGGTCTGCTTTTTGCCTAATCTAGTACTTTATAAAATGGGCTAAAAGGAACTGATAGGAAATATCTTTTTTTATTATTTTCTTGTATAAGGTCAGTAAAATAGGATGTATTCTGAAGTTATAGACTCTTTCAATGCTCGTAGAAAACATTCACAAACTTTTTTATTGTATTTCTATCTTTTGTAGTAGTACTATCAAAATAAAATGAAAGATCATTATATACTTTATATTGTAGTATAAATAATATAAATATTATACTATATTATATTACTATAAATACAGTATAAAGCATAAACTATATACTTTACATTTATACGATGAAAAGTTTTTTTTTTTTTAAACTCATTAAGCTAAGTTGCGGAATAAAAGACAAAATGAATAGTCGAGATAATTATTTGGAAAATATTAGTGAAATCTTAAAAAACTCAGTTGTGTGTGTGAAAGGGACAGAATGATAGACTTGGTTGAAATGCAAAAGAAGGTGGGAAAATTTAATGGATTAAAAATAAAACGGTAACACATCACTTTTCCAGATGGGTTAGCATTGCCAGGGCTCAGACAGAACATGAGGGTTTTTTTCAAAGAAAAAAAAAAAAAAGTGCAGTCCAGTCCCAAATTAGCCCCAGAATGCAGAGTCTGAGATGTATACTGTGACTAGTTTCTTGAAAGACAGAACAATTGGAGATATGAACACGATGCATCTTGATGACATTGTACCTGGTATGGTACTCTCCTGAAAGTGATGTGGCCGCTCTGGGAGTTACAGCAACCACGCGAGATGCTACATATCCACAGCAGTTAAAAAGATTTTGTTGCAAGGAGCATATTTACCGTAGACCGGGACATAAACAAAACCAAACCCATTGCCGACAAGTGGATTCAGATTCATAGCAACCCTATAGAACAGAGTAGAACTGCCCCATAGAGTTTCCAAGGAGTGCCTGGTGGATTCAAACTACTGACCTTTTGGTTAGCAGCTGTCCCTCTTAACCACTACACCACCAGGGTTTCCTGACTTAAACACGCAGGGTGTTTATCTTGCTCACGGAAGAATGAACTGAAGTTAGGCAGCTCAGTTGTTCTCTCAATGTCTGCTGCTATTCCCTTTACTATGCCTTTGATGCCCCTTGAATATAGGGGCTGGAAAGTAAATAGTTAAATGCCCTATGCCCTGCCCCCTTAGAACTAGGGATATCATCACGGAATTCTAGCTTCAGGATGATTGGATTCATAGTAACGTAACATGGCTTGTAGGAAAAACAATGTGGAGAAAGGAACCCCACCTGCAAAAATACTACGATATTGTAGTTTAAGGTAATAAAAGACGAAGCTAGATGATGGCAGGCAGAATGAGGAGGGCACCTGAAATCAGGAAGTCAGTTTGAAAAACTGAATACTTGTTTTTAAATTTAATTAGAAATAGGGAGCTAAAGAGTCACTTTAAAGAAATGTATCCAAGGACTACGTCTTACTTTTTAAGCTTTTGCCACAATAACGCTGCATAATGAGCTACGTACAAAGTCCGTGGCTTGAAACAACATTGATTCTCAAGCTCTGCATTTTGTGCTTGGCTGAGTTTTGGCTGCTCTTGACTTGTCCCAGCTGGGTGGGTGGATCTGTTGCAGGCTGCAGGCTGGCTGGGCTTGGCTCATTCTGTCTCATTCTAGGACACAGACTGAAGTGATAGCAGCAATTCAACCTGTGGTATGTTCTTCTAATTCAATGACAGAAGCTCAGGGCCAGCCCAGCAACGTAAACACACTGAACCAAGTGACAAGTGAAGGATCACAAAGTACACTACACCCATCAGGAAGTCATTGCAAGGACTTGATATACAGTGAGACCTGTGAGAGCTGAAGCTGGATGGGATGGCCTAGTTATTCCGGGTCTTGCGAGTTTTCTGCCTTTGACACAGTGCAGTCACCACTTTTCTATTGCTCTCTACTTAATGGACAATATCTTCTCTGACAGATTTCTGTCTTAACACAGGCTCTGGCTTTCACAGGTTTTACTGTATAATGATACTACACTGGAATGGGGTGTTGGTACTGATAATTCAGTCTCCCACAAAGTACTGTGAAAACTGCGTGTCTTTCATATATAATGAAATCAAATCAAACCTACTGCCCTATAGGGTTTCCATAAATCCTTACGGAAGCAGACTGCCATGTCTTTCTCCTGCAGAACGGCTGGTGGGTTCGAACTGCCAACCTTTTGGTTAGCAGCACAATGCGTTACGCTCTGTGCCATCAGGGCTCCATTTTTCATATAAAATAGTTAAATACAAAGACCTTCTTAAAACTTATGGATGTGATTAAAAAAAAAAAACTCCATTGCTATTGAGTCTATTCTGACTGAGAGCCGTAAATGATTTTTATCCAAGGCTTCAAACCAGTTCTTTCTGGTTTAAACCCCTGGTGAGAATTCGCATTTTGAAAAAGTTCCCATAGCTAAAAATTTGCATTTTCACCCCAGATATACTGAATGATAATCTGTATTTTTTAATGAGATCCCCAGGTGATTCTTATGTATAACTTCCTGGGAACTTGTTAGAAATGCAAAATCTTAGCAGGGTTGTGAACCAGAATGAACCCGGTTCAAAGCCATGTTTTTATCCATGAGGATTTTCACTGACAACCACTAAAAAGAAAACTTGGTTTATTGATTAGGAAAGTGTTTGCCAGGTAGAAAATAATGAGGAAACAGCTATTTCAGGCTGGAACAATGTCTACCAAAACAGGCTGGAGAGAGAACTACTGACTTAACAGAAAGAAAACCTAAAACTGGTACAAAGATTCTAGCCCTAACTACTCCAGGCTGAGGACTTTGTTGAGCCTCCGTGGAAACATGACCATTAATTATCATAAAAAGCCACATACTCTGTATTCATAGTGATTTGGTGTATTTGATTGGTTCTTAGCTTTTCTGTGTTTATCCAGCACTTTAGATATTGGCATTTATCTGCATATATTGTAAGATTTTTTTTTATGACAGTTTTTATTACCAGTTTAGAGACAATAGAGTTGTTTCGTTGCTGTTGAACTTGCACATAGTAGATATATTGTATTTATTTGTTGATTAAATTCATGTTTAACTTGTTGATAGATGTAATCAAGTCAATTTCAACTCCTAGCGATTCCATGTGGCAGAGTAGAAGTGCCCTATAGGGTTTTCTTGGCTGTGATCCTTACCGAAGCAGTTCACCAGAACGTTTTTCCGTGGAGATGCTGGGTGGGTTCGAACCACCAAGCTTTTGGTTAGTAGACGGATGCTTAACTGTTAAAAATGTTAGTAAACTATACATAATTTAAATAAAAATAGTAGATTCAGTTATTTCCAACAACTACTTTTATTCTCCTTCTAAAGGATTAAGCTAAAAGATTTCCTTTTTTTTGCCAGGAAGTCTGAATTGACACAAGGCATTTACTGGTATTATTTTTGTTCCCTGACTGACTAAGAGCCCTACTCACTTTTGGTACTGGTGCAGAGATCACCCCATTCCAAGAACCAGTCTTTGCCATTAATATTACATGGTCAAAAAGATCATAAGAAATTTAGCCAACTATTTGCTTTTGTGTAGAAATGACAGGAATCTTAAGTTATATTTCCTAAGGTGTAAATTAGAGAGTTTATATAAATTAACATAAAATTAGAATCTTTGTTTTCTTAATACTGCCATTACCATACCCATTAGGCTGTTTTTTATACTTTTTAAATACCTGAATTCTATCATAAGCATATTGTTTTTAACTCATGAAGTACCGTTTACGTATCAGATTATTATACCCAAGGAAACTGAGGCTGTATTCCTAGAATATGAATATCCCAGCAGCTGGTTCAAAAAATGACTTAGTAGTAATAATCACATTTCTAAAAGTTAGGTTACTTAATTTGGTCAAGTTCATTTCTAAAGTTATAAACGAAGTGCTCTAGGTTTAGAAAGGATATTAAAGTTAACCTTGAGTAATCTATCACTGAAATTGAGAATGTCCTCACCAGCATTCTTGGGTGAACTGTAGGATAAAAGTCCTAGGGACATTCTCATTAGGTCTACAGATTAGAAAGAAGTCTTCAAACAACATTAATGAAGAACAATGTTAAATGTGAAAAATAATATGACTTATGATAGGAAAAGAGCATCTTGCAAATTGAGAGTGCAAAATTTCATAGGAGTAACTTCTGAGAGCAAAAGTAGCTAGCAAAATGAAGAAGAAAGTAAATATAGCTGCCTAAAGCAAGTTAAAACGTGAAACAAATAAAAACCATGAGAACGAGTGACATTAAGAATAATGGGAGAGTGAGGCCCAGACAATTTCTACGAATTACTTAGAAAATTTGATAGTAAACATTTATCTTCTGGAAGCATGATCAATTTAACAATTCCTCTTTAAAAAATTCAGTGACTTACATAGAAAAGGTCATATAGTTTATGTGAAAGATATGTACAACTTCTATATTGAGGTGACATTACTAAAACCCATAAACTATGACTCATTAAATAAAATTGCTAGGAAGGCTACCTATTTCATTGTCCATAGAGAATGTATATATGTTCTAGACACATGATCAACTATGTTTTCTTTGTATTTTTCTCATTCCTTAAATTGGGGAAAATTTATTTTCGTTCATTGATTTTTTTTTTTTCTGAGATGTCACTGTAAAATTATCTTATTAAACAATAAGTACATTTTGTTCTGATTTGTACAGCTACAATGCTTGGTAAAAGACAAAAGGGCCTTGACCATGGAATTAGGTTTGGTTACCATGATATGGGAGCCCTGATCCCACGGTGGTTAAGAGCTCAGCTGCTAGCCAGAAGTTGGGCTGCTCGAATCCATCAGCTGTTCCTTGGAAACCCTACAGGGCAGTTCTACTCTGTCTTATAGCATCACTATGAGTCAGAATCAACTTGGCAGCAACAGGTTTAGCATGATAGGACTTCTTTCTAAGGTTTTTGCCTTTTTCTGCATTCATAGTGACTACTATTGTTCTGATAATTTCCATTATTATTGTTCCCATATTTAGAACACTTAAATAATGAGAAACAGAGAATCCACAACAAATGTAACATTCTATAGTTTCCTTGTGCAAATTTCCTCTTTAGTCAGTCTCATGCTCAGCTGGAAGAAATAATTTGTTTAATACTCTCCCCACCCAACAGCAGTGATACAGCTTCAAGGAGTTTTTAGACTAAAAACATCCATCAGTTTTGTGCTGACAGCACAAGCCAATCCCAGTGTCATTGGACCCTAAAGTTCTCTCAGGAGAATAGTCAGAATAAACAAGACAAACTGATTTTTGCCAATGTCATCCATCAATCAAATGGCAAAGCAGCTGTATCAGTGTTAATGCGGACAGTTTGTCCATTTATCGGATCCCCTGCCTTTGATGTTGGCTTTGCAGTAGCTTGGCTTTCCTCATGCACCCAATATGGCTGCCAACACCTTCTAAGAGTGCGTGTTTCTTCACTGGCATCTAGTGGGAGAGAGTATCTTTGTCCCAGTGTCTTTCTCTAAATGATTCTCTTATTGGACTGCTTAGGTCACACGACAGTTCTTGAACAAATCACTGTGGCCAAGGGAAAACAATATGCTAATTGTCTCACTTCGGATCCTCTGACTGGGGAGAGTTTAATTTAAAACATATAGTCCTCTTAAACCAAAAGCAAAGAAGTTTACTGAATAAACTGAATGCTTCAAAGGCCAGCGCAGGAGGGGCAGGGGTCTGGGGACCATGGTTTCAAGGGACATCTAAGTCAATGGGCACAATAAAATCTATTAAGAAAACATTTTGCATCCCACTTTGAAGAGTGGCATCTGGGGTCTTAAACACTAGCAAGCAGCCATATAAGATGCATCAATTAGTCTCAACCCACCTGGATCAAAGGAGAATGAAGAACACCAAGGACACAAGGCGATTATGAGCCCAGGAGACAGAAAGGGCCACATGAACCAGAGACTACATCATCCTGAGACCAGAAGAACTAGATGGTGCCCGGCTACAACTGATGACTGCGCTGACAGGGAACACAACAGAGAACCCCTGAGGGAGCAGGAGAGCAGTGGGATGCAGACCCCAAATTCACATAAGACCAGAATTAAAGGTCTGACTGAGACTAGAAGGACCCCGGTGGTCATGGCCCCCAGACCTTCTATTGGACCAGGACAGGAACCATTCCCGAAGCCAACTCTTCAGACATGGATTGGACAATGGGTTGGAGAGGGATGCTGGTGAGGAGTGAGCTTCTTGGATCAGGTGGACACTTGAGACTATGTTGGCACCTCCTGCCTGAAGGGGAGAAGAGAGGGTGGAGGGGGTTAGAAGCTGGCAAAATCAACACGAAAAGAGAGAGCAGAGGGAGAGACCGGGCTGTCTCATTGGGCGAGAGCAATTGGGACTGTGTAGCAAGGTGTATATGGGTTTTTGTGTGAAAGACTGACTTGATTTGTAAACTTTCACTTAAAGCACAATAAAAATTATTTAAAAAATAAATAAATAAAACATATAGTTCTCAAGTTAGGTAGGAATGCCCCCCCCCCCAAGAAAATTGACCAATTGTTGCTAGTAAATTGGAGAATGCTTCCTGAGAGGCAAACAGTAAAAATAGCAAGATTATAAACCAGGTCTGCTGGCCCCAGGTAAGATACTTTTTTCTTTTACTTCATTATATCAGAAAATGGAGCCCTGGTGGCACAGTGGTTAAAGTAATGTACTGCTAACTGAAAGGTCAGTGGTACGAAACCACCAGCAGCTTCATAGGTGAAAGATGTGGCAGTCTGCTTCTGTAGAGATTTACAGCCTTGAAAATCCTATGGGGTCACCATGGGTCATAAATGACTCAGTGGCAGTGGATTTGCTTTTTGGTTGTACCAGAAAATCTATTGTGATTTGGGGTTCATCAAATAACTGCATTTCTCTTAGATGAATATCATTGGCAACATAACCAACACAGTAGCTATGCTTGAGTTGGCCTCATTTGAACCTCTAGCCACATCCATATCTAAAGCTACAGGGTTAACGTTACGTACATTTCACTGACTCCCCCATTCTGTCATAATTAAATATTTCCTGAGAGCCTGCCATGTACTAGGAAATACGGACATGGACAGAGTTTTAGGATGTATTTCCCACAGACCGTTGAATATCCTCACTGACTCTGGAAAATGAATGGGGATCATCCAGGTAGACAATGAAGAGCAACTTCAATGCTAAGCGAACAGCAGACCAACAACATGAAAAATAAAACAGCGTGCTATTTTGGGGGAACTGCAAGTGGCTTCATTGTTTGATCCAAGAGTGTGAGGGGAGATGTTAAGGCAATGTTTAGTAGGAATTAAATCTTTAAAGGATGTCCTTTTACCCAAGTAAGAGCTTCAGATATATTCCATCCAAAGTGAAGCACCATTCATTGAAAGCATACTTGTGGAAAAAAAAAAATATTTGTAGGTGAGAATAATTATTGTTTTTAGCTATATGAGAATTCATCCCGGCAACAGGGTAGACCATCATCAGGGAATGAAGAGAAGAATATCAGTGAGGGAGTATGGGGGCTACTTCCATAGTTCAAATTGAGGGGGGAGGTGTAGGTTTGCTGGAGCATAAACAGATTCAGATGCTGTTTAATAGATAATATAGGATGTGAGAGCAAATTAAATTTAGTGGTTGAGGGAAATGAGAAGCAGGAGAGCCTGATCTGGTTTTCTGACTAAGTAACCTGGTGTCTGGTAACCCTTCAGTAGAAACAGAGATTGTACTAAAGAAAAAGTTCTGGCAATTAAATGAGTTTCATCATAAACAGGTTAAGTTTGAGATGTGTGAGGCATTCATGTGCAGATACCTACCAGGAAGCTTAATATGTTTGTTTGTCTGGAAACCTCTAAAAATATTTGAGTGTAATAACTTTTTGAGGGTCATCCGTATGTATGTGGCAGTCAAAGGTATGAGAGTGGATGAGGTCATCAAGGAAGAATGTTCTGAACGAGGATCAAGCACACAGAATACTTTTGGATAATGTCCAATATTTAAGGGATAAAATAAAGATAAGGAGCCAGTCAAAGGGCTGGAGAATTAAAGGCCAGAGAAATAGGAGAGGAACTAGGAGAAGAGAGAAGTGTCTTGTGAAAGCCAAAGGGAAGAACATATTTGAGAAAGAAAGTGATCAGCAGTAGAGTTCACTGAACAAACACCAAGTGAGGTAAACAATATGTGTTTTTAAATGCTGCGATAGCTACACCCAGTCATTACACAGAACACTTTTACATTTGAAATGAAATATTCTTTTTTTTTTTTCATGTAGCAGTGTTAACTGAACATTTTTTTTTAAATATGATTTACTGGTATTTACAAATCACACAACATTGCAACTGGGATTTCCACAGAAATCTCCAAGTCTCCTCTATTATTACTGAACAGAATTCTGAGGTACAGAAATATGTCATCAACTGATGGCAACTGTATCAGGATGAAAATTCCATTGTCTAGATTTCAGTTCTCTAGATTCTTTAATAATTTACCTACCCAACATAAGCTATAATCTTCAGTTTGTGTGTGAAAAACAGATGAACACTTTTACATCGAGTCCTCCAGGTGTGATCTCTTCATTCTTACCCATTATTAAATTTTCCAAACTTACCTCTCCTTTCTTCTCAGCCTGGATTTCATAAGCACCAGTCACTTCTCTCTCATCAACATAATTGATTCCATCACCACTGTCTCTCACCTCTATCTGACCCTGACACCTATACATCAAGATTAATCTTACCATCCCTTTTTGGTCTTCACGCCTGTGTTACTAAATACAATACTGCAGTTATGTGAGTTGCTTCCAATTCTACTTCTTTCCATCTAAATCCTTTTTAAGCCTAGAGTGCAGTGCAGGAAATATTTGTCTACTCTTGGTCGGCATTTGTTACTAACACTAACCTCGTATGTGGTTCTGCCTCCTGTAATTTTCATAAGTCTATTCTTGAACTCTCATTCCCTGAGATTCGGAATGAACCTCACCTGCCTCTTTACAGAGACGGTAAACACTAGGAGTAGGAACTGTCCCAACTGTGTTTCTGTCACCAACAAACATACCTAGAGCCACACCCATTTATATTCTTCCCCTTCTTTCCATTTTATCCCCCTTTCATCTGTCCAATGCCAATCCACTTCGACCTCCCCCATTGCTTCAAGAGATCGACCTCCCCCATTGCTTCAAGAGATCAGCTCCATCACTTGTTACTGTTCCCACTTATATCTCCAATTATGGATAACACTGTGAAGAATGGGAATCCCAGGACACTTGATTGTGCTCTCGTGGAACCTGTACATAGACCAAGAGACAGTCGTTCAAACAGAACAAGGGGACACTATATGGTTTAAAACTAGAAGAGGTGTGTTTCAGGACTGTGTTCTTTCACCATACTTACCCATTCTGTATGCTGAGCAAATAACCAGAGAACCTGGACAATGTGAAGAAGAATGCGACATCAGGATTGGTGGAAGACTCATAAACAACCTGCGATATGCAGGTGATACAATTTTGTTTCCTGAAGGTGAAGAGGACTTGAAGCACTTACTGATGAAGATCAAAGGCTACAGCTGTCAGTATGGATGCAGCTCAACATAAAAAACAAAAATCCTCACAACCGGAACAATAAGCAATATTGTGATAAATGGAGAAAGGGTTGAAGTTGTCAAGGATTTCATTTTACTTGGATCCACAGTCAACAGCCATGGAAGCAGCAGTCAAGAAATCAAATGATGTATTGCATTGGACAAATCTGCTGCAAAACACTTCTTTAAAGTGTTGAAAAAGGTGTACTTTGAGGACTAAAGTGCACCTGATGGAAGCCATGATATTTTCAATCACTTCATATGCATGTGAAAGCTGGACAATGAATAAGGAAGACCTGAGAAAAATTGATGCCTTTGAATTATGGTGTTGGCAAAGAATATTGAATAGATCACGGACTGCAAGAAGAATGAACAAGTCTGTCTTGGAAGAAGTGCTGCCAGAGTGCTCCTCGGAAGCAACGATGGCAAGAGTTTGTCTTAGGTACTTTGGACATATTATCAGGAGGGACCAGTCCCTGGAGAAGGACATGATGCTTGCTAAGGTAGAGGGTCAGCAGAAAAGAGGAAGACCCTTGACGAGATAGGTTGACACAGTGGCTCCAACAATGGGCTTGAACATAAGAATGGTTGTGAGGATGATGCAGGACCAGGCAGTGTTTTGTTCTCTTGTAGATGGGGTCACTATGAGTCAGAACCGACTCGATGGTGCCTAACAGCAACAAAAACAACAACTTTTATCTCCAACATCTCACACTTGACCAGGTCTTTTCCTTAAGTTGATAAATATAAGCAAGTTTTCTTTTATTTTAAAATAGTTTCTAATATTTTATTTTTAGCTCTATCTTGTATTTTCTCTCCTCTTCTGCTCCTTCTTCTTTTCAAAGCCAACATTCTTGAGATGTGTCTTCTTATTGTCTAAACTTTCTCACTTCCAAATCACTCTTCATTTCATTGCAATCTAATGCAAATGAACATGGCTTGTATTATTAAAGTCCAAGTCAATGTAAGGTCACAAATACTGACTTGGCAGTATGATTTTGATTTGTGGCTATCCAAAAATACTTTGAACAGTGTGAAATCAGTCAAAAGCAATTGTTCTTAACTCTGTACATTAAAATTCTCTGGAAAGTTAAAAATATTTACTGACGATGATCAATGCTTTTAGAAATGTCCCTATGTGCAGCAAAGATGGTCTGAACATTGCCAAAGTGTAAGTTGAAAAGACAATCTATAACCATTATTAAGCAAAGGATTTTATGAAGTTCAATAGATGGTACCAATGAGGAAAGGAGACAGAAACTTAGAAGAGAAGGAATTTTGCATGAAAGTGACTAAGAATTGTTGGAAGTATGAATGAGGAATAAAAGAGCATGCAATAGTTCCTTCTAGTTCAGAAATGAGGAGGGAAAGTTTCCTTAGATAGGGTTATAGGAAAAGAAAAGTCCTTGACATTTTAGTCAGTATAAACAGTGGTTGTTGTTCTTAGGTTCCACGGAGTTGGTTCTGACTCATAGTGACCCTGTGCACAACAGAACAAAACACTGCCTGTCCCTTCACCATCCTCACAATAGTTGTTATGCTTAAGCCCATTGTTTCAGCCTCTGTGTCAATCCATCTCATTGAGGGTCTTCCTCTTTTTCACTGACCCTCTGTTTTCCCAAGCATGATGCCCTTCTCCAACATATTCAAGGTATGTGAGATATAGTCTCAACACCCTTGCTCCTAAGAAGCATTCTGGTTGTACTTCTTCCAAGATAGATATGTTCATTCTTTTGGCAGTCCATGGTATATTCAATATTCTTCTTCAACACCACAATTCAAAGGTTTCAGTTTTTCTTAGGTCTTCTTTATTCAACTTCCAGTGGTTGTTGTGTTGTTGTTGTTAGGTGCCGTTGAGTCAGTTCCGACTCATAGTGACCATATGCACAACAGAACAAAACACTGCCTGATCCTGAGCCATCCTTACAATCGTTGTTATGCTTGAGCCCATTGTTGCAGCCACTGTGTCAATCCATCTCCTTGAGAGTCTTCCTCTTTTCCACTGACCCTATACTCTGCCAAGCATGATGTCCTTCTCCAGGGACTGATCTCTCCTGACAACATGTCCAAAGTATGTAAGACACAGTCTCGCCATCCTTGCCTCTAAGGAGCATTCTGGCTGCACTTCTTCCAAGACAGATTTTTTCGTTCTTCTGGCAGTCCACGGTATATTCAATATTCTTCGCCAACACCACAATTCAAAGGCATCAATTCTTCTTCAGTCTTCCTTATTCATTGTCCAGCTTTCACACGCATATGATGCGATTGAAAATACCATGGCTTGGGTCAGGCGCACCTTAGTCTTCAAGGTGACATCTTTGCTCTTCAACACTTTAAAGAGGTCCTTTGCAGCAGATTTACCTAATGCAATGTGTTTTTTGATTTCTTGATTGCTGCTTCCATGGCTGTCGATAGTGGATCCAAGTAAAATGAAACCTTCAGTCTTTTCTCCATTTATCATAATGTTGCTCATTGGTCCAGTTGTGAGCATTTTTGTTTTCTTTATGTTGAGGTGCAATCCGTACTGAAGGCTGTGGTCTTTGATCTTCATTAGTAAGTGCTTCAAGTCCTCTCCACTTTCAGCAAGCAAGGTTGTGTCATCTGCATAACGCAGGCTGTTAGTGAGTCTTCCTCCAATCCTGATGCCCCGTTCTTCTTCATGTAGTCCAGCTTCTCGGATTATTTGTTCAGCATACAGATTGAATAGGTATGGTGAAAGGATACAATCCTGACACACACCTTTCTTGACTTTAAACCAATCAATATCCCCTTGTTCTGTCTAAATAACCACCTCTTGATCTATGTAAAGGTTTCTCTTGAGGACAATTAAGTGTTCTGAATTCCCATTCTTCGCAATGTTATCCGTAATTTGTTATGATCCACACAGTCAAATAACTTTGCATCGTCAATAAAACACAGGTAAACATCCTTCTGGTATTCTCTGCTTTCAACCAGGATCCATCTGACATCAGCAGTGACACCCCTGGTTCCACGTCCTCTTCTGAAACCAGCCTGAATTTCTGGCAGTTTCCTGTCGATATACTGCTGCAGCCATTTTTGAATGATCTTCAGCAGTATTTTGCTAGAGTGTTATATTAATGATATTGTTCTACAATTTCCACATTCGGTTGGATCACCTTTCTTGGGAATAGGCATGAATATGGATCTCTTCAATCAGTTGGCCAGGAAGCTGTCTTCCATATTTCTTGGCATAAACGAGTGAGCACCTCCAGAGCTGCATCTGTTTGTTGAAACATCTCAATTGATATTCCATCAATTCCTGGAACCTTGTTTTTCACCAATGCCTTCAGAGCAGCTTGGACTTCTTCCTTCAGTACCATTGGTTCCTGATCATATGCCACCTCTTGAAATGGTTGAATATTGACTAATTCTTTTTGGTATAATGACTCTGTGTATTCCTTCCATCTTCTTTTGATGCTTCCTTCATCGTTTAATATTTTCCCCATAGAATCCTTCACTATTGCAACTCAAGGCTGGAATTTTTTCTTCAGTTCTTTCAGCTTGAGAAACACTGAGCATCTTTTTCCCTTTTGGTTTTCCTTTTCCAGCTCTTTGCACATGTCATTATAATACTTTACTTTGTCTTCTCGAGAGGCCCTTTGAAATCTTCTATTCAGTTCTTTTACTTCATCAATTCTTCCTTTTGCTTTAGATGCTCGACGTTCGAGAGCAAGTTTCAGAGTCTCCTCTGACAACCATCTTGGTCTTTCTTTTCAATGACCTCTTGCTTTCTTCATGTATGATGTCCTTGATGTCATTCCACAACTCGTCTGGTCTTCAGTCACTAGTGTTCTTGAGATGGTCTCTAAATATAGGTGGGATATACTCAGGTCATATTTTGGCACTCATGGACTTGCTCTGATTTTCATTTTCAGCTTGAACTTGCATATGAGCAATTGATGGTCTGTTCCAGGGTCTGCCCCTGGCTTTGTCCTGGCAGATGATATTGAGCTTTTCCATCATCTCTTTCCACAGATGTAGTCCATCTGGCGAGGTCCATGTGTATAGTCACTGTTTATGTTGGTGAATGGAGGAATTTGCAATGAAGAAGTCGTTGGTCTTGCAAAATTCTGTCATGCGATCTCTGGCATTGTTCCTATCGCCGAGGCCATATTTTCCAACTACTGATCCTTTTTCTTTGTGTCCAACTTTCGCATTCCAATCGCCAGTAATTATCAATGCATCTTGATTGCAGGTTCAGTCAATTTCAGACTGCAGCAGCTGATAAAAATCTTCTATTTCTTCATCTTTGGCTCTACTGGTTGGTTCATAAATTTGAATAATCGTCATATTAACAGGTCTTCCTTGTAGGCATATGGATATTATCCTATCACTGACAGCCTTGCACTTCAGGATAGATCTTGAAATGTTCTTTTTGACAATGAATGCAACACCATTTCTCTTCGAGTTGTCACTCCCAGCATAGTAGACTATATGATTTTCTGATTCAAAATGGCCAATACCAGTCCATTTCAGCTCACTAATGCCTAGGATATTAATGTTTATGTGTTCCATTTCATTTTTGACGATTTCCAATTTTCCTAGATTCATACTTCATACATTTCAGATTCCAATTATTAATGGATGCTTGCAGCTGTTTCTTTTCATCTGCATCATGCCACATCACCACCCATGTCATTAAGAACGACTCTACTTTGAGGAGGCAGCTCTTCCCCAGTCATGTTTTGAATGCCTTCCAACCTGGGGGGCTCATCTTCCAGCTCTATATCAGACAATGTTCCACTGTTATTCTTAATGATTTCACTGGCTAATGCTTTTCAGAAGTAGACTGCTAGGTACTTCTTCCTAGTCTTTCTTAGCCTGGAAGCTCAACTGAAACCTGTCCTCCATGGGTGACCCTGCTGTTGTCTGAACACCGGTGGCATAGCTTTCAGCATCATGGCAACATGAAAGCCCCCACAGTACAACAAACTGACAGGCATGTGGGGGGCTTCCAGTGGTAGAAAGCATTTTATAAAGAGCTTGAAAATGAAAAATAGCTCCTTCATAATGGAACAGATTTCAGAAGTCACAATTGAAAATGATAAGTGGGAGCTAGTATGTAGTGGAAAGATAAACACAAAAGAGGAAACATAGGCAAATGCAGTGATAGAAGTAGCAGAAAGCAGCTGACAAGTAGGGACGGTACAGTTTTGACCTTTATATTTCTGTTCGGTGGTACCATTTGTTGCTTAGATTCTAATCCAGAAGTTACTTTATTAAAGAAGTTTAAGGACATTTTAAAATCCTTGGAGAAGATAAAGATTTTGTGGAGTACTCAAGTTAAAGTTGTTGGTAGAGTAATAGAAAAGCTATAGCTAATTAAGAGAAGGTCCTGGGTGGCACAAACTGTGCATTAGAGTATTAACCTAAAGGTTGTCAGTTTGAATCCACCCAGCAGCATCACGGAAGAAAAGCCTGATATGATAGCCTGCTTCTGTTAAGACGATTGCTAAGAAAACCCATGGAGCAGTTTTATTGTGTAACACATGAGGGTCGCCATGATTCAGAATCAAGGACATTGGTTTCAGTTTGGTTTGCGTAGTAATTGACTGTAAACATCTCACAAAATCTGTCATCAGGAACAAACCTCCTTAATAATAATTTTTGTAAATGTCTGCTATGAGAAGTAGAATTTAAGCAATCATTAACGTATGAACTATGAGTTTCTGACATCACATAGTGGATACTATATGTGTGTGCATTTGTGTGTGTGTGTGTTCTGGCTTATCGAGATTAGTTTATGACAAGAATGAGGTACTCAGTAGAAATCAGTAACTTCAGAAATTAAATTCAGAATGCACCTAAATAAAAGCTTTCTTGCCTATAATTGTCAAAGTGTTTTTCCAGAGTTTTTGCTAAGAAAGTGCTGGAGGTTGTGGTGACAATGCCATTACACAGAGTTCTTTGCTAATGTATATAGATTGGGCCTAAATAATAGTAAGAATTAGTATTTACAGAGCATTGTATAGCAGGCACTGTGATAAACACTTAATATAAAAAAACCAAACCCATTGCTGTTGAGTGGATTTTGACTCAGAAACCCTAGAGGCAGATAGAACTGCCCCATATGGTTTCCAAGGAGCAGATGGTGAATTCAAACTGCTGACCCTTTAGTTAGCAACTGAGCTAACACTTAAGATAGGATTGTTAAATGATTTTTTATGATAATATGCTTAAAGCTTCCATTTCATGGTGTGGGATCGTTCACTCTTTTTAATGTTTTTTTAAAATAATCTTTATATACTCCTGTCTGGGTCCTCTAAGAAAGCAAAACCAGTGAAGCATATATATATATAGAGAGAGAAAGGTTGAGAGAGAGAGATTTATTTCAAGGAAATGGCTCACATGATTGTACAGGCTAGCGAGTCCCAAGTCTGTGAGTGAGGCATCAACCTGAGGCTTCTTCTGACTCACATAGATGCAGGGGCTAATGAACCCAAGATTGGCAAGTTGGACGGCAGGTTGCTGGATCACAGATTGTGGAGACCGATGAATCCCAAGACTGGCAGCCAATACAGCAGGCCACTGGCTCTGGTCCCAAGATAATGACAAGCCAGATGTAGGACCCAGAGCAATCAAAAACAAGTGAGCTTTGCCAGAGTGTCTATATATATTGGATGCAGTCTACACCCCTGAGGAAACCCCCCTTACAACTGATTGGCTGATCACACCCTATCAGTTCATGGAGGTGATCACATAATTTCACAAAATGGAGGATAACTCCATCATTACATAACTGCCAAATTATATCATCAAGTAACTGCCAAACTACATCATCACATAACTGCCAAACTACATCATTACATAACTGCCAAACTATATCATTCTATAACTACCAAACTATATCACCAC
Organism: Elephas maximus indicus; assembly: GCF_024166365.1. NCBI lineage: Eukaryota > Metazoa > Chordata > Mammalia > Proboscidea > Elephantidae > Elephas > Elephas maximus. The sequence continues at coordinate 71,096,369 of NC_064841.1, read as the reverse complement.
ATAACTGCCAAACTACATCATTACGTAACTGCCAAACTGTATCATTACGTAACTGCCAAACTGCTGAGAATCGGCTCAGGCAAGTTGACACACTACCTTAACCATCACAACTCTTGAATCAAAGAACCTTTTCAGATGGCATTCATGATACATATATTTCTCAAGTGAATCTTATCTGACTCTCACAGTTAAAAGGCTTATTCTCAAAATTGACTAAAAAATGTTAGTAACATCATTTTCTGACTGTTGCTTTCACAACATTTATTTTGGAACGAGATGTGCTACGTGTTACATTTGTGCTTTGGGAAGTGACTAAGGGTGACAGGAATTAGTTGGCAACAAGCTTCCAAGTGGAATTTCTATGTTGGGCATTAAGAAATACAAATTTCTTAACATAATAAAAAAAAAACCATAATAGTGTGGAATAATGTCATATGAATAATGCAGTATCCCTTTTATGGGAATTTTCTGGGAAGTTTCATGGTAGAGTTAGGTTTTTGAATTACATATTAAAAAAGTTCAGTGATTTTCAGCAGACGTGATATAAGAATAAAAATCTTAGATGAAGTCTAGAATTAACAAATATTTAGGAGTATGCTTGTAGCTTGTATTGATTAGAATGGAGGTTGCCTAGAGGATAGAGTGAAAGTTAAAGTGAGAATGTAGTTAAGTAATAGATTGCAGTTCTCTAAAATAAGCCCAAGAAATTTGAGCGTTGTAGGCAGTGGGGATTCTCTGAAAGATTTTGAGAATTAATTCAAGAGAAGTAAAGTGGTCCTGTCCTAATAGCAATGTGGTATGCACAAGAGGATCAAGGGAAGGCACTGCTTAGCAGCACTTCAAGTGTCTAAGTCTTGCATCCTATTGGTGTGCTGGCCTGGGGGTTCCTGTCAAAAAGGTCATGAAGCCTGGATGAACAGTGCTTACCAATTCCGTGTGGGATAAAGGGGAGTTAAAAACAAAACAAAACAAAAAAAAACAGTCAGAGGTAACTCTAAGCTTTTCTTTCTGAATAAGTGACAGAGACCTGATGCCACTAAAATGAGATGGAAACATGACACTTAAAGGAACTGAACTCCTCTATGAAAGGGGAAATTTTAACACATTTTGGTAAAATTTAACAAATACTCAACATATTAAGAGACTTCTCTAAGTTTTCAGGGGTCTCAAGTTCCTGCATTTATTGATTTTACACTTTACATAGAACCTCCATTGCTAATGTATGTAATACCCAAACCCATTGCCATCACGTAGACTCCAACTCATAGCGATCATACAGGACAGAGCAGAACTGCCACAGTAGAGTCTCCAAGGCTGTGATCTTTACCGAAGCAGGCGGCCACGTCTTCCTCCCTCGGAGCGCCGGCGTTTTCAACCGCTGACCTTTTGGTTAGCAGCCAAGTGCTTAACCACTGCACCAGCGGGGTTCCTTAATATATATGAGAATTCCTATTTTTCAAATGGCTGACACAAAATTTTTATAAATAGCTTTCAAACTGAAAGGACTTGACGCACAGCTTTTCCTATCTAAAGGGATGAATTACTGGTTTCTCAGCTCATTTGAATATTTTGTGACATTTTCTCATGCTCATTATATCATGTCTACATTCTTCCTGTGGCACATAACTCAACACTATTTTTGAATATCATGATTTAAATACTCATAAAACATCACTAATGAAACTTTGAGGCTCTGAGTAAGGCAATAATAAATGTATTACAGTAAGCCATGACAGTATGAATAGTTTTCTACCCATTTAATTCTCATCAGGATTTTGAAATCTCAGTCCAAGTTTTTTAAACTAGGTTGACTTCTACTTGAACTAGACTTATTACTAAAGACATATATGGGAAATGCTGATAAATTGTAAGTTACGCCTACAAAATAAATTCAACTAGCACTTTGAATGATTTGAGAACTTTACTCTTACTCTGGGCAACTATCATGTACCTTAGGATACTTTTATGAGTTGCCTCCATTCCTGGACTTCTGATTGCCAGATAATTCCCTATGACAATTAATTCTTAGCTTTTATTTTTATTCTGGTGTTAAAATTGTCAGGACAATAGTTAATTTTAATAGATTTTATTCCCGTTTATAATATTTTTCCACAAGGATTTGTTTTGAGCAACTTGGTATTCTGAGGTTGTTTAATATAGAGTTTTATCATAACAGATTCAGAGATCTAACACATTCTCAAGGGCAAAAAAAAAAAAATCAGAAGGAATAAAATACATACAAGCATACATGGAGAAGCATTATGTGACTGTGAGAACCAAAACAGCGATTTTAGCCATCTTGTTATACTAAGCTACTAACAGGATACACATTTAAACTTCTCTCCTTGAAGGTTAGTAAACACTAATTCCTTTAACAGATTAAACCACATATTCTCAGTGTATTAACATAATAAAGTTTATTTCTTGCCCCTGTCAAGTGGTCAAGTGTCCTTCAGGGGCTTAGAACTCTGTAATAACTCTGTTCTTTCACATCAGCTCTGTCAGGTGGTCCCATTGTATTACTTTGTGGGGATTTTTTTTTTTTGGTCTTTTTAATATGAAATTTAAAATGAAGGAGAATTTTAATTACTATAGTATATCAGTTAGAGTTCTTCTGAGAAGAAGAACCAACAAAATATATATATATGAATACAAATATATATATATATGTATTTATAAACTTATTACCATGGAGCTGATTCCAACTATATATTCTCCTTACTTCAGGATCTAGGCTGACAGATATACTACCTACTTGGGATACTGGAATTCTACTGAAAAAAAAAAAAAAACCTAAATAACAGGAGAAATGGAGGAATCACATGATGGCTCAGAAAGTATACATCATTTCTGCTTACATTCCCTTGGCCAAATCAAGTCACATGGTCAAGCCTGATGTCATCAGTGTAAGGAGGTAGAATCTTTCCGTAGGATAGGGGAGCAAATACTTTGGAACCATCATACAACCTGGTGCACTAGAATAAGCGAAATAATACATTTGTTAGATCTATGCTACCTAAACACCCCACCTATATAATAGGATTTCTTATTGCATTACTTGCAATATAAATATGTAATACAGTTGCGAAGAGTTTCTCTTATTTCTACAATAAAATTTCATTTTATATTTTATCTATTATGGAAATTCTACTGATTTTAAAATGATATATATATATTTTTAAGATTTCTAGAGTAATGATACAAAACCAAAAACCAAACCCATTGCCATCGAGTCAATTCCAACTCACAGTGACTCTATAGGACACAGTAGAACTGCCCCATAGGGTTTCCAAGGAGCACCTGGTAGATTCGAACTGCTGACCTTTTGGTGAGCAGCTGTAGCTCTTAACCATTACGCCACCAGGGTTTCCAGAGTAATGATAGTGGTATCTATCCCAGATCAACAACTTTCGGCATTTTCAAGTCATGGGAGAAAAAATACAACTAAAGAAAATGTAATTTTCACATAAAAATATAAAAATTTGGAGGCAGGTCTAAACATATAATACTTCGTGTTTAATGTGCTTTATTAATTTTCATGTTTTAGGAATATAAAAATGTGCCATGTATGTTTTTGTTTCATCATGGAAGGGTCATATTTATCTGTGCTCTCCAGACTGTGTCCTCAGCGACGGCAATCTGAGAGCCTGGTGACAGGCTAGCCATGCTAATCGCTGTTGATAGGGTATCGATCCCTCCTTCACAAAGAAAAAAAGCAGCTCTCAATTTCACATCTGCCCCCTCACAAGTTACCCTTTCTCCATACTTCTAGTATTTGGCTTCCATAGTAGCCCATGTACCCCTCTCCTCTTAGGGTCATTGTGTTAGTAGTCTAACCCACTCACTCGTTTTTCTTCAGCTTTTCCCTTTTACTGTGATTATGTCAAAGTCGCTTTCAACCTTCCCTCATTGCTCTGTATCAGTAATATTTTGACTCTATATCAGTAACTATTGTGACCATATGGCCCCTGCCTCAACTACTCAACTCTGCTCTTGGAGCAAAAGAAGTCATAACAACACATAAAATTTTATTAACAAAAATAGACAGCCCAGCAGACCCTAGTTTGATGACTACATATTTCGAGTTTATCTACTAAGCTATTCCTTGTCTTTTTTTTTTTTTCAGCCACCTTTTTAGAACTGGATTCTAATTCTCATGGTTTCTTGATTCTCATCTCTACTTCATTTTTCAAAATTCTGTCGGATACCTGACTTCTACACCCAAAATTTTTTGGCAAGAGTGACCTCGTAACTGAGTAATCTCAGTTTGGCCTTGTTATTTTAGACTTCTCTGTGGCATTTTACACTAGTGGTGCTCTCTTCTAGTCAATTCTGTGACAGCACAGAACCTTGGCTGTCTTGGACTTTGTGATGTTTCCTCTTGGTTTACGTTTATCATTAAGAATGCCTTTGGTACAGGTGACTGAAACCAACAAAGAGTGACTAAAACAGAGTTTTTTGACATTAAATTTAATATCTGGAGTTGAAAAGTTCAGGGATGATTCAGCTATTTGACAATATATCAAAGATCTTAGGCACTTTCCATTTTTCTGCCCCACCTTCCTTACCATTTTGGCCTTTGTTCTCGTGTTTGTTGCCCTATAGCAAGTCTGCAGTAATGAAATGCTATGGACAAGTCTCACATCTACGTCCAAGACAGAAAAAGAAACAAAAACTAGTAAAACCTCCTGTGTTCTCTTTTATCAGAAATAGAATCACGTTTCAAAGAATGCCTTGTAGCAGATTCTCCTTAGGTATCATTGGCCTGAATTATGTTACTTTGATTCTCCTAGTTGCGAGGGAAGCTGGAAAGATTAGTATTTTTAGCTAGGCACGTTGCCTCCTACTTCAACATTGGTTTTTCATTAGGAAGAAAGAAGAGTTGAACAGATATTGGTTAAACAATTAACGGTGCCTAATTTTTTTTTTTTTACCAGCATGACCCCGTGCAGATATTTTTCCTTTGATAACTGTCAGTGTTGGTGTTTCAGAAAATTTTTCTTGACCTTTCTTACTCTTAACCTATATGCTATTCCTGGAGTGTCTTATATACTACCGTGGCTTTAAACACAAGACGTGTTCTGCCGATGCTCAAATTTTCTTGCTGAGTTTTTAATATGCTGTACACATCTTCCTCCAGGGTTCCTCTTTCTGATTTTCCCACATGTTTTTCAAACAGAAAATATGCTAAATTTCATTCTTTCTCGTGCATCTCCACCTCACCTGTGACACTATAAAATCGATCACCCAAGCACTCAGCTTTTCCCCACCTTCAAACCCCAAGTCAAATTAACTGCCAAGTCCAGTCTATAAAGTCTCTTAACCTTTCTTTAGAATATCATTTTTTTTTATGCCCACTGCCATTCTCATGGGCCTTGATTAAAACATATATAATTTCTTACTGTGTTATTAAAGAATGAACTCTTAACTTGGTTGTCCTTCTTATTAACACTGTCATCAACATAATCCTTCTAAAATACAAGTTTAGTCAAGTTATTTATTTCCTGGCTTAAAGCAATAATTAACAGCAGGAAACCCAGAAAATTCCTGAATTTTCTTATCTATTTCACCATATTTCTCATGACTTTCAAATTTTTCCCTCTCTCTCAGACCCTTTATGAAAACTCTATTTGTTGTGCTGGACATATTCCCTTGCGTGTCTACCAGGTTTTTCCAGCTTAAAAACTAAACTTCTTACCTTAAAACATCCTCCAAGTTTCTTTGTCCTGTATTTCATATGTTAATGGAGCACTGGTGGCACAGCGTTAAGAGCTCAGATGCCAAGCAGAAGGTCAGCAGTTTGAATCCACCAGTTGCTCCTTAGAAACCCTATAGGGCAGTTCTAGTCTGTCCTATAGGGTTGCTATGAGTCAGAATCGACTTGATGGCAATGAGTTTTTTCTGTTTTAGTAGCGGTATCATGACTACTCTTTTTCTTAAGGAAGTTTATTAGTAGTTTTCCTCAATTTTCCTCTCTGCTTTACCACTCCCTGCTCTTCATTTCTAATCAGTTACCAAGTCTTATTGATCCAACCCTCTTAAAATTGACCAAATATAGTCACTCCATTTTATTCTGACTACCATAGCCTTTTTTCAAGCCACTGCCATTTCTTGCCTAGAATACAATCAAGCTGATTTAACATTTCCTATCTGCTCTTTCTTTAATGCATTCTAGAGTTTTTCTACAATGGAAATATGATCATATCATTCACTTGTTAAATAATTCAATGTCCTGTCATTACCCTCAGAATAAAGACTAAACTTTTTTTTTTTTTTTTGCTTTCTATTAAAAAAAAATTACTGCTCTTTAGGTGAAAGTTTACAGCTCAAGTTAATTTCTCATTCAAAAATTTATACACATATTGTTTTGTGACATAGGTTGTAATCCCCACAATATAACAGCATGGTCCCCCTTTCACCCCAGCTTCCTTGTGTCCATTCATCCAGTTCCCGTCCCTTCCTGCCTTCTCATCTTGCTTTTGGACAGGAGTTGCCCATTTGATTGAACTAAGAAGCACGTTCCTCACGTGCGTTATTTTTTTGTTTTATAGGCCTGTCTAATCTCTGTCTGAAAAGTGGGCTTTGGGAATGGTGTCAGCTCTGGGTTAGCAGAGTGTCCATAGTCTGAGGGGTTTGTTTATTTACAACAATCTACCAGACTTGTTCCCTCATTTAAGTTCAGAGATAACGCTTCAGCTACTCCTCAGCTGCAATTCCTCCACATTCCCAACCCTTTATCCAATGAAGTAGATGCCCGTATGAACTGCCATGGTTTTTCCTGTTATCCCAGTACCATGGTTTTCATTCTGACCCGTAAGTGGCAGATTACTTGTCTGAGTCACCCGCTGCTCCATGAAACTGGGGGCAATTTGGTCTATGTCCTGACGTCAGCATTTCCCCCATGGCTGGCACTGTGTGTAACACACTGTCACTGTATGTATCATGATGGAGCCTGTGTTCATTTCTCTAGCCTCGTCCCCTACCTTTGTGCTTTATTCGCTGGCAGAACCCAAAGCTTTTGCTCCTTCCTGAATAGGATATTCCATTTTGTGCTTTAGAGTCTTTGCACATTATATCCTGTCTGCTTGAAAACTTCTGCTTTCGCTTTACTTGTTAGAGATTTGACATCTTTGAAAACAATTTCAGCTGCTCCTCTTACTTGAGAGCTTCCTAACTTTACTCCCACCACCCATGAAAGAATTGCTCTGTCTTACTGTACCTCCGTTACCTATGTTCCCTGCAAATACTTCTTTTGTTGACTTTATCCTCACATGTTGTAACTATTGTTTGCATAAACAACTTTCCCAGCTGGCCATGAATCCTTTGAGGGCTAGGTCCAAGTCTCTTTAATTTTCGTCACTAAAAACTAAAAAAAAAAAAAACCCAAAATACTGTATGAAACGTGGTAAATTGTATTATCATTGCCAATTATTTCCTGCCCTTGCTGTGGAAGGATTATTGACCCCTGTCCTTTAGTGTGTAATTTGCAATAGTTACCTGTGGATAGCTAATACTTCCTCATCTCATTAGTTTTATTTGGGGTCATGTGGCTTTCATTGACAATTTTAACGTGAGCAGAAGACATCTACTCTGTTTAAGTAAGAGCTGTAAGGGCTGTTGTGTAGACTGGCCATCACATTTTTCCATCTGCCATGAGAACCACTGCTCCAAATAGGGGCTGCTCTTATGACCTGGGTTCTAGAGTGAAAAGACATGTAAAGCCAATGCCCTCACACACCTAAAATACAACATGAGTGAGAAATATATCATTGTCATAAGACACTGAGATTTGGGGGTTACTTATTAGTGTACCCCCATCAAGTAAAGAGTTCTTGGGTGATGCAAATGGTTAAGCACCTGGCTACTAACTGAAAGGTTGGTGGTTCAAATCCATTCAGAGGCACCTCGGAAGAAAAGTCTGGTGATCTTCTTCGGAAACAGACATTGAAAACTATGGAGCGTAGTTCTCCTCTGAAACACATGGGGTTGCCACGAGTCAGAATTGACTCGATGGCAACTGATTTGTTTTGGTTTTGGAACCTAGTAAGAATCGACAAAAGCAGATAATGGTATTTGCAGATTTGAACTTAACTTCCAGCCAGTCACTTTTATTAAGGCATGCTAGAGGAAATTGTTGGGTTCTTCAGACAGAAAGAAAAACAAAACAAAACCAAAAAATAAACACCCTTATGCTCTACTCAAATGTTGAGAAAACGATGAGTGTTGATCACCTTAAGAGTCATTCCTGGCAGCCCTAGTACACGCATAAATCTCTTCAGTTAAAATAAAAATAAACACTAAAAACCTACTCTAAACCCTAAACTTACATCTATTACAACCCTATTACTTACCTCCCATTCATAGCCAGTTTTACAAAAACTGTTTTGTTTTTCTTTTTTTTTTTCTCCTTCATTTTCATTTGGTCACCTCCTAGTGACTCCTCAAATGGCTTTATTTTGTGTCTCCTCAGAGCAGTCCACTCAAACAGCTCTTAACCTGATTACTGATATTAAACAAACACACAAACACGTTGCCGTTGGGTTGGTTTCAACTCATAGCGACCTTACAGGACACAGTAGAACTACCCCATAGAGTTTTCAAGGAGCAGCTGGTGGATTTGAACTGCTGATCTTTTGGTTAGCAGCCGAAATCTTAACCACTGTGCCACATGTCTCTAAGCACAATGGACAATGTTTTCAGTTCTGAATTTACTTGAAGATAGGCTAGCATTTAAAATCTTTGACCATCTCTGACTTCATAAAGTATTTCCATTCCTTGGAGTCAGTGACCACTGTTGTGTCTTTTTTCTGCCTCTGTTCCAGATTGATCTCTACCCTTAAATGTTACTCTTTCTCAAATCAATATTTAAAACTGAATATTTCACATTTTCACTCAGGGGCCTGAAGAAACATCTCAAACTTAATATCTCCCAAGACAAATCTCATAATTGTGTTGTACCCACAAATGGAAATCTGTCACTATAAATTAGTTTTCAGTTTTAGAACTTGATGTAAATGGAATCGTAGTCTATGTACTTGTTTGTGATTGGCTTCTTTCATCGGTATAATGCTTTCAATACTTTTGAGACTCTCCTGTGTTGTATCCGATGTTTGTTCTTTTTTATAGCCAAGTAATGATACAGTGAACGATTATACCAGTTTTTTACTATCCTGAATAAAGTTCCTAAAAATATTCATGTAGAATTCTTTTTGCGGACATGTGCTTTAATTTCTCTTGGGAAAATACTTAGCAGTGTAATTTCTGCGTCATGTGATATGTGTATATTTAACTACCTAAGAAAATGCAATACTTTTTCTCCAAGTGGCTGTCAAAAGGGTTTGAGATTTTACCCTACTTACAAGTTAATAAACTATCCTATTTATGCTTTGGAGCCCTGGTGGCGCAGTGGTTAAGAGCTCGGCTGCTACCCAAAAAAGGTTGGCAGTTCGAATCCACCAACTCCTCCTTGGAAACCCTATGGGGAAGATGTACTCTCTCCTATAGGGTCGCTATGAATCAGAATTGACTCGATGGCAACTTATGAATTCTAGCAGAAGACATGAGACTCCTGGGTCAAAAAAAAAAAAAAAAGTGGGGTTGGCTTTATTACTCAAGACACGGCAAACAACATGTGTATCATGTTTGCATTGGTTTCTCTCGTCCTCTAAGTCCCACAGGGGATGTATGAGCATGTGATCGGAGTGTTACAGGACAGGAACACTGATCTTAGGGAACTCTCCTTTTTAAGGAAAGCTGTAAGTAAGCCTGAGTTTAGTCCTGGATGAAAGTATTTCTTCAAATACAATCCTGAGAAATAGCAGTACGAGAAACCTATGGGCTATTTCTCAATAGCTGTATAATTTTACACTTACATTATCAATGTAAGAAAATTTTTTTCATTTGAGCCACTCTGTGAGGGGTATATTAATTTGAATTTCCTTGATGAAGAATGATGGTGCACATGTTTTTATGTGTGGCCACTCATATAACTTCGTTTGCAACATGTCTCTTCAAGAATTGTTTTCCATTTTTTTTTTAACTGTGATTTGTTGTCTTATAATTGAGTTATAAGTGTTCTTTATATATTCTGGATACAAACCCTTTGTCAGATATGTGTATTGCTAATATTATCTCCCAGTCTGTGGTTTACCCTTTCATATTCTTAGTGGTGTCTTCCGAGAAGGGGATATTTTCATTTTGATCAAGACTCCCTTTTCATCTTTTTATGCGTAGTGCTTTTTGTGTACAGTCTAAGAAACTTTTGCCTACTCCAAAGTTCAGAAGATTTTCCCCTCCATTTTCTTTTAGGAGTTTTATAGCATAGTTTTTACATTTTTATGTGTGGTGTGAAATACAATTGAGGTTCTTTTTTTTTTTTCTGCACATGGATATCTACTTATTTCAAGACCATTTCTTGAAAAGAATGTGCTTTCTCTGTTAAATTCTATTCATCCTTTCTCCATGTAATTCTGATTTTGTAAAAAAAAAAAGTATTTGTATATTTGTAATTCTGAACTCTCTGTTCCGTTGATGTGTACGTCTATTTGTATGCCAATATCACATTGGCTTGAATTCTGTAGGTTTAAAGTAAATATTCTAACCTGGGAGCTTTTTACTATTTGATGGGTTACAATCTATGGCACTTATTATTATTATTTATGCTTGTTTATAGCAGGGTGGTGAGTCCCGTACCAGCTACTCTATCATAGCTAAGAGTATAGTTTCCTATTTACTGACAGTTTGATGATATTTATCTTCACTTCGTAAATTGAAGATTGCCAGAAATTCTTTGCTATCCCATCCATTGAAATATAGAGGCTAATTGCCCTCCTCTTGAATGTGGGCTCATTTTAGTGACTTTCTTGTCACATAGAATGTGGCAAAGTGATGCATTAGGATGCACAAGTCTAGGTTATAAAATCCTTGAAGTTCCTTTCCAGGTTTCTTGGAGCTCTCTCTGTGTAAAACCTGAGATGTCATGTAAGAAGTCCAATTGTCCTAACACTGCCGTGATGGAGAGGAACATGAAGGTGTTCGGATGGACAGCTTCACTTTAGCCCAGAATTACACCTATCCCACTAAAATGCCAGACATGTGAGAGTAGCCATCTTGGACCTTCCAGACCAGTCCTTCTGCCAGTTGAGTATCAGTGACTTCAATCAATTCCATGTTGCACAGAAGAGTCCGTGAATGACTTAATCTCTGCTAACAAATGGAACAGAAGAACTCCTGTTAGCAATTGTCAGGTAGAAGCTGTTCCCATGTGTCAGATTCTCAAGAAAATTTTAACGACTCTTCTTATGAGGAGCTCGATATGGCACTCAAAGGAGGCCTGGTGGTCCAGTGGTTAAAGAGCTCAGCTACTGAGCTGCTAACCGAAAGGTGGGCGGTTGGAAGTCACTAGCCACTCTGAGGGAGAAAGATACGGGAGTCTGCTTCCATAAATATTTGAAAACCCTATGGAAGCAGTTCTGCTCTGTCCTCTAGGGTCACTATGTGTTGGAATTGGCTTGATGGCAAAGGGTTTGGTTTGGTTTTATCTGGCACTCTGCAGCTCTCAGTAGGGATTCCCCAGCACATTTCGAAGAACATTAACTTTGAGGCCGTGCAGACCAGGGTTCACAGCCAGGATTTTCCATTTGCAAACTATAGAACATTGTATCCCATTGTTGATCTCCTGATACTCAGTCTTGTCAACTTTATACATGGGGGAAAAAAAAAAAACTACCAAAAGTCACCCCATCTCTCCTGGCTAAAATCTACATTGAGGTTACTCAGCATCTCTGTGCTGCAGTGTTGTCATCTAAAAAATGGTAATAACAGCACTCCCTTCATTGAGGGAATGTGAGAATTCAATGAGCCCATCATGTAAAAAATTTAATGTCACGTACAAAAGATTTGCTTAATAGATGTTAGGTATTATTGGTATAAGGATTAGATGAGAAAAGATGAAGGTACAGGTCACATGAAAGGGGCCAATAAATGCCAGCTTTCTTCTTTCTTTCTCGAAACAGAGCATTTTTGATATAAGGAAAACTAGGGTTTGGCACATCCTTGTGGAGCTCTGAGGAGCCCCGGTGGTATAGTGCTTAAGAGCTTGGCTGCTAACCGAAAGGTCGACATTTGGAACTCACCAGCTGCTCCGTGGGAGAGAGAGGTGGCAGTTTGCTTCCATAAGCCCTGTTCTACAGGATCACTGTGAACCCAAATCAACCTGATGGCAATGGGTTTTGGTTTCTGATTGTGGAGCTCAGAGTTCCCTAGTTGCTTATACAAATTAAAGTCTAATCATGACTGGGGTTACGGTTGTTTCACAAAACATAAAAATCATTCAGTGAATAACTAGTTATTTACTAAACATTTTGCTTGTAGAGATTTTAATTTCTGTCACAAAAAGACCCATAAGGCTCAACGCCAAAAAAGTTAGCATCGCTTTGTTTGGTCCAGGTTAGAAAAAGCAAGCAATAATTTGACTACTGACTAAGCCAGTAACACTGTAATACAAAAATAAGCTATTCTATTTTATGGGGTTATGCAGCCCATTGTGCCAGAGAGTTACAGTAAAGGTACAATTTTATCAAAGATGCTAAGGAACAAAACTGGGAGGGCTGGGGGGGCGATGGGGGAAGAAATGCATGCGAACGCCAAATAGCGTTTGCCACACGGAGCCTTATCTAATCAGTCTCATTTGGAAATGCACATGAATTTGACGGTATTTGCAAGTCATGATTTTTTCCCACTAGGAATAATACGAAGTATGGAAATTCTTTCCTAGGCAAGAAGGTTTTTGATTTATTTTGCTGAGCATTAGAAAATACAGCTCAGTAGCTCCCTTGCACAGAAGCACCAAGCTACCACATGCACGAATGTAGCAGAGTGTGCCATGTATAGCAATTTTGATATTGCTATGTAAAATTCACGTTTACTACATTCAGCCAGTTACACCCATGTTCTCAATGGACAGCACTTAAAGCAAGTTGGCAGTTCACAAAAGTGCAAGGGAATTTATATACTCTGCTTATCATTCAACCCGCTTCCTGATACGGTTTAAGAAAGTATACCTCCTTTTGACTCACCTGAAATCTAAGGGGAGAATGGAGAGAAAAGTATCAGCCTGGGGAAGTTTGTCTCATGACTTTGCTTACCATTTACAGGACCATTGCAAGTCTTGCTGATGAGCCTCTAATGCTGAGCGCCCTGCAACTCTCCCAAAGATAGTAAAGGGAGAGGCAGTCAACACTTAACACATCTCACCCTCCTGTTCAAACCTGTTGCCCTCAAGTTGATTCCAACTCATAGTGAGTAGAACTGCCCACAGGGTTTCCAAGGAACAGCTGATGGATTCGAACTGCTGGGCTCCAGAAGCAGGATAGAGGCAGGAAAACCAGCCAGAAAAGCAAAAAATAATACAAGAAATTCCAATATCATGGGAACAAAAGAAAGACTTGTCCGCAATGTCAGATAGGGGAAAGTTGCAAAGTAAAATGTAAAAGAAGAACTTAGAGAATTTGACAGAGAAATCATTGGTAGATCTTTCTCAGGCAAGAAAGGATACATATTTGCAATGGTATTTAAAAAAAAAATGACCTGGAGAAGAGTGGTTGATACAGTGAGCATAGATGATGGTGATGATGATGGCGATTTAGAAGAGATGGTCTTAAAAGGGAAGGGGAGATGTAATTCCTAAAGAAGGATGAGATATGATTGTGTTTATATATTGAGGAGAAGGCAGGTTAGAAGGCGTAATTATAGATAAAGCAGAAAGAAGGAATACAGATTGGAGGTGGAGGTGAGAGAATAGAGAGGGGGATGAGTTCAAGAGCACAGGAGGAAGTACTGAGTGTGAGAGAGAATGATATCTGTTTCCTATAATTCTGCTTCCATTTTTTTCTTGGGCCCCCAGATAGTCTTCCTTCCCCAGATTCTCATTCAGTTGGGTCATGTGACTGAGTTCTAGCGAGAAAATGATGTGAAGCATTTTGGGGCAAAAGTTTTTGTGAAGTGGGTGTACCCCAGGTCCGTCTCTCCTTTTTCCAGATGGATGGAGAACCTGAGGCTGCAGGAGGAGATGTGCCTTAACTACGTAAAAGGGAGTTGGGTCCCTCAACACAAACCAACCAGATACACATTGAATGTTATATGAGAAGAAACACACTTTTATAGCATTACAGCTTTTATTCATATTTTAGTCTGTTTATTTCTACAGCCTAGGCCACCATTATCATTGTTGCTTTTGTTGTTGTGTGCTACTGAGTCACACATGTGAAAGGAAGGCGTATCTGGTGGAAAGGAGGTGGGGGGGAAGTTCAAGTCTTTGTGAGTCTATTAGTGGAGGACCAGGAAGTTGAGATGGATTTCAACTTCCCCATGAAGTAGATGAAAATGCTATCTGCTGATAACCTGGGGGTACACGAAAGGAAGCAAAGTGTGGGATATACATAAATCAGAGGCATATAGGTGGAGCACTTGCTACGAGGGCCGGAAAAGGAAGTAAAATAGGGGTAGGATTATAGATGATGCTCAAAATTACAAGGCAAAGCTGAGTGTTCAAGAGAGACTTGGATACCAGCTATTTCTACTGACTCCTTATCTCAGTACTGTTTGTACAGAGAGTGCATGTTTTAAATGTGAAGACCACAATAAATGCATTTTTAAAAGGATTTTTGAGTACAGCATTAGTAAATAGCTTCAGCAACTAAGGCTGTCTTTCTAATGCCAATGTATCCCAAGGTTTTCTACTCTGAGCAAGTTCATCTTGAGTTACCTTCTTAGTAGTTACTGTGAATATTTGTAGGTCCAACTATAATGTCACTGTGATACTTCTCATTTCCAAAGGAATTTTCTGTGAGACAGGCATAAATGGAAAAAAAATAAATAACACTTCCATTGGGTCAATTCTGACTCATAGCAACCGTATCTGACAGAGCAGGACTGCCTCATGGGGTTTTCAATCTGTAAATCTTTACAGAAGCACACTGCCACATCTTTCTCCCTTAGAGCGACTAGAAGGTTTGAACATTTGACCTTTCAGTGAGTAGTCCAGCATTTAACCACTGTACCACCAAGGCTCCTTGAGACAGGCGTCAAGTCATAATAAGTTACTTGACCCATATAAGGATCCTTTCCCTTCTCCAGTTACATTCATCAACCACAAATTCAGATGAATTGTAAAGATTACTCAGTCTGTGAACATTTATCAGCCATCAATGTTACAAATGACAATGTTGAGGGAGCTTCCTAGGCTAATAGCAGAGTACTACCAATCTTTGATTATTGATAGGCAGTATTTTGAAAGTTTCACTGATACATCCCCTATGTGTCTGTCAGTTTGTCGTACTGTGGGGGCTTGCGTGTTGCTGTGATGCTGGAAGCTATACCACTGGTATTTAGATACCAGCATGGTCACCCATGGAGGATAGGTTTCAGCTGAGCTTCCAGACTAAGACAGACTAGGAAGAAGGACCTGGCAGTCTACTTCTGGAAGATATTAGCCAGTGAAAACCTTATGAATACCAACAGAATGTTGTCTGATGTAGTGCTGGAAGATGAGTCCCCCAGGTTGGAACACACTCAAAAGATAACTGGGGAAGAGCTGCCTCCTCAAAGTAGAGTCGACCTTAATGATGTGGATGGAGTCAAGCTTTCAGGACCTTCATTTGCTGATGTGGCATGACTCAAAATGAGAAGAAACAGCTGCAAACATCCATTAATAATCAGAGCTTGGAATGTAGAAGTATGAATCTAGGAAAACTGGAAATCATCAAAAATGAAATGGAATGCATAAACATTGATATCCTAGGCATTAGTGAGGTGAAATGGATTGGTATTGGCCATTTTGAATTGGACAATCCTATAGTCTACTATGCTGGAAATGACAACTTGAAGAGGAATGGTGTTGCATTCATCGTCAAAAAGAACATTTCAAGATCTATCCTGAAGTACAATGCTGTCAGTGATAGGATAATATCCATATGCCTACAAGGAAGCCTAGTTAATGTGATTATTATTCAAATATACGCACCAGCCACTAGGGCCAAAGATGAAGAAACAGAAGATTTTTATCAGTTACTGCAGTCTGAAATTGATCAAACATGAAATCAAGGTGCATTGATAAGTACTCGCAATTGGAGTGCCAAAGTTGAAAACAAAGAAGAAGGATCGGTAGTTTGGAAATATGGCCTTGGTGATAGAAACATGCCGGAGATCAAAAGATAGAATTTTGCAAGACCAACGACTTCTTCAGTGCAAATACCTTCTTTCACCAACGTAAATGGCAACTATATACATGGACCTCACCAGGTGGAACACACAGAAATCAAATTGACTACATCTGTGGAAAGAGATGATGGAAAAGCTCGATATCATCAGTCAGAACAAGGCCAGGGGCCGACTGTGGAACAGACCATCAATTGCTCATATGCAAGTTCAAGCTGAAAGTGAAGAAAATAGAGCAAGTCCACAAGAGCCAAAATATGGCCTTGAGTATTTTTTTTTTTTTTATATCCCACCTGAATTTAGAGACCATCTCAAGAATAGATCTGATGCATTGAACACTAGTGACCGAAGACCAGATGAGTTGTGGAATGACATCAAGAACATCATACATGAAGAAAGCAAGAGGTCATTGAAAAGACAGGAAAGAAAGAAAAGACCAAGAAGGATGTCAGAGGAGACTCTGCAACTTGCTCTCGAACATCAAGCAGCTAAAGCAAAAGGAGGAATTGATGAAGTAAAAGAACTGAACAGAAGATTTCAAAGGGCAGCTTGAGAAGACAAAGTAAAGTATTATAATGTCCTGTGCAAAGAGCTGCAAATGGAAAACCAAAAGGGAAGAACACTCTTGGTGTTTCTCAAGCTGAAAGAACTGAAGAGGAAATTGGAGCCTTGAGTTGCAATAGTGAAGAATTCCATGGGGAAAATATTAAACGATGAAGGAAGCATCTAAAGAAGATGAAAGGAATACACAGAGTCATTATACCAAAAAGAATTAGTCAATATTCAACCACTTCAAGAGGTGGCATATGATCAGGAACCAATGGTACTGAAGGAAGAAGTCCAAGCTGCTCTGAAGTCATTGGGGAAAAACAAGGCTCCAGGAATTGACGGAATATCAATTGAGATGTTTCAACAAACAGATGCAGCTCTGGAGGTGCTTGCCAGTCTACGCCAAGAAATATGGAAGACAGCTTCCTGGCCAACTGACTGGAAGAGATCCATATTTGTACCTATTCCCAAGAAAGGTGATCCAACCGAATGTGGAAATTATAGAACAACATCAATATCACATGCAAGCAAAATTTTGCTGAAGATCATTCAGAAACAGCTCCAGCAGTATATCAACAGGGAACTGCCAGAAATTCAGGCTGGTTTCAGAAGAGGACGTGGAACCAGGGATATCTTTGCTGATGGGATGGATCCTGGCTGAAAGCAAAGAATACCAGAAGGATGTTTACCTGTGTTTTATTGACTATGCAAAGGTATTCAATTGTATGGATCATAACAAATTATGGATAACATTGTGAAGAATGGGAATTCCAAAACACTTAACTGTGCCCATACATAGATCAAGAGGCAGTTGTTCAGGCAGAACAAGGGAATACTGATTGGTTTAAAGTCAAGAAAGGAGTGCGTCAGGGTTGTATTCTTTCACCATACCTTTCAAGCTGTGGAGACCCTGGTGGTGTAGTGGTTAAGTGCTATGGCTGCTAACCAAAGGGAAGGCAGTTCGAATCTGCCAGGCGCTCCTTGGAAATTCTATGGGGCAGTTCTACTCTGTCCTATATGGTCGCTATGAGTTGGAATCAACTTGATGGCTCTGGGTTTTTTTTTTTTTGTTTTTTTTTTTTTGTTTATTCAATCTGTATGCTGAGCGAATAATCCAAGAAGCTGGACTATGTGATTCAGAATGGGGCATCAGGATTGGAGGAAGACTCATTAACAACCTGTGTTATGCAGATGACACAACCTTGCTTGCTGAAAGGAAGAGGACTTGAAGCACTTAAAAATGAAGATCAAAGACCGCAGCCTTCAGTATGGATTGTGCCTCAACATAAAGAAAACAAAAATGCTCACAACTGGACCAATGAGCAACATCATGATAAATGGAGAAAAGATTGAAGTTGTCCAGGATTTCATTTTACTTGGATCCACAATCAACACCCATGGAAGCAACAGTGAAGAAATCAAAAGACGCATTGGATTAGGTAAATCTGCTGCAAAGGACCTCTTTAAAGTGTTGAAGAGCAAAGATGTCACCTTGAAGACTAAGGTGCGCCTGACTCAAGCCATGGTATTTTCAATCGCATCATATGCATGTGAAAACTGGACAATGAATAAGGAAGACTGAAGAAGAATTGATGACTTTGAATTGTGGTGTTGGCAAAGAATATTGAATATATCATGGACTGCCAGAAGAATGAACAAATCTGTCTTGGAGGAAGCACAACTAGAATGCTCCTTAGAAGCAAGGATGGCGAGACTGCGTCTTACATACTTTGGACATGTTGTCAGGAGGGATCAGTCTCTGGAGAAGGATATCATGCTTGGCAAAGTACAGGGTCAGTGGAAAAGAGGAAGACCCTCAATGAGGTGGATTGACACAGTGGCTGCAACAATGGGCTCAAGCATAACAACGATTGTAAGGATGGCACAGGACCGGGCAGTGTTTTGTTCTGTTGTGCATAGGGTCACTATGAGTCCGAACCGACTCAATGGCACCTAACAACAACAACACTGATGCGTGTGATGAATGGGTTGTGTATAGAGGAATCCATGCAGAATTTTTTTTTTCTAAAATACCCGTATTGAAAGCAATGAATTTTTTCTTTTTTCTTGCTGGCTATTTTTAAGGTATTTTCTTTTTCTTTTCTTTTCTGTTCTGCAATGTCAAGCTATGGGTTTAAAAAAATTATTCTGCCTAGGAATTACAGACTTTCTTAAATATATTGATCAGTTCTCAGTAATTCTCCATTATGATCCGTGCAATCTTTCTCTCTTCTGCTTTTGGAGTGAGAGGGGTATGTTAAACCTTTTCAGTCTTTTCTCCACTTGGAGTAGACTCAAACTTGTGAAGAGAACTTTAAACAAAGCCTTGTATTTCGATTCTTACGAAGTACAAGGAATTTTAATTAATATAATACCGTGATCCTTAGAAATAAAAGTGACTAGAAGACTTTTTATTACCCTGGGGAGTGAGCAGATAAGTTATGGGGTCCACTCTGTATTTCATTCAATAACAGAGGTTGACCCCTCAAAGGGGAGTGGTTTTAAACATGCAGTTGGGGAGAGGTGAGTAAGTCAACTTCTGACTGTATCTTTGGCATCCCACTTGTGCACTGTCCCGGTTACATAAATATTAAGGAAACTGTTAATTTAATATTGAGTAGTTAAACCAATGCTAAAGGAGTTTATGGAATGATAATTTTGGAAATGTAGCTTTAGATTCCAAATTTTTGAATGGAATTCTTTCTAGCTTTACAATGAAGAGCATGCTTTGAAAATAATGAAATCTAACTAAAAAACAATTCAGTTAAAACCATATCAATGGACTAAACAAACTCTGTAGCTTGAGGGCGTTGGTGGGTGCAGAGAGGAAATGGAGAAACCCAAGGCAAGCACATCACACTGAGGTATATCAAATCCTATTAGACCAGGTAATTTCTTTGGCTGGGAACGAGACAGGGCCCCCATTGTCTTGTCAACCCTGGCTGAAATCTTTTCTTTATCCTCCATGTTTGCTTCATTTGAAGGTAATTCTATTCCTATTTCCATATTTGCTGTGTTGGGTTATTTTTACCCTTGAGTTTGCTTTTAAGTTTATAGGATATTTATAATAAATATTTAAAATTCTTATTAGGACATTTGAGCTATTTCTGTACAGAATCGTTCTAGTTATTGCTGATAATGTCTTGCTTTTAAAACGTATTACCCCAGTATGGAGAATTATGTTTTTCTGAAGTTTGATTGCCTAAAAAGCTTGACCTGATGCTTATTCTCCTTGTAAAATATGCCATTTAATCTGGAATGCATACACACCCATCTGAAACTTGAAGGAATTAAGTAATATTTGGCTTATGTTTAAATATCACACATTCCTATGATCATGCTGGCAGTTTAGATCTAAAGTTTAATTGTTGGTCATATATATTTAATGATAGCATATGCACAAAGTATGTTTATAGTTCACAAGGGAATTTCACAAATGTCGTCTCATATATTTATCATAATAATCCTGTGAGGGAGGCTTGAGAAAGATTAGAGTTCCAACATGAGAGGTGGACAGAGAGATCCATGTTGGTTGGGGATTTGCCTCAAATCTCTCAGTCTGTGGCAATACCTGTTCTAAATTATTACACTGAAAGAATATTCAGAAGGGGCTTGAAGCTATGAGAGGTCATTTAGACCATCCTCATAAGGGGCGTAAGACCTGTTCCTACCACATTTCTACCAGATGGTCAGAGGGCTCCTGTTTGCCTGCTTTAGGATCTTGATTGCTACAGAAGTCCCACCATTCATCAACTAGTTTAAGGGTTTTTTTTCTTACTCCACAACATAGGCTCCTATTTTTATCTGTTTGTTTGTGTTTAAATATTGCCTAGACAACGCTTTTGTTGTCTGCTGTTGTATGTTTGTTTACAAGCACCAAGAAAATGAATATTAACACTGTTGTTGCGAAAATCTTGGTAGCAAAAACCAAAAGGTCATGTATGACTGCAAGTTCAAGAGGGGTAAAACAGATAGATATGAACATAATTTGACTCGATCAAGAATATAAAGAGGCATTTAGGCCAGGGTCCTTGGGAGAATTCAAAGCAGAAAGAGAAAGATTGTCTGGCAAGTTAGAAGTCTAAATCTCAATCAGAAACTCACAAGGCAGCCGGCAAGTGGTAAAGGGCTAGTTCTAAACAAATTACAAACGTGCTTGGTCTGTGTTGGCCACATGGATCGATGGAGTCAAATATTTATTCAAAACCTTTGACTCTTGACTTGTTTAGTCAAAGCTCATTGAAGAGAGCCTTCTGACTTACAATGGCAAAGTCTAGGGTAGATGATTACAGATCTCTGTGACATTTCAAGGCCATATTAATTAATTAACTGTTGCTAATTTTTCCTCAAAAGTTCTACGAATTTGGGCTCCTTTGTGTTTCTGAAAGCCTTATGAAGCAACAGTTTAATCTGTGATTAGCCCAGAAGAGTTCCTGGCATGGACTAGGGGACTGAGTAATATATACGTTAAGTTTGCTTCTAACAGTGAAATTCTCTGAGATTTTGTGAGCAATTTTATCTCAGAACTGCTGTTGCAGTAGTATTTTAAATATTTTTTTCTTTTGATTTCTCAAACAATAGGATGATGTTTGCACTAGACTTTAAAATTTTGTAATATTATTATTGTAAAAATTTTAAAAAGCTAGTTCTTAATTTAATCTTAGTGAAATTGAAATTTATTCTTATTTTAATATTATCCTTATTGTTTTACTTTCTATGAACGAAATAATCCAATTGATTTATTAAATGTCTACTTTTTTATTCTAAAATTCTGTGGACTTTTGGACAAGGAATACTTTTATTTTTAGATGGACTCACAATAAAAGCTTGATTATTCTAATATATTGAATAATATATTGTCATAGTACAGGAGAATAGGAAAAAGGATTAAAAAATTTTTTTTCCATGATTCTACCAAAACAATCCTGGGAAATTTTCGTCATGCTACAATTATTCTTCTGTCATGAAAAGATCCCTCCAACATAATGGCCACAACCATTTCATTTTCTAACTTATTAAGCAGTCTGAGGGTGAATTGAGAGTTTTGATTCCAGGTTATGGTTATAATTACTAACTGGAAAAACCTCTGTTGCTTTTCATTAAGTAGTCAAAATATTTAATTGAGACTATAGGGTGTCTACACACAGAATAGTACCATGCATAATTATCCGTACACATAGAGGAACACTGAGGGTACTTTTAGCAATGAAACAGATTAACAAAAAATTACATTTTTAATTTAAGTTTTGACTTTAATCTTCCCTGTGATTAACTGCATATCTCTGAATGTTCTGCAAATGAGAACATTAAGCTAAATAAATGAACCATAGGGTGGGACAGGAAAAAAAAAATGTTTGCACTGTAACGTAAACGGATAAGCCTATAAGTCTAATACAAAACTAAAAGCCAAACCCATTGCCAGCCAGTTGATCCTAACTCACAGCGACCCTATGGGACAGAGTAGAGCTGCCCCATAGAGTTTCTAAGGCTGTAAGTCTTTATGGAAACAGACTGCCACATCTTTCTCCCCAGCAGTGGCTGGTGGGTTCAAACCATTGACCTTTTAGTTAGCTGCCAAGCACTTTAACCACTGCACCCACCACCAGGGCTCCCTAAATCATATACATTAACAAATTACACAATACCCTTATTTTCTAACAGTGCTATGAGAAAGTAGAGCCGATGACTAGGGCAGTCAAATACCACCAACGTAGCAGGCCGCATTCTCTTTTTCCTGAGCTTTAACAGCCTGAGGATCATGGGATAAAATATCTGCGTGCCCTTTGCCACAACCTCTTGCTCCTATAGCTTTGCTTCTAACAGATTACTTATCTCTTTGACCACTGGGAAACTACTGAAGAGAAGAACTTGAAAGGAAACGGAACTTTCTGAGTGAAATCCCTTTGAAAGTTGCTACCTTCCCCTTTAGCTTTTTAACGGAAGTTCGAGATATTAAGAACCTGAAAATAAAAGAAACTTTGCACATTGAAACATCACTAGCTAATAGTACTCCCATGGGAAATAGAAATCTGAAATTCTAGGGGGAAAAAAATGGTATTATGTGTTAGGATTTAGCCCCTTGATTCCCATACATGTTAATGTGAATCATGGAAGGGAAGCTGTAGGAAACTCTTGAAATTATTGAAACAAAAATAAAATGTTCCCCCAACTGCAAATATTCTTCTTATTTAAAAGTGTTTATTTGTTGTTGTTGTTAAGTGCTGTCCAATCGATTCCAGCTCATAGCAACTCTGCAGGACAGAGTAGATCTGCCCCATAAGGTTTCTAAGGACCGGCTGGTGGATTTGAACTGCCAGCCTTTTGGTTAGCAGCTGAGCTCTTAACTGCTGCACCACCAGGGCTCCAAAAGCCCCAGAAGCTCTTTAGTCAAAACATCTAGATTTCAGGAAAAAAAAAAAAAAGTGGGTATTTGAGATATAAGTTCAGATCTTTATCAAATACTCAAGAATTGTAATTGTGAGGGCTTAGTTTTTTTTTTTTTTTTTGCTGGGGGAGGGGGGTAAATTATTAATAATTAAAGGACATTTAAACAAAATGTAGATTAAAAAAAAAAAAAAAAAAAACAGTTGCCATTAAGCCTGCTCTTAAGCATGGCGGCCCCACATGTGTCAGAGTAGAACTGTGCCCCGTAAGATTTTCAGTGGCTGTTTTTTGGGAAGCGAATCACCAGGCCTTTCCTCTGGGTTGCCTCTGGGTGGACTAGAACCCCCGGCCTTTCAGAATGCATTAAGCACTGCATCACCCAGGGACTTCGTGCAAATAACACTACGTCACATTGAAGGAGCTGACACTATGCGCCAGGTGTTGTCTGACACAGCCTATGAAGAGGAATGACAGAGACAAGAGCTCATAGCTGGCCCAAACTTCAGGGGCTTCTGCAGTGGAAGGTAGGGAGGTTCAGATGGAGGGAATTACAATACATTCTTTTTATCAACAAGGATGGTGAGGAGATGGTCTTGGGTTTCTTAACTTATATACCAAATCTGCCCCCAGTGTGGGAGACAGGAAAAGTGTCACAGCTGAGAGCTGAAAAAGCTTTTCACTCCCTCACCCATGCCAAGGGAAAAAAATTATCAGAAACGAGTTTGCTGTATTATATATATCTTCCCATCTCTTCCTTATTTCTGCAAATGTGAGCAGTTACTTCCTTTTGTTGCGTCTTATTCCAGGAGAGATTGCTAATACCGTAGTTTATAGCGTGCGTCTGATGCCTCATTCAAACCTATTTTCCAGCCCTGTTAACTGAGTCTTCAGAGGTAGGCCTCCTGAGAGTCGAGAGTCATTAGGCGAGTTTATTTTCCACGTGAGTCAGCATTCAGAGAGCATTAGTGAAATAAAAAGTGATATTTTTAATTGTGAAGCACCCCCCTTTTTTGTGAGAATTGTTTAAGTGGAACAAAATTATAAGTTATCGAGAACTCCCCAATATCACGTCGTTGGTACCATAATGTGTCTGCAAGTATTGGGCCGGTGCTATAGAGATATGAGCAGTAAGAAGTTACATGAAAAAGAGATGAAATACGATGTCACAGCACTCATTAAAAAAAAAAAAAAAATGTTTAGGCCTGAGGGAGATGTTAAGGTTAAGGTGTTTACGTTAAGAAAGGTGTATTAACATGTAAAATAATAATATTAGAAAAATAAAGGGATTATGTTTGTGTTACTTTGCAAAAGATTAAGAATTTATCACAGCCACCCTACGGGACAGGATGGAATTCCCCCATTGGATTTTCAAGGAGCGGCTGGTGGATTCGAACTGCCAGCCTTTTGGATGGCAGCCAAGCTCTTAACCACTGCACCACCAGGACTCAATAGCTGATCTAGCTCATTATTATAAAATTAATCTTACCATCTACATTCAAATTAGTTTACACATTTTCTGGAAATGTCACTCATTTGTATGCCTTAAGTAAATTACTTAATCTAAATTTGTTGTGTTTCACACAGGAAAGAATACCTGGACCTTGCAGGTGTCATGGGGCAATGGGATGCTCAGGAACTATCAAGTTCACGTTAAGATAAAAGCATTCTGGTTAATCTCTCGACAAATGTTATTATTTATGACGAGCAAAAGTTATTCACAAAAACTTAGATTTACAGAGAGTGATTTACAATTAAAGATGAGAAATAACCTAACAAGTGAACTTTATTTATTTTGAAACAGTAGTTTTGGTGCAGAAGAGCCCTAGAAATATAGTTAGCAACCAGAAGAAACCGATTTAAATAGCATGCCGGTTACAGTCTACATGAGTATCGATGATATAAATAAGAGGAATGACAATTTATTGTTGTGCAGCAGTCTTTAATTTTCAGGTTTTATGTATCTATTTTTTTCCTCTATACTGTTGCTATGAATTATTCAGAGAAGAGATTATTACTTTCGTTTTACAAATGGGATAACCGAGAACCCAGGAACTGTGTAATTTATCTAACGACCAAGGGCTGGTTAGTGGTGGAGCTGTCTCCAGAAACCTCAAGGTTTCTTGGGATATTCCTTTTCAATTCTGAGACCCCCTGGGAGATTTCAGAATTGACACTCTTCACTAGGTGCTACTACTGCAGGTATAATATTCAGATTTTATTTTGGAATTTATGCTGATAAAAGAAACTCTCTTAGTAAGAGAGGTTTAACAGAGAATATAAATTTAGGATATTTCCACATGGTCCCCACATCTTCAGGGCTTCCACAATCGCGCATTTTATGAGAACACAAAACCAATGGAAAATTCTTTCCCCTCCTTCTCTTCTCTGTCACCTTCCTGTAAGGCATCTAATTACATACTAGGTGTTGAGTTACTGAGTGTGGGGAAGTAAACTGGGATTGTGTCAAGTCCAGGGTTACAAAGAATTAGATGATTAGATTATTACAGTTCTGTTTTGAAGGCAAACACTTCAGTTTATGCCAATGAACATTTACTGGACAGCTACTCTGTGCTATTAACTGTATTAGGCAAGTCGTGTACCTCAAAGTTTAAATGAGGGTTTCCCAGACTTCTTCTTATCATGGTACATAGCTGATGATCTCGTTGACATCCACCCTCAGGTCAAAATAGATGAGGGTGTGGAAGAAGGGGCCCAGTCGAGGATGAAGGGAATCAGGATTTCTGACACCTGTTACCACCTAAAAGACTGCTCTGTGTTTAAGCCCTTAATACTCAAAAGTGTGGTCTGTGAGTCAACAATCTAGGCATCACCTGGGAGCTTGTTACAAATACACACTCTCAGTCCCACCCTAGATCTGCTGAATATGAGCATTGGAACAAAATTCCTCTATGACCCTTATGTACGTTAAAGTCTAGCAATGCTGTTGTCATCAGTGGTCTTGAAAATTTTCTCCCAGGCCCCAGACTTTAGAAAATTTTCAGGAGATTCCAATATGAAACTACATTTGAGAAATAGCAAGGAAGTTTTAAAAAATAGTGATGTCTGTGTCCCATCTGCAGAGATCCTGTTTTGACGAGTTTGGAGGCAGTCTGGGCATCAGGGTTTTAAGATTACCCAGAGAATTCTTGTGTGCATCAATGAGTGCTCTAACCTACTGTTGAGATAGGTGCTATTTCCCATTTTACAGGTATGAAACTGACAGTCAGAGATACACAGAAGAACTTACCAAAGAGATACCATTCGTGAGCTGTAGAGCCTTATTTAAAGTTAAACTAAAAACTCCTTTATTCTAAAAACTGGTTTGTGCATCTTACACAGCTTCTTGAGGTTCTGTAATAAAATTGGTATTAATCATATTTTTTTCCAAAAGATGTTTCAATTGAAAAGAACAGAAAATCTATCCTTAACTGTAATATTAGAGTCCGAAGTTCCCACTCCCCAAAGTAAAAAATAAATAAAATAAAACGTACTTTTTAGAGCAATTCTTTCTGTTGCTGCTGTTCTGAAGACATTAAAATAATCTAATTCTTTGCTTTAAACCATTTGTCTTAGTCATCTAGTGCTGCTATAACAGAAATACTACAATGGATGGCTTTAACAAAGAGGAATTTATTATCTCACAGTATAGAAGGCTAGGAGTCTAAATTCAGAGCTCCAGCTCCAGAGCAATGCTTTCTCTCTCTGTCAGTTCTGTAGGAAGGTCCTTGTTAGTAATCTTCCCTTGGTCTAGGAGTTACTCCACGCAGAAACCTCAGGTCCAAAGATGTGCTCTGCTCCTGGCACAGCTTTCTTGCTGGTATGAGGTCCCCATGTCTCTCTGCTCACTTGTCTCTTTTATATATCAAAAGAGATTGGCTTAAGACACAATCTAATCTTGTACATCTCATCAATATAACAGCCCCTAATCCATTCCATTACTGTCATAGTGATAGGATTTACAACAAATAGAAAAATCACATCAGATGACAAAATGGTGGACGATAACACAATATTGGGAATCATGGCCCGGCCAAATTGATACACATATTTTTTGGGGACACAATTCAATCCATGGCACCATTTTTAAATTTAAGATTACTACATTCAAAGTTTGTTCTACTTGCCCGTGTATGTGCACTGAATATTCTAATATCTACTGCTTTTCTTATAACTAATCTGTATAAATTAACTAAAAATCAATCCGAAAGTATATAGTTTATTTTTCCCAGTTTGAATTTAGCCTTTGAAAGTCCATTTCTACATTTAATTAAAAAAAAAAAACAACAACTAATTTCTATAAATCCAATTTCATATGTGAACAAAATTAGACAGGTTAATTAGTAGAGGCGCTCTTGGCCATGCTCATCATTAGAACCTGGGTATTATTTCAGATGCAGCCCTCTTTTTATTATATCCAGCTGAACTGGTTTTCACAGGTCAAACTAGCTGGTGGACATTAAATAAATGCCTGCTGACCAAATGGACCCAAAAAAGGCAAAATGATGGCCTATCACTTTGAGTCACGGAAACAGAGTATTTGGAATTAAAATTAGTATTTGATGTTCTTAATATTCAATTTTAAGTAGCTAGCAGGATTCAAAACACTATATGAAAAGAGCTCAGCATATTTTTCCTAATGCTTGCTGATCTCAGGGTTATTATAATAACATAAGAACTTGTTTGGCGTCAGGAATTAATGTTTATTTGTCAGCTACTAGGGTCCAGACAGTGTTCTCCATGTTTATTTACCCAACTCACTGAGGCTTATGAGGCCAAGGTGGATTCTGAATTATAAACCAGATCTACCTGTTTACCTGGATTTTTTCTGACGTAAGAGTCCCTGATTTTGCTCAAGTGCCTCTTTCAAGGCTCCATTATGTATGAGCTACAGCAAATCACCTCAAAAATTGTTTGCAAACTGCATTCCAGGTGCTGTACTAGACAACAAAATGCAAAATGGACTAAGTGAGAACTGGTGGCCATCTCAAAAGAGCTTTAGCTTTAAGAGAAAGGCTCACAAATCAACGTGATTTTATTTGATAAAGTCTTATTGACTATCTCGTTATCAGACATTTCACATTTAAAAAAAATAGTAAAAAAATCTACTACCCTACTATTTTGCCCATTGACGACCTATGTCTGGCAGTAACATACATGGAAGTGCAAGGCAAGATTAACACTGGTTATGATGGTTACGGTTATGTTATCAGCTTGGCTGGCTATGATTGTCAGTGGTTTGGCAGTTATGTAATGATGTAGTCATCTTCCATTTTGTGATCTGATGTGTCACCCTCCATTTTTGCATAACGCTGATTTTCATATAATGACCTGATCTTTGGAACCTAACCATGTCAGTAAACAAGTGGGTGTGCATTTTTTAAATACGTTGTTTTGTTAGTTATTTATTTGCTATTTATGCTTTCCAGAGGGCCACATTCTTTCCTTTCCAGTGCACCATGCCACTACAAAGCAATGATAATTGTCAATTCAGTGGGATAAGAATTACACTAACTGTCAAATAGGCCCAATTTACTTTGTATTTCAGTTAATGATTGCCATTTCAGTGATTAAGTGAATATTTTAAAATAACAAGTTTCCTTATGCTGTACTCAGTGGCAGTGGAGTTTAGTGTGGTTCTTCTCAAACTAGAGGGTGCATCAGAACCAACCAGAGAGTTTCCTGAACTTCATTGCTCCCAGAGTCTCTGATTCTGTAGACTTGAGGTACCAGCCCCAGAATTTCTAATTCTAACAAGTCTACAAGTGAGCCTGATACTGCTGGTCTAGGGACCATACTTTGAGAACTGCTGTTCCATTGTTTAATATAGTAGCAGGAGTCAGATTACCTGGGGCTTTGAAATACAAGTTCTGCCTCTTAATAATGTATTACATTGAACGAGTTATGTTACTTCTACATAGCTGAGTTTCTTTTTACAATGGGGACAATAATTGTTGTTGTATGCAGTCAAGTCAATTCCAACTCATAACAACCCCACAGGACAGAGCAGAACTACTCCACAGAGTTTCCTAGTCTGCAATCTTTATGGGAGCAGATCACCAGGTCATTTCTCCTGAGGGGTGGCTAATGAATTCGAACTGCTGACCTTTCGATTAGCAGCCTGGCACTTAATCATTGTGCCACCAGGATTCCTTGGGATAATAATAACCAAAACCAAATCCATTGTCCTCTAGTGACTCATGGCAATAGTAATAGTAGTACACTGTAATTCTAGGATGATTGCGAGGATTAGAAAAACAAAGCAATCACTTATCATAATGACTGTTATATAGTGAGTACTCAGTAAATACAGGTATTAATACAAATGTCTTTTTAAGTCAGAGAAGAACATTGTAACTGCTATAGCCTTTTAATGACACTTCCATCTACCCTTTATCAGCTAGATTCTATCTTATCACCAGTTCCTAGTGCCATTCCCGTTCCCAAGCTACCTCAACTAGATTTATTGCCTAAAGGACTCTTTTGGTACTTCTTGTGAAGGTGTGGGACAAAAGAACCAAGAATTTATGAGAAAAAGGTCCCTGAGTGGTGCAAAAGTTTTGGGCTTGGCTGGTAGCCAAAAAGTTGGCTGTTGGAACCCACACAACGCCACCACTGAAGAAACAGGCCTGATCATCTGCTTCCGCAAAAATTACACCTAAGAAAACCCTGTGGGGCACTTCTACTCTGTAACTCATGGGGTCTCCTAAGTCATAAATCAACAACAGAAACAAAATCGACAAAAAGAATTTATGCAAAACCACAAAACTCACATCTCCTTCTTTAATTGGAACATTTATTTATATCCCAGAGGCACATACGGTGGATATAGTGTTTTATCTCAATTAATAGTTTGCATGAGAAACTCTGGTGGCCTAGTGGTTAAGTGCTACGGCTGCTAACCAAAGGGTCGGCAGTTCGAATCCGCCAGGCGCTCCTTGGAAACTCTATGGGGCAGTTCTACTCTGTCCTATAGGGTCGCTATGATTCGGAATCCACTTGACTGCACTGGGTTTGTTTTTTTTGGGTTATAGGTTGCTATGAGTCAGAATCCACCCGACTGCAGTAGGTATGGTTTTTGGTTTATTTTAATCTTTGCTCTCTACTAGAGCCTTTTTTTTTTCTTTTTAATATTTCTTGTGGTGCTTCTTCAGAATTGTGCAAGTATTAAATTGTTCATAAACATTTGCTTTAGGTTTTTTTTCTTTCTTTAATAGCATCAAAGGTAAAAACAGAATTAATTATATTTGCTACTTAGAATTATTTTCATCATACAAAAAAAAAAAAAAAAAACGCTGCCATCGAGTGGATTCCGACTCATAGCGACCCTACAGGACAGAGTAGAACTGCCCCATAGAGTTTCCAAGGAGTGCCTGGCAGATTCGAACTGCCGACCTTTTGGTTAGCAGCCATAGCACTTAACCACTACACCACCAGGGTTTCCTTTCATCATACACATAATTTTAAATTATTCTTAGCTGATAAATTGGATATAAGAACACTTTCTGTACTCTTTCTTTCCTCTGATTTGCCCTAAACTACCTTAAACCCAACAAAACTCAAGGCAAAATTTCTGCCTGGAAAACTTGAGAAGGTTGATTTGTTCCACGTAGTTTCATGCAATTAAATTTGAGTTCCTTATCCTAGCCTAGAATAGAAACCATCCCCCGCCCCTTTTTTTTCTCTAAGAGATCCCTTTGGAAAAGCCACCTAAACAAGTTGAAATCAATGGTTTCCTTACAAAAAGAACCCTGGGGGAAGAATTAGAAGGAATTATCCCATGGATGCGTCTGCTACCAGTTTTCTATGCTTGCCAGCTTGTCAGTTGGCAGAAATCAATGGTTCCCTGTACAACACGGAGAAGAGGAAATTGGGGGCAAAGCCACAAGTTAGCACTAGTCTGAATGTGGATAAAACATTTCACTCTTGTCTCTCCAGCATGCACCCTGAAAAGACCACTTAGCCCAGAATGAAAAAGGGCTGTTTTTAGCAAAGCTTTAATTTACAATAGACAACAGGTGACAGCTCTATTCTTTTTGCACGTTCAGAAGCCTTCGCAGCTGTTTTTATTTATCTCAGCTGTATATGCATGTATTTGTTGTAATTATTAGTCTCAGTTCAAGATAAATATCTCAAATGCCTACCAAGGCTAAATTAAATTAAGGAACCCTCACTTCTTGCCCCCCACCTCGCCCTGCTTTTTTGGCCCTGCTTTACTGCAATAAATTGCAACAACTTACAGTTTGAGCCTCATTTCATCCCATCTTGTCAGAAGAAATGGTTTCAAAAGTGGTTCTAGATTCTTGATCTAATTCAACACAATACCCTACTGGCATTTTTCTTTTCCTCTACTTTTAACGCACCAACAATTATTTCTATCTAAGATTCTCCCATACACACATTTTTTTATTATTATTACTTTTCATTGCAAGGAATTTGGCAAAGTATTTGTGGGTAAGATAATTGTGGCATGGATCTTTGTATATTCCTCTTCTAGTTACTTAGTGACAGTTTTGGATCGCAGGCCTAATTTTTTTTTTTTTTTCCACCTGCAGTTCATTGACTGTACCTGACATACTTCAAAGCAATGGTTTCACCATTTGTAATGTGAAGGTAAATGTTGAGGAAATAAGCAAGGGTCTAGAAATTTGCAATGGAAGAAAAGAGAGAGACAAATAATAAAATAAAGAGATCAAGAAGATAGAAAAACATAATTTTTAGATGGAAAATTCATTTGCAAGGTGTTCAGAAATTGTACGTGGAAGTGTAAGGAAGATATATGTGCCTGTCAAATTCATAGAAACACTCCATTTGGGGAAAAAAAAAAATCTGATTGACGTAGTGGCCTAGGATTGGTTTGCTTTTAGATGGAAAGACAGCTTTTTTTAAATATACATATATGGAAACAGGAAACTCTGGCGGCTTAGTAGTTAAGAGCTACAGCTGCTAACCAGAAGTTCAATAGTTTGAATCCACTAGGCACTCCCTGAAAACCCTGTGGGGCAGCTCTAGTCTGCCCTATAGGGTCGCTATGAGTCAGAATCAACTCCAAGGCAGAGGGTGTGTGTATACATATATATATATATATGTATATATACATATAAATTTCAAGTGAGACCTGATATGCAACCTTATAAGGGAGATGGTGGGCTTATTCAACCGTGCTGACAATGTTACCTTTTGCTCCCCTAGTTCTGAGTAAGTTCATTAGTAGTCAGGCAGCCCAGAAGGAAAAATTGCATAACAGCTATTCCAAGAGTCCTTGAGAGAGCTGGGCAACTTCTTAAGACTGAAGGAGAGGAAATGTAAATCAACAAATTTATAAGATGTAAGCATATTGAAATAGGCAAGTGATAAGTAATAGAACTTGGTAAAGACAATGGCAAGAGAAATATATCAGCTTTAGAAAAGGAGAACTATATAACACTAGATATTTCTTTTATCGATTACCCTGATTATTTAAAAACATATTTCCCATTGCTTTGATTTATCACTTTAAACATGAACATTCTTAGGTTATATTTCTAAATTGGATTATTTAATTATGACCATTGAAGGGCTCCAGTTAACTAGTAAGGCTAATAGCTAAGTCCTTTTCTAGGCAGGTAATCAAGGTGTTATAGTCTGTCTCTGGTGGCACAGTGGTTAGGAGTTCAGCTGCTAACCAAAAGGTCTGCAGATCAAATCTACCAGCCGCTCCTTGGAAACCCTGTGGGGCAGTTCTACTCTGTCCTATACGGTCACTATGAGTTGGAACCGATTCCAAGGCACCTAATAACCACAGTCTGGCTTTCCAATAATGGCTACTTTGCCTGGGTTGCCTTTTCCTAACCCAAGTCTCTTTGGTTTTTTCTTCAATTCATTGTAAGGAACTCCCTTCAGAGGAATATTTTATTTTCCTCAATACTATAGTCTTTTTCTGACATTTACTCTTGTCTAATAAAAGATATTAAACTCTAGAGTTATACTGCACTGGAAATCAGCCTTCATGGTAAACCCTTGGAGGTGTGACATATTCCTGGATGAGAATCTGATGAGAGCTTGATCATTTGCCCAGCCAGGAATTCAAGGCCACCACCTCATTAGTTAAATATAGAATGCTTTAATTCTTTCATTTGTAAATTTGGGGGGTGGGGCACGACAGGTGATAATAGAGGTTTTTAGCTGCAATGCTTATTGAAATATTTGAAGATATACTTTTCCTGACACATTTTTGATAATTACTGAAGCTATCCGTTAAAGACACTGTATCTTTTAAATGAAAGCTTTCAAAATTTTATGAAAGTCAAAATAAGACATTACGTTTCATCCGTCCTTTTATAAAAGCTGTCCACTGTTTTCACACATGTACTAACTTTTTATTTTAATTCATAATAAATATTTTAACACTTAGTACACCTAGAATAAATCTACATGTTGAGTTCCATCCATTTCTGAATGATTAAAGCTATGAACTAGTGTTTCCTTGGTCCTGTCAACCTCTGCCTTTCATCATCATTATTATTTCATTTAGGCATGTATTCTCTTTGACCTGCATAGAGAAACGTGAGTTTCATCATTTCTTTTGCTTCTAATCCCACTTTCCATCAAAAGGCCTGTCCCTGCACCAGTTACCAACCCACCTCTTTGTTAATCTTGGAGACCCTCCACATATTTTGATTCCTGAAATAACTTCCCATACAGCACTAACGCTCTTTCAAATCAGATCTATGAAGTCATAATCTCCATCCTTTACTATCTCCCTTAAATTGATATCCTTTCTAGAAAAAAAATTAAGTGTTCAGTTTGCTTTATGGGGTATTATTGCTAGTTGGGCTATTTTATGCACTGTACAGACCATTCGGAAGTGTTTGTAGAAACGGGGTTGACTAAATTTGTCATGGTAAACATCACATTCTGACAGAGAGCTATCATCATCCTTTGAAAGGATTAGGGCCTCCAGACAGACACAAATAAGATGAGAAAAAACAGACACATGTTAAATCATGGAGCAGCGAAGGGGATACTTTATGGAAATGAACTCACAAGATAATAATTTGAATTTGACAAGGTGATAATTAAGGTCCCCAGATAGGCTTCCTTCACATCCGTATGCCTTTCAGTGAAGTTGGTTAACATATTAACTACTGCTGGAGAATACTAAAGAGTATTCATGGAATGTAAAACCGCAAATCATTATTCATTTCAATTTGTATAATAAGTGTAACAAAATGCAATGCATATGATATTACACAAGAGGTACTAAACTCTATTATAAGACATTTTTAGTGCACATGCAGGATCCTTAAAGGACAATTTTTGTCTTGAAATATCCAAGACATTTAAGTATCATCTGCCACTTTACAGGGTTTGAAAGAAATTTTGTACATCTTTGATGTTCTTTTGGATGGCTAACTTTTTTTACTTATTACTATTATATATTTGAATATGTGTAAAATATATATTCATACTATATTAACCCATTGTTGTTGAGTTGATTCTGACGTGTAGCAACCCTACAAGATAGAGTAGAACTGCCCCGTAGGGTTTCCAAGGAGTGGCTAGTAGACTCGAACTGCCGACCTTTTGTTTAGCAGCCAAGTTCTTAACCACTACGCCACCAGGGTTCCATTTATAATATATATTTATATATATATACACATATACATGCATACATATAAATAATTAGCCTTACATGTATATTTAATTTTTCTGTATTTTCTCCCTGAGGAAAATTGGGTTCAGTGACAAGAAGAGGGGGTGATGGGAATTGTGTGATCAAAAAATCCACCACCACCATAGCTCTAATTTCAAATAGCGATTTGACACTTCCATTTTCTTCTCCATAATAGGGTTAAATAGCACATCCATTTTAATTTAGTCATTTGTATCAGGAAAACATTTTCAACGTGATGATATTTAAGACACTGTGTGAAATCCTGGGAAACAAACAGTTAACTGTGGGTAGCAGACACCTCCCTGGAGGATGTCTTTGGACCTGGCTGATCTATGCAGAGACTATTTTCCATCACACGGAATTTAAGTTTAAGAAATGGATCACTATGCAGAGAGTTGTGTTATAATATCCTCTCTGTGAAAAAAGCTACCAAGGAAACACGAAGAAAGACTTTCTGAAATACAGCAGCACCATTAGATTTTTTGATACCTGAAATGAACTGTTTCCCTGACCTACTGAATTACTATTAAGCTTAAACTGATGATATTTTTAACATCAACAAAACAAAGGTCCTGCTCAAAGCTTTGAATAAAACCAGCAGTGTCAAGTATGCTGGTGAGTATCACAACAGACATTCTAGGATTCTTCAGCCCGTAACATGGATGATGAACTGTAAAAATAGATACTCTCCTCCACCAGGATGTGTTAGGTGCAGTACAAGGGAAAAGACACTCTCACACACCTGCCATTACTGGAATGAGAGAACATTAACTTTAACGTGAACATGCGTTGGAATGGGAAAAAATGATATACATAAGTCATGACAGTTCTACTCAAGGAAATGGAAGCCGCTCTGGACAAAAACCTAAAATAGAGAGATCAAAAGCCCAAGGACAAGGGAAGAAGTGAAGCTGACCCAAAGATATATTTGCAAGCATGGACATTTTGATAAAACAAAGGAGAATAGGCAATGAAAGCGAAATGGCACAAATTTGGAAGAGACTGGCTCTTGCAGATCAAGTGAAAGCTCTAGACAACACAAGTGATACGTGAATTTATGTCGAGGTGTCATGTCACACTGAGCCGGTGCCACCTCTGCAAGGGAGGTGAATGTAGCACCTTCTCGGCAGGTGGCTAGAAAAGTATCGTCAGCTTCCTGGATTCTAGATGGCGTTTAGGTCTCTGGCATACGGAAATATACTTCACTTATCCCCATATTTATCCCCATGGTGAATTAATGGAAAAACAGCCTCTTTGTTTTTGTGTTTTATGGTTCATGTTTTATGCCTTTTCATTTTTCTAAGCAATTTTATTTCTTCACTATACCAATAGCAGTTAATCGTTGAATTCCACAAAAGTCTCATCAGTCATCATCTGCTGCCCAGTTCCTCGCAGCGGTCCTCCCATCAATGTTCCCCCGACAAACAGAAAAGTAGAAAACAAAATTTGTCATTCTAGAAAACCATGTCTCTCTTCTCGTTCAGCCTCGGCTCACAAGCACTTCTCTTTTTTAGCAACCACAGAGTGTTCCCTTGTTACACCTAAAGGAGAACATCTGGATTCTCATATGCACAAATTAGTTTTGAAAAAGGTATGTTTTAGACAAAATAGAATAAAATATGGAGTTTTTTTCTACTTAGTAACTCTTCGTTTTTCCTCACCTCCCGTTCTCATTTTCTCTACATTACTTAAGCCCTTATTTCACCTCAGCTACATTTTTTCTCTTTCTGATCAACTCCATTCTCCAATCCACGCCACCTTTCCAAGGTAACACGTGAACTCATCTCTTTGCTTCAGTCTTTTCGGTGTCTTGGTTCATTAGTACAGCACGCAGAATCCTTGAGCCCAGTTCTACTTCTTGCTAAGCCTCTCGCTGCACTCTCTGTTCCATCTGTGCTTTACTTCTTGTTTGTCAAGATGAAAGTTTTAGGTAGGCCTGAACCACAAGTGGAGATCATAAGACCAAGTCTTGTAAAAGCTCCTTTGTTATGGGACCAAAAGCTATTTTTTTTTAATTTTCCACAATGTGTATCAGATTCAGGGGAAACTAGACCTGCGTTTAGCAACACAGGTAGTCCCCGGATTATAAACGAGTTCAGTTCTTAAGTCTGTCTTTAAGTTCAATTTGTACGTTAAGTCAGAACAGTTAGGTGTGTATCCAACGTCAGTTAGTCAAATGTTTGTCTTAGTATATAGTGTAACTTTCTGTGCATAAAAAACATTACATAAACCAAATACGCTAAAACATCTTTGACATAACAACACGGTAATAATAGTCATGTTTTGAATCTTGTCTCAAAGTAGCATCCATTTGTTAACTGCGAGTGATTGATTGTACCTTTTCCACAGTTGAAGAGATACCTGCAGGGGAAACGTTACCCAAAATACTCAGAAGATTCTGTTCTGTAAAATCTATGAGACCAATTAGATACTTTATTGTAGACTCTGAACTAAAAAAATAAAATAAAACTACATTGTATCACCAAGCAGCATTTCTGTTAGGTTTTGAACCCTTCTCAGCAGAGACAGCCCTGGTAGTGCAGTAAAGAGCTCAGTTGCTAAACAAAAGGTGGGCAGTTCAAATACACCAGCCAGTCCTTAGAACTCTGTGAAGCAGTTCTCTGTCCTATAGGGTTGCTATGACAATGGCAACAAATTTTTGTTGTTGTTTGTTTTCAGCAGAGGGAGAGAGGGTTGGGAGCATTGGTGGGATGGTTCTGGGGCAAGATGGATCATTCCCCCATTACCTCCTCATCAGAGCTGTCAGCCCCACACACCAGCTATGAGGCTCCTGCCTCGAGGTACAACTGAGAAAGTGCCGCTCAAGATGTGCTAAGAGCAAGCCAGAGACCCAAGGGTTGGGAAGAGGATGCTCAGAGACACTCAAGTCTTAAGTTCTCCATGGACTCTGGGAAACCATGTGGACATACAGATGTCAGCAATATAAGGCTGCCCACCCCCCCGCCCCCACCTTTCAGCCACCAAAAGGCCAAGAACCTCTGTAATAGTGAAATCCCACCTGTGTAAAGTAGGGGAAAGAGAAGCCCAGAGAGGTGCTGCACAGCAGAGGGCCCAGCGGGATGGGGCAGGGCAGAGCTGGGTAAGGGGGTGCCAGAGATGACGGCCACCTGCCCAGTGCAGCATCCTGACCAGTTGTACCTGAAGAATAGGTACAGCATACCGCCTGCATCCCGGCTGACCACTGCCACCCCTGCAGGCCACCCATGTGGAGTGGAGCGGCTTGGGGCACGTGGACAGTGGGGCCTGCCCTTTCCAAGCTCTGAGGGAGGCAGGTGCATGTGGGATCGCCGCTGCTACCGGCCATGGATGGGCGACCCTGCCACAGGGACCCACCCACCACCAGTGGCCGCCTAAGGATCCGCTGAGGTACCTGAAGCCCGGCCTGTCACGGGAGCCCAGGTGCCCAAATACCCAGTCAGTGTTTTCCTGATAGAGTTTACTGGGATTAGTTCACAGCTACAGGTTGCAGGTTCCTAACCTGGGGACTGTCTGTCCTGGATGATCCCGGGATTAACTGTTTTTCTGTTTCGTTGAGAGTAGGGGAAAAAATACAACTGCATATGGAATGCGAATGTGTTATCTTACAGTAATTTGCATGAAGCTCTTTAAAAGTAACTTTTAATAATTTAATTGATGTAAAATATTCAGTTTTTAGGTCACATATTAATAATTTTTATTCCATTAATTTTTTTTTAAATCTTAATTATTGCCGTGATTTACCATGTCTTCACCCCAAATGTATGTGCATCAACACAGATCTTCCCATTCGTAGTTATTTACCAAAATGAAAATGCAGTTCCTCTATTTTATTCCAACTTTTGGGTATTTGAGATACTTCAAATTTTCCTATTTGTCTGGTTTGGGCATCTTTTAGTATATGATAGAAACCATTGCATTTCACTTAAGTTTGACTTATGACTCAGTATGATGTTAACAAAAGCTACCACAATGTTTAGCTTGGGTGTTCAGATATTATTGAAAGTACAAAGACAGACAAACAAGCAGATCACAAGACTTGGCTTATCTGCACACCTACAAGCTGCCAAGATCATAACCTGATACTTTTGAACCTGTTCCTAGGACATAAACCAATCTTAAGCCCGCTGTGTTTAAATGAAAGTACCCTCTACCTCATTTTTAACCAGTCTCCTTTAACGTAATTCCTGAAGTGGCCATTCTAATGAAACCCTTTCTTGCTCTTTCACCTATGGCTCTGTTTATATGTTTTCGCACAGGCAGCCTGTTCGTAAGAGTAGATTTACTGTGGATGGACTCTTTCATAAGGAGCCTGGGAGAGCAAAATCCCCCCAGTCATTGGAAGAGAATCTTTGCAGTTAGCATTCATGCAACATCAGGTTCTTACACACCTTTTGCTTCTATTAGCCTATTTGCTTCTGAGGGGTCTTAAAGTAGACAAACTGTTTGGAGTTCTATTGCTTGAAACATCTTGCAATGGAAGGTCCTGGCTGAGACTAGATTCCCCAATATTTCTTAGACATATTGATGATTGGAAGTAAAGACAGACTGCCTGGCAACAAGGCACCTGGTTGCATAGAGGTAAACCAAAAAAAACCAAACCCAGTGCCATCGAGTCAATTCTGATTCATAGCGATCCTATAGGACAGAGTAGAACTGCCCCATAGAGTTTCCGAGGAGCGCCTGGAAGATTTGAACTGCTGACCCTTTGGTTAGGAGCCGTAGCACTTAACCACTACGCCACCAGGGTTTCCAACAAGATTAATTCACTCTTTAAGTTTTTTTTTTTTTTTTAAACATCCTTCATCTGAATTACACAATAAAGTCCTACCGAGATTTGAACTGGGATCACTAGATTCAGTGTCCAGAGTGCTCACCATTACACCATGCATAGAGATAGAAGCTTGAAATCACCATTCAAAAGACATTCCTTTGTTTCAGGGAGGGGGGAGGGGGGCGGGGAGGAAAGAATGTGTTATTTGGTTATATAAACACAAAGGGAGCATTTTCTTCAGTAACATGGACATTTGAGACAATCAGAAACAAAATGTGTCTCATGATCTGTTAAATATTGTAGAAGATTTTATTGTTAGAATTCTTTCTTGGCCGACTTTTCTGGAATACCATTTACTCTCTTCTCTGAAGCACTGTAAAGGGATTTCTGGTAAGAAATTTGTCAAAGGCACTTTCACTGGTAAGTTGGTCCTTTAAATATGCCTAAATAAATAAATAAATAAGGGGAAGGGGAAAAATGACCATTATTGAAAACGCTGTGGAGGAACTTTATGAAATTTCTGAGCAGTCATTTCTGACGTCCAGTCTATTGTTCCTATTTCTGCACTTCCTCCCTGAAGTAGGATTACATATCCACCACCCTTGCCATGTAACTTTATGGAGCCCCCAGAAGTGTAGGTGAGTTGCACATTCCTTGGCCAGTAACTTTGGTTATTGACGCGCATCGGTCAATGGAGAGTCAGCAGACATGACGTGGGCACAGGCTTTAAATGTAAGCGTGCATTTGGTGTGGCTTGGTGCTTCTGACACATATTAAGACTAGAACATGCTCCATGTCACCACTGGTCCCAGGTTGAAAAGATTCAAGCAGCTGACCTATATCTAGCCCACAGCCTGGAGCCACGTCCAGCCAACCTCAACAGACTGGTTGAGCCATAGCTGACTAGAAGATCCATGCCGACAAGGGATTGTTTGTAGCTGTAAACCTCTGAGGTTCATGGTTAGAAAGAAGCATTACGCAGAAGAAACTTGATGAATACAATGCTTTCTGCAGGGACTTCTGGTCTATGTCTTGCGAGCCACTCTTAAAGACATGCGCAGTCCAAGCCTAATCTCAGCTGTGAAATGGGGGATTAAGGGACAAGGCCGGGTCAGTGGGAGGGAGCAGAATCTGCCCAAGAAAGTCAGACAAAAGAAAACAAAGGGTGACTACAGAAAATTGGCACAGCATCCTGGAATCCGATAGCTGGCTGAAAGATAGGCAGCAACTATGACATATGAAGTTGGGGAACATGTGAGGATTTTCTAGGGATGCTCAGAACTATACAAAGAGAGAAACCCCATAAAGACTAGATTTTCTGCCATAATACACAAAGGGACACGGGCTATTGCTCTTTAGGCATTAAAGAGAAGCATGACCCACCCCTGGAGGCTGGATAAGTGTGAGACACCTGGTTTACATTTATATAAATCTTTGCACAGGACAATTCAACCTTCTAAGCACAATGCAAAGTAGCATATCCAATCTATTAAGCACAGTGCCTCTTAACTCATAAGACACAGCATATAGTCACCCTGCAACTGCAGCTAACATTTATCGAACTCATTCTATGTACTAGGCAAGGGCAAGGATTTTTCACGTTTTAACTCATTTACAGACTTACAAGATAAGTCGTTTTACTATCTCTATTTCATATATGAGTAAATCTGTGGCTAAGAAAAGTTTAATAGTTAGACCAAAGCCCTGCAGCCAAAAATGACTGTACAGGCTATTTTTTGCGTAACGTGCCTTTTTTTTTTTTTTTTAATCCTTGCTTCCTACATCTGTGACTCCTAACACATTGTACTGTCTTATAGCAAGATGGAGGCCAGTATTTGCAAACTCTCCCTGTATGTATTTTTAAATTTTTAATAAATTCTGATAAAAATTGACGCATGACTAGAAATTACAGACAATGCTCCATCTTTGTAGTGAGGTCTGCAATTGATAAACGTATTTGTGACGTTTATCAATTGTCATTTAGATGAAATCACATCTATGTATGGCAAGGATAAAGATAGCATATTCTCTTCAGCTAAATGCATAGGCTATTATAAGTAAAAAGTACTATATCTTTGAGTCTGAGCACTAATTTGAAAAACTTACTTAACGGTAAGAACATAAAGGCTTCAGGAAAAATGTGTCATGAACAGAAAGCTCTTTAAAAATTAAAAATTCTACTTCATGGAATCATGGGGAAATACTGTACTATTTTACTTATTTCCTAAGAATTTAACAATATGGAAATGGTATGTAGGTGCCAAGCTTGCATTGTGTAACAACTTTAGTTTTCTTCAATACCTTTGATAACTTTTCACCTTGAAATTACTCCATTCGTTGATTTATTCCAATCACGGGGGTGTCTTCTTTGACTAGTACCTCAGAAGTAAGAAGTGATACGTGCTGTCTTATTCTAAGTGTGTGCAAGTCTAAATTCAAAATTTTAGGTGTGACATAATTTTGCATATTTTTACTTTTTCTAAAGTGAAGATGTGTATGAGTAAAACAATAATTTATCAAGTATTTAAAAGAACAGAGGAGATTATAGTTTCTTTCCCAAAACCTCTTATATGTAAAAAAGCAATTGAGAGGTAATATCACAAGATTTAAGTAAGAGTTTTCAGGGATAATATTCTGTTCCCTAATAAAACTAACCCATTGCCGTCGAGTCAGTTCCAACTCATAGCGGCCCTGTAGAACAGAGTGGAACTGCCCCATAGGGTTTCCAAAGAGTGGCTGGTGGGTTTGAACTGCC
Organism: Elephas maximus indicus; assembly: GCF_024166365.1. Lineage (NCBI taxonomy): Eukaryota > Metazoa > Chordata > Mammalia > Proboscidea > Elephantidae > Elephas > Elephas maximus. The sequence continues at coordinate 71,054,042 of NC_064841.1, read as the reverse complement.
AACATTTGGGTTAGCAGCTGAGCTCTTAACCACTGAGCCACCAGGGGTCCTCTAACAGAACCACACAATGTTAATGATCGAATTTTGCTAAGAACTCCAAAGTTGTCATGTTAGGCTGAATTCAAATTTATTTTCTTTATGTTACTAATTTAGTTTTACACTTATTATATTAGCAATTGTTTCTACTTACAGACATTAAATCTGACAATTAATAGAATACTATTCCTTAAGTTTTATATACAAGGTAGTATTTCTTTTGTGTGCGTGCATGCATGTGTGTGAATTAATCTATTATCATAACCAATGGAGGGGAGGTTCTATATGTATATAATGTCTCTATGTCTGAATTACCGGTATACAGATTTGCGTATACATGTACAAGTATTCGTACACGTTTGAGTCAACTTGTACAAATTATTAATGGTTAAGAGTTCAGTTGCTAATCAAAAGATCTTCAGTTTAAATCCACCAGCCACTCCTTGGAAACCCTGTGGGGGAATTCCACTCTGTCCCACACTCGTTGTGAGTCAGAATCGATTCCATGGCAATGGGTTTTTATACCAAAAAAAAAAAAGTTGCTATCAAGTCACTTTTGACTTATGGTGACCTTGTGTGTTACAGAGTAGAGTTGCTCCATGCAGTTTTCTTTGGCTGTAATTTTTACAGAAGCAGGTTGCCAGGCATTTCATCCACATGCCTCTGGGTGAGTTCAAACCATGAGCCTTTAAGTTAGAAGATAAGCATAAACCATTTGCTCAACCCAGAGACCTTTTTAAAATAGTATATCCATACTACATATACTGTACATATGCTCAGACAAATAGCAAAGAAGAGTTTTAAGAACACTGTTGAATGATTCTTAACTATTAATATTTGACATTTTTGACATTAGCTAACCATTGATAATAATTTTTGATATGTGATAACAATTGACTACTGGTGTTTGTTATCTTTTCAATATTGCTATTCCATTGTTGCTAATGTACATAAAAAAACTCCCAACATTTTTCATATTTTTGAATTATTTTTCTCATAAAGCTTAGTGTTTAGATTCAGAAGCTCAGTATTGGCCATTATTTTTCTAGTCTTAAAAATAACTCCCAAGAGGATGGATTATGTGATTTTTAACGTTAACTTTCTTAAGGAATCATCTCAGAATTTTAAATGTCTTATACACTCTTTTAGTTCAAACTTCATGCAAAAATAATCCTTAACAGTACCTGGACATCTCTCCTTCTAAAACTCAGCAAACTGCCCTCTGGATGCCACCAGAGTTGACAGAGGGTATTTTGTCAGGTACCCTTTTTCACCTCTGGAAATTTAATCCATGATCCCTGTAATTCACATTTAAGATCTTACTTTTGTGGAAGAGAAATACTAAGTTAGAGATGGGGCTGTCAACTCAGGCCTTGTATGCTATCACAGACCAACCGAGAGTTCCTGAAAACACACCTACTGGTATATTTCCTGTGGCTAAGTTGCAAAAACTAACTACAAACAAACAGAAACACAAAGCAAAACAAAAAAAAACCTCATAGTGAAAATCTGTAAAATGTAATTTCACTGTTACTTATTTGAATAGCAAATATGAGGGGAAAGGCAGTCTAAGAAATCACTTTAATTTGGATCAAGAACAGTTCTGCGAAAAGGTCTATCTGTCGAAGCTAATGATAATGAATCTATATTGAGAGCTTATTGTGTGCAGGTCACTGAGTTGAGCACTGTGAATACTTTATTTCATGTAAACCTCACATTAGTCTGTTTAAAACTTAGAGGGGGTATAACACTTGCTCAAGATCACACAAGTAAGAACAAAAGAGATAGAATTGAAATTGGATACTAGGAAGTCATTTCCAAAGTTTCAACATTTGGCCTTGGTCTCTACCTTCCTAGATCTGATGATACTGGCATGTTAATTTATGCTCATCACGTTACATTAATTGCAAGTAGCTTATTTAACCTGAATCTTACGTACAACCACTAAAAATGAACGGTCACAGTTACAACACCGCACTCTGAGTACCAAGTACACCATCTATTATTTTATGATCCCATAGGACAGAAGACTTCATTTTTTATCTACCAGATACTCCATTCCTTTCTTTCTATTTTTTCCAGGAGAGGAATTTACCAAAACCAACCCAAGCTGAAGCAGATTTGCAGAGGTGAGATACGCAAAGCATCCATGTTGTGTGACAGACACAGGCAAATTAGTCGTATCAGGAACAGAGTCAGTTGTTAAGCCTTGGGGCACGTCTAGATACAAACACAAAGCTCTCAGTAAGACTGGCCAGGTGGCTGCACAGTAATGGCTAGTTATCACTTACTGACCAGACACTCACAACTACCATCCTCTTACCTCAATAATTTTTTTTTTTTTGTAGTGTTTTGAATTGGATTGTGTCCCCTCAAAGGATATGTTGAAGTCCTAACCCTTGTACCTGTGATAGTGACCTTGTTTGGAGATAGGTTTTGCTTTGAAGATTGTATTTGCTGAGTTTAGGAGATCGTACTGGAGTAGAGTGAAAAACACTGGTGGCGTAGTGGTTAAGGTTTTGGCTGCTCACCAAAATGTCGGCGCTTTGAATCCACCGGGTGCTCCTTGGAAACCCTATGGGGCAGTTCTACTTTGTCTTGCAGGGTCGTTATGAGTCAGAATCAGCTTGACAGCAATGGTTTTTGGACTGGAGTGGGGTGGGTGCTAGTTCCTTTTGAATGCTGTCTTATAAAAGTACAGAACAGACACAGTCACACAGGGGGAAGAGAGAGGCCATGTGGAAATGCATCGAAATGCCAAGGAGCATGAAGAAGTGCCGGGGGCTAACAGGAGACAAGAGGCAAGGAAGGAAATCCCCCTACCCACCCATCCCAATACCAGGAGCTGGAAGAGACAAGGAAGGAAATCCCCGTACCCACTCATCCCAAGCAGACAGAGCGATTACCGTCTGGAATTTTATCTACAGAATGTGAGACAATAAATTTCTCTTCTTTAAAGCCACCCACCTTGTGGTATTCTGTTAAAGTAGCCCTACAAAGCTAAGACAATAAGTCAACTTTGCATCTGAACAGATATTTACAAATGAACTCTTGTCATTGTTTTGATTTCCTCATCCAGTCACTGGAGCCCTGTTGACGCAGTGACTAAGTGCTAAGGCTGCTGACAGTTCAAATCCACCCACTGCTCCTTGGAAACTCTATGGGGCAGTTCTACTCTGTTCTACAGGGTTGCTATGACCCGGAGTCAACTCGATGGCACTGTTTTTTTTTTTTTGGTGGTATGACTGAGGGCAGTGGTTTTTTTTTTTTTTTTTTTTTTGCTGGCGATGATGTGGAAATCACTCTTAAGTCCTAGAAAAACCAAAAAAACAAACCTGTTGCTGTTGAGGCAATTCAGGCTCATAGTGACTCTATAGGACAGAGTAGAACTGCCTCATAGGGTTTCCAAGGAGCAGTGGGTGGATTTGAACTGCTGACCTTTTGGTCAGTAGTCGAGCTCTTAACCACAGATCCCGGGGCCTCCCAGAGTTCTTTGCCATGTGGTGCTTTTCCAACCTGGTGCTTATTTCATCACACCTGCATGGAGATCTAGATGGAGTCTTGTATTCTATAACCTCATCTCTGAGGTGGCATTATATCCCTTTTAACATATTCTATTGGTTAGAAGAAAGTCATAGGTCCTGCCGGCATTTAAGGGGAGGAGATTTATACAAAAACACAAACACCCGGAGGTGGGAATTATTGAGCATCCTTCAGAGTCTATCTACCACACCTATATATTTGGATATATGGTTGATCCTCGTAGACAAATTTCATGTTTGCAAATTCACTTCCTCACTAAAATTTATTTGTAACTTCAAAACCAATACTCATGTTTTTTTTTTTTTCTGCTCATTTGAAGCCAGGTATAGAGTGGTGAAAAGTTTCAATTAACTGACATGCATGTTCTTAGCTGAGGTTGAACAAAACGAATCTCTGCCTTATTGTTTCAGCTTTTTTTAAAAAAAATTTTTATTGTGCTTTAAGTGAAAGTTTACAAGTCAGTCTCACATAAAAATTTAAACACACCTTGCTATATACACTTAATTGCTCTCCCCCTGATGAGACAGCACATTCCTTCCCTCCACTCTGTCTTTTCGTGTCCATACGGCCAGCTTCCGACCCCCTCCGCCCTCCCATCTCCTCTCCAGACAACTCTTAAACTGTGAGCAGTATTTTTCTGTAGTCTATTTGTGCCGTGATTTTTGTGCTTTTGGTTGGTGATTTCGCTGGTTTCAATGCCTCCCAAGCATACTGCTGAAGTGCTGTTTAGTGTTCCTAAGCATAAGAAGTCTATGATGTGCCTTATGGGGAAATACATGTGTTACATTGTGTTGGCGAAGAATATTGAATAAACCACGAACTGCCTGAAGAATGAACAAATCTGTTCTGAAAGAAGTATAACCAGAATGCTCCTTAGAAGCATGGATAATAAGACTTCATCTCACATGCTTCAAACATGTTATTAGGAGGGACCAGTCCCTGTAGAAGGATATCATGCTTGGTAAAGTAGAGGATCAGCAAAAAAGAGGAAGACTCTCAATGAGATGCAATGACACGGTGGCTGCAACAATGGGCTCAAGCACAGCAATGGTTGTGAGGATGACACAGGTACCAGGCAGTGTTTTGTCCTGTTGTGCATGCAGTAGCTAGGAATTGGAACCGACTCAGTGGCACCTAACAACTGATAAGCTTCACTCAAGTATGAGTTCTAGTGTTGCTGGCCATGAGTTCAATGCTAATAAATCAATAACATATATTAAATAAGATGTCTTTAAACAGAAATGGAGCCCCGATGGTAGAGTGGTTAAGAGCTATGGCTGCTAACCAAAAGATTGGCAGTTTGAATCCACCAGCCACTCCTTGGAAATCCTATGAGGCAATTCTGCTCTGTTCTATAGGATCACTATGAGTTGGAATCAACTTGATGGCAACAGGTTTTTTAAACAGAAATACACGTAAAACAAGGTTATGTATTGATCACTTGATAAACACATTGAGACCAGAGGCTTACAGAAACCTAACCCAGTATTGCCTCTAGGGCAATGGCTCAGTGTTTGCTAATTCAGTGTTCCTGGTGACTTTATACAACACAACTACTGCAAATAATGAGAAGCAACCATAGCTTCTCATAGACTGTAAAATAGCATGCTGTTGTTGTTAGGTGTTGTCAAGTCAGTTCTGACCCATTGCCACCCTATGTGCAACAGAATGAAACACTGCCTGGTCCTGAGCCATCCTCACAATCATTGCTATATTTGAGCCCATTGTTGCAGCCACCATGTCAGTCCATCTCCTTGAAGGTCTTCCTTCTTTTCACCAGCTGTAACTCCACACTATAATTTTATTCTAAAATCTAAATCTGAGAGAAAGTGAGTCAGTGGTGCTCACTTCGACACATTGATTTTAGCAGTTAACATGTACCCTCAACTTCTAGTCAGCTAGAATGTCTTTATCAGTTGTTAACACATTAGAATACTACCATAGTCACGAACAAGGTAGATAAGGGCCCCTCTTTCGTGGAATTTGCTGTCCAGTGACAGCAGCTTGTGTTGGTGGAATGCTGACCATGTTCCAGGCAAACTACTAATGACTACAAATTTATGAGATGGAATTTTGGTTTCCCAAGACCTACACATGGCAAGGAAACTTTAGCTAAACTTATTGTAGGTAAATCTGAACTAGGTCTACTGGACAGAGAGAAGAGTTTATAAGACTCATCGGGACTGCCTTGGAATTGTGGGTGTTTTGCCAAAACATTTATGAGGCTTATATCGGGCAAAGTCTAGCTTACAAGAAAGTTAAAAACAAAAACAAAAAAACACCCAACTTTGGCCTTTTTTTTTTTTTATGACTTAATTAATTATGGAAACCTTTGATACATCTTTGAGGAAGAAATGGCTTTTTAAAAAATTAAAAATATTACGAATTCTCTCTCCAAAAAACATTATTGAAATATCATCCGGCAGAAAAGGCCTGACAGACGTGATTCACACACAGTGTGCTTTGAAAGACGTAATTTCAATGATTAAACCTCATCTTCAGATGGCAAAACTAAAGTATCAGGGGTAAGTGGCATTCTTCCCAGGGTCATACAGCTAGAAGGTGTTGGATAGGGATTCAAACCCCAGCAGGTGGCTTTAGAGCTCATGCTGTTTAACTTTATATTAAAGATTACATCCATTTACATACAAACGTTATTCTTTCTCTCTGGAAACTAGTCTTGTTTTTCAAAACCCAGCCCAGTTGTTAGCTACCATGAAAACATTCATGACACACTAGGTGGAGTCAATCACACAATCCTATAGGCGCTGCGTGCAATCCCTGGCCCTACTCAAAGCCAAATCAGACCCATTGCCATCCAGTGGTTTCAGACTTGCCACAATCCTGTAGGACACAGTAGAATTGCCCCATAGGGTTTCCAATGCTGTAAATTTTTTATGGAAGCAAACTGCCACATCTTTCTCCCACGGAGCAGCTGGTAGTTTCAAACTGCTGGCCGTTCAGATAGCAGCGAAAGCGCTCTAACCACTGTGCAACCAGGACTCCCTCAAATAGAGTCAATCACACCATCCTGTAGGTGCTTCCCACAATCCCTGGGCTCTATCACATTCTAATTCAGTATGTGAGATTATACTGTTTGTCTCTCCTGGAGAACTGTTTATTAACTGGAGCTCAACTGTGTCTTTGGTGTTCTGTAATCCCTAGCAAACAATTTAGTGCTTTGTGTATCCAGGTCCCAACCCCAAAACCCATTGCTGTTGATTAGGACTCATAATGACCCTACAGGACAAAGGGTAACTGCCCCATAGGGTTTCCAAGGAGCAGCTGGTGAATTCAAACTGCCGACCGATTGCTTAGCAGCCAAATGCTTAACCATTGTGCCACCAGGGCATTCAGGTCCCGTTGTCCCCAAATCAGCTCTGACTCATGTATGCCAGAGTAGAATTTTACTCCATAAGGCGTTCAGTGACTGGCATATACATGTTGTATACCTTTTGTTGGTGCCAACTCATAGCGACCCTATAGGACACAGTAGAACTGCCCCATAGTGTTTTCTAGGCTGTAATCTTTATGGAAACAGACTCCTACACCCTTCCTTTGTGCAGTGGCTGGTGGGTTCGAACTGCTGGCCTTTTAGTTAGCAGCTAAGCACTTAACCATTGCTCCAGCAGGGCTCCTTGATACATACATATATACATACATACACACATATAGAAACCCTGGTGGCATAGTGGTTAAGTGCTACAGCTGCTAACCAAGAGGTCTGCAGTTCGAATCTACCAGGCACTCCTTGGAAACTCTATTGGGCAGTTCTACTCTGTCCTATAGGGTCACTATGAATTGGAATTGACTTGCTGGCAGTGGGTTTTTATACACACACACACACACACACACACACACACACACATAAACGCTGGAGGTGTAGTGGTTAAGTGTTAAGGCTGCTAACTTAAGGTTGGCAGTTCCAATCTACCAGTCGTTCCTTGGAAACTCTATGGGGCACTTCTACTCTGTCCTATAGGGTCACTGTGAGTCGAAATCGACTCGACATCAATGGGTTTGTTTTGTGTTTGTATGTGTGTGTGTGTGTATATATATATATCCACTCAAATCACCCAAATTTGGTTAGCAGCCAAACCTAATAACCATTTACACTACCCAGGGATTCCCCTTTGTTTATACAAAAGGAAAAACAAACCCATTGCAGTTGTCAATTCCTACTCATAGTGACCCCATATGTTACAGAGTAGAACTGCTCCAGAGAGCTTTCTTGGCTGCAATTTTCGGGCAACAGATCACCAAGCCTTTCTTTTGCATCAACACTGGGTGGGTTCAAAACACTAACCTTTAGGTTAGTAAAAAAAAAAAACAAAAAAAACCCAGTGCGGTCTAGTTGATTCCGACTCATAGCGACCCTATAGGACAGAGTAGAACTGCCCCACAGGTTAGTAGTCAAACACAAATGGTTTGTACCACCCAGCAACCTTCTTTGTGCATAGGAGGAAATTGGTCCTGGCGCCTTTCAAGTTGTACCAAAGGTAGTCGATATGCATTGATGAAAAAGTGGCTTCTCCGGCCTAGGGAATGTACCATCGCAGTAATTGAAACAGGCGTGTGGCCTTGGGGGCTTCATATTGACTGCATTTTCTTCACAGAATTCTGAGGCTTAGCAACTTGGCCTGGTCTTAATTCTTTAGGAGGCTGGAGAATAAAATTAAATCAGCGCTCCACTTTTCCAGTGGAGTAAAGAGGGTTTTATTGTATTTCCCAGACCATTGTCACACTACTTATCCCTTCTAAAATGAATCTGTTCTGGAAAAGAATGGATTAGAGGTCTCCGTGGAGGAATACAATGGGTGATATTTTGAAATAATTGTAAAGCAAAACAGATAATCATGTTTTCAAGCTCTTTGAAATATATATGTAAAATCTTATGTGCCTGAGGTTGAATGAAAGGATAGTTATAGTCACTACCCAGTAATGTCACAATTACAGATAGCATTGTGTGTACGTGTTCTCTATTATAAAATCAGAAAGGGAAGAAAAAAACAAAGATTAGAGTTATTTTTATAATTTGATTTGCTTCAGTCATCTTTTGAGTTACCTTTTCATAAAATGAGATACTGTATTATTCCTTTTTGGAAAGTAGAATGGTGCATGTAAAAAGAATTTTTCTTTTTTTTTTTAATCAATGCTGACAAGGGTATTATACTGAAAAACAAACACAACAACAACAAAAAAGAAAACAGGAACCAAAACAGGAATATAAGCAGATTAGGGGCTGAGGACAGACAAATGAAAAGGACCTGATTGAAATTATGAGTTGCCAGAGAAATTTCTGTTGACTTTTTATGTTTTCAGAGGTACCTCTATTAGCTTCCAAAAATTCAGCTGTTTACAGTGATTGATAAGTTCCCTTGCTTTTAAGCTTATTCACATCCATTAGTTCTGCTTCTTTCCCCTGTTAAAAATCTGAAGCTGTCAGACTGAAGTAGCAAGATCAGCTAATGTTCTCCCCAGATTTGAAGCATGTCCCCAGGGGGGGCAAAAGTATTCTAAATTGCAAAGAAATGGCTTTTTAAATGCTGGCTGTTGACACTGGTCACTCCATTTACTCTATGGGAAATGTGGAAATAGATATAAGGCAATTATAGGAACGGTGCTTAACAGGCTTTTGATGATCGGCTTCCTCTAAATATTTCATTTTTAGAGCAAATAAAATCAGATCTTTGAAATTCATAATTTCATATATAACTTTTATTTTAAAATAGCACACAGCTATATTTTTCAAGTTGTTTAAATTACTTTCTGGTTTTAACCTCAAATTTCCTGATGGTTCTGTACTTCATTCCCTCTAGATTTGATTATTATCTTGGAAACTTTTTAATTTTTTTTTCTTTTTCCTTTCTGTTGTAATTTTTTTACAGTGTCTGCCTCATCACATATAGGTATATTTTGTATGAGCAAAGAGGAGAAACATTGGAGGAGTAAATCACTTCTCGTACATAAATTCCTAAAAAACACTGAACATTAAAAGTGATTGCCAGTGTTAGCTTCTACAGGGCATATAACCCAGGAGGCCTCCTCATGGTGATATAAACAAATCACATTATCCAAAGCTTCGTCCTCAGAATATTATTATATAAATTAAATCAGACTTAAAAAAAAAAGATGACCTTGGAAAGCAACACCCACCAAAAAAGCAAAAGGGGGGAGTGTAACCTGATGGATACATGTGTCTAAGGAGGAGACGCCAATACACTTATTGACTCATTGAGTGTGGAAGAAGACGGGTGGTTAACTGAGTAAGTGTGACACTCGGGACATTTTCAAACCAGGGGCAAATCTGTGCCATGCCCTACACGTCACTATTCGTCCGTGGTGTTCCTGCTCTCCCTTATCTTCTTCCATTCTCGTGTTATCCCAGTTCCCTCACTCTTCCTTCCCTAGTACTCTGAGACCCTACAGGCTCTTGTGCTTGGGTGATTAATTTAACCCTTGGAACAGATTGGAAATATAAAGCTGTAGCGTAGAGGCAGAGTCTCTGGGTGGTACAAAGGGTTAAGTGTTAACTACTAGCCAAGAGGTTTGAACCTGCCCAAAGGCACCTCTGAAGAGAGGCCTGGCAATCTGTTTCCAAAAGGTCACAACCTTGTAAAGCCTGTGCAGCACAGTCCTGCTCTGCATACACGGGGTCGCCATGAGTCAGAATAGACTGTACAGCACCTAACAACAATAACAACAACAGTGTGGCGGGAAGGGTAGTAAAGGAGGAGAAGGTATGCGAAGATGGCTGAGGGCACAATCGTATACGTGGATGCTGCCTCCAGAGGCTGCTGTTCTGTTAACTACCTTCAGGTTGACTCCAATTTGTGGCAACCCCATGAACAACAGAAAAAAATGGCCCTTGACCGCTGTGATCCACAGAGATTTCACTGGCTGATTCTCAAAAGCAGACTGCCCAGCATTTCTCTCCAGTCTATTTTTAGTCTGCAAGCGTCCCTGAAACCTGTTCAATATCATAGCAACAGGGAAGCCTCCACTGACAGACAGGAGGTGGCTGCAAATGAGGGGCATTGGCCAGGAATAAAACCTAGGTCTCCCTCTTGGAAGATGAGACTTCCACCACTGGCCAGCCACTGCCTGCTCTCCAAAGGCTACCAGTTGTGGTTGAGTCAGTTCTGACTCATGTTGACCCCATGTGTGTCAGAGTAGAACTGTGCTTCATAGGATTTTCTACGGCTAATTTTTGGGAAGTAAATCATCAGTCCTTTCTTCCAAGGCACCTCTCCATGGACTTGAACCTCCAACCTTTCAGTGGAACATGTTAACCATTTGCCCCACCCAGAGGCTTCCAAAATGCTACTTTGTGCTACATACACAAAAGATGTCCCTAGGGATGACAAAAGTATTTTAAATTTCATAGAAAGATTATACTAATTAAGTAAATTAACGTAATGTGTTCTATACATATGTCGCTACATCAACCAATGGAGAGAAAGATAAACATTACACAATTTAGTTACGTTGGTCAGGGGGAGGCTTAAGTTACTCTGAAGAAGTGATATCTTAGATCTTAGCACATTCCCAAAGAAAACACAGAAGTGAACCAAGTGAAGATGTGGGATTTGTAGAGAAGGGTATTCCAAGAAAAGGGAATAGCATATGTGAACACACAGAAGCAAGGATGAACACAACTAGTTTGAAAAAGTAAAAAAAGTTCAAAATGGAATAGAAAGCATATATGAGATAAGGCCAGAGAGGTGATTACTGAGGCATATTTAGATCATAGGAACAATTCTGGATTGTATCCTTAAATTAATGAGGAGCCAGTAAGAGTTTTAAGGAGGACAATGACATATTGTATTTGCCTTTTTTAAATATCAGTCTGACTTCTTTGAGAAGACTAGGATATAAGAGGGCTAAGCATTTTGCCAGGTGACAGATAAGGATATTGTTTAAGGGGCCCTTGTTGGAAGTGAAGTGATGGGGTGGAGTTAAAAGGAAATAAGATGATGAGTAGTTGAAAGGAACCATGAAAGGATTTTTAAATATACTTATGATGATAGGATGTGGTGACTGAGTGGGAGTTGAGGGATGAGGCATAGTCACAGTTGATTTCCAAGTTTCTGACATGAATAATCGATGTCAGTGCCATTTGTTGAGAAAGGAAATTCAATAGTAGGTGGTGGGGTGAGCGTGGATTCATTCTGGACATGCTGAGTTTGATCCATCTGTGAAGTTTTCATGTGGATTTGTAGACTTGGTGATTGAAAATGCCTTTGGAATTCAAAGAAGGAATCTGAGCTGGGAGATGTAAATTTGGAGTCACTTGCACAAAAATGGTAATCAAAACTAGGACAGTAGGTGAGATTCCAAAGCAAGGTAGTGCACAGTCAAAAGAAACGAAATCCTAATATCAACATTAAATATTTAAATGGCCGGGGCAGACTAATATTTCGGGCCAAGAAGGACAAAAAGAGAACATATTTACCTTCCCATATGAAATAGAAACCAAACAAACAAACAAAAACAGAATATTTAAATAATAGTTTGCAAGACACTGGGCACTAGGTGACCAAGGACAGTGAGACAGGAAAAACCATGCAAATTGAGCCTCATGATTGCCACAGCTTATCTAAGATCAGGAACGGAACAAAGATGTCTGTTCTCACCACATGGTACTGAAAGTTCTAGTCACAGCAACAGGAGGTAGAAAAGAAACAAAAAGCATCCAGATGGGTCAGGAAGAAGTAAATTGTTTATACCTACACACAGTATAGAAAATCTGGTGTGATCTTCCAAAAGTTACTAGAACTAATGCATGATTTCAACAAGGTTGTAAGATACAAGCTTAATATACAAAGATCAATTATATTTTCAAATAATAGCAATGAATAATCTGATATTGAAATTAAAAAAAAACTAAAGATACTTAAAATAGCAACAAAAATATCAAATACTTAGGGATAAATCTGACGAAATATGTGAGGCCACGACAGTTAAAATTACAAAACATCGCAGGGAGAAATTAAAGATGTTCTAAATGAATGCACAAATATATATTGCCAACTCTCCCCAAATTGATCTTTATTTTAAATGTAATCCCAATCAGAATCCCAGCAAGCTTTATCGTAGAAACTGACAAGGTGAATCTAAAATCTATATGGAAATACAAAACACATATAATAGCCAATGTAAGAGGCATACAAGTTTTTCAATAAGAACAAAATTGGGAATAAGTTTAATTTTAAAACAGATTTTGTCACTAAGAAAAATAAATCAGTCAATGGGAAAAAGTTAAGTCCCCAAATAGGCCCAATACAGAAAGGCAACTAATTTTTTACAAAAGGCAAAGGAAATTTTGTAGGAAAGGATTGTCTTTTCAGCATATGGTACTTTAACAATTGGATATCCATTGTAAAAAATGAATAAATAAATAACTTTGATCCATACCTATCACCATTTACAAAAATTAACTCAAAGTGGATAATAAATAATCCTAAATATAATACCTTAAACTATAAAACTGTTAGCAGAAAACATAAAATATCTTTGTGAACTTAGTTAAGTAAACATTTCTCAGATGCAGCACCCAATAAATAAATAAAAGGTCCGTGCTCAAGAACTAACTGATAAATTCAACTTGATCAAAATTAAAATAAAATAAAAAACTTCTCTTCCAAACTCACTCTTAAGAGGATTGAAAGTCAAGCCACAGCTTGCAAGAAAATATTTGGAAAACATATATTTAATATAGGATTTGCAACCATAATCTTAAAGGACTCTTAAAACTCAATATTAAGAAAACAACAAACTTGATATATAATGGACAAAAATTTAAATAGACACTTCACCAAACAAGGCATTGGATTGTAGACATGCATATGAAAAATGCCCAATTTCATTACTCATCAGAAAATTGCAACTTAAAACCACCACGAGATGTTGTTGTTTTTGTTGTTAGGTGCCGTGAAGTCATTTCCAACTCATAGTGACCCTATGTACAAAACACTGCCTGTCCTGCGCCATTCTGACCATCACTGGTATGTGTGAGCCCGTTGTTGCAGCAACTGTGTCAATTCATCTGATTAAGGGTCTTCTTTTGCTGACCTTCTACTTTCTTTTACTCTACTTTACCAAGCATGATGTCCTCTAGGGACTGGTCCTGCCTGATAATATGTCCAAAGTATGTGAGACAAAATTTTTCCATCCTTGCTTCTAACAAGCAATCTGGCTGTACTTATTCCAAGACAGACTTGTTCTTTCTTTTGGCAGTCCACTCTATAATCAACATCCTTCATCGATACTGCACACAACTCAAAGGCATCAATTCTTCCTCAGTCTTCCTTATTCATTGTCCAGCTTTCACGTGCATATGAGGAGATTGAAAATGCCATGGCTTGGATCAGACCATGAGATAACCCAAAACCCACTGCCGTCGAGTCGATTCTGACTCATAGGCACTATTAAAATGATTAAAATTAAAAAGCTGGTCATACCAAGTGTTGAGGGGGATGTAAAGAAACTGGAGCTCTTATATCCTGCTGTTAGGGATGTAAAATGAATGGCTCAATCACTCTAAAAAACAGTTTGGCAGTTTCTTTAAAAGATAAGTATACGTCTACCACGTGATCTAGCCATATGATCTAGGTGTTGACCCAAGAGAAGTAAAAGCATATGTCCGTGAAAAGCCTTACACACAAATATTCATAGCAGCATTACGTAACAATAGCCATAACATGAAAACAAGTCTAATACCCGTCATCAGGCGAATGGGTAAACAAATCTTGGTACAATGGAATATCGTTCAACCCAGATACATCTCAAAATAAATCTACTGAAAGAACTCAAAAAAATAAAAAATAGAGTGTATACTGTATGATTCTATTTATATAAAAATCTAGTAAATGTAAACTAATACATAATGAGAGAAAGAAGATCACTTTATGAACTAGGGGATGGAGGGAAAGAGATGGGGGAGAGAGACAGTTTACAAAAGAGCTCCAGGAAACTTCTTGGGGTGATGGATAGATATGTCAACTGTCTTGATTGTGGCAGTGGTTTCAGGATATGCGCATATGTGAAAACATATCAAATTGAATATTTAAAATACGTAGAATTTATTGTGTCAATTATACTTCAATAAAGTTGGTTAAAAAAAAAGGCTCCTATATAAACAAGTTAATAATTCTTTATTATACCTTAAAAAAAATTCTGGCAAATGAGGCCGAGAAAAGGGACAGACTGATAAAATACAAAGAGTATGAGCTATAACAAAAGCCAAGAGCAGAGGCCAGGCAACTATTTTTAATGCTATTTACAAGTGAGGTGAGAAAATTTACTTTCCATTGGATTCAAAAGTAATATGCTGAACTTAGTTGAATGATTAAGGCATAAGATAGATAACAACAGGTTGAGAAGTGGTGAAACAGCGGTAGCAAGCCTGGGCAATTTTAGAGATTTGGCTATTACGGGAAAGAGGAAGAAAGAGAAGGAGAGATAGACAGGGAACGGAAGGGAAGGAAGGAGAAGGGTAAGAGAGGGAAGGAGAGGGAAGCAAAAGGGAAGTTAATAACTGAGGGATAAAATATTCTTGTTTTTAAGATGTTTGAGCCTTCAGCGTATTTAAAGAGTGTTGAAAAGGATCCAATGGAGAGAGAAAAACAGAAAAAGGATAGGATGAAAGGCTTGAGTAGAGCGATATATTTTCATCAAGAAGCAGGATAAAAGCAGATAGGTTTGAATGTTGGATCATAGCAGTGGGACATTAAGGGAGTCTGTTTTTCATGGCTTCTTTTTTTCTCTTTGAAGTAGGAGGAAAGATTTGTTGAGATTTAAGGGGTTGAGTAGAGCAGTCGGGATTTCAATGAGTAGAAATTATTTGAAATAATCTTCAGAGAGTGGGGCAGGCAATATAGCATAGTGGTTTAGACCTGAGTCTCTGGAATTACGGGGATGTGGATTTGAATCCTAGCTACCCCACTTAACAGTGGGACTGTGAACAAGTAATTAAGCCTAGTTAAATCTCCATGTCTTCATCTCTAAATCAAGACGATGACCCACTTATCATAGGGTTCTTGGGAAAATTAAATAATACTTCCCCTAAACTCTTGTCACAGGGGCTAACACTTAGTGAGTCCTGAACAAATTGTACCCATGATAATTACTATCATAAAGGAGACTGGAGTAATCCAGGAGTCAGGCTCATTACACCATTACTCCATGTGAAGAAAAGTTCCCAAAAGATTCAATACTAGAATGGGGCAGAATCCCTTAGAGAAGTGTCTTTTGAAATAGAGATTCACCTTACTGGACTAACCCGTGGAGACCCTCCCTCAAAAAGAATGTTGGTTTCAATGCTAGAAAGCCAAAATCAATGGAAATACTTACCACTGACATAAAGTCGGCCCTCCACATCCATGGGTTACACATCTGTGGAGTCAACCAACAGTGGGTCAAAAATATTTGGGGGGGAAAAAAAAGTTCCAGAAAGCAAAACTTGAATTCTGCTCGCCGAGTACTGTGCTGAGTCCATGGGAATGAGATGATGTGTAGGGCTCCCTGCTAGTCTCCCAACATTTCACAGATCCTCAGTCTGTCTCCAGCACTCATTGTTTGAGCATTGTTCACCTCTGGTCTTGTCATTATTCCCTAAACAATACAGTACTGTACAAGAACTATTTACACAGCATTTACATGGTACTAGGTATTATAAGTCATCTAATCGACTCGATGGCAATGGGTTTTTTTTTGTTTTTTTTTAGTTGTTGTTACGCGCTGTCGAGTCGGCTCCGACTCATAGCGACCCTATGCACAACAGAATGAAACGCTTCCTGGTCCTGAGCCATCCTTACAATCGTTGTTATGCTTGAGTTTATTGTTGCAGCCACTGTGTCAATCCACCTCATTGAGGGTCTTCCTCTTTTCCGCTGACCCTGTACTCTGCCAAGCATGATGTCCTTCTCCAGGGGCTGATCCCTCCTGACAACACGCCCAGAGTAGGTAAGATGCAGTCTCACCATCCTTGCCTCTAAGGAGCATTCTGGTTGTACTTCCAAGACAGATTTGTTTGTTCTTCTGGCAGTCCATGGTATATTGAATATTCTTCACCATCACCATAATTGAAAGGCATCAACTCTTCTTTGGTCTTCCTTATTCATTGTCCAGCTTTCACATGCATATGGTGCGATTGAAAATACCATGGCTTGGGTCAGGCGCAACATAGTCTTCAAGGTGACATATTTGCTCTTCAACACTTTAAACAGGTCCTTTGCAGCAGATTTACCCAATGCAATGAGTCTTTTGATTTCTTGACTGCTGCTTCCATGGCTGTTGATCATGGATCCAAGTAAAATGATACTTGACAACTTCAATCTTTTCTCCATTTATCATGATGTTGCTCATTGGTCCAGTTGTGAGGATTTTTGTTTTCTTTATGTTGAGGTGCAATCAATACTGAAGGCTGTGGTCTTTGATCTTTATTAGTAAGTGCTTCAGGTCCTCTTCACTTTCAGCAAGCAAGGTTGTGTCATCTGCATAATGCAGGTTGTTAATGAGTCCTCCAATCCTGATGACCTGTTCTTCTTCATATAGTCCAGCTTCTTGGATTATTTGCTCAGCACAGATTGAATAGGTATGGTGAAAGAATACAACCCTGACGCACACCTTTCCTGACTTTAAACCAATCAATATCCCCTTGTTCTGTCCTAACAACTTCCTCTTGAACTATGTAAAGGTTCCTCATGAGCACAATTAAATGTCCTGGAATTCCTGTTCTTTTAACGTTATCCATAATTTGTGACAATCCATACAGTCAAATGCCTTTGCATAGTCAATAAAACACAGGCAAACATCCTTCTGGTATTCTCTGCTTTCAACCAGGATCGATCTGACATCAGCAATGATATCTCTGGTTCCATATCCTCTTCTGAAACCAACCTGAATTTCTGGCAGTTCCCTGTTGATATACTGCTGCAGCCATTTTTGAATGATCTACAAAATTTTGCTTGTGTGTGATATCAATGATATTGTTCCATAATTTCCACATTCGGTCTAGAGATGATTTAAAGTATACAGGAGGATATGTCTAGGTTATACGTAAGCACTACACCATTTTATATAAGGGACTTGAGCATCCGGCATCCTGGAACCAATCCCCAGTGGATACTGAAGTAGGACCCTACCTCTCTTCTTTCCTAATGGTTCTCAGGAACTCAAAACATACGTAAAATCCCAGGTAAGGCCTAAAGCCATAAATTACAAGCAATATTCACAGAGCTTAAGTTACTACTACAGTCTGCCATTATTCAATCATTGACTACAAAAATGAAAGCCTTCAAAAGGGGTAAAAAATTAGTTTTCATTTAGATGACAAAGATGTATGATGTAAAATTTTAATGACAGGCAATTTTAATTTTGTTATTTCAATTTATAAATTATTGCTTGTGGAAAATTCCCAGTTACTAAAATGATAAATAATATATGTTCTCAGTTTTTATAATTGAAATATTAACTGTTATCCTGGCCTATTTATTTTCAGTGGCACTTATGAAAGAATGAGTCCCTAATGGCTTCTTCCAAATAAAACATTGGAGGAGTAGGAAGATTAGATGAGCTCTTTCTATGGATGAGTTAAAGCTGAAGTCCTCAAAGAATTTCAATACATGTGTCAGGCATTATAGACCAAGGAAAAGACCAAGAGGAACTTCTAATATTCTCACACTTCAATCATGTTTTTTTGCTGTTTTGTTCTTTCTTGGTTCTCCACTGTGATTGGCTGAAAACCCTTGATACCAAGAAACAAAAACAACAGCAAACAAAAGTATGTACTTGTTTTGGGAGAGAAAGAGCCCAGATGTCTTGTTCACTACTGAATTCCAAGAATTTGGCACAAACCTTTAAGTGTATGTTAATGTTCCATAAACGATTGTGGATTGAATGGATGAATGAATAAATAAGTGAAATGATACAAGCATCTGTCTGTAGGACAAACTGTGACATATAAATAAAAAGACAACAGAGGACAAATTGGACTGAGATTTGGGGATCACTTTTTTTCAGTCAACGAATGCTTAATGAGCATCTACTACTTGCCAGGTATGGTTCTTGGCTGTGGGACACTGAAGTAGCAGAGCGAACTCCTAGTTGCTGTGGAAGCTCATTACCATGGTTGAGAAGTGGCGTGGGATAAATCGGAGCTTATATTATCCTTCGAAAGAGCCCTCAGGGCAAAGTAGTTAAGTGCTCAGCTGCTAACTGAAAGGTTTGTAAACTCAACCCCCCAGCCGCTCTGCGGGAGAAAGATGTGGCAGTCAGCTTCTGTACAGGTTTGCAGCCTTGGAAACCTTATGGTGGCAGTTTCCCTCTGTCTGATAGGGTCACTGAGTCGGAATCAACTTGAAGGCAACGGGTGTGGTTTGGTGGTTTTACCCTGTGTTTCTAACGATGCAGTGGAAGTGGAGAGACCTAGGAAAAAAGCAAGGGAAACCAGTTGGTTTAAAATACACTTTATGCTCTCCTTTCATGGAAAGAGCAGACAAAGGTCACATTTCTGAAAGTAGGCACTGAGAGAGTCACTTGTCCTTTATTCACTGCCCCAAGAGTGTCACAAGTCCCTTCCTAAGCAGATAGGGAAAGAGTGACCTTTAGTATATCTACCTCTGAGGAAGCTTCTTTTGTCCATCTTTGTCAAGGCACAGTCAGGATGAATATACACCTGATGTGTTCAGCTGGGAAAGTGCCACAGAACGTAGCACTCCTCTGTGCCAATTGATTATTGAACATGTTCTAAACTGAAGCCTCAATCCAGAGGACTAAGCTGCACAATGGTGAAAAAAGTCTATGGAAATTCTGTAACGAAAGTACCACACTGTGATCCTCTTACCGAATCTGAAGAACCATCTATCTGAAAAGATACATTTGTGTTAAAGATACATCTGTATAAAAAAGACAGTCCTTTCAAATAGAAGCGCAGCTGTATTGTTAGATGTTATTCTGTCTGCGATAGCTTCATTTACAGGCAAGTTTCTTATCAGCTGTTGTTAGCTTATTATGATTGTCTAGCTCGATGTGCAGAAGTGACCAGGCGATCAAATAAGTCCCATAGCATTAACTGTCATTACAGACTATTAAGTCATACTGAACAGGAGGTGTCTTTTGAAAATTATTTGGAATGATAGATTCTATTTTGATTTAGGGCAAAAAGTTGAAATACAAGCAGTTAAATTGATTTTTAATGAGATTTGACAGGCAAAGTAAGTAGTGCCTAGGGTACAGAATTGTTAATTCTGGAAATGGTTCCCATCGTGTGCTCTTATTTTAAAATCCATGTACTTATTTTAGGAATAAAAATTTCCCTTCACATTTTCAGGCATCTATCTTGAAAAATTACTTTTTTCTGTCAGATTTAATTTGTATTGAAGTATTTACTGATTTAACATTTTTTACACAATTATTTTCTCTTTTCAAATGCTCCATGCCTGAATTTAAAAAAACAAAATATTTTTGTGTGTATAATTCATATATTTACATTAGCTCATTTTTTCTGTGGTTGGCATTTGATTTCAGGATTATTTTTTATAATCTAAATATTTTTGGTATGTAAGCAAGAAGAAGTTGGACACCAACCAATGAGCGCCTGAGGATACTGAGAAGATGTTAACAGAAACAGTGGTTAGGCTCAAATGTCTTTGCAGTCACTAGATAATACAACTGAATAAATGGGTTGGATGTGAGGAAATTGGGAGGATAGGGTCTGTGGTTGACCAGAGACCACAAGCACTATCTGGTCGTTCACCAGACTCAGAAGGAAAGAAAGGAAGGCTTCTTGCTTAAGGATCTCCAGCCATCATTTCTTACCCTATTTCCCATTTCCTTTTTTACACCCACCTCATAAATCACCCAAAGGTAGAATTAGACCTGTTAATCTCCTTTTTTTTTTTTTTTTTGGGACCACATATGTAACTTCAAAAAAGGAAAGAAAGAAAGAAAAACAAGACCTGTGGTTTTCGGGGGGATAAAGGGTGAGGGGGAAGGAATGATTTTCATTTTCTGTTAAAATACCTGTGGTGAAAATTATTATGATTATTGACAAGTTAGCTAGGGGTCATTAGGCAAGCTGATTGTTGTATTCTCACATAGTTTTGAGTAAGGTTGACTTGAAAATCCAAGAGGTAGACATTTGGAAATGGCTTTAATCTCTCAGTATTTAAAGTTGAGAGAAAAAAAAAAAAGTGAGAAATTCCAGTGCTTGGACATTCCCCGGCTAATTTCTAGACAAGTTAGTTTTGATAAGTTCATGTCTCAGAGAAGATTTCTTTTTTTTCTTCTTTTCTTGATTTCTGTAAACACTGGTAAAAATGTCCCTGAGAGGACCTGAGGGAAAAAACATTACAACAAACGTGAAGAATTATAGAGACAAGTAAATAGGCATAAGGACAAGAACCTCCAATGCTTTATTTTTTTTTAGCGTTGATTTAATAATCCTTTTCTCTATCAAAACCTATTTTAAAATATGTCTATTTCTAAAAGGTTGGTGCAAAGTTCTTAGTTTTTCTTTACACTAAACACAAAACAAATATAAATAATCGAAGTCATCATACACACTTTTGCACACAAATTCTGTAATATGCATTCCAATAAAAACAAAACAGATATCTTACGTTCTGCCTTAAACATAATAGGCACATTTAACTTTTTAATGAAAAACGATTTGACCTCAAACTGTCTTAAAGATTCATGAAGTAGTATTTTTTAGCCTAAATTACCCAGATAATTTCTAAACCAACTCTTCCCTTTACTGTGCTTACATAGATAGAGCCTGTGATTAATGTAATTTAGCTGATGATCGAACCTGAGACAGTTTCATCTTCCCAATGTTACAGACTGTCATGAAACAAAAATCCACTTCTTCGTTCTCAAATGTACCAAACACAATTTCTGTGGTCTGTTTCCTCTTCTTTTTCTAAAATTGTTTGGAGAACTTCCATAGGACGTAAGTCCTTCAACAAGGAGACCATTTTTGTACCCATATTACAAAAGCGTCTGTGTTTATGAAGGAAATATCTTTCCCTGAATTAAATTTAACCTCTTCAGTGCTTCCATTTAGCCACCTGATAAATCCACTTGAGCTATCTTTTGGGGAGAGAGAGGTACATGGAAGAATAACACTTCCTTTTTGAACAGTTTAATAAAGCTTTGTGAGATTTCAAGATGAAAGATAATGTGTAATGCTGATAGTGCCCTTCAAAACCCTGCATTCATGGATCCAATTACCCTTTCTTGTCATAGTAAAAGCCACAGTGGATGTATTAAATGGGAGTGTGGCTTAAGAATTAAGGCCCAAGAGTCTGGGTATCTGGTTTCTGAGGTTGACTTAACTTCTCTTTTCTTATCTAACTCTGGGTATGCAGCTTAACTTCTTTGCTTCAGTGTCTCCTTCCATAAAATACCTAGCAAATATCTGAGAAATGCTTTTAAAATGACAGTGCAAATTGCCATTTCAAGTCACATTGGAGTTGTCTAGAGAAAAAAAATGATGTGAGTGTTAGAAAAGGGAAATACAATCTTCTGCTTAATTTTAGATTTATCATAAAGTTTTTTCTTTTACTTTTTGGAAGTCACGCGATTTCTAGAAGAGGAATGACATTTTCCAAGCCTTAAAGGTGCTTGTGAAAGAATGCTCTTTCAACTATTCTTCGTTTCTCACCAAAGTTCTGACTCTGGGTTTTCTCCAACTTCCTCACCTCCCTACTTCCCAGTTCTAAGATGAAATGAGTAACTGGAACACTAAATTGTCCCAATTCTGGAATTTTTTTTATCACTGATTTATTCTGTATATTTTTTATGTATTTATTCTTGTTGGACTTTATTTTGTCACATTTGTATATATGATTACTAGCTTTATATAGTCAATTCCTCAAACCTAAAATTGATCATATAGCTATGTGATAATTGATTATGAATTTATAGCATTATCTAATTTTATTTTGCAAAATTCAAGCTGATAGAACCTTATCTTGGGGCAAGGGACAATAGATTAATCCCTAAATGACAATGTTCTAACAGTTTTAATATTAGGCTTAAAATTGACATTTTTCTCAACAAATCAAAGGCATTATTTGGCTACCAAAAAATCCATTCAGTGTCCATTCTTTCATTACTTGTGGTAAATTAAATAGGTTATTGTGAAAATATTCAACATGGATAAATTAAATACAGATTTTAAAAATTAGATCATTTGTCTTAGGATTATGAACCCTAACTTGAACTCACCCTGGTGGCGTAGTGGTTAAGTGCTACGGCTGCTAACCAAAGAGTCAGCAGTTCGAATCCACCAGGCGCTCCTTGGAAACCCTTAGGGCCCTTCTACTCTGTCCTATAGGGTCGCTATGAGTCCGGATCGACTCGGCGGCACTGGGTTTGGTTTTTCTTTTTGGAACTTGAACTCTCTCACAAGGTAAATTTCTTTCTGGCATGAATGATTTGAATATACCATGGATTGCTAGAAAAAACAAACAAATCAGTCTTAGAAGAAATACAACCAGAATGCTCCTTAGAAATGAGAATGACCAATTGGGAAAAAGACATCATGCTTGGTAAAGAACAGGGTCAACAAAAAAGAGAGAAACCGTCAATGAGATGGATAGTCACAACAATGGACTCAAACATGTCAACCATCCTGAAGACGGCATAGGACCAGGCAATGTCTCCTTCTGCTAAGGTCACCATGGGTTGGAGTTGACTCAATGGCAGCAAACAGCAGCAACAACCTACAGTGGTTTCTTACCTAACTCCTTGTTCCAAAGGAAATGTTGGTTAAAAAGAAAAAAAGAATTAGATTTCGCCCTTAGCTTGAATTATACGTGATCATTTATTTAAGTAGCTTCCCTATCGTCCAAGATTAGGCAACTCTGATGAGAAGTTTAGATTGAAAATTCATGAGTAGAAATAACCTCTTAGAGAACTCAGCTAAAATTAACTTTGCTTTTTTTTTTCAAACCAATAAACTATAGCCTCTGCCACTTTGTAGACAGATTATAGCTCATCAGGATGACTAAGAATCACTGTGGAATTGCTCTGTAATAGTTCTGTTGCTGTGCCTATAAATATAACTTCACCAAATGACTTTTCCATTTTGTAACTTCTTGGCTGTGCTTTTCTGTGGCAAACTCAGAGGACCACAGGTATATTGTAAATGACAATTAAAATAGCCTCAGATAAAATTTGGAAAGCCAATGCTAAATTATCAGTTGTGAAAAGGACAAAAATAATAGATTTCTGAATTGCAGGAGTATTTCTAAAAGTCATATTTTGCAATTGATTTTAACTTAACCTCTTCTTTACGTAAATCTAAAAGGCTAAAATCATTTTTTTAGTCGTATTTGTTTTGACTCAGTGGCAACAGTTTTGGTGGTTTGGTTTTTTTAAACTATAGGAAATCGAAAGGATTATTTAGGCAAATCACAGACTTCATTACCTAAATAAATAAACAAAATGGCTGCCATAAGTAGAAAGAGAAAGAAGGCCAAACTGTTAAAAAGAATCAATGAAACAGTTCTTACTAGTTTGTGTTTAACAACAACAACAAAAAAAGGACTAAATTCACATTTTTCCTTTTTTACATTATCATTGTGTATGTATATGCTCATTTCCACATATTTTCCCTTTTCTCTAATATATTATTGCTCTCAAGGTGAGAATCATCTGAAGTGCTTGATAAAAATGGATATTTTACAGGCAATGCAGATTTATTGGTGATGTGGGGTCTAGTAAATTTAACCATCTACAAATTTAGCAAACGTTCCAAGTAATTTTTAGAGGAAATAAATTTAAGGCCAACTACTAGACAAGACAAGAGTATGATGAAAAAAATACAATGAAGCCAATGAATACTTACTTTAAAAACATTTTTCAGAGTAGATACTATGTTATAAAAAAAAAAATTTTTATAGAGAAGTAAGGAATTTTGAACTAGTAGAAAATTAAAAGTAGAACTCTTTGTCTAATATGAAAAGTGAAGTCCACAAAGGTGGTTTTTATAAGGTCCAGGATTAGCACTTAGCCTTCTCCTGTTTAGAAGCTAAAAATGAGGTAGTAATATTATCTGCATAAGGCTGATGTGAGGAAAGCGTCGATTACATACTTGAATTATGTTCGAGTGTATTCAAGTATGTTATTGCCTGTGTAAACAACTGTGTACCATTAAAAACAAACAGTAGAATTTCTGTTTCTGTCTTTACTTCCTTCCTCCTTCCCTCTCTCCCTCCCTCCCTCCCTTTCTTCCTTCCTTCTCCCTCCCAGTCTCCTTTCCTGCAAGAGTACTTGAAAGACAAATAGTGAATATTGATTATCTCGTATTTGTGACATGTATGTGGTTTCAATGGATACAAAAAGATTGTAAGTATTGTCCATTTTACTCAATTTTAGAGCATTTGTGTTCTTTTTTTTTGGTATGTTAGAACTAAATTTCTATAAATTAAAAAAAAAAAATTGCCTTTGAGTCGATTCCGACTCACAGCAACCCTAAAAAGACCCTAATAAATAAAGACCCGAATGAATGCAATTTATTGCTTGAAATGTACTATCTCAGCGCTTTGAGATCTCCTCCAAATTAAGGGTGACCTCTTTCTCTGACTCAGACTACACTTTGAATCTTTTAGTTGTAATAACACGGAAATATCAAGACACCAAGAAAGAAAAATTGTGTTGCTTTTCTCCTTTATTCCACATGAAATGCAGTGCCAAACTATAGTTAGATAACATGTCTGTCTCTTTCAAGCTTGTCTGAAGATGGAAAACTTCAAGGCTAAATTATCCCATTCCTTGTCATTAGCTTGAGAGAGAAAGATTAAAGATGAACAATAATGGTAGATTGTTAATCCTTTATTGGACAAATACTGTGATCTCTTTCGAATGTATAGGATGAGCATCATTATAAATAGCCCTTTAAAAGCTCACTATGTTATGATTAAATTGTCCACTCATCCCTTCCCCAGTCTGAGCATTACAAGGTTTTCACTTCTCTGTCCTGAGAGATTTCCTCCCCTGCTGACCATAGGTAGTGTTAGTGGGGGGGTCTCAGGTTATGCTTGCACATGAAGGATTCTTGTAATTTTGATGTATTAAGGAAATGGAGTGTGTTGGGGAGTACAGGGAAAAATTGTGAAAGACTTTGAAATGGAACAAAAAGATTAAATGATCTGTCCAGCACAATCTTTCAAATTGTCTGTCTCCCATTGTCATTGGGTCATTTTACAGCATTGTAAACTATTAAAAAAAAAAAAAACTAACAATAATTCAATGAATTTCTTCCATAAAAATGTAAATGTGTTGGGTCCAGTGAAATTTAATTGATTATCATCTGAATAGACTTGTTTTACCTACTTATATAGTACTTTAAATTCCCCTTTGAACTAGCTGTAGCGTCTTACATCTTACTGATTCTCCCATTAATTAATGAGTTAAACAAAGTCTTTGATGTTTTCACTTGTATCTGTGTGAGCTTACGATTATTCATTTCTTAAAACATTACTAGCAAGGATGGCAAGACTTCGTCTTACATACTTTGGACATGATATCAGGAGGGATACTTTGGACGTGATATCAGGAGGGATCAGACCCTGGGGAAGGATATCATGCTTGGTAGAGGGTGAGCAAAAAAAAAAAAAAGGAAGACCCTCAAGGAGGTAGACTGACACGGAGGCTGCAACAATGGGCTCAAGTATCACAAAATTGTGAGGATGGGGCAGGACCAGGCAATGTTTTGTTCTGTTGTACACAGAGTCACTATGAGTTAGAACCGACTCAGCAGCACCCAACAACAACCTTCCAGCCAATAAGTACTCCTCTGTTTGCTTTCTACTGAATGGCATAAACTTATCTGAAATTCTGGGCCCTTAGATTTATTATTCATACTAAAGCATGGACATTTTCTAGAAGTTCTCTTGGCAATATCATCTTCTGTGTGAACTTGGCCGCATCAAATCTGTGCTAGTATCTTCTCTGCCCTAACTTAACACTCCAAATCCTATCCTATATCCTCCATCCCCATACCTTTCATCTGGATAAATATGAAGTGTATTTGGTACACACTTAGGATGACCAGTTATTATTCTCAGCATAATTACCTTAACTTGCTTATCACAGAATATTTTTATAGTAAGAAGGGACTCTGGCTTACTTTACATCTGTGGCCTTTTTTATTTTAACCATATGGATAGGATTTCTTCACAAATTTTGTTTTAACAAATCCAATCTCTATCATTTGTAAATACTAATAAATAAAAAGACAAAAAAAAATAAATAAATGTTAATATTAAAAACTTTTTTTTAAAATTTGTGAGTTGACTTAAAAAATGAGTAAACTAAAAGGCATGAGATCAAAAATTTATTATATATTAAAGAATCTGTTGCCTTTGAGTTGATTCTGACACATAGTGACTCTGTAGGACAGAGTAGAACTGTCCCATAGGTTTTCCAAGGAGTGTCTGGTGGATTCATACTGCTGACCTTTTGGTTAGCAGCCAAACTCTTAACCATTGTGCCACCGGGGCTCCTATTTCGTATTAGCTCTGTGATAATAGAAGGAAGGAAACAGAATTTAGCAGAATGGCTATGCATAGAAATTTGGAATTCATAAAAAGTGTAAGCTAAAAGCACTTTACCTGGGGATAGTATGCTTAGTATCTCATGAAGATACCTGTCTTATATGAGAAATCTTGTTTGATAACTCTTAAAGGATTGTTTTTCTTTTTGAAAGTTCTTTCTGATTATAGAGTTAATATAAGAATATAACTCCAGCCTTCTCCCCCCAAAAGTCTAAATGAGCAACAGGATTCATTCAGTAAAGAAAGATGTCAAAGAGAAATCGTCAGCCTTCAGACAAGAAAATGGATCAAATTATGGCTAGGCAGATTAACCAAGTAAAAACCCAACAGTTGAAATTTATTATAAAAGCAAATATTAAGAGATCATCCAAGAAATAGAAAACTAAAAATAGTCCTCAATCTGGGATGAAAGGGACATTGGGAGATTCTTTTTGCCTTCAACAAAAAAGTGGGAAAACACAACTGTCAGAAGATTAAATGGTACTTCTGAATGTTTCAAAATATAACGAAAAAAATTAGGTAATTACAGAAAATTTTGCTCAATTGATTTCCTGGTACTTCACAGGAGTCAGTTAATTCTCCTTGTTTTCTTTATAAACTTAGGTCTCTCTTTTATAGGAACTATTACAGAGAAAGAAGGAATGCTATCAGAAAGTCCATTTGAATCTAATTACATTTGAGTAGTAAAACCATAATTGGAAAGTAATTTATAACCTTGATTTTGTAAAATCTATAAACTTACTAAGATGGTGAAGGCAAAGAAAACATCAGACACAGACAGTGGTTCTTTAAGCCCTTTAATCCTTAAGATATTTATTCCCTCCATCCACCTGTCACAGACGTTAAAGTTGTCACCATGGGTACACTATTTGTTACCCTTATTAAGAAAACACTTTTCTGTGTGGGTGGATTTGGCAAATGTCTAAAAAATAATAAGATGATAGCTGGCATTGGATAATGTGAATTTCTTTATTGCTCGTTGTCACCATCAGAAAATGAGGCCCTGATAAAACATGACAGAGGAGAGTTAGTTTCAGAGTAGGGAGATTGGTAAGACGAAGCAGGGTACATGCAGCCAGAAAACGATACTATGCATCTGGGGGATTGTGGGTGTGTGAATGACGATATGAGAACTTCAGATAAAATTATATCCTTCAGCTATTTTGACTTTAACATTCTGCTTAACTCTACTATTACTGAACCACGCATAGAGAGCTTAAGTATCTCATAACTAAGAAAGTGGATGGTAAATGTCTCCTACCTGTAAAATCATTTAGATGTCTCACCTACTTCTACATATGGTTAAGCACATTGACATTTCGTTGATTTCTCAATTTTTCACTTGTTCTTCCAGGGAGGCTCCTTCTGACAAAAATATGCATTTGGGAGAAACTCTTGTACTAGCCCCACCCCGCTTCCCTTATTCACGCATTTGTATAGCTACCAAAATTAGCATGAGAATAGATGTTTGCTCCAAGATTTTTGACATCTAGTTTCTCTCTCTTAATCCACAATAATTTTCGTAATATTTTATTGTGATACCACAAACCAGGGACAAGTCTCTGGAGGGAATAGTGTTCCAAGGCATGGCCATCATTAAAAACCAATAAGCTTGTTTTCATTACAACATTCTTGTTATAAAGTCTTGTGGAAGGAATTAGCATACCACAAGCCTTACAATGAAAATTGTTTCTAATTATTTTGCTTCTCATATTATTCCATGAGGCATTGATTGAACTTTTTACATTCATTTCATATTGGTTATACTCAACTAACATTTATGATTTTTTTTCATTGTTGTAAATGACAGTCTATTGATTGAAATAATTCCACTAAACAAAACTAAATAAAATTCATTGGATAACTAACTAATGTGGCATCAGGATTGGAGGAAGACTCATTAGCAACCTACAATACGCAGATGACACAATCTTGCTTACTGGAAATGAAGATGACTTCACTTACTGATGAAGATCAAAGACCACAGCCTTCAGAATGGATTACACCTCAACATAAAGTAAACAAAAATCCTTACAACTGGACAAATAATCAACGTCATGATAAACAGAGAAAATATTGAAGTTGTCAAGGACTTCAAATTAGTTGGATCCACAGTCAATGCCCACGAAGCAGCAGGCAAGAAATCAAAGGACGTATAGCATTGGGCAAATCTACTGCGAAAGAGCTGTTTAAAGTGTTAAAAAGCAAAGACGTCATTTTGAGGACTAAGGTGTGCCTGACCCAAGCCATGGTATTTTCAGTCTCCTCAGACGCATGCAGAAGATGGACAATAAATAAGGAAGAACTGATGCCTTCGAATTATGGTGTTGGTGAAGAATATTGAATATACCTTGGAATGCCAGAAGAACAAACAAATCTGTTTTGGAAAAAGTACAGCCAGAATGCTCCTTAGAAGTGAAGATGCTGCGACTTTTTCTCAGGTACTTTGGACAATGTTATCAGGGGGACCAGTCCCTGAAGTAGGACATCATGCTTAGTAAAGTAGAGGATTAGTGAAAAAGGGAAGACCCTCAATGAGATGGATTGACATACTGGCTGCAACAATGGTCTCAAGCATAGCAATGATTGTGAGGATAGCGCAGGACCAAGCAGTGTTTTGTTCTATCGTACATAGGGTTGCTATGAGTTGGAACCAACTCGGCGGCACCTAACAACAACAACGACTTGGTTAACTGGAAAATTTAAGTAACCATTAATTTTGGTCAGCGTCAGAAATCAAAAGGAGGGTGGGCCAAATAGCTAAACTTTGTACTCAAAGATTGATTTTATGAACCTTTCAGACAAAATAAAATTCAACTTAAAAAAAATCTGTGAAAATGTACCAGTTATGCTATCAAGGACTATGGTAGGCAAAATAGTAGCTCCCAGGAGGTGACCAGGTCTTAATCCCCAGAGCCAGCGAATAGGCTACTTTACACAGAAAAATGGACTTTGCAGATGTGATTAAGGTTAAGTCCATAGTCATCAAGTAAATTCCGTCTCATAGTGACCCTATAGGACAGAGTACAACTGCCCTATAGGGTTTCCAAGGAGTGGCTGGTGGATTTGAACTGCTGACCTTTTGGTTAGCAGACGAGCTCTTAAGTACTACTCCATTAAGGCTCCAATGATTAAGGATAAGGGCTTTAAAATAGGAAGACTATCCCGGATAATACAGGTGAGCCCAGTCTAATCACATGATTTCTTAAAAAGAGAAAACATTTTCCAGCCATGATCAGAGAGATGTGAGAGTAGAAGACAGCTTAGAGAGAGGCAAATTGCTGGGCTTGGAGATGGGGAAGGGAGCCGTGAGATGAAGAATGTGGGCAACATATGAAAACTGGAAAAAGTGAGTGAATGAGTTCTCCCATAGAGCCTTCAGAAGGTGTGCAGCCCTGATTTTAGGCTTAATTTTAGCCAGGAGAGACCTATATGGAACTTCTGGCCTACAGAACTGTGAGATCATACATGTGTGTTGTTTTAAGTACAACATGTGTGGTAATTTGTTATGGCAGCAATAAAAAACTAATAAAGGCTCATATCTTAGCATGAAATATTTTCAGTTAACTATGTTCAGGAATCCCTGGGTGGCATAAACAATTAACATACTCAGCTGCTAACCAAAAGGTTGGAGGTTCAGGTCCATCCAGAGGTACCTCAGAAGAAAAGCCTGGAGATCTACTTTTAAAAAATCAGACATTGAAAATCCTATGGAGCACAGTTCTACTCTGACACACTTGGGGTTAATTTCTTCTGACAGTTTTAGATAAGATCTGACGAAGTCCCTACAATTAACCTATGTCTTTATTTAAAGTCGTAATCCTATAAAGAGTCAACAAAATAAAACATTACCAAACTAAATGAGGAGCTGTAGACCATGGCTTAGGTTTGAGCAAACAGATATTTACAAGCTGCTATATTTTCCTGATATTCATTTGAAAGCAAAACTACTATCTTACATTTCTATTTTACATAAATAAAACTGAAATGGAGGAATGAGATTTCATTTTTTTTTACTTTTCCATAGACAGATATTTGTCTCTTTATAAACTTTGGAATATTCTATATGTTTCACAAGGTTGCATTTTCTGAACTGTATGTATAACTGATTTTTAACACTCAAGCAAACAAAAGTTATCTTTTAATTGGAAAAATTGAATTCCTATATCTTGCAAATTAATTGAAGTTTTTCCACTCTTGAAGACAGGTCAAAAGTGACATGCATTTTTTACCACAGTTTAATTCAGCTTCTAGAAGAATCTAAATTAACATAAAGATAAAAAATAATATAGCTAAAGAGTTTAAAGAGCTTTTAGATTATCTCAGAAAACCGTGAGCAAAGATTGGATGGGACTATAAAACAAAAAAAAACAATACACATGAGAAGTGCTTCTTAGTTCAATTAGATACATAAGACCAAATGTGCAGCTTCTGTCCAAAAGCAGGATGAGAAGGCAAGAAGGGACAGGAACTGGTCAAATGGATACAGGGAACCTGGGGTCGACAAGGGGGAGAGTGCTGTCACATTGTGGGGATTGTAGTTAATGTCACAAAACAATATGTGTATAAATTTTTGTAGGAGAAATTAACTTAAGCTGTAAACTTTCACCTGAAGCACAATAAAAATTTTTTTTTTTTCTTTAAAGATTTCACCTTAAAAATGTTAAGTCTTAAGTTACTCATTTAAAAGAAAAATTGCAGGACTTGCTGACAGTGTTCAGATGACACTCTGTCCTGCACAAGGGAATAAAAATAACCAACATTAATGGAGCACACAATATGTGTCAGTTATGTCACACGTAATATTTGTAATCTTCTCGAAAACTCAACCAGATAAGTAATTTTTTTTTCCTGTTTTTTATAGATGAGGAAATTGAGGTTCACAATGTTACAATTGGCACAGTCATGTATTGTTGGCATTTACCATTTAGCTGAAAGGAATATTCACTTCAGTTTGATCTGACTCCCAAACTTCATTTATTTATAGTATCCAAAATTATTCCTCTCCCTTTTAACTGCTAATTAAGGACAAAGATAAGCCCACTCTACACAATGCTGAACAAATCCCCAGAAGAAAACAATTAGTTCAGGCAGATGGAGTGGGAGGGTAATAACAATGGGAACCTATCTGAATTGGATTGAAGAGGTAATAAACTCTGAAATACTCCTCCCAATGAGAGTTGAGGGGCGATGTCTCCTCCCCTTGAATATGGGTGGGCCTCGGATGGGATCTGTTTTGGTTAACAGAATACGGCAAAAGAAAGTCTGTACCAGTTTCCTAGGCCCAGGCTTAAGGCACTGATGGCTCCAACCTTCTGCCTCTTGGAACATCTATGCAGGCAGCCTTGAGCTGCCATGTAAGAGATCTGATGACACTGAGGCTGCCATATTGTGAGGAACCCCAAGGTAACTATTTAGAGGATATGTTGATAGAGAAAGATATAGAGATGATAGATAGATAGATAGATAGATAGATAGATAGATAGATAGATAGATAGATAGATAGATAGATAGATAGATAGATAGATAGATAGATAGATAGATAGATAGATAGATAGATAGATAGATAGATAGACAGATAAATAGATAGATAAATAGATAGATAGATGATAGAGAGATAGAGAGAGATTAGATAGAGATAGAGAGAGAGAGATAGATAGATAGATAGATAGATAGATAGATAGATAGATAGATAGATAGATAGATAGATAGATAGATAGATAGATAGATAGATAGATAGATCGATCGATCGATCGATCGATCAGACAGGTACGTAGATAGAGAGATGAACTGACCGAGCAGCCCTCACCTTTTCCAGTCATTCAGGTCCTCCCAGTTAAGTCAAACACATCACAGAAAGAAACCGGACTTCCCTGCCAGCTACTGTTCAAATTCCTGATCCTCAAAATCGTGATGAAATTTTACTTTAAGCCACTAAGTCTGGATGAAGTTTATTATGATGTACCAAAAAATAATCAGAACACTACTCCATAAAATAGTTGATAAATTTGCTTGTTGCGTGGATATGTGTACACACACACACACACACACACACATATATATTGGAGCCCTGGTGGCACAGTGGTTAAGAGCTTGGCTGCTAACCAAAGGTCAGCAGTTTGAATCTACCAGGCACTCCTTGAAAACTGTGTGGGGCAGCTCTACTGTGTCCTGTATGGTTGCTATGAGTCAGAATTGACTTGATGGCAAAGGGTTTGTGTTTGGTTAAGGGTATTGTAGGCATCAAAGCCCCTGGGTGAGGCAAATGTTTTGCAGTCAACTACTAACCTAAAGTTTGACAATTCAAACCCACCCAATGGTGCCACAGAAAGAAGGCCTGGCAATCCGTTTTATAAAGATTTCAGCCAAGAAAACCCTATGGAACAGCTCAGCTCTGTAACCATGGGGTTGCCGTGAGTCAAAATCAACTCAACAGCCTTGGATATTGCAGGTACTGAAGTAATTTGAAGAAGAAAACAAAGTCCATGCTCTTGTGGAGCTTACATTCTATGTGGTTGACGCAGACAAATATTTCTTTAGCACCTATTGCCTAGGAAAAAAAGGCGTGGCAGTCTACTTCCAAAAATCAGCCATGGAAAACCCTGCGGAGCACAGTTCTACAATGAGACACATGGGGTTGCCATGAATAGGAGTTGACTCAGCAAATTTTTTTATTGCACTAGATTACCTGTGCAGTGGTTTTTAACATTACTAAGCCACCACAAAATTTGTTAAAAATTCAGAGAGCCATGTCCACTCCCAGCGTACTGACTTAAAATCTCAAGAATGATGTATTCCCAAGATATTTACCTAAAAATATCACTAAAACAGATGTTAGTCAGAACTGGTAATAAGTAGACCTGAATACTTGCTTGTACTTGGGAAGGAATTAAAGGGAAACAAATATTAAATGAGCAGGGTTGGATTGAAGAGGAATGTGAACTACAAAAGACAATTAGGAAACTTTTATGTTAACTTAGATAATAGTTACAGAAAGACAAAATTGAGTGGTATCTGTGGGAATAGAATGAATAAAAAATAAAAAGAATTGAAGAGCCAGGGAGTTTGGAGAGTCAACAGTAACCCTGAGATTTTCAATTTTATGTCTGAAGGAATGGTGATGCTATTTAGAGATATAATCAAACAAACAAGCAAAATATATAGGGACAAGTAGGTTGGGTTCATTTTTAGACACTGTAAATTTATACTCTCTTGTTTGTTAATTATAGATGCATACTTTTCTTTTTTCAAAGTTCTGAGACAAGCAAAAACAATAAAGAAAAACATGGTTCTGTGCCAGAGACTAAGCTAGAAAAAATTCCTCATGTCTAACATAATTTTAAACCTCCCACGTCTTCCAAAATGTATATGCTGTGAATCGGAAATTCCAAATTAGATCCACTTTCTTATCACAGTTAAAGATAAAAAGAAAATAAGACATAACCTTCTTCAGAATCATTTTTAGAATTTGCAACAGGAAAAATGTTTTTCAAAAAAAAAAAAAGTCACTCACATCAAAGTCTAATAAAATAGTAAACTGGCCTGAATATATTCATATATTTGCTTGACCTAAGTCTGGGAATTGGGCCAGATTGTTCAAGTTATAGTGTCATTATTTATGAAAAAAGGAAATGTTAACTAACATTATTAAATAAAAGCACATATACACATGTATACCAGGAACAAAATAAATGCTAATGTTAACGAATGTTGAAGATTCCATATATGCACACAGTGCAGATAAAATAACCTCTTGGGCAGTGTTGGAAAGTATCTCTATGCCAGGAGAAAAATTTATACAATCTCTTTGGCTGTAGGCTACACATTTATTGTGTTATACAAACATACAAAAAAAAAAAAAAAGCTACTTCCACAGTTGCCTAAAACAAAATTGAAATCGTACATTCTTCATTTAAAGTTACTTTCCATTGCTCCATTTTTTTTTTCTTTTGACCAATGGCAGATAATCAAATAGGTGTTTGCAAAAACAAACGTAGTGTAAAATAATACCTCAGTCCGTGGAAGACAAACATCTCTTATACATTTAAAGAAAATTTTGCATCTGTTCCCTTTTGCAGGTATTCATGATTCACATTGTTTTAAGTCACATTTCATTTGCTACAGTCTGGTTAAGGGCAGGTATGCTGACATTTTGTTTGGATTCAATATTAAGGCAAATCATAGATTCTGCTTAAAATGGTTTTCCTAATCCGTTCAGACGTTTAGGCCACCTCTCTAGACAAACATCCCACTTGTCTGTGTGAAATATTGGATCTTTCTCTACCCATTCTCGACTTTAGTACATTTCTAAGATGATCATCTTGGTGTGGGGTCCAAACTTTGCTAGTGACTTAGCAGCAGGGTAACTTTGCTGAAATCTTGAAAAGTTCAGTCAAGAAGGAGGTGATGACGACAGGGAAGCCTAACTGGGAAATACTGCCCTGGGGAAGAAATCCTTTGTGGCTGGGAGGGAGATGAGCTACCCTGGCTGCAGTCTCTCCATAATCTTTATTTCTGAAGACAGTGTCAGAAGTACGCAATTGCAGAAACAATTTGGTAGCTGCAGCAGTGTTTGCCATGGCTTGCTTCAACCGGTTTTCCTTAAAGGTTAAAAAAAAAAAAAGAAAAACGTACGTTTCTTGAAGAGATTTCCAAACTGTCATTGTGAGCAGTAATCCAATATTTCGATTTCAAAATTGAGAGGGTTTTAAATAAGAAGCCATTATTCCAGGCAGAAAGCAAATAAATGCCAGCAGTCAAAAACCCTGTGAAAAGATACGATTAAAATGGAGTGTTTTTTTTTTTTGAAGAAAAATTTATCTGGAGTTTTGACTTTTAAAGTCCACAGACATTTTCCACTTGAGAAAAGAATAGGCAACATTAAAATATTAAAGAAAGAAACATAAGAAACACTAAAAAGGTAAGAAAATAATTAGTTTGTGTTACTAACTTCGAAGCCCAACAACACACTGTTTGATGTGACTGAAATTCGTTCAAGGAGAGTATGTTTATTATTATTATTAATAATTCTTTTTTATTTTTACTTTTGATATTGTGATTTGACAATGAACTAATAACCAACATGGTAGTGGACCGTCTTGCCCCCCCCCCATTATAGAGGAAAGGGGCCCTGGTGGCACAGCAGTTAAGCATTTGGCTGCTAACCAAAAGGTCGGCAGTTCGAATCCACCAGCCGCTGCTTGGAAATTCTGCCGGGCAGTTCTGCTCTGTCCTATAGTATAGCTATGAGTCAGAATCGACTCGACGGCAATGAGTTTTTAGTTTTATGTAAGACAAGGTTGTACTCTATCATTTGCTAGGAAGGTTTAACCCAAGTTGTTTAATTGCACATTTGAAATACTTTTAAATGGGCTCAAGTCATGCTTCTTTGGAAAAATCTTTGTCTTCTGTTCTTCCTAGAGGCCCCTCCACCCTTGTCTCTGCTCCAGAAGCTCTTCTTTCCCTACCCTCTCCCCGTGCTGCTTCTATTATTTTTTAAATGTTTATTAATCGTTGAGAAATATTTTTTAACAAATAAATTCAAATATGACTAAAAAGATCAAATATTACCTCATTGTCTAAGAGTAATTGCTGGCATGTACGTGTGTTAAATGCTTTCCTGTGAGTAAGTAACATAAGGGTATGTCTCTCTCTGTGTCTATGTGTGTGTATTTCACAACAATATACGTAGATTTACTCATTTATTTTAACGGATTTACAGTATTTCAATGGGTAAATTAATCACTCTCAAGAGGTTAGTTATTTACATTATTTATGTTTTCGCCCCAAATGAGCAATGCTCTAGTGAGCATCTAGCCATTTATCTATTTAACAATCCATGTTTCTACCGGTTATGTTATCTAGCCCACAGATACACTAACATTTCTGAAGTCAGAGTCTGAAAAGTAAGACTGCTGAGTCAAACACCATAATAATAATAATAAAAGATAGCTTTGCTAAATTACGATACAAAGATTTGTATCAATTTATATATTCATTACTTATTATTTGAACTATTGCCAAAAGGAGCCCTCGTGATGCAGGCTTGGTTGTTAACTGAAAGTTTGGCGGTTCGAACCCACCAGCCACTCTTAAAGAGAAAGATGTGACAGTCTGCTCCCGTAAAGATTTACAGCCTTGAGAACCCCATGGGGCAATTTTACTCTGTCCTCTATGGTCGTTATGAGTTGGAATTGTCTTGATGGCAATGGGTTTGGGTTTGGTTTTTTGGTTTAGCACTATTACCACACTGACTCAGTGGCACTGGATGTTAGAATTCTTCTAATTTTTCATCAAATTTATTGTCAATTTGTATATTCCTTTTTTTTTTTTAATTTGGCAACCCTACCATGTTGTGTGGTATGTATTTCACACTTCAAAATATTTGTTCAATGACAAAGTGAGTAAAGGATGGCTACTCTTTTTGAAAAAAATGCATTCTTACAAGGAAAACAGTATTTTGTGAAATATGAACAGACATAATTTAATGGGGCTTTCTCTTGGTAAAAATTTATGAAAATTATTTTTTATTTCAATAATCATTACCTTAAAGGGTCATATTGAAATGGACAAATTAATTTCTCTCAATCATACTATTTAATATTTCTCAGTGTAATAATACCCCAAAACCAAACCAAACCCTTGGCCATCGATTCCATTTCAACTTATAGCGACCCTATAGGATGGAACAGAACTGCCTCATAGGGTTGGTAGATTCAAACTGCCTACCTTTTGGTTAGCAGTCATAGCTCTAAGCCAATACCACAATAGGTGTCCTTTATCATAAGGTCCTTTCAACTCAACTATCGTTGTTGTTAGTTGCCACTGAGTACACGCAACACACAGCAACCTTATGTATAACAGAAGGAAAGGTTGCCAGTCCTGCACCAAAACAGAATTACAGAAAGTCCTAAAAAGATTAGACGGTGATTACCACATTAATATAATGTGTATCATCTGCTAAACTAATATAATATGTGGTTTAATACTGTATCAGCCAGAAGTTCACTAAATTCACTCTGTTTACTGCACCTTTTATTAAAATATTTTAAAATAATGATGGTATCTTAAGTTTCATTGGCTCTTTTTCATAGCGTTAACTTGCATTCATCACTTATATTTGATCATCTGATCTAAACTTAGAATATCAAATATCCTTTAAACCGTTTTAAATAAACTTTTTTTTTTTCTTTAGTTTTCTGTGTGTGCACAGTGTCTGGAGTTATAAGTCTATACGGTTGTTTAACACCATTCTCATCATGAAAGTCTACAGAAAATTTTATAAATAGCTTCATTAATGCAACTGTTCTCTTAAACTCACACTCAGAATAATTCTTCACAGGAAAAAGACAGCCAAATGTGTGGAAATAAATTCCATTTGTGTGATAAATATCTAGGATAGGAAAAATTATTCCTATAAAATTTAAAGCTAGCTAAGGATTCATTGAGAATTTTTCATAGACCATTTCTCCAAATCTGGCTTTAAAGAGACTGTAACATAATTCTAGGAATAAAGACCTTCTGGAATTGGGATTTATGGAAAAGATATTATAGCTCCATATGGTTCTAGAAACGCCAAGGGGTCTGAAAGAGACTCTGGGCAGAAGGCACTTTTCTTTCTGCACTAAATATTAAATGTAGACTCTGAAGAATTGCTTTAAGCAAGGTCACATTGGTTCCAGTGATACTGGATTTTATATGGATTACTAGTCCTCCCTCCCCCTCTTTTTTTTCTCTTTGGAAAGAAAACCTGTAGGGACAAAAATAACTGTTCTTCTTACATTAAGATCTCTTATTGACTTTGAGAGGTGAGCATCGATTTATGATGGGAGGATGAAGCTCAGTGAAGAAATTATTTGAATCCTTGTTGAGATAATGCTTTAGTGATACAGTTATTTAAACAGGATAAGTCAAAAGCATTGTATCCCTTAGATTCTTACATTGACAATTTCAAAAGTGCTTTTCA
Organism: Elephas maximus indicus; assembly: GCF_024166365.1. Taxonomy (NCBI): domain Eukaryota; kingdom Metazoa; phylum Chordata; class Mammalia; order Proboscidea; family Elephantidae; genus Elephas; species Elephas maximus. The sequence goes on along the minus strand of NC_064841.1, from coordinate 71,014,928 downwards.
AGCCAGACAATGCCATTCTGTTTTGAAAATCACACTTTTATAATACATGATTCTTTATGGCAGTTATTGAAAAATTATCTGAGTGCAGGAGAAGTAACTGAACAGCAAGGGGTGGTGGTCATAGGGATTTTGGCCATTTTCAGCCATCAAGGGAAGCCTCACAATATATCAGGCTCTGGAAAAGCTATTGAGGTTGTAAGAAATAATCAAGGAATGGCTGAGGGTGCAAAAGCCTGAAATATCTTACATACTACTCGGTGCCTTTTGTGCAAGGCAAGTCAAAGCTGAACGTGATGGGGCTTGAGTCGTGCGGTCTTGAATGCTCTAAACATTTTCCAAGTCATATGTCAGGCCAAAATGGTAATAACAAAGCTCACAGCAGCCAACACGCTGTGTCGGGTTCTAACCCAAATGAGAGCATTTATCATTCTCCCCCCTTCATGAATGCACATGCATGCATGTTTTCAGATATAAAGCAAAAAAGACATTTCAAAGTTTGCATAGGATTCTGTGCACTTAAAAGTAATCCAAAAGAGCGATACACTGGAACTTTATCAAGTATTGAACCATTGGCCACATCTTGCCATTTTAAGTCGGTCTGTCTTAGGTCTGCCAGGTCTTTCAAAATGCAATTTTTTATTTGAAAACAACAGGTTAAATTTAGCCTCTACAAGGCCAACAAAGCTGACTCATCTCTTTTACTTGCCCTAAAATCTTTTAAAGTAAGAATAATCTTGAAATTTTATTTATTGGGCTTGAATAATAAGAAAACAATGTTTCATTAACGGCTACACTTTTTCAAAGACTTTCCTACATGCTCAATATCTCATTGAAGCCTTGTAACAATGCTGTTAAGTCATTTATTTTTTTGAAGTTTGTTTAAGTGACTTCTTAGAGTCACACTAAGAACGTAGAGAGAGAAAGCCCCTATTATTTTCATAATGTTATTGCACTGCATTTTCAATAACATTTCATAGATGGTTAGTACTCTCTAAAGTTTAACTTGTAGTAAGAGGCCTTTGAAAATATCACATGTATTTGAATTTGTGTTAGCACTTCCAGAATGTATCATTATCACTTAAAATTATGTTTAAAAAAAAAAACCCTAAAACACATGATACATGCAGTTTTGCAGAGCTGTGTGTGGGTGGGGTATTCCTTTAGCATAATCTCTATGACTTAGTGGTTATTGACCAATCCAATTTTTTTTTCTCATTTTAAATAAGTTCCAGAATTAATATATATTTAACTGAACATGTCAACCAATAGTGTCACAATTTAAAATTTGTAAAGATAAAGTTGGTCCCTATATGGAAAAATGTAATTAATTAATAAAGAAGCTACAAAACTCTGCTTAGTCATAAGGGCAATCATTTCTTATTTGATACAATACATATTTGTTGACTATCTAGTCCGTGCAAGCTCTGTCCTAGGCTCTGAATTTATGGTGATGATCAAAACTCTTCATAGGTTTTCGAGGTGACTCCTCTCATAGAGGTTACAATCCTGTGCGAGAGAGTTATTAAAGAAATAATCACATTTATAGACATATACAAAAACAGAAAACCTCATTTCTGTCAATTCTGACTCATGGTGATCCCCTTTGTTACAGAATAGAACTGCTCAGTACAGTTTTCTTCCCTGTAATCTTCACGGAAGCCATTGCTTCTGGGTGGATTTGAACGGCCAAACTTTAGGTTAGTAGTATAACCTTTAGGTTAGTAGTTGAGCCCAAATTTTTTGTGCCACGCAGGGACCTCTAATAGTTGTATACCCACTGCCACTGGATCCATTCTGACTCAAGAGGCATAAATCAATGAGACAGGCTTAAATTGAGAGAATCAGGAGAGGCTTTCCAAACAATTGTTGCTGGAGCTGAAAGAAACCTGTAGGATGAAGTGACCACAGGGACAAGGTTTGGGGAATGTGCCACAAAAGGCAATGGTAGATGAAGAAGGCCTGGAAAAGGAAGGAGCATGACCTATTCAAGGAATAGAAGAAGTTCACATTTGAGTAGAAAGCAAAGAGGATGAGGGACGGCAGTGGGAAATGAAGCTAAGGGACCCTTGGGATTGATTATTGCAAGCAGTGTGAAATTTATCCAAAAAGAATTGGAAGCCATTAGAGTGACTTGGGTGTGGGGATTGTGATGAGGAGACCAGATTTACATTCTAAAAATATTTCTCAGGTTGCAGTATGGAGAAATGACTGGATAGGTTTAGAGAGGATGTGGGGGAAGAAATTTAGGAGGCCCTTTCAATAGTCTGAAGCCCTGGTGGCACAGTGGTTAAGCATTCCACTGTGATCCCAAAGGTCGGCAGTTCGAATCGACTACCCACTCCTTGGAAACCTTATGGTGCAGTTGCGCTCTGTCCTACAGGGTCGCTCTGAATCAGAACGGACTCACAGGAGTGAGTTTTCAATAGTCCAGGAGAGAGATGAAAGTGATATGAATTGGGTGGTAGCAGCAACCTCTTTTGTTTTGTTTTTTATAAGTAGATGTGTATTCAAAGCAAGAGTGGTATTTAAAGCATTTAACACATGGTATGGAGGACGGGAGGAGACCTGGTGGCCCAGTGGTTAAGAGCTCTGCAGCTAACCAAAAGGTTGGCAGTTCAAATTCACCACCCGCTCCTTGGAAACGCTATGGGGCAGTTCCACTCTGTCCTACAGGGTCACTATTAGTAGAATTGACTTGACATCAACGTTCCCCTCCCCACTCCCCACAGGAGGGGGGCACCAACCCATCAGATGGGAAACTGACCCATCAGAACATACTCTAGTCCTTGCAGAGGATTATCAGGTCTGCACGTCACATACTTCTAAAACACACTCCCAAAACAACATAATCAGAGACTGTTTTACGCTTTTCCTTGTCAGATGGTGAGATTTTTGTAACCTACCGTATACTGCAGTTTGATAGAGTCTGCATTTTACTGCAACTTTATTTTTATTATTACATTAAAAAATGGCAAAGGATCCTTTTCCTTCTTGAGACAAATTCTTTTACCGAAGAGAATATTGCAACCCAAAGCAAAACACCATCTGCTTTGTTAAGTCAAACATCTCACAGAATATTTGGAAACCTCATTCTCTTCCAATTATGGCTTTTTATGAGTTACCATAACTCGGCAATAGCTGTAATGTAACTGACCAGCACTGATGATGAGATCAATAACCACTAAAACAAAATAAATGGTGTTTGGGGCCCAAGAAACAGCCATTTTAGATCAGGGGAAGCATGTATGACTTAAATGTATTTCAATTTCTGGTACTTCATAGATTTTTTTTTTTTAGTACACTCAAATTTTACTAAAATTGTTCTGATATACAATCAATATACACAATGGTGTTCTCCCTCTCTTTGCACTGAGATGGGATCAGTGCGTATTTTAAAAGGTAGTGCTATGCCATCTAAATTCATTTGAAAAAATCATTTACTGGTAGGAATTTGTTTTAAGCACTCCCTAATATTCACCTCTAATGAAAAACGTATGAGAACAAAGTTGTTGGTAAATGGAATTGGAGAGCTTATAGGGAAGTCTCAGAATGTAGCAGGCAAGTGGCAAAGGGCTGCCTCTTCGTCTTTCACGTTAAAGTTACTTCATGTGTACAAACATATCAATACAATATTTCATATAAAAAAAGAGAAGCTGTGGTCACACCAATTTTTGAATACTATACATATCAAAACTCCCCGTCTTTTTTTAATGGACAACAATTTTTTAAAAAAGTTTTTTCCTGTCTTGACTGACTCACCTGTGACAACGATTGAACTTCTTGAGTACTCTGATGCTGTCATTATCTGTGTGAATTGCGCCCTCTTGGAGGAGCACAGTCATCCCTCCTAATCCTACTTTTTTAAATTTCTTATGTACATGCTAACTGTGTAAATTGTTTTGAGCTTTGTGTCTGACCTAAGAAAGCTCTTGGCATTGGTTGAAGTTCAAGGAGGGGATCAAACTTCAAAATGGTAGAATCCCCAGTAATGGACAAAACAGTGTACCAGGACGGTTTCAGAGGAGAAGCCCAGGTTTACAGAATAATATAACTCGTGACCTTTATAAAGGCCATACTAAGCGTCTGATAATAGGTAAAATAAAAAAAGGTATAGTACTATGCAAAGTGTGGAGGTATCTATAATTTACATCAATATCTATATGCAGATATCTATATTGATCTATCTACATCTATTCATTTCTATCTATCCACCTATCCATCTATCTATCCACCTATCATCTATCTCTATCTATCTATCTATCTATCTATCTATCTATCTATCTATCTATCTATCTATCTATCTATCTATCTATCTATCTATCTATCTATCTATCTATCTATCATCTATCTATCTATCTATCTATCTATCTATCATCTATCTATCTATCATCTATCTATCTATCTATCTATCATCTATCTATCTATCTATCTATCTATCTATCTATCTATCTATCTATCTATCTATCTATCTATCTATCTATCTATCATCATCATCTGTCTATCATCTATCTATCTATCATCTATCTAATTAGTTGCTTAAAATATATAGAGTTGACAATTGTGAGGCTATAGCTCACATTGTCTATTCTGGTTAAACTTTGAAAGTACATAGAAATTGTGATTATCAGCATTCATGGTTAATCCAGTAGCAAGTACTCTCAGGATGGTATATCCAGTTAGGTATTATGGGGAGCATATGATTGCTGTAGATTACTATGTTATCCCCATCTTTTAGCCTGATTTGAGGCTGACCCCATTTTCCAGTCATATCCTTCATGGCGTTATAGTGATGGAGGGAAGAGAACTGGGCCAGGATGATTGGTTAAGAGCTCGGCTGCTAACAAAAAGGTTGGCGGTTAGAATCCACCAGCCACTTCTTGGAAAGCCTATGGTGCAGTTCTACTCCGTCCTATAGGGTCACCATGGGTTGGAATTCACTCAATGGCATTGGATTCTTTTCTTTTTTGAAAAGAGATTGTCAGTACTGCAGAGACTTTACGATAATAGAGAACTGTTGGAACCATTTCCTGTATTAAAAATTCTGCCCCTTGCATCCTTGCTTAACAGTATTATTAAAAATGATTCTATCACCTATATTTCAGCATCTTGCTTGCAATCTTCCTCTGGTTTAAAGAAGGAAGATTCAGCCAAATTTGCTGAACAGGATCAGTGTGGGTGAATGGGGTTCCTTTTACTGTACTCACCTTTCTTATGCAAAATATGTGAGGTATTCAAAGGAGAGGGAATAAGAGAAAAGGGGGTCTATTCTAAACTTTTTTTTTTTTTTTAACAAAAAGTGTGCAGTACTTTACATGAATATTCTGGGCTTGTCAGCTTGCTTACTTACTTGAATTTGGAGATGAAATTCAAGCACTGTGGCTTACAGGTCCAAAGAGATACATTCTGTAAAGTTTATTCATAGACAAGCATTTCCTTTCTGTATTCTATGCAATCTACTCGCTTTGTCAAATTATCTGCACATAGAAGTATCCAATATGATCTTTAGCAACTTATTTTGGATGGCGGTGTCTTCTGAAGGGCAGAAATTAAAATAAACTCTTAGGATTACTCATTTTCTTTTCTCTCTCTCTTTTTTTTTATGGAGCTATGTCATCACTTTTTTCCATATTATATTTCTCCTCAATAATTAATGCTGCATTAAAGGCACACAAAATGGTCTTAATTATGCAATAATGATCAAGGCAAAGAGTGTTTCCTGGGAACTAATGGTTGCCTGAGAGGAGGAGATGGCTTGAGGGCCAGAGGGTTATTAAGCCGCAGGAAATGCTGCAGGCCAAGATTTGTGTTTTTGCTCTGAGATGAAAAAGAACCCCCCAAAAAAAGACGAAATGATTTTTTTTTTCACTAATGGGTAAAATGACCTCATTTTGGGTGCAATAGAAACGACGGAACCCTGTAATAGCTAAGGTGGAAGTTTCAGGGGTCTTTGCTTTTTGTTTTGAATGCATGCTGGCACAGATAGTTTTCTCTTAGTGATTTGAAATTTTAATCAAAATAAAAATGGTATTTAACATTTAAGTTCTTTTTTTTTTCTTGGCTTATAACTGCCGTAGAACATTATGTTCAACATTTGCTTCGATAGATTTTTATGAGTGTAATATATATTGTGTACACATTTAATATTGAGTATAGTTTCCTTTGAAAATATGCACCAAATATCTAATCTAATCAAAGAGAATGTAGGCTTTGTTTATTTCATCTGGTTCCAGGATTCCTTCAAATAAAATTTGTGGGGAAGATATCTGACCACGAAGATGCCTTACGATCTGTGTTCACTCAGTAATATTGCATGATCAGAAATGAATTACTGAACTTTGTTAATCTCAATTTATTCATCTGTATGCAAAATGAATACTACCATGAACCGCATCTTACCGATTCATACTGACATCATACAAAACTGAAAGTTTTATAAATATTAATTATATAAAAATATACTTACCCCAATTACATTTATGTTATCAGATTAACCAAGTAAAATGTTTATTTTGTCATACGTTGGCAAATAAGAGATCTATAAGTTTATTTTCTTGTACTCTGGCCTGAGTCCTGAATGAGAAGTACACTAAACTAAATATTTTAGTTTCTATGTAAGACTGATAGCATAGCAAGATTATCGTATATCAAAATTTGTTGTGGTTGTTGTTAGGTGTCCTTGAGTTGGCTCCGACTCATACCGACTTATTTATAACTGAATGAAACATTGCCAGGTCATGAACCATCCTCGTAATCTTTGCTCTGTTTGCCCCATTGTTGCAGCCACTGTGTCAATCCATCTACAGTTGTTGCTTCTCGTTGTAAGTTGTGCCACGTTAGCAATTACAGGCCCAGAAGGCTGACTATGTCCACGCCATTAAGGCAGATTCTACTCTGAGGAGGCAGCTCTTCTCCTGTTTGTTTTGAGTGACTTCCAATCTGATGGGCTCATCTTCCAGCACTATACGGGACAATGTTCTGTTTGAAGCAGATTGCCAGGCAAAACTTGAAAGTAAAAATATTGGTTGGCTTTTGGTATATTTTCTGTAATCTCATTTTTATATTCAATTTTTAAAATTGTTCACATCGTTAAAACAAAGTAGTGATCATCATTTATTGACCATATATTCAACACAGTGGTAGGAATAAAACATATGGAGTAAATATTATGTCCATTTCACAGATTAGAAAACTGAACCTCTGAGAGTATCAATAATGCAGACAGAGGAAAAATTCTCAGACTGTGTTCATAACTCTATGTTATTTACTCATTATTGAGTTCATGACGGAAAGGATTGACACAGTCTATGTAATATATATATATATATGTTTTTACCAAAAGGTAACACTGACAAATTTTTATAGTGCAACAAGCAAATTAAAGACACAACTTTTTTTTTTTTTCCTTCAGACTTTCAAGGCTGCTGGTTATTTTCTGGTTTAAGAATCACTGACATTTCGGGGGCGTTTGCTAGTAGACCACTGCACTTTTGCAGCATCAATCATCTCTCTCTCTCTCTCTCTCTTTTTTTAACAGAATACTGCAATTGTAGTTATCGTAGAGCCTAAATGCTTAACTATGGACCACCAAGTTACCGTTCAATCTGAGCTACCCGTCATGAACTGGGTGTTGTCAGACCCACAAAACCATAAATTTGGGCATGCACAGCAGCTCCCCGTTATCAAATGGAAATGGTATATACAAAATTGGACTCAAGCAAACCCCGTAGACATAAGTAAGTTACATGAGAAAGTAGTCCAAATACCTTCTCTGTCCCGCCTGTGGCCTCCTGGGGAGCTCGCTATGGTCAGCTGGCTGAAGAAGAGAAAACCTGGGCCTGGTTGGCAGGAGATTCTGCAAGATGGACAGGCACCACCAGGAAGTGAACAACTACAGCACTGCAGCTCTTCACTAGGACAGTCCTGAAGGATGGCGCTGAGAGGAAATCTGTGCCCTGAGCAGAAGTTGCGGCAGTTGTTACCGATTTTGCATGGAGGAGGAAACGGTGAAATGGGCAATGGCACGTTAATCCGTGGGCAGTGGTGACTGCTTTGGCGGGATGGTCAGGGGCTTGGAAGGAATATGATTGGGAAATTGATGACAGAGAGTCCAGGAAAGAGGTATGCGGCTTTGTATTTCTGGAGAACCTTGACTGATACAGATGTGGATATCCTTGGGGTCGTTATTCAGCCTTCCACAGTCACTAAACACCATTACATTTAATATAGGAACTGACCTCAGCATTCTCACTGTGGGTGGGACATCAGATGCTTGCATGGCACATATAGAAAGATCTGAGGGAAAACTGGCGTTCCTCTCTCCGGGCCATTGACACTGCAGCCCATTCCATTCATTCACAGCCAGCGTGCTACAACTTATTGCGAATTGGGTGCACCTGGCTCTGTTAATTTATGGGTTATATAATTTAGTTTCTACTGAATTAATACTCACAAAATAGATGAGCAAATTGGATTACCTGCAAAATAATAATAATAATAATAGATTTACAATAATGCTAAAAATGCAAGCACAAGTCAGAAAAGAAAACAGAACGAAACTGGAAAAAATTATAGTGTGTGATCTTTTTTGGCCATGCTGTTGTTGTTGTTAGGTGCCGTCGAGTCCGTTCTGACTCATAGCGACCCTATGCACAACAGAAAGAAACACTGCCCGGTCCTGAGCCATCCTTACAATCGTTGTTATGCTTGAGCTCATTGTTAAACCCACTGTGTCAATCCACCTCGTTGAGGGTCTTCCTCTTTCCGCTGGCGCTGTACTTTGCCAAGCATGATGTTCCTCTCCAGGGACTGATCCCTCCTGACAACATGTCCAAAGTATATAAGATGCGGTCTCGCTATCTTTGCTTCTGAGGAGCATTCTGGTTGTACTTCTTCCAAGACAGATTTGTTCTTTTGGCAGCCCATGGTATATTTTTGGTCATACTGAGATAAAACAAATAACTGTCTAATCATATCTAGTAAGTTTCTGTGTCCTTTCCCTCAAATCAAAATCACCAAGATGTCTATTTGAAATATGGGCTTACGTAATCAATGTTAATCTTGCACCTCAGAATATGTTTTGATTCTACACTGGGACACACTGGGTGAAGATATTCTGAATCCATAAAGATAAAAAAACATTTAAAAACTAAACACGCTAGCAACGACCATACCTAGCACCCAGATCTGGGTTTCCAATACCTGTGTCTCCTCATCCTTGATTTCTTGACCTCCAAAGATATGAAACCCTTAGATGACATTCACTCTTCTCCTTGAAATCCTGTCTTCAATAAAATATTCAGTTCCATTTTCCAATAAGGGAACCAACAATTCTTGAAGAAATGGCTGATTCTAGGTCCTACCAAAACCAAACTTGTTGCCATCGAGTTGATTCCGACTCATAGCTACCCTATAGGACAGAGTGGAACTGCTCCATAGGGTTTGCAAGGAGTGGCTGATAGATTTGAACTACCTATCTTTGGGTTTTTTTTTTTTATCTTTTGGTTAGTAGCTAGAGTTCTTAACCACTAGGGCAGGAAATATACAAGATGAGTCTGGAACATCTTGTAGTGCCAGAAAGTAAGTGCCCAAGAAAATAAAAACCTATATTGATTTAATTGGTTATGTTAAAGAGCTCCCAGTGACCAAAGCTAAAACTATTTGAGCAACAAAATAGAATAATGGGTGGTAACATAAAGTACAAAATAAATGTCCATGAGTCCATACCAAACCAAATCCCTTGTCGTTGAGTCGATTCTGACTCATAGCAACCTTATAGAGACATACGTAAATGATTCAATAAACAGATGAGGAATACCTGAATAAATGAGGAGTGATAACTCACCCTTGCAAAAGAATTCCAAATAATCTATGTGGATATTCTGCTCTCCAGGAGGTGAAGCATGGCCTTCCACTTCTTAAATTACATCTTTCCAAAGAGCACAGTATAAAAAGAGGGGCAATGAGTTAAAAAAAAAGAAATGAATGAAAAAGTTTCCAGGATGTGAAAAGCAAACTTTGACAAGTGTGTCAGCAATGCTTAGAATTTCATGACATTCAGTATAGAACTTTATAAAATTGTGCTAAACTCCATGATGAATGTAGGCATCCTACTGAATAAAGAAAGTGCCAAAGTCATGTACTTTGGGGAAACATTATCTTCTCCTTACCACTGTAAAAATGACTGAAATTGTACTTAAGCAGCATCTGGCCCAAAACTGAAATGCATATGTTGCCAAGAAACTGTGTTGGAAAGTTCATAGCAGAACTTGCTGAAGAGATACAGGAAAAAAAAAAAAAATAGGACAAATTACACAATGTGAAAAGTTTATTAAACACGTGAATTAAAAACAAAATTTAGAACTTAATTTTCTAGAGAGAAGAGATTTGTGTCTCCATCATTCATAGTGGCATTTCTAGCATCACCAATAGTGCCCACCACATCATAGGGACTCACTCAATTTTTGATCCAGTGAATTTAATAAATGTTTCATCTTAGGCTATTTCTTAAATAAAAATTTAGTAATAAGCATAACTACCTTATTTTGATGAGCACTGAAGGATAGATATGCTAAAGAAAATATTTTTGAATAGTAAAAACTTTAATAGTGCAATGTTTCATGATGGAAAGCAGAGGTGACTGCATAAATTTGATCCCAGAAGGCACCACTGCTTCAGTTGGAATAAATGAGGCAGCGGATGCTGGTAATGCTAGCAAGAATGTGGGATCAAAATTCTTGAGATCAAGCTCTGGTTCTTCCATCTGTATAATGGGTATTATTATAAAACTTACCTCAGAGAAAACTTGTGAAGATTAACTTAGTTAATATATATACAGTACTTAGATAAATGCCTGAAAAGGTATAATCTTTATGAAAAGGTAAGCCATTATTGTAAATTTTAATACTAAATATAAATGAGCATTCTGTGATGTAGTTATAGACATTGCACCATACACAAAGCCCATGTAATTCATAATTTATAGACAAGTAATCACAGTAACACAGTAACACAGATGTGAAGATATCCTGCTATTGGAAATTGATATTGTGGTTCTAAAATTAAGACCTTTAAAATAGTGAGTAGCATGCACAAAACTCTCATATAAAAGCTTGATAGGTTGAGAACTCTTGAAATGAAAAAATCATGGGTTTGAACACATTTGTTAAAATCTAAAATTCAATATTTTCTGATCAATGTACAAGAATAAATGCTATCGGAAAAGCTGTAAATTTGCCAGACAGATTTGATGTGTTTAATAAACATTTCACATTGTGTAATTTGCCCTTTTTTTTTTTTTGTATCTCTTCAGCAAGGTCTGCTATGAACTTTCCAACATATTTTCTTGGCAACATACGCGTTTCAGTTTGGGGCCAGGTGCTGCTTATGTACAATTTCAGTCATTTTTATAGTGGTAAGGAGAAGATAATATTTCCCCAAAGTACATGACTTTGGTACTTTCTTTATTCAGCAGGATGCCTATATTCATCATGGAGTTTAGCACAATTTTATAAAGTTCTATACTGAATGTCATGAAATTCTAAGCATTGCTGACAAACTCCTCGAAGTTTGCTTTTCACATAACGGAAACTTTTTTTCAATGAGAAATTATCAAGTAGGTTTGAAAAATTAATGTAATGATTTGTAAAGAGCAGTTAGTGATGAACTCCTTCCATTAATGCTTAGTTTGACAACCTATAAAACCAAGTATTGAAATAAACCAAACTTAGAACCCGATCATCAAATTCTTGTATCACAGAGTGTCAAACCAAGATTTTCCCAAATATTGAAGCAAATTTCACCTATTTTGCCTTCATTGAAGATATCGTTGCTGTCTCATTTATTTAAAATAGGAAAAGTATTGTAATGTTAATAAAATATGTGATATAGTTTGTAAAATATTGTTAATTTCATATCATCTCATATAGATTCCTATTTTCAGCATATCTCATGATATTCATAAAATATTAGTATTGTAAGATGTGTAATTTCTAAACAAAAATAAAAAGAAATGGTATTAAAAGAATGAAGTAGAAAGGTAATGCATATACAAAAATTTGGGAATGTGTTCATATTTCTCGTTAGACTAATGGAAGCAATAAAACATGTTTGAAGACCACTCTTCTCAAGTTAAAACTCTAAAATATTAACATGAGGAAGCTATTTTTTCTTAAATGAGATTTAAATGATAAATATAAAATCTTGTATCCTTGCAAGTAATGTATTAATTTTACTTTTCATTTTGTCTCAAAGCCTGGCTTAGAAAGAAAAGTCTTTTCAAGCATATGTTCTCAACGACCAACTTGCTCAGCCTTCTAATGGTAAGAGTTGACCAGGTTCTCTATGGACACAAGTGATGTATTCTTTCTTGCCAGTATAGTTATTTAACCACAGGAAGGGCCTTATCTTGCCTGTTGAAATTTCCTACTCTTTAAAAAACTCCTACTTTCTATGTAAAATGAGTAGAAAGGAAAAGGAAACATTTTTTATATTTCTCTGATATATTGCTATATTATATTCCTATAACCTTGTTGACATTTTCTTTCCATTCAAAAAGCACTACTTTTCTACTTCATTCATTTAATACTCTTTCCTTTTCTATTACCTTCTCAGCTTTATCCAGAGATTTTAACAGCTCTCATTGTACGCTCATTTTCCTAAAATATTGGAACTATTAGAAAGATTACATCACTACTTTAATTAACACTCATTTGTGATTTGCCTGCCATGAAGAAGGGCAAAGATGGTAGCGAGTTGTTAAGATGGGTCACTTGGATTTCATGCCATTAATGACCTTTCATTCCAGTGAAGGATACAAATAAGTAAAATATAAATAATTACAGTACAAGGTAGAATAATAAAAAAAAAAGCACTGCCATCAAGTTGATTCCAACTCATAGTGACCCAGTGGGACAGAGTAGAACTGCCCTTTATGGTTTCCAAGGAGTGCCTGGTGGATTCAAACTGCCGACCTTTTGGTTAGCAGCCATAGCTCTTAGCCACCAGGGTTTCCATAATACAAGGTAGTTTATGAAAAATATTGTTTTTTCATTCCTAATTCCCTATGCCTTAGTTGGTCTTTGGAGATGGTATGAGAGGAGTTGGCATTTGAGCAAAGTCTTAAAAGATAGCCTAGAGAATTGTACGTGTAGAAATTGTTGAATTGGTATATGTTCTGCTGTGTATAGTATCAACAACAAAACAATAAAACAAATTATTTATATTAAAAAAAATTTAAATCTTAACAGTTGAAGGAGGTATTCAAGGAGTTAGAATCACAATGTTCAAAAATACAGACTCCCTGACAAACGTTTCCAAGAGCTTTATATTTTTCATAAGGAATCAACCAATTTGAACAAGACATAACAAGTTTAGAATGAAAGTTTATACCTGTTCCATCATATGCTAAATGGATTAGTGCACACCTGCAAGGCTAGATTTGTGCCTGACCAGGTGGTCCCTTACATGGGGTAGTTTGAAGGAATCAGGAAGTCCCCATTGTATCAGAATCACTCTTCGCCTGCCTGAAGAAATTCTACTAGTTAGAAATTTGTTTGTATCTGCAAACTTCCTCTTTTAAAATGCAACTACCCCTTTGTATTTTTTAAACTTCACAGCAAAGTCACCTTCATTGTAGCATGAAATGGTTTAAAAATCAGATTACTTTTCTCCAAATACCTGATATTATTTCCATTAAGGAAATAGAAATTTTGATAATGGTTAGTGGAGAAAAGTTATTTTGACATAAAAGGAAAAGCAGATCTGAGTGGAATACCAGAGCAGAGAGCGGTGAGCTGTTAGAGAGAAGAAAGCTGGAGGAGCAGAAGAAAAAGTGGACCTCAAAAGTCAGGGAAAGGATGCAAAACCGTATTTAACCTCTTTGAATTTTACCACTAGCTGGCTCTGCAGACTTCTTCTAAGATAAATCTTATTAAAAAATGTTTTTGACCCAGTCTGAGTCCTCAAGGTATCTTAGCTTGGTATTTTCTCTCAATCACCTGACTACATTAGCTCAAGTGCACAGTCTATCATATCAATGCTCGTATTAAAGTAGGCTATAAAAACTAGCAAAGAATGTCTGCCTTGAGCATTTTGTTCTTTTAAGAACTCTCCCTGTGGGATCAAATTGATAACAGCAAATTGAAAGATTAGATAGGAAACTTAAGGGGCAGTGAGTTCATGTTAATGGGGAAGGAACAATTCAGAAAATGAGGGTGAGGATGGTTGCACAGCTTGAAGAATGTAATCAATGTCACTGAATTATACACGTAGAAATTGTTGAATTGGTGTATGTTCTGCTGTGTGTATTCTCAACAACAAAAATAAAATAAATTATATTAAAAAAGGTAACTAAAGAATGTTTGAGTCAACATCTGCATATAGGTACGGTCCTCACTGTACTTGTGACAGTGTTTGAGAGTTTATGTTTTCTATGGAAGCCTTAGAAAATTGTAGGATAAAAGGAGATAATTTTCCCTTGAAATTAATTAGCTGAGGCAGTGATTGCAAGGCTCTTCTCTGCTTTACCACAGCACCAGTCCCCGCTGTATCCTATCACTCACCATACTGTACGCTGATGATACACTTGTCTACTTCCTCTTCACTAGACTGCAAAGTTTTCGAGGTAAGAAACAGTTCCTTTCTTCTATACCTACCTAAAACAATGACTAACACATAGATATTGAATTAATAAATGATAACCTCAATAATGTCATGATCATCAAAGTTATTCTTGCTACTGCAATGTCAAGAAACTCACAAACTGTTGGGATGGTGAGTGGAGATGGGTGTTGCTATTGTTGATATAGTTTACATATCTTTGAGAATTCAATGTGAACGTCCTATAGTCAGATCACTTAAAGTGATATGTCTTATCAACCTGGTTTTTGGGCCCTTGGCAGTGATTTGGTTTCTGAGTATTTTCAAAGCACTTTTCTACATTATGCTATACCGTGTATGCTGGAATTTCATGATGATCACATGTCATTTGTTGAATGTATGAGAATATATTAGAACACACGACATAAAGAGGTGCATGGGAAAAAAATATAAGAAGGTGTGATTATAAAGTGGTGAAATTGATTCTTCAAATACAAATGTAGTGGAAATAATATTAAGGCAGTGGTTAAGAGCTTTTCTGCTAACCAAAAGGTCGCAGTTCAAATCCACCAGCTGTTCTTTGGAAATCCTACAGGGCAGTACTACTCTGTCCTATAGGGTCGCTATGCGTCAGAATCGACTTGACCACAACGGGTTTGGTTTTTGGTTTGGTACCATATCTATTGTTTTCCAAGACCTTGTGAACTGCTGCACTCTGGTTTCAAAGTTACTGCTATTGTTCAGGAACCCTGGTGGTGCAGCAGTTAAGCATTCGGCTGCTAACCGAAAGGTCAGCAGTTTGAATCCATCAGCCACTTCTTGGAAACCCTATGGATAAGTTCTACTCTATTGTAACTCCTCTTTTGTAGTTGCCTCCACTGCCATTTGTGGCCTCTAAGAAATTATTTCCCTTGCTTGAAGGTCCAGGTTCTTTCCTTTTTATGTTCTGATCAACATTTTATCCAAAAGAACTAATTCTAATAATTTTATGTTTTTTTTTAAATAGCAAATATAATTATATTTAAAAGATGACAATCTCAGAGTCAACATTAGTATATTCAAAATTTTGTATATTTAGTAGTTTAAAGGTGTTTATAATCTAAATGATGCCAGGCTGTAGGTTTGGGGTACCATACTATTCAGGGTTTTTCTTGGTAGATCTTTCCAAAGCGGGTGGCGGGGGGCAGTGTTTGCTATTGAGGTTGGATAAGAGTTCTTGTATGAGTTGGAGGCCAGAGAAATAAGCTGAATTTTTGTGGTCAAAGTTTGTAAGCAATAGGAAAATAGGATAAAGAAAGGCTAAGAGATGACAGAAACAGGAGAAATATATGTGAGTGAAGTGTGACCTATTCCATGTGAATCTTTTAAGTCAGAATTATGTCCACTATGGACCAAAAGGAAACCCTGGTGGCGTAGTGATTAAGTGCTACAGCTGCTAACCAAAAGGTCAGGAGTTCAAATCTGCCAGGTGCTCCTTGGAAACTCTATGGGGCAGTTCTACTCTGTCCTATAGGGTTGCTATGAGTCGGAATCGACTCAACAGCAATGTGTTTGGTTTTTCTCATTTATTGACCAAAAGAAATCATTATTAACTGGTGGTTGGAATAAATGAGGATATTCCTTGATTTTCTTTCAAATATTATTTCAGTATTGTTTAATTATCCTTAAAAAATTTAAATATCCTTAAAAAATTCCAAATGTGTTGCCATCAAATTGATTTCAACTCAATAGAGATCCTATAAGACAGAGTAGAACTGTGCCATAGAGTTTCCAAGGAGTGCCTGCTAGATTCGAACTGCTGACTCTTTGGTTAGCAGCTGTAGCACTTAGCCACTATGCCACCAGGGTTTCCTAATTATCCTTAGGGGATCTTTATATATTATATAGGGAGGGGAAAAGCAATTTTATCCTCATGTACCACAGCGACAGATTTACGCAAAGTATTCACACAATCATTTGCAGTGTTAACATAGCTCATAATAGAGAACGGCCAAGACTATCCATGCTTCTGTTAGTTCAGAGTTGTTTTTTTTTCTTGATTCACAACATTGGCTGAAAACAGCATGCTGGGAATAGACTGGGATGAGGTAAAATGGTAGTCTATTAGAGTCTCTCAGAAATTATTTTCACAATACAGTTGTATTGTCTCACTATCCACTTGAGTGAAGTGCAGCTGTTGGAATTGTTGATGGGCTTGAATCCTACTGAGTATCTTCAACTCCTACCAAGAGAAAACCATGAATGAGTTTTAGTTATCCTCACAGTATATTAGTACAAAGACGATAACTACAGAGGAATGGTAGTCATGTGCTGGGCTTTAAGACCTGATCTACCAAACTCCACACATGGACCCAAGCTAGTTTTAAGCAGCAACAGAGTAAGACTGTATTTTTCATTTATGTTTGGAAGATCAGCTTTTAGGAGATAAAAAATAGGTTAGAGCTACTATGGGAACTATGGAATGTTATTAAGTATCAGTTACGTTTTATTTACAGTTTGCTTGATACTGGGGACAATTTTCCTTTTTTAAATCTTATTTGGATAAAGGTTTATAGAAAAAACTAGTTTCTCAAACAATTAGTGTGTGTATTATTTTATGACATTGGTTAACAACCCCAGGACAAGTAAACACTCTCCCTTCTTGACCTTGGGTTCCCCATTACCAGCTTTCTTGTTCCCTCCTGAATTCTAGTCCTTGCCCCTGGACAGGTGTGCCTCTTTAGTCTCGTTTTGTTTTATGGACCTGTCTAATCCTTGGCTGAAGGGTGAACCTCGGGAGTGACTTCATTACTGAGCTAAAAGTGTGTCCAGGGACACAATTTTCCTTTCTTAAGCCTGTGAAACCAAATTATACTGGTGAGACTTGGGATTTTTGTTTTTCCCAATACATGTGTATAGATTAAAAAATACTATAAAAAAGAAGTGATAATTTACAGGAACTTTCTGGATTAAGTATAGTATGCCTTTTCTCAAGAAAGGTGATCCAACACAATGTGGAAATTATAGAACAATATCATTAATATGCCACAGAAGCAAAATTTTGCTGAAGGTCATTCAAAAACGGCTGCAGCAGTATATCGACAGGGAACTGCCAGAAATTCAGGGTGGCTTCAAAAGAGGACACGGAACCAGGAATATCGTTGCTGATGTCAGATGGATCCTGGCTGAAAGCAGAGAATACCAGAAGGATGTTTACCAGTGTTTTATTGACTATGCAAAGGCATTCGACTGTATGGATCGTCACAAATTATGGATAACATTTCGAAGAATGGGAATTCCAGAACACTTAATTGTGCTCATGAGAAACCTTTACATAGATCAAGAGGCAGTTGTTCGGACAGAACAAGGGGATACTGATTGTTCTAAAGTCAGGAAAGGTGTGTGTCAGGGTTGTATTCTTTCACCATACCTATTCAATCTGTATGCTGAGCAAAAAATCCAAGAAGCTGGACTATATGAAGAAGAACGGGGCATCAGGATTGGAGGAAGACTCATTAACAACCTCCGTTATGCAGATGACACAACCTTGCTTGCTGAAAGCGAAGAGGACCTGAAGCACTTACTAATGAAGATCAAAGACCACAGCCTTCAGTATGGACTCACCTCAACATAAAGAAAACAAAAATCCTCATAGCTGGACAGATGAGCAACATCAAGATAAATGGAGAAAAGATCGAAGTTGTCAAGGATTCAGTTTTACTTGGATCCACAATCAACAGCCATGGAAGCAGCAGTCAAGAAACCAAAAGATGCATTGGATTAGGTAAATCTGCTGCAAAGGACCTCTTTAAAGTGTTGAAGAGCAAAGATGTCACCCTGAAGACTAAGGTGCGCCTGACCCAAACCGTGGTATTTTCAATCTCATCATATGCATGTGAAAGCTGGACAAGGAATAAGGAAGACCCAAAAAGAATTGAAGCCTTTGAATTGTTGTGTTGGTGAAGAATATAGAATATACCATGGACTGCCAGAAGAACGAGTAAACCTGTCTTGGAAGAAGTACAACCAGAATGCTCCTTAGAAGCCAAGATGGCGAGACTGCGTCTTATGTACTTTGGAAATGTTGTTAGGAGGGATCAGTCTCTGGAGAAGGACATCATGCTTGGTAAAGTACAGGGTCAGCGGAAAAGAGGAAGACCCTCAATGAGATGGTTTGACACAGAGGCTGCAACAATGGTGTCAAGCATAACAATGGTTGTAAGGATGGCACAGGACTGGGCAGTGTTTCGTTCCGCTGTACATAGGGCCGCTAGGAGTTGGAACCGACTTGATGGCACCTAACAACAACAACCACAAGAGTGTGGTCTGGTGTTGACCGAGTTTTTCTTCACATCATTTTCTGAGTACTTATCTGGTGTCAGCTACTGTATTAGTTTCTGTGGTGACAAAAAAAAAAAAAGACTTCTTTTTCCACCAGAGAGATTATTAGACCCACAGCAGGAGGGTAACCCAAGTACATGTAAAGGATTTTTAGAGAAATGAGAGCAAATAGTGAAATGCTGAATTGAGGGAAATAAAAAGAACAATGCTCACCACCTCCAAGGAAATCTGTGTGATACACTTAGATTGTGCAAAGTAGTATGATTGACATTATATCAATGGGACTATATCAAGCAGTTCTACTCTGTCCTATAGGGTCACTATGAGTCTGAGCCAACTCAACGGCACATAACCACACCAGCAAATATCAAGCAATGGGACTTGGGGAAAAAAAAAAAAAAAACTTGATTAACGGATAGAATTTTTACATACAATGAGGAGAAAGGAGAGAGGATTTTCCACACAGAGGAAACTTTAATTGTATATTCTTTCTTTGCCTAGTTCTAGAATAACCTCCTACGCATGAACAGGCCAGTTAAGTTCCACTTCTTGTTGTTAGGCCCTCCTCTGATTAAATATGTTAATTGGAGTCATTACTTGGTCTATTCTAATCCAGGTATTTGCCCAAATTTAATTTCATGTTAAGGTGTCAGTGGATAAAGATGCAGTATTCTTTATATGAATGTGTTTCGTTTATGCCAGAATTTCTGTAACAAAAGTGTAGTAGAGAGGGTTGATGGAAAATTAAGATCACATAAATATGTAAGAACTGGGAAATATATAATCTTAAACATTCCATGTTATTTTTATTATATCTCTTTCCCACAGCCTTATGAGGCCTTGGTTATTAATATAAATCCCAAAGCTAGAAACTTCTCCTCTGTGGATGTTTATTGCTCAGTCTGCAGTACATACCATCTTGATTCTAAAGCTTTTGACTCAAAAAATGACATCGTTTTACCATCTGACATGTGAAAACCAGAAGCCAATTGTTGCTGTGGTTGTGAATTATGAACAAATGTACTTTCCAAAATGATGCTTTGAAATTTTCCTTCCCCGGTTCACAGTATATGCATACATATGCTGTTGTTGTTGCTAGGTACCACTGAGTCAGTTCTAACTCATAGCGAACCTATAAATAACCGAATAAAACACTGCCCGGTCTTGTGCCATCCTTACAATCATTGTTATGCTTGAGCTCATTGTTGCAGCCACTGTGTCAATCTATCTAGTTGAGGGTCTTCCTCTTTTTTGCTGACCCTGTACTTTACCATTTTTCATGAGCACAATTAAGTGTTCTGGAATTCCCGTTCTTCACAGTGTTATCCATAGTTTGTTATGATCCACACAGTCGAATGCCTTTGCATAGTCAATAAAACACAGGTAAACACCCTTCCGGTATTCCCTGCTTTCAGCCATAGATCAAGAGATGGTTGTTCAGACAGAAAAAGGGGATACTGATTGCTTTAAAGTCAGGAAAGGTGTGTGGCAGGGTTGTATTCTTTCACCATAACTATTTAATCTGTATGCTGAGCAAATAATACAAGAAGCTGGACTATATGAAGAAGAACGGGGCATCAGAATTGGAGGAAGACTCATTAACAACCTGCGTCATGCATATGACACAACCTTGCTTGCTGAAAGGGAAGAGGACCTGAAGCACTTAGTAATGAAGATCAAAGACCACAGCCTTCAGTAAGGATTGCACCTCAACATAAAGAAAACTAAAATCTGCACAGCTGGACCAATGAGCAACATCATGATAAAAGGGGAAAAGTTTGATGTTGTCAAGGATTCAGTTTTACTTGGATCCACAATCAACAGCCATAGAAGCAGCAGTCAAGAAATCAAAAGATGCATTGCATTGGGCAAATCTGCTGCAAAGGACCTCTTCAAACTGTTGAAGAGCAGAGATGTCACCCTGAAGACTAAGGTGTGCCTGACCCAAGCCATAGTATTTTCAATCACATAATATGCATGTGAAAGCTGGACAATGAATAAGGAAGACAAAAAAAGAAATGACGCCTTTGAATTGTGGTGTTGGCGAAGAATATTGAATATACCATGGACTGCCAAAAGAATGAACAAATCTGCCTTGGAGGAAGTGCGACCAGAATGCTCCTTAGAGGCAAGGATGGCGAAATTGCATCTTACATACTTTGGACATGTTGTCAGGAGGGATCAGTCCCTGGAGAAGGACATCATGCTTGGCAGAGTACAGGGTCAGTGGAAGAGAGGAAGACCCTCAACGAAGTGGACTGACACAGTGGCTGCAACAATGAGCTCAAGCATAACAACGATTGTAAGGATGGCACAGGACCAGGCAGTGTTTCGTTCTGTTGTGCATAGGGTCGCTATGAGTCAGAACTGACTGGACAGCACCTAACAACAACAACAACAACTACTTTACCAAGGATTTTGTCCTGCTCCAGGGATTGGTCCCTCCTGATAACATGTCTAAAGTATGTGAGATGAAGTCTTGCCATTCTCACTTCTAAGGAATATTCTGGCTGTACTTCTTCCAAGACAGATTTGTTTGTTCTTTGGCAGTCCGTGGTATATTCAATGTTCTTCATCAACACCATAATTCAAAGGCATCGATTCTTCTTCGGCCTTCCTTATTCATAGTTCAGCTTTCCCATGTGTATGAGGCGATTAAAAATACCATGGCTTGGATCAGACTCACTGTAGTCCTCAAGGGTATTGATTGCATTGTTCCTTGTAATTTTAATATGTGTACACTCAGAATACACACAATGTATACTTTGAAACAAGCACAAACACACAAATATGTATACATACATAGGAAGATTGATAAGAGCAAAATTCCCTCTCAATTCTCTTTCCAGTTATGCTTATGATCAAGATCTACACCTTGCCAAAGTTGATTTATTTTTTTTTTCCCAATACTCAGTTGAGATAAAGACCAAGGATATTACAGTGTTACTAAAATAACAAACTTCTCAAAGGATTTCAGAATTTTGTCTCCACTAGTAAAAATGTTCCCTTTTGAAAATATAAAGAAACCATTAATTATATGAGAACAGGAATGCCTCTAAGTTTCAAAACTAACTCCTGTTGAACAAATATTGGGAGTCTGATTGTTTACAGAATCCATGTAAGGTAGAATTATCCACATATCCCAGATAATGAAACCATTACGTAGAAAGTAATCTGCCAATGGTCATGGTCATGGAGCTAGTGAGTGGGAGAGCTGGGACTCAATTCTTTCTTTTTTTTCTTCTAAATTGTACTTTAGATGAAGGTTTACAGATAAAACTACCATCTCATTAAACAATTAGCACACATATTGTTTTGTGACATTGGTTGCCAATCCCGCGACATGTCAACACTCTCCCCTTCTCAACTTTGGGTGCCCTATTACCAGTTTTCCTGTTGGAGCTCAATTCTTCATCACTTTTATTCCAAAGCCAAAACACCTGTCTTAAAAGCAGACTTAACCCCCCACTTTTCCATGCTAACTCCTTCTGCAATACTCATTTAATGGTAGACATGTTTCATACCGATTCATGCTTGACATAAAAATCACATTTTAGTGCTAGAGTGGAACTTCTGATAGTTTAGTCATTGGCTACTGATATGTACCCTCCTATTTGATGAATTCCCTTCTCTCTGAAAAATCTATAAAAATCATTACAACTTTAGTTCATTTTCAGGTGAGTTTCAATTTTCATAGACCTTTAACTTTTCAGCCTTCTCCCTAACCTATTTTCTAATTCTTGCATTTAAGGAATAACTCCTTTCCAAAATCATCAGTAGAATAAAGCCCACTTTAAGCAGAGTTTTGCTATTATCACAATGAGCCCTCACCCACACCCAATAAGCAGATTCAATAGAGCTCAAATTATCTATGGTGAAGAAGTAAGTTTTTAATATTGTTTTGTTTTTTCCTTTTGCAATCCTTTGTAGACCAACACAGCAATATGCTGTCTAGTGCACATGGCATGTTTGCAGCTTGCATTGTGTACAGCTGGCCAGGTTCAAAAGCACCTGGATTAGTCTCTACCCAAATGAGTGAGATGTGTCCAATAAGGATACAATGCCATGGCAAAGCCAACTATTTATAAAAGTTTCAAAAATATTAATCTCAATCTCTGTAATAAACTGTGTCCAATCAGGTCTTATTTCATGGAGCATACTTTGAGAAGCGCTAAAAGGAATTTTCTCAGTAATTTATAACAGTTGTATCACTAATCCACTGAGCAAAATTAAGGTTAACAAAATATTTATGTTAGGTTGGAAATTTATGTTGTAATTTAAATATGTTGTGTTAATATACATTGATAGGGAATTGGTGGAAATTCAAGCCAGGTTCAGGAAAGGATGTGGAACAGGAATTTGCTGGTGTCAGATGGAGCCTGGCTGAAAGCAGAGAACACCAGAAAGATGTTTACCAGTGTTTTATTGACTATGCACAGGTCTTCGACTGTGTGGATCATAACAAATTATGGATAACATTGTGAAGAAGGAGAATTCCAGAACACTTAATTGTGCTCATGTGGAACCTGTACATAGACCAAGAGGCTGTCGTTCGAACAGAATAATGGGATACTGCATGGTTTAAAATCAGGAAAGGTGTGTATCAGGGTTGTATACTTTCACAATATTTATTCAATCTGTATGCTGAGCAAATAATCTGAGAAGCTGGACTATATGAAGAAGAATGCAGCAACAGAGTTGGAGGAAGACTCATTAACAACCTGCGATATGCAGATGACACTACCTTACTTGCTGAGAGCAAAGAGGACTTGAAGCACTTACTGACGAAGATCAAAGACTCTAGACTTCAGTATGGATTACAACTCAACATAAAGAAAACAAAAATGCTCGCAACTGGACCAATAAGGAACATCATGATAAATGGAGAAAATGTTGAAGTTGCTATGGATTTCATTTTACTGGGATCCACAATCAACACCCATGGGAACAATAGTCAAGAAATTAAACAATGCATTGCACTGGGCAAATCTGCTGCAAAAGACCTCTGTAAAGTGTTAAAAAGCAAAGATGCCACATTGAAGACTAAATTGCACCTGACCCAAGCCATGGTATTATCAATGGCCTCGTATGCATCTGAAAGCAGGACAATGAATAAGGAAGACCAAACAAGAATTGATGCCTTTGAATTACGGTGTTGGTGAGGAATACTGAGTACTTTATGGACTGTCAGAAGAAAGAACAAGTCTATCTTGGAAGAAGTACAGGCAGAACGCTCCTTGGAAGTAAGGATGGCAAGATTTATCTCTGGTACTTTGGATATGTCATCAGGAGGGGCCAGTCCCTGGAGAAAGACATCATGCTTAGTAAAGGGTTGGCAAAAAAGAGAAAGACCCCCAAAAGATTGACACAGTGGCTGGAACAATGGGCTTAAACATAGCAATGGATGTGAGGATGATGCAGGACCGGGCACCATAGGTTAGCCTTTAGTCAGAACTGACTTAACAGCACCTAACAAAAACTGTATTCCCACATTCCCAATCTGATGTGTTTAATGTCAAAACACATTGTTGTGTCCTTATTTTCCCCTAATTACTAATGAGTTTGAGAATTTCTACATGCACTTACAAGCCTTTTGATTTTCCTCTGTTTATGAATTGTGTCCTTCTATACTTAATCTATCAATCCTTTGTTGGTTTTTGATATTGCAAATATCTTTTCGAAACCTGTCATATTTCTCAGCACACAATACAGGGGAGGTCAGCACAACTGGACTAAACTAAAACCTAAGAATTTTCCTTAATACGGCCAAATGCTTCGAAAGCCAGAATAGTGGGCACAGGGATCTAGGACCATGGTTTCAGGGGACATCTACGTCAATTGGCAAAAAAAAAAAAATGTACTCAGAAAACATTCTGCATCCTATTTTGGTGAGTGGTGTCTGGGGTCTTAAACGCTAGGAAGTGGTCATCTAAGATGCATCAATTGGTCTCAACCCACCTAGAGCAACGGAGAATGAAGAACACCAAAGACACAAGGTAGACATGAACCCAAGAGACAGAAAGGAGCAGATAAACCATAGACTCCATCAGCCTGAGACTGGAAGAGCTAAATGGTGCCCAACTACCACTGATGACTGCCCTGACAGGAAACACATAGAGAATCCCTGAGGGAGCAGAACAGTGGGATGCAGACATCAAATTCTCATAAAAAGGCCAAACTTAGTGGTCTGACTGAGACTGGAGTGACTCCAGATGTCATGGCCCCCGGACCCTCTGTTAGCCCAAGACAGGAACCATTCCTGAACCCAACTCTTCAGACAGGGATTAGGCTGGACTATAAGAAAATGATACTGGTGAGGAGTGAGCTTCTTGGCTCAAGTAGACACATGAAACTATGTGGGCAGCTCCTGTTTGGAGGCGAGATGAGAATGCAGAGGGCACAGGAGCTGGCTGAATGGTCACAGGGAATACAGGGTGGAGAGGAGGAGTGTGCTGTCACATTAGGGGAAGAGCAGCTAGGGTTACATAGCAAGGTGTGTATAAGTTTTCATATGAGAGACTGACTTGATTTGTAAACTTTCACTTAAAACACAATAAATAAAGGGAAAAAAAAACCTGTCATATTTCTACATTGAACTTTATTGAGCAGAAACCCTTAATTATGGCATAATCAAATCAATTACTTTTACATTATGGTTTGTGCTTTTACAGGTTATGAAAGTCCAAACTTTTATCAATTTATCAGGCGCCATCAAGTTGATTCACTCATGGCAACCCTATGTTTTGCAGAATAAAACTGTGCTTCGTAGGGTTTTCAATGGCTGTGACCTTTTAGAAGTAAATCTCCAGGCCTTTCTCCTGAGGTGGTCCTGAAGTTCAAAACACCCACCTTTGAGTGAGCAGCCAAGTGCTAAAGTGTTTATGCACCCAGAGCCTCCCTTATATTAATAATATTATTATAATAATCATTGTGGTTCTATTTATAATCTATGCTAGTGTTAGTAGTAATAGTATTTTAATTTATAGTTTTACCATTCAAATTGAGGTCTTTAGGCTAATTCATTTTTAAACTTGCATATAGTTAGTAGAAAGGTCCATTTTTTTTTTCATATATGGTGAGTTAGGGGTCTCTGGACCCTCTACTAAAAAATCCATCCAGCCCCCACCATTTTGTACTGCCATGTTTATTATCCTTAGTTTTCATATGTACATAGATCTCTCTTTGTATTCTTTATTTTGCTTCATTTGTCAGTGTATCTATTCCTGCTTAAATACCATAATTTATTTGGTTATCTACGATGTTATATAAGGAATCCTGGTGGGGTGGTGGTTAAGCATTCAGCTGTTGACTAAAAGGTCAGCAATTCAAACCTACCAGCAGCTCCACAGGATAAAGATATGGCAGTCTGTTTCAGTAAAGATTACAGCCTTGGAAACCCTATAGGGCAGTTCTACTCTGTTCTATAGGATTCCAGTGAATAAGAATTGACTAGATGGCAAAGGGTTTGGGTTTTTGTTTGTTTGTTTTTAGGGGGTACATTTTGATGATTCCATCATTTTTTACTTTTTTATTCATTTGTGTTTGATTTTGAACCATGACAAATGGACTCTTTAATTCAAAGTTACCAAAAAAAAAAAAAAGGTGACCCTGCCTCTGGTGCGTCAGTAAGCACTGAGCTACGCAGCATCTCTTTGCTCATCGGTCATAGCATAGGGGAGCAAAACCAAGTCCACTGACGGATTTTATTTAGTTTTGTTTGCTTTTAATTGAGCAGCTTCTACGATTTTATGAGTCAAGCTGTGGGAGGCACATCAACTTAACTCATGTCAATAAAGATTTTCTGAGGTCCTACTTTGGTTCATATGCTGAGAATGTACCATGGCCTTTGCTACAAATGGTGAGCATCCCATGTGAACCTCTCGTTTAATAAACCAAACCCAACTAGTTGTCGTTGTGGCAATTCCAGCTCATTGCAACCCCATGTGTTCCAAAACGCAACTGTGCTCCACAAAGTTTTTATGATTGTGACCTTTCAGAAACAGATCACAGGGCTTTCTCGTGAGTCCCTTCTGAGTAGGTTTGAATCATCAAACTTTTGGTTAGTAGCCAAGCACTTAACCATTTGTGAAACAGATAGACTCTATTGAAAGAGTCAGGCAAAAAATGTACAAAGAGTTTAAGCCAGAAAATGACAACTGAACCTTTCTACGCCCAACCAGTCCAAAGATTTGTTTACCCCTCCATGCTCTCTGTAGTCGTAATGGTCTTTCAACCAGGCCAGCACTATTGTCCCCTTGCTGTCCCTCTCCCCGGCCCTGGCATTTGGAAATATGCAAGTCTGTGTTGGGTGTAATGGCTGAGATGCTGTTAGAATTTTGTAGGTACGATCACGTCTTCTTTCCATACGTGAGGAAGTCCCACACAGTGAAAATGATGTCTTGACCTATGCAAACTGTCAATAGATCTGTCAAGAGACATTGCTGGCAAATCCATCTTTCCTAAATTCACTTGTATTTTTTTAACTATTGCAACTCTGCAGTAACTTCCTTATCTGTTAATGACTGTGACTGCTTGTTTCAAAGACATTGAGGTGTCCCTCTCTTAATTTCTGATAGTTTAGTAATAAATGTGCGCACCATATATCTGACATCAGCAATGATATCCCTTGTTCCACATCCTCTTCCGAATCCAGCTTGGCTTTTTGGCAGTTTCCTGTCAACGTACTGTTGCAACTGCTTTTGCATTACCTTCGGCAAACTTTTACTTGCATGTGGTATTAATGGTAATTTCCGTATCTGTATGCTGAGCAAATAATTCGAGAAGCTGAGCTACATCAAGAAAATACGGTATCAGGATTGGTGGAAGACTCATTAAAAACCTGCAATATGCAGATGATACGACCTTGCTTGCTGAAAGGGAGGAGGACTTGAAACAACTACTAATGAAAAACAAAGATTACAGCCCTCAGTATGGAATATGCCTCAACATAAAGAAAAAAATCCTCACAACTGGACCAATAAGCAACATCATGATAAATGGAGAAAAGACTGACATTGTCAAGAATTTCGTTTCACTTGGATCCACAATCAACGCCCACAGAAGTAGCAGTCAGGAAATCAAACGGTGTATTACATTCGGGGAATCTGCTGCAAAAGACCTTTTTCAAGTGTTAAAAAGTAAAGACGTCATTTTGAAGACTAAGGTTAGCTTGACCCAAGCCATGATATTTTCATTCTCATATGCATGTGAAAGCAGGGCAATGAATAAGGAAGACTGAAGAATTGATACCTTTGAATTATGATGGGGGGGAAGAATATTGAATATACCATGGACTGTCAGAAGAACAAACAAATCTGTCTAAGAAGAACTATAGCCAGAGTGCTCCTTGAAATCAAGACTGGCAAGATTTCCTCTCACATATTTTGGACATGTTATCAGGAGGGAGCACCCCCTGGAGAAGAATATCATGCTTGGTAAAGTAGAGGGTCAGCGAAAAAGAGGAAAACCTGCAATGAGATGGATTGGCACGGTGGCTGCAACAATGGGCTCAAGCTTAATGATTGTGAGGATGGGGCAGGACCAGGCAGTGTCTCTTTCTGTTGTACATGGGGGTCACTATGAGTTGGAACCAACTCAAGGGCACCTAACAACAATATATATAAATATTCAACATTTTTTAAAGACAAACCTGTTAAAATATCATGTGTTAATATCATCATTATCTTCTAGGCAGGCCAATGGCATTTAAATTCAAGGATAGGTTAGTTTCAAATTTAGTCAGGCACATTACACAAATGATGTTTGTACTCATTCAAAATAAGTAACAATAAGTCCACATTTAAGATTCTAGTAAGGTTTTTGTTTGTTTGTTTTTTTCACTTTCTGAATAAACACAATCTCCTGGAGGTCTTGTTTTTTAAAAAAAAAAAAAAAGAAGACAAAGAAGAAAGTTTCTCAGAGCCCTAACTCCAGAGTTGCTGATTCAGTTAGATCTGGTTTGGGGCTCAAGAATTTGCACGTCAAACAAGTTCCCAGGAGATACTGATTTTGCTGACTAGGGACCATTCTTGAAAAACAAGTGGCTTAGTGTAATGCAAAATGCAGCTTCGATTCTGAAAAATAGCGTATCTTTTTGAGTTTCTCAATCAAACAGAAGAAATGCATGACTCAAACTGGTTTCTGCACTTGGAAATATCAGATTCAGGACTTGCCAGACATGAACCCCTTTGTTCTCTCTTCCCTCTTTATCTAGACTTGTTGCCAGATCTCTCTTTTCACATTTCTTCCTACAGAAACAAGTAGATATAGCCCTACCTTTGTCAAAGAGCCAACCCTTTTCTTTATTTGGATCCTGATCCCTTCTTTGACATCTGTAATGTTAGTTCATCAATTATTTTCTTTCTCTCTTATAAAACTTTATATGTCACCCATACTAAAAAGCAACAATTTTTTCTCAACTTTTCTCTTTCTTAAGAAGCAGTCTTCTATTATTCCTCTAACTTCTGAAATGTGAGTCTACACCATTTTCTTATATTGCCTTACTTATCATCCAGTACAGAGCTAATTGTAATCTCAGGGATATTCCTGTCCCTGTAAAGCTGCTCTTGAAATTAAAGATCTAAATCAAATTAAAATGTCTTATTTTTCTTAGCATTTGATCCTTTTGCCCCCTTCCTACATCTGGACCTTTTACCTTCGTGACTTTTAGAGCATTTCCCCATCCTTGTTCTCTCCTATCTCCTTCATCATTCTGCTCCATGTCCCTGTTTCTTCTGCTTCTGGACATCTGTTCAATATTCGTTTCTCTCATAGGCTTGTCCATCAGTAAAATTCTCACCTAGGCTGATGCCTGATTCCTGTATCTATCTCCATCCAAAATATTTTCCTTAAGATTCAGGTGTTCTGTAGTATGATACTTACCATTCTTTGGCTATATTACACCCACTCCTCATTTACCCACATGGTTAGGTTCCAAAGATCAGATCATTATGTGAAAATTGGTATTAGGCAAAAATGGAGGATGACCACATCAGATCACAAAATGGGGGATGGCTACATCATCAAATAGTTGCCAAATTACATTGTTACAAAACTGCCAAATTACATCATTACATAACTGCCAAATTACATCATTACATAGCTGCCAAATTACATAACTGGCATTACATAACTGGCAAACCACTGAGAATCATGGCCCAGCCAAGTTGACGCATAACTTTAACAATCATAGCCAGCGTTACTCTTGCCTCACACCTCGGCATTTTTTACTACCAGACGTACATCGTTAATGGGCAAAGTAGTCAGATACTACATTTTTTATTATTACTGAAAATGCACATGTCAGATGAGGTTGTCAATAAATGAAGATTAGGTGTATTCTCTTTGACACTCTTGTGCTTCGATCTTGCTGCACCCTCTGCCAAGAATGCCCTTTCATCTTTATAGGCTGGAAAATTGCCACATGCCCTTCCAAAGCCAAGTTCAAATGAAATTTCTTCTAAGGAGAATGCTGCCTGTTACCAAACTTAAGTAGAGCCTCTCGAAATCTAATCTAGTGTAATGTAAGAGTAACATGATGCTGCTGCTACGTACTTTGATAGGCTCCACGAGGTGGTAGAAAATTCATTTTGAATTTTTGTTTAGAAAACTGTGTTTTATTGATTTACCTGACATATTTTTTCTCATACCAAGAATGGAGTACTAAAAAGAGATACAGTAATTTAAGCTATTATAATTTTATCAGATATTTATCTGGTACCCATGTGTAATATAAACTAAGGTGTATATATATATATATATATATTTTATATACCTAAGTTTACAAGACTCCAAACACTCTCATATGTAAACAGTTAGTTCTCCAGAGGACAACGATACTGCTAGTGGAATTTTGGTAAAACGTTAAATCTAAGCCTCTCCTGAGGAGCTACCTGGTTAAACTGTTTCGACTAGTGGTGAACATTATCATTAACCAAATGGACAAAGCCGTGGCTGCCTGTAGCCTTTCTTAAAGGTTAAATTGTGAAATATGGCTGCTAACTAAAGGCTTATCAGCTTACTGTACATCAGAGCACTGATAAAACTTCCTCAGGAAAGCACCAAATGGAACAAGGACCTATTCAGAAAATGTTGGTTTGCAGATACGCCATTACAATGGAACTCATCTAAATGACAGCATGGCTTAAGGGTGGAATTTTTACTCCCAGGCCAGGAAATTCTACGGCAGGAATCAGAGCCTATCTTAACTCTTGAAATGTGGCCAGGGTCCAGGTTGTTTTTCTGCTCCATGCTGTTTTTCTCAGGCATGTGAATTTTGGAAGATAAGAACAGAATAGCATATTCGCTCCAACGTGTGGCACTTGTCAGATGAACAAAAGGAGTGGGCGTCCTCTTACAAGTCTCCATTTTTCCTGATGTAGTTAGGTGTTGAGTACAAGATAATGTTCATATTTTAAATCTTGTTGTGAAAATTGCATAAGAAGTAAAAGATGTGTTAGCCATAGACAAGAATCTATTTCTTTTACTTTTTATAGTCAGGATTTAAGGGCCTTTTAAGGATTCACTTCAAGACCACAAAACAATGCTTTTGTTTTGTGTTTTTTCTTTTCCATTTCACATTTTAAGCTTTTTTTCTTAAATTTTATATTTTATACCATTGTTTCTATAGAAAATAGGAATTTTATGGCACACAGTTTTACAAAAACAATTAGAGAGAAAGAGTGAATGAAACCTCTTAAGTTAATTTTGCTTCAGTAAATTCCATCAAGGGCATGAAAGCTACTACTTACAGGATCTTTAGGGAAGATTAGTGTAGTTATCCAGGAAGTCCTTTTTGTTATCTAATCAAAGTCACTCTAGGTATAATTCCCACTTGTTTTGTTTTTGATAGAAAAAACAAGCCTGTTTCTACACTATGGAGAGTAGAGAAGAAATTGTAAAATGTTTTGAAAAACATTGAAAGACAAACAAGAAGCACAGAAGATTAGTATGTTTTTAATCGTCATTTATGTACTAATATTGTATATATAAAGAAAAGATGTCACTTTAAGGACTAAGGTACTTTCAATCAACTCATATGCATGTGAAAGCTGGGCAATGAATAAGGAAGACCACAGAAGAATTGACACCTTTGAATTATGGTATTGGCGAAGTGTATTGAAGGTATTATGGACTGCCAAAAGGATGAGCGAATCTGTCTCGGAGGAAGTACAGCCAGCATGTACCTCAGAATCAAGGATGGTGATATTTCGTCTCACATACTATGGACATAGTCCCTGGAGGACACCATGCTTGGTCAAGTAAAGGTCAGCAAGAAAGAGGAAGACCCTCGATGGTATGGATTGATACACCGGCTGCAATAATGGGTACAAGCATAGCAAGTATTGTGAGGATGGGTTAGGACCCGGCAGTGTTTCATTCTGTTGTACATAGGATCACTACGAGTCAGAACTGACTGGACGGCACCTAACAACAACAATGCATACATACACATACATATACTTATGTGTGTGCATATGTATATGTGTACATGTGTATACTGAGAAAATTAGGTAACTTGTTGTAAATAACATAGTTGGTAAATGGTAATTTGTGGGTCTAAATAAGCTGTGGATTTGTGATTTAAATTCAGGCAGACTACTAGTTCTAAAGTCCATGTTATTTTATTTTTCTTATTTTCTATATCATACCATTCTCTAAAAAGGAAGAAGAAAGAAAATTATGGTGCATATAAACCATCAAGCTTATAAAGTGCTAATACAATGATTAAAAAAGATAGAGAATATTTCTACCAGTTTTCATGAATTCATTCATCATATTTATGCTAAGAAACAATGTCTGAAAGGATCAGGGAATTGGAGGGTTAAGCAATAAAATCAATAAGTTCAATAAATTCTATCATTGTGATTTCATCTGATGTGCATAAGCACATAAACTACATTTGAGGGTGTCTTATAATTTTGTACATATTGCATTTATTGAGAAAGATTTGTTAAAACACAAGGTGAACAGTTGTGATTTTCGTGACTGAGCCAAATCACTTTTTTTTTAGGGTTGTGTAGAGGCCTTGGGTGATGCAAATCGTTAAAAAACTCAGCTGCTAGCTGAAAGGTTGGAGGTTTGTGGCTACCCAGAGGAATCTCAAAAGAAAGGCCTGGCTATCTGCTTTAGAAAAATCAGACGTTAAAGCCCTTATGAAACACTGTTCTACTCTGACACACTTGGGGCCACCGAGAGCTGAAGCTGACTTGACAGTGAGTATTTTTTTTAGGGTTAGTGTTCTAGATGAAATATCCATTATTGCCATGAAAGAGTGATAGGAAATAAATCAAATTTTGGTCCTTTTAATTAAGTGATCATGGAAGCACTGTATGAGATTTGTACCCGTTATTCCACATTTGCACAATCAATATCTCCAGGATCCATACAGAGAAATATGTATTTCTTTATGTACTGCTTTATCTAAGAAGGGTGAGCAATGCCATTTTACTGGACCAAGTCAAGATGAAGACAGCAGAGTGAGTCAGCTTCAAAGTCAACCACATACTCAGAGACACTAGGTCTATAGAACACAGCTTCATTCTTTGTCTACAGAAGGATGTTGGTGCTTCAATTGCGGATAAATGCAGAAGAATTCAATTTAATATTTTTGTTTGTAATTTTCTTTTTGTTGTAGCCACTTTGCATTAGGTACTATCATAAAGGAGATATAAGAGACTTGAAAAACATAGCTACTATCTTTGAGGAGTTTTGGATCTTCTTGGCAAGGCAAGACAGAAAAAGTAATTACAAGGAGGACTTAAGTCTTTTCTCTATCATTAATTTGTCATGTTAGATAAGTCAATCCTTGTGTCCAGACCAATGTAAAATAAAAGGGTTAGAGGACATTATCTCTAAGTTCCAATTT
This sequence comes from Elephas maximus indicus, assembly GCF_024166365.1. Lineage (NCBI taxonomy): Eukaryota > Metazoa > Chordata > Mammalia > Proboscidea > Elephantidae > Elephas > Elephas maximus. The sequence goes on along the minus strand of NC_064841.1, from coordinate 70,981,147 downwards.
AATTTACTAATTCTATGATCCTATTAAATGCCAAGTGAATATGGTCCAGAAAAATAAGGGTCAAAATGATTCCAAGAAGGCAGAAAGTCAGAAGTGGTAAGAGAAGTCTTCTTGGATCGCACAAGAATTTGGTTGACTAATAAAGCAAAGGTAACAATTAGCTGAATGGAGAAGCAAGAAGAAGCTGCTGCAGGAATAATGGAGAGAATAAGGAAAACAAACAGAAGTGAAGTATTAGCATGAGGTAGTCCTCTGGCGTGGAGAAGGTTGGTCCAGCGGCTAGGGATGGAAGGTGGTTTTGTTAAAGGAGCCCTGGTGGTGCAGTATTCAAGCTCTTGGCTGCCAACTGAGAGACTGGCGATTTGTACCCTCAAGTTTTTCCACAGGAGAAAGATATGGCAATCTGCTTCCATAAAAATTAGAGCCTTGGAAACCCTATGGGACATTTTTTTTTAGAGAGTATCGGGGCAGATTACTGAAAGTCAGGGACACCAGGCATACAAAACTTGGTTAACTCTCAAAGTTAGCGAAAAACTTCTTCAAGCTTCAATCAAGAATTCTTTCCTATCAGACAAGAAGAGAGCGATACTTTAGGAATATTAGGCTGCAGCTGTTCGAGCAAGGTTTAACTAGTAGTTGCTTGGCTGGCCATTACTTCCAGATACGACCAGGTCCATAAAAAAAAAAAAAAAAAATTTTTTTATTATGTATAGTGTTGGAAAAAGCAAGTTAATCATTGACCAAGACTTAAAAATCAGGAGACTCAAAACAAGCAAGCAAACAAGAAAGGTTTTGCAATATCTTTTGAAAAAACAACAGACCTGGCAGCACTAGCTCAACACTTCCAAGGGAACCCTTTCAGTGGGGCTTGCCTTTCCCTAGGTTCCCACAACTATGTTGGGCCTGCTTCACCTTGTCTAACCACAGCAGTTACGTGTTTGAGTCTGAGCATTGGTTTAGAGATTCTACTTGTAAAGACTCCTTAGAAAACTTCTGTCAAGGTCTATTTCTCATTTGAGAAAGCCCTAGTTTAGAATGCACAAGGAAGAGAATACTTACTCATAAGTGTGACCCTAATACTCCCCAGCATGTTTTCTCCTTTTCAAAATGGGCGACTGAGACCTTGACATAACTAACTCCATGATGAACTGAATAAAGTTTTTTTTCTTTATTTACGTAAAACCCAGGGCCGTTGAGTCGGTTATGAGTCAGAACCGACTTGACGGCCCTGGGTTTTTCTGGGTTCTCCTTTCGGCATACCTTTGTTAATGTCTTTGTTTTGCTCTGTCCAGCCACCTGGACTTACAACCCCCCACAGGAAGATTAGAGCTCAGGTGTCTGGCATGTGTACCTTTAGCCTGATAAGGTGATATCCAGCATGTGTCTCTTTAGTCTGATAAAAAGTCTGTTGTAACTACCTTGTAATGAATAACTCCTCTGGCCATGCCATCTGCAGTCTACAAAGACACTTCTAACTTTTGTAAAAATCATATATAAATTCTAATGTAAAAATGCCTTTTGGAGCTCCACAGAGAGAGCCTGCATTGCTGTTGGACTTCCCATTGGTGGACACCTCCTAAGTTAAACTTTCTTACTCTTTCTAACTTGGAGTACATTTCATTGGCTCGACTGCACCAGGACATCGACCTAACTGGACAACCTGAATTTTATTTTGAAAGTGTAATCACTGTAGTTCTGATTAAACAAGTTAATGTAGGAGCAAATGGAAGGAATCAGCTCATACGAGGATGAAGCTTAAAGATATGTATTGTGTATATTAATAATAAATAATATTTTTGACAGTCCTTGGGTAACACACACTTAATTACATAATTTGCTCATTAAATTATCTGGCAAATTAAAAATATTAAGTTTATTTGAGTGCTTAATCACAGTTTTAGAAACGCATCGATTGACCCAAACAAGCTACAAATACTAAAGCATAGTTGTCCTATTTTGCGCTTACATTATTTTTGTGTACACAGAGTTCTTATCCTAGCACACTGCAAGGAGTTTTCAAAATAGATATGTGTATTTAATAACCTGTATTGAACATTGTGATGGTACAAACAAGTCACTATAATCTATGTGTTGGCAGGTCAAATATCCCTTTTTCATTAAACAGGTTGTGACAGCTTTGCCAAAATAAAAATGCCTGGCTGCAAGAGAGCCTGAGTGAGATTTTGTGCATAATTTAATATCCCTTAAGGCTAGATACCAAAGGTGGATCAGCAACACCATATTTGAACAGGAAGAACTGCTAAAAAGAACTAGTTAGGCTAGGGAAGGAAAGACTAAAGATCTGACGAGCGCTCATTTATGCGTGTAACTCTACAACCTAGATATTTACTAGAGGAGGAGGAAATGATGCTTAGTGGAAAGGTGAATTGTACACTATTTAGTACAGTCGTATTTTGTGTTAGTTTTGACTCAGGTGAATTGTGAAGTTCTTGACATCAAAGAATTGCTTATTAGATTTAGTTTGTAACACCATGTTGTTGTTGTTAGGTGTAGTCGAGTGGGTTCCAACTGATAGCAACCCTATGTACAATAGGATGAAACACTGCCCAGTCGTGTGTCGTTCTCACAATTGTTGCTATGTTTGAGCCCACTGTTGCAGCCACTGGGTCAATTCGTCTCATTGAGGATCTTCCTCTTTTTCACCGACCCACTACTTTATCACTATACTTCATTCAAAATTGACTGCATTGTATGTGCTTTTTGAAATCAATGCAAATAATACATGATTGGCAGTTTTACGTTTATCTTCCAAGATCTGAAGACAGTTGGGAAAAGTGAAACAGATTTTTGAAAATGAGTAATTTTCTTTCATTAGCTATTAAAAGTGTTGAAGTAGAACGAAACGCCAACAACAAAGAAAAGAAATAGACAAAGTGGAGTTCAAACTCATGTTGCTTCTTGGTTTCTAGTAAATTTTGTATTTGGAGTAAATTTATGTAGACACAACCACCACAAAATAGCTTAACCAGGCATTCACAGCATGGGATTCAAAGACCATGGGCAGGATTTGGTTCGAGTTTATTTTCTGAGCTGTCTTGGATGCTCTCCTTCCGGATATAACCTCCGCTCTGTCTCATGTATCATGTCTTATTTCAACTCTTCTGACAGTAAGTCAAGCATTAGCAGCATAATAATCTATACTCACCGTAGGGGAGAGAGGCAGACCAAATACACACTGGATAGGGAACAAGAAGTTTCCAGCGAGTGATACGTTATTCTCCCTGGTAAAGGAGTAGATCTGCTAAGCACATGGAGACTTGCTCATGGATCAATAGGGAGAACTTCTAAATATATGACTATCCTGTGAAAATTTATATCTTGACTCAGGGTATGTTTTGATAGTATAAGTAATATTCTCATAAAATTTTTGGAGTGACACAAGAGGAATGAAGGAAACCATAACATAAAAAACACGTGTTAAATCCTTGCCAATGGCTGAGCCATCCTTATGCCTTATGAAGACGCTGATCGCCATTCTATCCTGATCTTTTATAGTAGCTTAGCTCAATATATCTTGAGAATTCCTATGAGGATGAAATGCAACTGAAAGTAGCGTAAAGAGCTTAGGTTAGGGGGAAGCAAGACTCCCTGGATCTTGGACAAATACACTTGGTTTAGCAAGTTTGTCAAAATTTGTCCGCTGAGAATATCATTTTTCTTACCAAAATATGATGCATACATTTATTTATTTGTTTTTTTTTTCCCCTTCACTTCAGTGCCTTTTTTCAGTGCCTTTAGGATAGACTTGAAAAAGAAATTCTGCTAGACTTATGTTTCTAATATACCCCCTTAAAATCTAGCATTTCTTCAGAAATTTACTCCCCAAGACACCTTTTAGACTGATTTGTTATAGAAGAGTCAGAAAGAGACCTTATAACGAAGCCTCCTCTACTTTTTCTGATCTTCTTAAAAAAAAGAAATGGTTTCTGAATTATCGAATACTCCACTGAGAACTCAGCAGGTGGTTCCAGATTAAATTCACAACCTTCCTGGATGACATTTTCTTTAGAAAATCCCGGGATATGACTTTACCATCAAGATGGGATTCAAACCAAGCCCCTTTCCTGAGAGACAAAACATACATCATTGAACTGTAAAATCAAGAATAATACCTTCAATTAAAATGTAATGGTTGAGAATAAAGAAATAAGTGCCAATATGCATTATGATAGAGGGAGATTAAGCATTGTCTGCAGCCGAAGAAAATTCCTTAAAGTTTCAAATTCTGTAGTATCAGAAGTAGAATCTTGTTATAACAGTTTGATGAGTCCTAGTTAATGACTAGTTTGTTATTACATTTGATTATTCATGATATCATGTTATTCTTTTGATTCTTGATCTATGTTCATAACTACCTTCAGAATCATGCAATAAGTTAAAAAAAAGTAAAAAGGAAATATAGATAAAATATGCAAAATTTTCTAGTTAGCAGAGTATATTGATTTAAACTCTATTTCTTTCCCTGAATTCTAGTTTTTATCAATCCATGATAACTATCCTTGGGGAAAAAAGGTGATTAAAGTTTTCAACAAACATTTAATGAAATTAGTTTCTTACAGATACATTGATTAAACCAAATTCTGCTGTAAATGCCATATCAATTTCCTAAAAAAAAAAAACGAAAGTAATAAGTTTAATCACATGATTTATTTGCTCTATTGTGTTTGTCAGGAGCCCTGGTGGTGCAGTGGTTAAGAGCTCAGCTGCTAACCAAAAGGTCAGAAGTTCAAATCCACTAGCAGCCGCTTGGAATCCCTATGCGGCAGTTCTATTCTGTCTTGTAGGGTTGCTATGAGTTGGAATCGACTCAACGGCAAAGGGTTCGGTTTTTTGGTTTAATTAGGTTTATTACACAGGAATGTAATTAATGATATATAATCATATAATTATAATTTATTGATTTTATTTAAAAAGTAGAGTTTAAATGAGCTCACACAGAATAGAATGACATACTATTCTAGCTAATTACATTTGCGGCTAACTGGCCTTGACACTTCCTTGATATTCCCTTAGAGCTATAAACAACTGAATAGTCTTTGTTGTTATCATTCTATCAGACTTGCACTAACCTGGAAACTCTGGTGGCATAGTGGTTAAGTGCTACGGCTCCTAACCAAAGGGTCGGCAGTTCAAATCTACCAGGCACTCCTTGGAAACTCTATAGGGCAGTTCTACTCTGTCCTAAAGGTTCACTATGAGTTGGAATCGACTCGATGGCACTGGGTTTGTTTTTTGTTTGTTTTGTACTAACCTAATGACTCCTAGATCACACAATAAAAATTATAAAACATCACATTAATATTGCAAATCCTTACAAAACATTACATTGTTCCTCTGTCATTTGTCTCTTTTACAAAAATAAGGAGGAAAAATTTCAATTACTTGAGTGTTCTTTTTTTGTATAATTTCACTAAATTGCAATGCCTTCAATCATTTGAGGAGCCCCAGTGGTGCAGTGGTTTAAGCAATCGACTGCTAACCAAAGGGTTGGTGGTTTGAAACCACCAGCAGTCATGTGAGAGAAAGGTGGGGCAGCCTGCTTCCGTAGAGATTTACAGCCTTGGAAACCCTATGGGGTTGCTATGAGTTGGAATGACTTGATGACACTGTGTTTGGTTTTTGGTTTGGGATGGAGCAGTGGTTAAGGGCTCAGTTGCTAACCAAAAGGTCAGTGGTTCGAATCCACCAGCCACTCCTTGGAAATTCTATGAGGCAGTTCTACTTTATCCTACAGGGTGGCTATAAGTTGGAATCAACTCAACGGCAGTGGGTTTGGTTTGGTTTTGGTTTTCAATCATTTGGAGGCATAACATTTACAAACAAGTCCATTACTTACTATAGGATTAATATGACCCTGAAGTTTAGTTTTAGTTTTGCACGTTTACCATATATGTAATTCTTTTGGGGGGAGGAAATGAGGATTTTTGTAGTTAATCGTATCTCTTATTTATATAATAAAATTAAATTTGCTAATAAAATTAATTTATAACAGTATTTGAAAGCTTCATTTACGAAAGAAAATGGTAAATAATTATAATTGCTTGAGTGATTAGGTGGCAGGTATTTCTATATCTCAGTTATATGATTCTTTTCTTGTAGCACTATGAATGATATGAAAATAATCTAGTGATCATGGCTCAGCAGTAAAAACAAATATTATTTTTACTATGCTGACATGTATTTTTCTATTGTAAGCAATGAAAAACAGCAACAACAAAAACCCCTCAAAATGTCTGTATGCATTGTATTGAAGTTCTTTTAAGATTTGAGAGAGCCATTTCTTGCATTCCTATGAAGTTGGTACTTTAGCTTGATTTCTTGAACTTAGGATGTTAACTTTTTTATCTCTTTTTCACTCAGTATGAGAATTGGCATCTTTATGTTAAAAATTCTGCATACTTCTAAAAATAAGTGAGTATTACTGAAGGAAAAAAAAAGACAGATGGTAAATCCAGACTCTGAATTATGAATTACATGAGCCATTCAATTTAACCATTCAGGATAATATAGTTTCAGGGACCTGAATATTCTGATTTGAATAGACGTGTGATGGTTAAGGTTATGTGTCAACTTGACTGAGCCATGATTCTCAGGGGCTTGGCAGTTAATAGAATGATGGAGTTGGCAGTCATGTAATGGCATAGTTATCCTCCATTTTGTGGTATAGTGTAATCACCTCCATTACGTGATCTGATGTGATCAGCCAATCAGTTGTAAGGGAAGTTTCCTCAGGGGTGTGGTCTGCATCCAATGTATATGGATGTTCTGGCAAAGCTTGCTGGCTTTTGCTCACTCCTGATCCTATATTCGGCTCATCGTTGTCTGACCTCCAGTTCTTGGAACTTGAGCCAGCTGCTTGCTGTATTGCCTGCCAATCTTGGGATTCATAAGCCTCTGAAGCCTACGAGCCAGTAGCCTGAGGTCTGACCTGCTGATCTTGGGTTCATCAGCCCCTGCAGCCCCTGAATCAGGGGAAGCCTCAAGCCTGATGCCTGACCCATGGACTTGGGACTTGCCAGCCTCTACAACCACGTGAGCCATTTCCTTGAGATAAATCCCTCTCTCTCTCTCTCTCTATATATGTACATATCCATCTCTCTCTCTCTCTGCGTATATATACATATATATGCAGATAAGACAACATGTAAGAACAATTAGACGTAATTTGATCTCACGTAAATTTTTATATTCTTAAATTACAAACCTGGCAGCTAAAATAATTTAAAAAACTCATTTTCTATTAAATCACAACTTAAGATACTTAGCCCTACTTGTGCATTTAATTTTTCATTTATCTTTTCTGCCCAAATCACTGACTGATGAATCAATTACCTTCTCTCATCTTTGGGAAACATGAGAATTCTCTCTTTGGAAAAAACTTGTTTTCTACTATGGCAAACTTGTGACCTCAAGTTTCCTAAGTTTAAACTCAGGAGTTCCCTGAATCTTAACCTCAACCATGAGAATTTCTAATAGTAGTGAACTGAAGAGAGTACTGACTTTGAAACATTGCTAGTAACATTCACAGGACTTTCCTAGTAAAAGGGTTTTCCCAGTGCTGTTGCTAAAATCTGGTTCCGTTATGTTCCTCTTTTGCCTGTTGAGGATGTGTGGCAGACAATATAATTCAAAACATTTAAAACTCTTCATTTCACTCCCCCCTTTTGGAGTTTAATAACAGTGAACTAGTATAATGCATATTTTCAGTCATAATGAGCAACATATTAGGAGACGGTAGCCTTTATCTTAATTTCTTTTATACTACTAAGTAAGACTGGTAATAAGGAAGACCGAAGAAGAGCTGATGCGTTTGGATTATGCTGTTGGTGAAGAATATTGAATATACCATGAGCTACCAGAGGAATGAACAAATCTGTCTTGGAAGAAGTACAGCCAGGATGTTCCTTAGAAAGGAAGATGGTGAGACTTTGTCTCATGTGCTTTGGACATATTATCAGGAGGGACCAGACCCTGAAGAAGGCCGTCATGCTTGACAAAGTAGAGGGTCAGTGAAAGGGAGGAAGAACCTCAACGAGGTGGATTGACACAGTGGCTGCAAAATGGTCTCAAACATTGCAATGATTGTGAGGATGGTGCAGAACCAGGTAGTGTTTGTTCCTCAGGGTCCCTATGAGTCAGAACCAACTCGAGGACATCTAACAACAGCAAGACTTATTAGTGACTTGGATTTATTTTTAAGTAACTAATTTAGAGTATAAGATTGTATTACTTCTAGCTCTAACATTCTATGTTTCTGGAAACCCTGGTGGTATAGTGGTTAAGTGCTATAGCTGCTAACCAAAAGGTCGGCAGTTCAAATCCACCAGGCTCTCCTTGGAAACTCTATGGGGCAGTTCTACTCTGTCCTGTAAGGTTGCTCTCAGTTGGAATCGACTCGACAGCACTGGGTTTGGTTTATGTTGTTGCTGCTGTTATAATGGAAGTCTCTCCATCTTTGCTTTTAAGGAGCATGCTGGCTGTACTTCTTCCAAGACAGATCTGTTTGTTCTTTTGGCAGTCCATGGTGTATTCGATATTCTTCTCTAACACCAGAATTCAAATGCTTCTATGGTGTAGTGCAATTGTACTCTACCTGATAAGCATCAACCACGTGTCAGCCACTAAGCTAAGACTTCACATGACAATGACACTTTCTTTTCTTTTTTTTTGTTGTTTCAAGTGTTTTTTTTTTATTAACTTTTATTAAGCTTCAAGTGAACGTTTACAAATCCAATCAGTCTGTCACATATAAGTTTACATACATCTTACTCCGTACTCCCACTTGCTCTCCCCCTATTGAGTCAGCCCTTTCAGTCTCTCCTTTCCTGACAATTTTGCCAGCTTCCCTCTCTCTCTATCCTCCCATCCCCCCTCCAGACAAGAGACGCCAACACAATCTCAAGTGTCCACCTGATATAATTAGCTCACTCTTCATCAGCATCTCTCTCCCACCCACTGACCAGTCCCTTTCATGTCTGATGAGTTGTCTTCGGGGATGGTTCCTGCCCTGTGCCAACAGAAGGTCTGGGGACCATGGCCGCCGGGATTCCTCTAGTCTCAGTCAGATCATTAAGTATGGTCTTTTTATGAGAATTTGGGGTCTGCATCCCACTGATCTCCTGCTCCCTCAGGAGTTCCCTGTTGTGCTCCCTGTCAGGGTAGTCATCGATTGTGGCCGGGCACCAACTAGTTCTTCTGGGCTCAGGATGATGTAGGTCTCTGGTTCATGTGGCCCTTTCTGTCTCTTGGGCTCATAGTTATCGTGTGACCTTGGTGTTCTTCATTCTCCTTTGCTCCAGGTGGGTTGAGACCAATTGATGCATCTTAGATGGCCGCTTGTTAGCATTTAAGACCCCAGACGCCACATTTCAAAGTGGGATGCAGACTGTTTTCATAATAGAATTATTTTGCCAATTGACTTAGAAGTCTCCTCAAACCATGGTCCCCAGACCCCCGCCCTTGCTCCGCTGACCTTTGAAGCATTCATTTTATCCCGGAAACTTCTTTGCTTTTGGTCCAGTCCAATTCAGCTGACCTTCCATGTATTGAGTGTTGTCTTTCCCTTCACCTAAAGCACTTCTTATCTACTGATTAATCAATAAAAAGCCCTCTCCCTCCCTCCCCCCTTCGTAACCACAAAAGTATGTGTTCTTCTCAGTTTTTACTATTTCTCATGATCTTAGTGGTCTTATACAATATTTGTCCTTTTGCCTCTGACTAATTTCGCTCCGCATAATGCCTTCCAGGTTCCTCCATGTTATGAAATGTTTCACAGATTCATCACTGTTCTTTATCGATGCGTAGTATTCCATTGTGTGAATATACCACAATTTATTTACCCATTCATCCGTTGATGGACACCTTGGTTGCTTCCAGCTTTTTGCTATTGTAAACAGAGCTGCAATAAACATGGGTGTGCATATATCTGTTTGTGTGAAGGCTCTTGTATCTCTAGGGTATATTCCCAGGAGTGGGATTTCTGGGTTGTATGGTAGTTCTATTTCTAACTGTTGAAGATAATGCCAGATAGATTTCCAAAGTGGTTGTACCATTTTACATTCCCACCAGCAGTGTATAAGAGTTCCAATCTCTCCACAGCCTCTCCAACATTTATTATTTTGTGTTTTTTGGATTAATGCCAGCATTGTTGGAGTGAGATGGAATCTCATCGTAGTTTTAATTTGCGTTTCTCTAATGGCTAATGATCGAGAGCATTTTCTCATGTATCTGTTGGCTGCCTGAATATCTTCTTTAGAGAAATGTGTGTTCATATCCTTTGCCCACTTCTTGATTGGGTTGTTTGTCTTTTTGTGGTTGAGTTTTAACAGAATCATATAGATTTTAGAGATCAGGCACTGGTCGGAGATGTCGTAGCTGAAAATTCTTTCCCAGTCTGTAGGTGGTCTTTTTACTCTTTTGGTGAAGTCTTTAGATGAGCATAGGTGTTTGATTTTTAGGAGCTCCCAGTTATCGGGTTTCTCTTCATCATTTTTGGTAATGTTTTGTATTCTGTTTATGCCTTGTTTTAGGGCTCCTAGGGTTGTCCCTATTTTTTCTTCCACGATCTTTATCGTTTTAGTCTTTATGTTTAGGTCTTTGATCCACTTGGAGTTAGTTTTTGTGCATGGTGTGAGGTATGGGTCCTGTTTCATTTTTTTGCAAATGGATATCCAGTTATGCCAACACCATTTGTTAAAAAGACTATCTTTTCCCCAATTAACTGACACTGAGATTTGTCAAATATCAGCTGCTCAAACGTGGATGGATTTATATCTGGGTTCTCAATTCTGTTCCATTGGTCTATGTGCCTGTTGTTGTACCAGTACCAGGCTGTTTTGACTACTGTGGCTGTATAATAGCTTCTGAAATCAGGTAGGGTGAGGCCTTCCACTTTCTTCTTCTTTTTCAGTAATGCTTTGCTTATCCGGGGATTCTTTCCCTTCCATATGAAATTGGTGATTTGTTTCTCTATCCCCGTAAAATATGACATTGGAATTTGGATCGGAAGTGTGTTATATGTATAGATGGCTTTTGGTAGAATAGACATTTTTACTATGTTAAGTCTTCCTATCCATGAGCAAGGTATGTTTTTCCACTTAAGTATGTCCTTTTGAATTTCTTGTAGTAGAGCTTTGTAGTTTTCTTTGTATAGGTCTTTTACATCCTTGGTAAGATTTATTCCTGAGTGTTTTATCTTCTTGGGGGCTACTGTGAATGGTATTGATTTGGTGATTTCCTCTTCGGTGTTCTTTTTGTTGATGTAGAGGAATCCAAGTGAATTTTGTATGTTTATTTTATAACCTGAGACTCTGCCAAACTCTTCTATTAGTTTCAGTAGTTTTCTGGAGGATTCCTTAGGGTTTTCTGTGTATAAGATCATGTCATCTGCAAATACTGATAACTTTACTTCCTCCTTGCCAATCCGGATACCTTTTATTTCTTTGTCTAGCCTAACTGCCCTGGCTAGGACTTCAAGCATGATGTTGAATAAGAGTGGTGATAAAGGGCATCCTTGTCTGGTTCCCGTTCTCAAGGGAAATGCTTTCAGGTTCTCTCCATTTAGAGTGATATTGGCTGTTGGCTTTGCATAGATGCCCTTTATTATGTTGAGGAATTTTCCTTCAATTCCTATTTTGGTAAGAGTTTTTATCATAAATGGGTGTTGGACTTTGTCAAATGCCTTTTCTGCATCAATTGATAAGATCATGTGGTTTTTGTCTTTTGTTTATTTATGTGATGGATTACATTAATGGTTTTTCTGATATTAAACCAGCCTTGCATACCTGGTATAAATCCCACTTGATCATGGTGAATTATTTTTTTGATGTGTTGTTGGATTCTATTGGCTAGAATTTTGTTGAGGATTTTTGCATCTATGTTCATGAGGGATATAGGCCTATAATTTTCTTTTTTTGTAATGTCTTTACCTGGTTTTGGTATCAGGGAGATGGTGGCTTCATAGAATGAGTTGGGTAGTATTCCGTCATTTTCTATGCTTTAAAATACCTTCAGCAGTAGTGGTGTTAACTCTTCTCTGAAAGTTTGGTAGAACTCTGCAGTGAAGCCATCCGGGCCAGGGCTTTTTTTTGTTGGGAGTTTTTTGATTACCGTTTCAATCTCTTTTTTTGTTATGGGTCTATTCAGTTGTTCTACTTCTGAATGTGTTAGTTTAGGTAGGTAGTGTTTTTCCAGGAATTCATCCATTTCTTCTAGGTTTTCAAATTTGTTAGAGTACAATTTTTCATAGTAATCTGAAATGATTCTTTTAATTTCATTTGGTTCTGTTGTGATGTGGACCTTCTCGTTTCTTATTCGGGTTATTTGTTTCCTTTCGTGTATTTCTTTAGTCAGTCTAGCCAATGGTTTATCAATTTTGTTAATTTTTTCAAAGAACCAGCTTTTGGCTTTGCTAATTCTTTCAATTGTTTTTCTGTTCTCTAATTCATTTAGTTCAGCTCTAATTTGTATTATTTGTTTTCTTCTGGTGCCTGATGGATTCTTTTGTTGCTCACTTTCTATTTGTTCAAGTTGTAGGGACAGTTCTCTGATTTTGGCTCTTTCTTCTTTTTGTATGTGTGCATTTATTGATATAAATTGGCCTCTGAGCACTGCTTTTGCTGTGTCCCAGAGGTTTTGATAGGAAGTATTTTCATTCTCGTTGCTTTCTAAGAATTTCCTTATTGCCTCCTTGATGTCTTCTATAACCCAGTCTTTTTTCAGGAGGGTATTGTTCATTTTCCAAGTATTTGATTTCTTTTCCCTAGTTTTTCTGTGATTGATTTCTAGTTTTATTGCCTTGTGGTCTGAGAAGATGCTTTGTAATATTTCGATGTTTTGGACTCTGCAAAGGTTTGTTTTATGACCTAATATGTGGTCTATTCTAGAGAATGTTCCATGTGCGCTAGAAAAACAAGTATACTTTGCAGCAGTTGGTGGAGAGTTCTGTATAAGTCAATGAGGTCAAGTTGGTTGATTGTTGTAAGTAGGTCTTCCGTGTCTCTATTGAGCTTCTTACTGGATGTCCTGTCCTTCTCCAAAAGTGGTGTGTTGAAGTCTCCTGCTATAATTGTGGAGGTGTCTATGTCACTTTTCAATTCTGTTAAAATTTGATTTATGTACCTTGCAGCCCTGTCATTGGGTGCGTAAATATTTAATATGGTTAGATCTTTCTGATCAATTGTCCCTTTTATCATTATATAGTGTCCTTCTTTATCCCTTGTGGTGGATTTAAGTCTAAAGTCTATTTTGTCAGAAATTAATATTGCTACTCCTCTTCTTTTTTGCTTATTGTTTGCTTGATATATTTTTTTCCATCCTTTGAGTTTTAGTTTGTTTGTGTCTCTAAGTCTAAGGTGTGTCTCTTGTAGGCAGCATATAGATGGATCGTGTTTCTTTATCCAGTCCGTGACTCTCTGTCTCTTCATTGGTGCATTTAGTCCATTTACATTCAGCGTAATTATAGATAAATAAGTTTTTAGTGCTGTCATTTTGATGCCTTTTTATGTGTGTTGTTGACAATTTCATTTTTCCACATACTTTTTTGTGCTGAGACGTTTTTCTTAGTAAATTGTGAGATCCTCATTTTCATAGTGTTTAACTTTATGTTAGTTGAGTCATTACGTTTTTCTTGGCTTTTATCTTGAGTTATGGAGTTGTTATACCTTTTTGTGGTTACCTTATTATTTACCCCTATTTTTCTAAGTAAAAACCTAACTTGTATTGTTCTATATCGCCTTGTATCACTCTCCATATGGCAGTTCAATGCCTCCTGTATTTAGTCCCTCTTTTTGATTATTGTGATCTTTTACCTATTGACTTCAGTGATTCCCTGTTATGTGTATTTTTTTTTTTAATTAATCTTAATTTGTTTTTGTGATTTCCCTATTTGAGTTGATATCAGGACGTTCTGTTCTGTGACCTTGTGTTCTGCTGATATCTGATATTACTGGTTCTCTGACCAAACAATATCCTTTAGTATTTCTTGTAGCTTTGATTTGGTTTTTGCAAATTCTCTAAACTTGTGTTTATCTGTAAATATCTTAATTTCGCCTTCATATTTCAGAGAGAGTTTTGCTGGATATATGATCCTTGGCTGGCAGTTTTTCTCCTTCAGTGATCTGTATATGTCGTCCCATTCCCTTCTTGCCTGCATGGTTTCTGCTGAGTAGTCTGAACTTATTCTTATTGATTCTCCCTTGAAGGACCCCTTTCTTTTCTCCCTGGCTGCTTTTAAAGTTTTCTGTTTATCTTTGGTTTTGGTGAGTTTGATGATAATATGTCTTGGTGTTTTTCTTTTTGGATCAATCTTAAATGGGGTTCGATGAGCATCTTGGATAGATATCCTTTCGTCTTTCATGATGTCAGGGAAGTTTTGTGTCAGGAGTTCTTCAACTATTTTCTCTGTGTTTTCTGTTATCCCTCCCTGTTCTGGGACTCCAATCACCAGCAAGTTATCCTTCTTGATAGAGTCTCACATGATTCTTAGGGTTTCTTCATTTTTTTAAATTCTTTTATCTAATTTTTTTTCAGCTATGTTGGTGTTGATTCCCTGGTCCTCCAGATGTCCCAGTCTGCATTCTAATTGCTCGAGTCTGCTCCTCTGACTTCCTATTGCGTTGTCTAATTCTGTAATTTTATTGTTAATCTTTTGGATTTCTACATGCTGTCTCTCTATGGATTCTTGCAACTTATTAATTTTTCCACTATGTTCTTGAATAATCTTTTTGAGTTCTTCAACAGTTTTATCTGTGTGTTCCTTGGCTTTTTCTGTAGTTTGCCTTATTTCGTTTGTGATGTCTTGAAGCATTCTGTAAATTAGTTTTTTATATTCTGGATCTGATAATTCCAGGATTGTATCTTCATTTGGGAAAAATTTTGATTCTTTTTTTGGGGGGGTTGGAGAAGCTGTCATGGTCTGCTTCTTTATGTGGTTTGATATGGACTGCTGTCTCCGAGCCATCACTGGGAAACTAGTTTTTCCAGAAAATCCGCTAAAAAAAAAATGCAGTCAGATCCCTATCAGAGTTCTCCCTCTGGCTCAGGCAATTCGGATGTTAATGAAGCCGCCTGGGGAGGGTGGGGGAGGGATCAGAGAGATAGGAGAGTAGCACCTCAGAATATAGCCAGAGTTGCTTGTCTTGCTTGGAATGACTATTATATCTGAGATTCCCGCGGGGCGAGTGGCCTATGTGTGCTGGCTGTGTGGAGATTGCCCCCGGGCGGTCTGGCCCGCTGAAGTCACGGTCAGATCCTCCGCTGCCAGCCCCATGCCCAGCGTCAAGGTTCCCCTGCTGGAACTGTGCACTCTCGACTCCAAAATCAGTCGCTGCCTCCCAGGGACTTCTCATCCAGCCAGCTGCTTTGCTGTACCGCCCCCGCGAACCAGCTGGGCCCCCTCCCGGGGTTAGTTCAGGTTAGTGGAGCAGCTCCCCGTGCTTGTGCTGTGACCACATGTCCCGGCTGGGACACTGCTCTCCCCGCTCCAAGACCAGTCGCTGCCTCCCGGGGACTTCTCCCACAGGCTGCGTCGCCATGCCATCTGCGTGAACCGCCTGGGCCCCTTCCCGGGGTTATTTCAGGGGAGTTGAGCAGCTCTCCATGCTTATGCTGTGCCTGCGCCCAGTCGAAATCCCGGCAGGACGGTTCCCCAACTGGGACGCTGCTCTCCCCACTCCAAGACCAGTCACTGCCTCCCGGGGACTTCTCCCACTGGCTGCGTCACCACGCCGCCCACGCGAACTGGCTGGGCCTCTTCCCGGGGTTAGTTCAGGGTGGTGGAGCAGCTATCCGTGCTTATGCCGTGCCTGCGCCCAGTCAAAATCCCGGCGGGACAGTTCCCCGGCTAGGATGCTGCTCTCCCCGCTCCAAGATCAGTCACTGCCTCCCAGGGACTTCTCCCACCAGCTGCGTCGCCATGCCCCCGCGCAAACCGGATGGGCCCCCTCCCGGAGTGAGTTCGGGGGCTAGGGCTGGGCCCCTTGTTTGTGCCGTCTGCTCCCCTGGGCTCTGCCCTAAGTCGGGCGCCCAAGGTTACCTGACTGGTACGCTGGCTCCAGGCTTTGAAAACATTCGCTGCTTGCCTGTATTTGTTTGTTCTCCATCTCTAAATCTGTGTTTGTTGTTCAGGGTTCGTAGATTGTTATGTATGTGATCGATTCACTTGTTTTTCTGAGTCTTTGTTGCAAGAGGGATCCGAGGTAGCGTCTACCTAGTCTGCCATCTTGGCCCTGCCTCCTCACACTTTATTTTCAAAATAATCTCTTGAAATGTATACCAAGAAAAAAAAACCAAACCCATTGCCGTCAAGTCCATTTTAATTTATAGTGACCCTATAGTACATGAGATAGAATCTAGATTATGGTTTTTATACTACCAGGTCTAAAGGGTTTCAGAGAAGTCATTTAATTCAAACTTTACCTTTTACAGAGATAAAGTTTGCATGATTTCCCAAGGTAACCCGTACATTTCACAATCATTCTATGGCAAACTCTTTCTGAAAGAGCCAGATGTAATTATTTTCAGCTTTGTGGGACATACAGTCTCTGTCTGACTCTTTAGCTCTGGTATTGTAGCATGGGGACCCTGGTGGTGCAGTGGTTAAGAGTTCAGCTTCTAAACAAAATGTCAGCAATTTGAATCCACCAGCCACTGCTTGGAAACCCTGTGGGATAGTTCTACTCTGTTCTATAGGGTTGGTATGAGTCGAAATCTACTCAATTGCAACAGGTTTTTTTTTGTTGCTGTTGTTGTTTTAATTTTATCATGAGGAGCCCTGGTGGCACAGTAGTTAAGAGCTCAGGCTCCTAACCAAAATGTTGGCAATTCAAATCCACCAGGCACTCCTTGGAAACCCTAAGGAGCCTTCTACTTTGTCTTATAGGGTCACTATGGGTTGGAATCGACTCGAGGGCAACAGGTTTGGGGTTTTGGTTATTGTAGCATGAAAGCAGACACAGATAATATGCAAACAAATGGGTGTAGCTGTGTTTCAATAAAACTTTATTTATGGACGCTGAAATTAGAAGTTCATATAATGCTCACCTGTCATAAAGTTCTACTATTCTTTTCAACGGTTCAAAAACCTAAAAACAGGCCTTACATAAACAGATGGCACCTGCAGGCTGTAGTTTTCTGGCTTCTGTTCTAGAATCTGATCCTTTTAAACCCAAACATCTCCTCTCCCATCTCCTCTCCCATACAAGCTATCTAATCACTACAAAGCGATTAGAGAATACTTTAACCAAAATAACAAACTTACGACAAAAATCATACTGTTTACCAGATGCTGCCCAAAATGCTTTAGACGTGTTATTTCATGCAGTCATTACAACCGCTCCGTGAGGTAGACGTGATCTGCAGTGTGTGGAGAGGTAGATGGGAACGTAGGCTGTTGGAGTGAAGAATGTGGCAGAATACAGATATTTTTCCCTGTGCCTGAAAAATTTCTAATTTTCTTTTTTTTTTAATCTAAAGAGCAAGAAAAAAAAAAAGTGATTTTCATGTTTCAAAAGGTGGAGTTAACGTAGACAAACCGATACTAGTATTTGGGAGCTTTGCCTTTCTAGGGATATTTGGAAAGGCTCTGCCGTCTTCAGTAATGAGTGAAAAACTGTGCCTGCACTACCCAAGTTCACATTTGATACTTGCTCTGCCTGAAAAGTTTCATTTAACAACCAGTTTATCAAACACAAATAGAATAGCATACTAGCAAAATACAGTCATTTTTTTAAAACGATAACCAAACCAAAAACCAAATGCATTGCTGTTGAGTCCTTTCATAGCTACTCTATAGGACAGAGTAGAACTGCCCCATAGGGCTTCCAAGGAGTGCCTGGTGGATTTGAACTGCCGACCTTTTGGTTAGCAGCCATTGCTCTTAACCACTACAACATCAGGGTTGCCAAAACCATATCACTCACTTAAACCTAAACTAATGATTATTTCAGGTGACTTTGCAAAGAGAAGGAAGACAGAGGGCCAGATGAGCCTCACATGCCCATACTATGTATTTAACTGCATTTCATTAAACAAATACTACTCTTTTGGGTGAAAATTGTCTGACCTTTCCCAATAGAACAGTTAGATTTTACAAGAAATTGAAATCTACTTCTTGTTTTTACAACTGTGCCTTTAGGAAAAAATGGTGAAATTATAGCTAACTGCCACCGACTAGACAAAACTCCCACTGTGTTTATTACTCTACATTTGTTTTATTTAACACTTGACCCTAGAAAACCTTGCAAAGTGTCCTGGTTACGACAGACTCTAGAAACATTCATTGGGCAAATGCGTCACTCGATTCCAAAGCTTTTTAAGAAAGACCGTTTTGCTCTGTTTAAAATTTCAAAAAATGGAGCTTCAAATACTTTAAATGAATGCATATTTGCATTTTAGTGTTTGTCTCATCAATTTTTCTAAAAATTTCATTGTACTGAATGTTAACATCTGTTGATGCCATTAAAGCATAAAGGATATATACTACCTTCCATTATTATAGACTTAATATCAAAGGTAAAAAGTCATAGAAATGTTTTAAGCATACGGAAATGATAACTCTTTCAACATTTTGCGTATCTTTCAAAACATTTATACACATACACGCACTCATGTATGAGGGCAGGAAAATATACATTGTACTTTGCTAGATAACCTACTCAGAAAGTCAATGCGTAGTATGAAATGTAGCATATGTTCTCTGTAAGATTATATGTTGTTATGAACTAGAGTAAATGTGGATTACATAGTAGCTAATGTGATTCATAGAATAAATGTGCAGTGATTAAGAGCTCTGCTGCTACCAAAAAGTCGGCACTTTGAAACCACCAGCCACCCCTTGGAAACCCTGTGGGGCAGTTCCACTGTGCCCTGTAGAGTCGCTATGAATCAGAATCGACTAGATGGCAACTTATTTGTTTAAATTTTGTATATGGTTTCTATTCTAACTATTATATCATGAAAATGCTATATATATATCAATAGTATCTTATTGAGAAAATTAGTTCTTTTGTTTCCACTAAAGAATAAATAATAAAATGTGGTTCAAAAGAGTTTGAATTAGTTTAGCAAAGAAAAATAAATACATTAGAAACACATTAACACTGGCACAACCCTTTTCCTAGCATTTATATCATTGTATTAAAATTATCTGTATCCAAATCTAATTTACCATTAGACTCTATGCTCCTATGAGTAATTCATCCCATTTTATGTCTCCGTGACTTTAAACCTTGACCCAGTCCCGGAAAATAATTGGTGTTCAATAAATACTCATTTCAACTAACTGAAGAAGTCCGTCTTTCCAGTTAATATTAGCAATAATTTACAGTGTTCTCCAAATAATTAGAAACATACCAAAAAAACATACACACACACAAAACACATACACAGGAATCCCAGGACCTCACCTAGTAGAGGAACTGAGGGTTATAGAAATGATTTGACTAATTTACTCCAAGTTGCTTAGCTCTGTTAATTCTTAGGGAAGGAGGAGAAAAGACCTGCCATTTATTTAGTGTACCTTATGTAAAACACACTGTGCAGGGCAATTTACCTTCTTTATCTCCATTAGTACCAACAGAATTTGGAAGGCACTACAGAGTTGGAATCAACTCGACGGCAATGGGTTTGGTTTTTGGTTTTTGGTACAGAGTGAGCTGCATCTAATGATTCGTCTCAATTTTGTAAGAATATTTATCATAGCATTTTGAAATATGTTACTATAAGACAGTGGTAAAATTAGGTTTTCTATTTTTACATTTTTGACAATATTTTGTTGTTTAGATTCATCATCTTATATGAATTATTTTATATGCCATCAATTTTTGGTAATAATGTACAATATTGAACTTAATTTATGAGAAATCACAATATGCAATTTATAGACATTTAGTAATATAATATCAGTATTTTTAGGAAGATTTATAATACAAGGTGGCTGGCAAGAATGGAAAAAATCTCATTTTAATAATTCTTACAGTCACAATTTTTACAAATAGCAGAAAAAATTCTTTAAAAAAAGTATTGGTGAAGTATGAAATGGTTGACTGGTATCTCATATTGCTTTTGTGCCTGATTTCAGTTATCAAATATCTTAAATTTAAAATTATCCTCAAAAATTTTAAGAAGGGTATAATCATTTTCAAAAGCTTCTTCCAAAAAGTGGTCTAATACCATGTTTCTTTCCCCCCCATTGGTGGAAGAATTTTCCAGTTGTAAATACATAATACCTTTACTCCCAAAGTAGAATACAAATGCACATTTCTTTGTCCTATAACCACACTTTTCAAGAATGATTTGATTTATGCCTACATGGAAATTTAACTGCCATGTATTTCCTTATTATCCAATTCTATCACACACTAAAGTCATGTTTAAATAAAACATGTAATATACAGTCTAAGCATAGCTGCGCCACATCTCGTATACAGAGACAAGTTACTCACACGAGTACATAATTACAAAAACATTAACGAAAATTTGAAATATTGGAAATAGAATGATGAATTTGCTAAGTCAACCACTTTCTCGTTTTCTATTTATTTATTTTTTATTCATTTTATTTATTTATTTTTAACTCCTCAGTGAAGAATTGTCATGTTTTAAAAATTCATAAATGAGGAGTTTACTTTGTATTCAGACAAACAAAATAATTACCAAGTTACCATTTACAGAGGTGGAAAGGCCTTGATTCAGCAATGCCTGTGAAGTCACAAGCCTCAAGTTTTACTTAGAGAAATATCGCTTATTTGCAAAATATTCTACATGCCTTAGCTACAGAGTATATAGGCTGACGGTTTCATTTCTGAGCACTTACATTCACAGATTCCTGCCATACGATTGCATTTTACCATGTAAAATGAACAAACTCATAATGCTTTCATTTGGATCTATTCATACTATAAACCTTACATTAATGCTTATGAAAATACCATAATTTTAAAATCAATTATATTATATTTTAAAATCATCATTGACTCTTTGGGTCGATTGTTTAGAGATGCTCTTCACTCTCAAAATCAATTTCCAAATTCTGGAGCCAATAATAATAATTGATATTAATACAGCAATCCACAGTATTATTACACACATTATCTTATTTAAGCTGTACCACAAATTCATAGTGTGGTTATTACTTTATCTATTTTATGAGTGATAAATGTGAGAACCAGATAAGTTAATTTATTTGAGGCTTCTTACCAAGTAACTGAGGTAGGAACTAAATTCTGTGGATCCAAATCCAATGTTATTTTCATTAATATCAGCTAAAAAATGAATAGAAGGCAGGGGTGTTCTGGTGGCAGAATTCTCACCTTCCATGTGGGAGGCGGGCTTTGATTCCCGACCAATGCCCCACATGTGCAGCCGTCACCCCCCTGTCAGTGGAGGCTTGCATGTTGCTATGATGCTCAACAGTTTTTAGGGAAGTTTCCAAACTAAGAAACATTTAGGAAGAAAGGGCCAAGTGATCCACTTTCTAAAATCAGCCAATGAAACCCTATGGATCACAACGGTCCCGACTGCAATCAATTATAGAGACGTTGCAGGACCGGACTGTGTTCCGTTTGGTTGTACATGAGGTTGCCACGAAATGGGGACAGACCGGACAGCAACTAACAACAACAAAAAATGAATAGGATATTTTATCCACGTTATTGGTTGTTGTTACATGCCGTTGAGTCAGTTCCAACTCATAGCGACCCTACAGGGCAGAGCAGAACTGCCCCACAGGTTTCCAAGGAGCGGTTGGTGGATTTGAACTGTCGACCTTTTGGTTAGCAGCCAAGCTCTTAACCACTGTGTCATCAGGGTTCCATTTTATCTATAGACTAGATTATACGTTAAGATGCAGATCATAAGAAATCTAGTCTAATGCAATGTATTTTATTTCAATTCAGAGAGATAAAAATAAGATACGACTATTTCATGTAGTTAATTCACAAATGGATTAACTTTTTATTTGCAGATATTATGACACAAAAATATGGGCTTTGGTTGAAGTGGAAGGGTTTGGGCTTGATAGAAATAATCCTTTTGACATGAATTTTGTGTTCAAAGAATTTTCTCCTTTGGGATCCTTAAATACCAAATTTCCCGTCAGTGATTACGGAAGATTTATGTTCTGTGCTTGATGATGGGAAAATAGCTAAATGTCTTTCAATATAATTGACATAAGCTTCTCTAAATAACTCAAAAATGAGTGTGCAAATATACATTAAACTTGACTAGTGACAATAATTTTTGATGGTCCCATAACCATTTTGAATATGGGAGTATATTTATAAGTATAATTACGATTTTATATAGAATAAAACAGAAGCAAGGGCAGATAGTAAGTTGTTCGCTAAGCCTTTCCTTGGATTCCAATCATTTTATCCCCTCACAAAAATACGCTGAAAGGGACACTTGGAAATTTCCTACCATGACTCAGATAGTCTTTTGATTAAATTCATAGGGTTATTAGTTTTTATTTTCCAGATGGAAAAAATGAAGACCAAAGAAGTGTTTATGTGGAACTTGGGTTTCTTGATCGCCTATGTAGTGGTCCTTTGACTGCTGATATCCTAGATACTCCACTATCATGGACTTACCCGTTCTTCCTTTGTTCATCTAATCTATCTGTTTTTATTCCATCGAAGTGTTTCGACATTTTATTTAAAATCATGATAAAAAAAGAGAAACGTTTCCAAAAAAAAAAAAGTAGGATGCGAAGTCTTCTTCTTTTACTAGTAATTTCTTTCTTTATTCATCAGTGAAAGTGCTCTCTGTCAGCAAAGGCATTTCTCACAGCTCCTCCCTGTTTCTCTATACAACCTAAATTGGCACATATTCACCATGACTTAGTGTCTTTATTTCAAATCAGTACCTACCACGGATACCCTCAAAGCCATTACAGTTGTTTCCCCACTCAAAAAAAAAAAAAAAAAAAGGAATATAACTAGACTCAAGGTAATGATCAGATAATCAGTCATAAGATTATAAGAAACAAAGTTTCCTAATGGCTCAGTGAATTTTCCAATATTCCACAACATATTTGTGTTACAGGCTCTCTGGAACTCAGGCATCTACAATTTGGTTGGGAGAGGGATGGCATATGAACACTTTCTCCTCACTATGCCATTATACTCAGCAAATTGGGATAAAAAAGTTTTTTTTTTTAATTGGGATATATCCTATGAAATGCATTATTTAATTATGTAAACAATATAAAACAAAATTATTTGGTACATTAACTATAGGACTAGTTTTATATTCTTCAGCAGCTAACAACAACAACAACAAAAAAGCAACAAACCATTACCACCTGATTTATGCCCAAAAGGTGGTGTGTTAGGATGAAAGGTAGGTTCTAGAATCAACTGCTGAGCTTGGCTCAGACAGACCAGAAGAAGAGTCCCTGGGCATTAGGGCAGGAAAACTAGTTTACAGTTTCCCTACAGCTGCTTCTCAGGGATGAATTGGCTTCTCATATGTTTTTTAACTTGTGTACTTCAATATAAGATTCAGATATTGAGGACAGGACTCCAGGTGACCTTGCTTGTCTAGAGCAAGCAGAGTACCCTGATAGGCAATGTCCCAAATACAACTCATGAGAGAATAAGAGTAATTCTCCCCAGACACATAAATATTATGGCCAGGAAAAAAAGAAAAAAGGATACTGGTCACCAAAGCAAGACCTTGTATTTCATTAAAGCTCAACTGAAATGTCATAACCTCCAAGAAGCCATTTTTTAATTCATCCTAAAATGTCCTCATGAACCAGCTTTCTTTAGACAACCAAGTATCCCCCCCCCCAAAAAAAAAAACACAAATAGTTCTCTTCCAGCCAATTCTGACTCATGGTGATCCCATCTGTTGCAGACTAGAACTGTTTCATAGGCTTTCACGGCCAAGACCTTTCAGAAGCAGATCAGCTGGTCTGTGTTCTAAGGTGCCTGGGTGGGTTTGAACCACCAACCTTTTGGCTAGTAGCCAAGCCCTTGGCCATTTGCACTTCCCAGGATTCAAACTCTGCATCCTAGCCAGAATGAAATTCATCTTTCACTACAGTATTCTTACTTTTATTCTTTATTGGAGCTCTGGTAGCCACAATGGTTAAGAGCTCTGGTGCTAACCAAAAGGTCAGCAGTTTGAATCTAACAGCTGCTCGTTGGAAACCCTGTGAAGCAATTCTACCCTGTCCTATATAAGGTCGCTATGAGTTGGAATAGACTCAATGACAATAGGTTTAATTTTTTGGTTTTGTCCACTTTAGTATTCTTATATTTATTCATTATTGGAGCCCTAGATGTAGTGGTTAAGAGCTCAGCTGCTAACCAAAAGGTCACCAGTTTGAATCCACCCAACCACTTCTTGGAAATCCTGTGAGGCAGTTCTATTCTGTCCTATAGGGTCGCTATGAGTCAAAACTGACTTGATGGCAATGGGTTTGGATTTGGAATTATCAGAGGCAAACTTTGTACCTCACATTGGAACTGTCTTTGTCTCTGTGATCATCCCCTAGATTGTGAGCTCCTGAGAGGAAGAATTATCCAGTTGTAGTTGTCGTTCAGGATCTAATAGGATGCTATGCATATAGCAGGGACTCAATTATTGTTAATAGAATTTAAAAAAAAAGAGAGGATAATAATACATTTTTGATCATTCATTAATGTATATGTATGATATATCAACATTATAATACCCTGGAAGAAAAAGTGTTATTTCAATTATGTGCCTTACCCTTAAGGGTATTAGATCATAAAGTAATTGGAATAAACTGTTAGGAATAAAACCTAGTGGCACAATACAGATAAACCAAAACCAACCAAACCCATTGCCATCAAGTTGATTCCAACTGATATCGACCCTATAGGACAGAGTAGAACTGTCCCATAGAGTTTCCAAGGAGTGCCTGGTGGATTGAAACTGCCCACCTTTTGGTTAGCAGCCATAGTACTTAACCACTATGCCACCAGGGTTTCCACAATACAGATACTAAAAGGGAATAGTCAATTCTGCCTAGGTGGCTAGAAAAGATGCCATAGATTAGATGAGTTGAATCTCAAAGACTAGATGGATGTATGCGTTCTCTATACCAAAACGGCAGTAGCACAATGACCAAGTATATGAAGGCATGAAAGTGTGAGAACATCTGATTCAAGGGGTAAAATAGCCGGAGTTCTAACTCTAGAAATGAGTTCACATTAGATCACAGAAGAGCATATATATATATACTAAAACATGGAATTTAAGTTTTTTTTTTTTAAGGA
This sequence comes from Elephas maximus indicus, assembly GCF_024166365.1. Lineage (NCBI taxonomy): Eukaryota > Metazoa > Chordata > Mammalia > Proboscidea > Elephantidae > Elephas > Elephas maximus. The sequence continues at coordinate 70,955,879 of NC_064841.1, read as the reverse complement.
AATGGAAACACACAGGAAGGTCTTAAGGTGAAAAATTATGTCATTTATGTCATTGGATGTACATATTTAGAAGCTCGTTCTGACATCCTGTAGAGACTAGATCAAACACGAAGACCATTAGGTCAGAGAATCTGAACTAATTTATGCAGTGGTAGCCAGTTCAAAACAATTGAATGCACACAAGGATGCTGCTATGTTTATTAAACACAACCCACAGCATGTGGTAACTGCTAACAAGAGGTAGTGTGGTATGGGGTTATACAATCTGACTTCAGGTTTTCATGGCTGGCAGAAGAAATGATTCATGATTCCAGTCACTTAAGATTGTGAGGAAGGAAGCAGTTGTGAGTATGTTGAACTCTCATGTCTACAGAAGGTGCCCAGTGGTTACTGAAGGTCAGGAAAGAGGTCTTAGATGAAATTACTAGTTGTTATGAATTGAATCATGCATGCCCTCCCCAAGAAAAAATATGTTGATGTCCTCACTCGTATACCCATGAATGTGACTTTGATTGGCAACAGAGTCTTTGAAGATGTTAACAGTTAACATGAGGTCATATTAGAGTAGGGTGAGATTTAATCCAGTCTGAGTGGTGTCCTTATAAAAGACAGGAAAAAACACAAAGAGAGATTCAAAGGGAAGATGGCCAAGTGGAGATGGAGGCAAGATGGAGTTACACTGCAGCTGCAAGCCGAGGAATGCCTGGGGACACCAGCAGCTGAGAGAGAGGGGGAAGGATATTTCCCTAGAGCCTTCTGGAGATAGTATGGCCATGCTGACACCCTAAATTTGATTTCTAGACTCCAGACTATGAGACAATAAATAGTGTTCACTTTAAACTTCCCTCTTTGTGGTGCTTTGTTACGATAGCCCTGGGAAAACTAATACATTGGCCTTTGAAACATCAGGGTTTACAGACATTACTCATGACACTTAACAGCTCGTCTGCTAACCAAAATGTCTGCGGTTTGAATCTACCAGCCACTCCTTGGAAAGCCCTACGGGGCAGTTCTACTCTGTCCTATAGGGTCGTTATGAGTCATCAACTTGACAGTAGTAGGGGAGACCAGATGACAAGGGAAAGAATATGAACTGGAGAAAAGGAGGAAAGGCAAGGAGAAAGGGGGCACTAGAATGGAAGAGTGGAGAAGGGAGAACAAGTGAAAAAATGATGAAAACAGGGTAATGAGAGGAGAAAAAGAGAAACTATGTTTCCAGCATTTATGTGCACAGAAGAAATAATCTATAGAACAAAAAAGAAAGAGAGAGGTAGAGAATACTTGCCATGTAAACCAAAGGTGGAATTTTGAGAGGAAGGTATTTGACATCAATAATATCTATCATATTTGAGAAGATCGAGTATGATGAATGGAACCAGAAACATTAAGTGAGCATTCAAATGAAGCTTAAGAAGAGCCAAACCTCTGCAATGGTGGCAGGAGTCGTAAGAGTGCTTATGAGGGTATTGGCTGCAAAAAGGGATGAGGACTCTGGGTGTTGGAAGAGATCTGTATCTTGGTCAAGGTAGTTGGTATATTACTGCATTTTATGCCTTTTGGAACATGCATGCTGTGTCTCAAAAAAAAATTTTTAAGTTAAAACTACAACCTAATTAAAAGAAAGGTAACACCTGACAGAGGAAAAATGTTAAGTGACCTTCTCAAATCTCCTGGGTATTAAGTCAGGTGCATGATTCAAATCCAGGTCTGTTTGACACCAGTGTTTTTACTTGTAACCATTATAGTATTCTGCTCCCAGACCCAGTCCTTCCTGATTTCCGCTGGTGTGTCAAAATGGGCTTGATCCCTTTAGCCCCTCCTGGTCTTACATTGAAGATACATGCCTGTTGTATCAACCAGTGCAATGGACTCTCTTTCCTTAAAGTTTTTGCTTAAATCACACCATAAACTTCAGCCACAACTACTGTTTTGAGCTATTTACTGAGAGTCTGAAAATGTTATATATAAATTTGAAAATCTAATGGTATTCATAAATCTAATGACATTTTATACAGTGCCCATATTCTGTTTTATTTTAATACTATTTTGAACCTAAGATTTATTAAAGATGAAAATTGAATATCATACAATAAAAGGAAATCTTCAAAGAAAAAAGATCTTATATAAACATATATATTTATCTTTGCAAATTTTTAAATATATTTTATTTATAATATGGAGTCTTTTACTTCTTTCCCTGTTTAGTTTAATATCTTATCTTCTTTTGAAATATCATGCATACTTCAATATGAGTAATGTTATTTTACCTTTACAGAAGTATTGTGAGTTGGGCAGGGCAGATACTTTGACCTCTATTTAACAAATAAATTGAGGAATGCTGAATAATAAATGATGCTTTACTAGAGTGTAATGTCAGGTGTCTCAAAGAGATATTTATAAGCTTAGAGCAGCTGAAAGTGACCAGCCAATGTAAAGAGCTTGTCTGGTTGGCAGCTTTATTTCTCATTAAACCAAACACATATGCATTCTGTTCAGAACATCATTCTCCTGTGAACTTTGTAGTGTGGAACCCTCAAGACACTGATCATCTGAACACTGATCGTCTGAATTGTCCACCCCAAACGTTTTCAGCATGAAAAGCTGAAAGCCATACCTTGGTAAAAGTGTCAATTTAGGGTGAGTTTATGTTTTATAAAAACCTGAATACACAAATTTTCTGGTGCTTCTTTCTTGGTCTGTTCCACCAGCTTCTGATCTCCTCTGCCCTCTCATCTCCCCTCCAGACAGGAGCTGCCCACATAGTCTCATATATCTACTGTCCAGTCCAATCCCTGTCTGAACAGTTGGGTTTGGGAATGGCTCTAGTCCTGGGCTAACAGAAGGTCTGGGGGCCATGACCACAGGGGTCCTTCTAGTCTCAGTCAGACCATTAAGTCTGGTCTTTTTATGAGAATGTGGCATCTGCATCCCACTGCTCACCTGCTCCCTCAGGGGTTCTCTGTAGTGTTCCCTGTCAGGATAGTCATCAGTTGTAGCCGAGCACCATCTAGTTCTTCTGGTCTCAGGCTAATATAGTCTCTGGTTTATGTGGCCTTTTCTGCCTCTTGGGCTCATAATTTTTGGTGTTCTTCATTCTCCTTTGCTCCAGGTGGGTTGAGACCAATTGATGCATCTTAAATGGCTGCTTGCTAGTGTTTAAGACCCCAGATGCTTCCCTTTCCTTTTATCGCTTGTAAGATAAAAGGTGGTGCAGGCCACACCCCAGGGATGTGACCTGAGTAAGGGTGTTACATCCCACTCTAATCCTTGTTAACCAGAGGCAGAGATTATGATTTATAACACAAAGGAAAATCACCAAATGGAGGAGAACCACAGAATACTGGGGATCATGGCCTAACCAAGTTGACATATATTTTGGGGGTACACAATTAAATTCACGGCAGTGCATATTTCATATGTTTTATATTCATGACATTCTATAATGCTTTCACTCCAAGTAAAATATTGTAAAGACAAATATGTCCAAATATTAAATGCTCTATGAGTATTTGTTTAATAAATACGTATGACCACATTCTTTTGTAAAACCAGGGAGCTTTAAGTATAGAAATTTGATACAATTTCCTTTAATTTTTCAAAATATTGCATGCTACGAAAATCATATGCACAATGTAGACTCATAGCCATTTTTAGAAACTATAATTTTTGATTCAAAAGAAATCTGCAATCTTGCAAAAATGAGTCTTGATGTGAGAGTGTGTTTCCACAGAAATTGTAGCTGCTTTTCTTGCCTTTCTTCTTAGACAAGAGACTGGTGATGGTATCTCTTAATATTCCATGTGTAAAGCAAAAAAAAAAAAAATACAGAAAAACATGTAATGTGTCTGAATACAACTATGAGTCTTATGGTGCAAAGGATATTATCTGGAAGTGAGCACAAGACAGGTTCTTATTCTAGCTTTCTACCTCACTGACTTACTAACAATGTGCTAATACAATTCACCAGCAATTTGCCTTTGGACAAATTGTATGGTTCTTCTGGGCACTAATCTCTCCCCCTGGATTAGATGGATTTAAAGACCACTTCAAGCATAGAATTGGATTTTCTCTTTACAGATTAAAATTTAAGCAGATGTGGAATCAGAGCTGGTTATTATTAGTTTTTTTTTTTCCTAAACAAACAAAAAAAGGGTAAAAAGATCTTTATCAACAAGATTTTATCAGTTTTTTTTTTTTTTTTGGTACAGTATTCCTAACGCAACCCTACATTTTGTAGATACTGCTGATTCAAAGTAGTTCAATAGGGCATATCTATGACGTGTTTTACTTTACTATTTTTTAAAATTTGAACAATTTTTATGAGGTCTAGGTCTTAAGATAGGAGTTGGTCCTTCAAGTTTCTACAGATTCCATGAACATTGTACAGGTTCTTTGGTCATTATTATTGGGTCTTGTTGGTTATAAAGGCCAAGAAGGAAAATTGATAAAAGCGAAGGCTAGAGCAGGTGGAGACCCTTTTTTTGATTGCTCAGAAGCTGAGAGGTGGTCAGGTCACCCTGTAAATGGTTCACAGTTATTAGATTAAATAATATTATATATTTTTGTCTAAAATTTAGTGGCTTAACATGCCCTGGTGGCTCAGTGGTTAAGAGCTAGGCTGTTAACCAAATGGTTGACAGTTCAAATCCACCAGCAGCTCCTTGGAAATCCTGTGGAGCAAGTTCTACTCTGTCCTATAGGGTCACTATGAGTCAAAATCAACTCATGGCAAAGGATTTGGCCTCATTTTTAATGAGAGGGAATGTAAGCTTTAGCGACCTGTCTTTTATTTTTGATTGAATATTCCAATAGAACCCCAGCCACAGGCACCCGTGAAAGGTCACTGGTGGTAGTCTGAGTCATGTGATTATTGTGTGGACTGAAGGACAGAATCTGATAAAGGAGAAAAGAAAAGGGAAAATATTTTGAGTAGACAAATTTAGCTACCATAGAGGGCTTCTCTAGGATCTTTCATCCCACATCAGGAGAATAATAATTAAACATTAAAAATAAAACACTTGCAGGGACAACTGGATATCTACCTGCAAAATAGTGAATCAATACCCCTGCTTCACACCATATACAAAAATCAGGTCAAAACAGATCAAAGGCCTAAATATAAGAGATAAAACTATTAGAAGAAAACATTGGCAAAAATCTGCATGTCATTGGATTAGGTAATCCAAAAGCAGAAGCGACACCAGAAAAAAATAAATTGAACATCATCAAATTTAAAAACTTTTGTATGTCAAAAGACACTAACAAGGAAGTGAAAAGACAGCCAGCCAACTTGGAGAAAATAATTGCAAATAATATATCTGATAAGAGTCTAGTATCCAGAATATATAAAACCCCTTACAACTCAAAAATATAAAGGCAAGTAGTCCAATTAAAAAAAAAAGGGGGGGGGCAAAGTATTTAAAAAGATTTTCTCCAAAAGAGATGACCAATGGATCATATAGACATGAAAAGCTCCTCAAGATCATTAGTTATTAGAGAAATGCAAATCGAAATCACAACGAAGATACCACCTGACACCTCATAGTAGCATTATTCATAATAGTCCATAAGTAGAATCAACCCCAATGTTCATCAGCTAAGGAATGGATAGTAAAATGCCCTATATCCATACAATTGAATACTATTCAGCCATAAAAAGGAATGAGGAACACCTGACCCAAGCCATGGTATTTTCAACAGCCTCATGCGCATGGAAAAGGTGGACAATGAATAAGGAAGGCTGAAGAAAAACTGATGCCTTTGAGTTATGGTGTTGGTGAAGAATGTTGAATACACCATGGATTGCCAAAAGAACAAACAAGTCCATTTTGGAAGAAGTGCAGCCAGAATGTTCCTTAGGAGCAAGGATGGTTGGACTTCCTTTCAGGTCCTTTGGACATGTTATCAGGTGGGACCAGTCCCTGGAGAAGGACATCATACTTGGAAAAGTAAAGGATTGGCAAAAAAGTGGAAGACCCTCAACGAGATGAATTGACACAGTGGGTGTAACAATGGGCTCAAACATAGCAACAATTGTGAGAAAGGCACAGGACCAGGCAATGTTTTGTTCTGTTGTACAAGGGTCGCTATGAGTTGGAACTGCCTCCATGGCACCTAACAACAACAACAAAGACTTCAATGACAACTAGTAGAGCAGCACCTTGAGCCTCGATTCTTGTCCTTCAGTTTATTCTCTCTCTTATAATTTCTCTAACGTGCCCTATTCTCGTATGTACATCATGACAGTCTTTACAAATTTTCTTCTCAGGATGTTGCTATGTTTGCTGGGGGAGAGGGATTCTTTCCTTAGGGTACAGGAGATCTTGTGATCCTCAGAGTCCTGGCTGGGCTGTTTGAGCTCCCCAGCTTCAAGCTGACATCCGTAATTACTTTTCCTGACGAATTACTTTAGACTTCTTTCATCATTTCCTCTAAATGTTGGTATGTTGAAAAGGTTTGGAAGCTTTTAGATAGCCTTCATAAGTAACTGAATGATGGGTGGGATAATTTATTTGTTCATGAAAGAATCTTGCCACTTAAATAGGAACAAGTGGGTTTCCTGACAAAGTGCTATTAGAAGACCCTCTAATTTGTAATGGTTACCGATTTACAATGGTTATGCAGTTTATAATGGTTATCAGTTTCTCATCTTGACCATCCTTAGCGCAGCTAGACAATATTAGGGCCAATCCAAAGAGTGACCAAGACTGTGAACCAAACATTTTAAAAGACATCAGGCATGAAAACAAAAGACTACAATTGCATTGGGGAATACAGATTACAGCCGATAATTTTTCAGTTAGAGTGTTCAGCTTTGGTGACAGTTAATACAATAAAAAACAAAACAAAGTAACTATATCTAATCAATTACCTAATTTTTCCATGAATTGATGTTTTAAAGCAGTTGTTCTTAACCTGCTGTTTCTCGCTGGCCTTACAGGTCTAGAAATTTCCCAACATTAGATGCAGAATTTTGGGAGGGATTTTTTGGCTATCTCTGATCTTCTGGGGCAGCTTTCATAACATCTTCGAGGAGATTACAATCCAAAAGATGTTAAGAATATTTCCAATTCTTCCAAGATATCAATCTTACAAATAATATTTATGGTTTTTCTTGGCTATTAGGTCACAATAAAATGCAATTTCTCGTCTATAGTTTTTTAAGTATCTGAGTAGTCATTTTAGTTAATAAAATAGAATAGCCACAAAATATTTGCATCTATATAACCTCCCAAAACCTACCATGAACAGAAGCTGCTATTGCAGTTTATTTACCTTCTTTTATCCCTTCTTTTCATTCCTCTCCCTCTTTTTCTTTTCTTCTCTTTCTTTTACTACTACTACTTGTTTCTCATTTAAAGCTGGCTAAAAAAAAAAAAAAAATTTTTTTTTTTTATTTACAGAAGGGCAAGTTAGATTTATTATTAAATTTTCAGTTTTTTTCCCCAAAGAATTGTCATTTATTTTCATGAAATTTCCAGCTACTTGGTTATTATATTTTTTCAGAGCCCTCTTTTCTTCCTTTCTTTCTTTTTTTAATTTTTTCCCCAGTATCGTGCACTGTCTTACCCTTCACCAAAGTTACCACATATCTATTGTCTATTTAGTGTTTTTTCCATCCCCATCCCTCCCCTCCCTCGTAACCATCGAAGGTTGTTTCTTTCTTGTGTAAACCTTTTCATGAGTTTTTACCGTAGTGGTCTCATACAATATTTGTCCTTTTGTGATTGACTTATTTCACTCAGCATAATGCCCTCCAGATTCATCCATGTTGTGGGATGCTTCACAGATTTATCATTGTTCTTTATTGTTGTATAATACTCCGTTGTGTGTATCATAGTTTGTTTATCCATTCATCTATTGATGGGCATTTAGGTTGTTTCCATCTTTTTGCCATTGCGAACAATGCTGCAGTGAACATGGGTATGCATATGTCTATTCGTGTGATGGCTCTTATTTCTCTAGATATGTTCCCAGAAGTGGGATTGCTGGATCATATGGTATTTCTATTTCTAGCTTTCTAAGGAAGTGCCATATCTTTTTCCAAAATGGTTGCATCATTTTTCATTCCCACCAGGAGTGCATAAGAGCTCCAGTCTCCCTACAGCCTCTCCAAGATTTGTTTTTTGTTTTTTTTCTTAATTTAAATTTCCAAATTTGATGTATTCCACACTGACTTAGATGCAATGAAAAATGTGTGATTAGGCCATATCACTACTAATTTTCTGCTCTTCTTCTTTTCCTCACAAAACCATGTTAAAACCATGCCTGGTCCATAGTAGGTCTTCAGTAGATGTTTACTGATTAATGATTTACCTAATTGTCTAATGTATAATCTCTGGGTCAAATCAGGCCCTACGGATTTTTTTTAGAACTATTCTTCATTTATGTTATTTTACTTTATAAACTTATAGTTGGTAATGATTGTTTTAATTTTAAAGTTATGATAAGAAGCATTTTTTAGGACTTAAGGATAAAATAAAATATAAATATATTTACTTTGTATTTTAAACATGTGCTTTTGTGCCATAAGGGATCCCAAAATACCACAGATACTAGGAAAAAAAAATAAGCTCTTGTCTTAAAATATATTCCTTTGTTGAGTTAATACTGCTAACCCTTTAGGGTATTGACAGCCTATTATTTTTCATATGTGTCATCTTTACCCAGGAAACTAAAAGAACAATTAATTATATCCTTTTGCAAATGAGTGCAGCAGAATGGCTTTTGTTCAATCAAATTTTTAAGTCTATTCAAAAGGACTGTTGAATGACTTATGAATTTACTATGGAATCTGTGTATGTATGTGTTTGTGTGTGTGTGTGTGTGTGTGTGAGTGCATACATGCCTTACCATCATGTGAAGTGTGGTTTTTGTATCTGATTGGACACTCTGCTGGTTATAAATTTAACCAGTTTCTGTGGGTCACTTTTGAGCATGTGTGCCTCCATTTTTCTTATAGCTCGTATATTTTTGGTATGATAGACGTGGTAATTGCTGTTCTTAAAGTTTACAGGGGTGTTGTTGGGAAAGGGCAGAGGAATAAACAACATGGAGGTCATAAAAATAAAGCTATTAAGAAAAGCATCGTGTTTTCTGGTCTGGAAAAATCCCTTCATCTCTCCCCTATATCACAGTACTTTCTCAAAGGTCATTTTATAAACAAGTCCAGACATAATGCAGATATGTATAATCATGGTGCAAAATCTGTGCAACTGCCTTGAATATCAAGAAAAGTGTTGAGGTCCAAAAGCTCCTTAAGGATTTTTCAGAGGAGAGGAAGGCTAAAGCAAGTATTAATCATTAGCATTATATCCTCATAGAATACCGCACAACAAGATGGTGGTGTCAGGTGGTGGGGATGCTGGTGGACAGTAGTGGAGTTAAAGAGAGTACGTCTGGACCTTCCAGATACTAGACTGGACCATCCAGGTATTAGAGGTAGTTTATCTTCACATGTGAATCTGCTTTTCTTTCTTCCTCAACCCTATTTCCCCTCTTCCTGCCTCATTCTTTAAAAAAAAAAAAAAAAAGCCATTCTTTTACTCCCCCCAAAATTGAAAATATTTGCATAGATTATAGCAAAATATCCAAGCATTGAGGGAACAAGCATTATCTTTCTCCTGTAGTTTGTAACCAGTGGGATCTACTTCTAAACTAGTGCTCTCATGTTTGAAACCTTCTAGGTGACTTTCCTGCCTCAAGAATGTGGGACTAACTGGGACAGAGGCACACTCAGTGTTTGTCCTTTGACATCACTCAAGGTGTAAAATGAAGACTTTAATCAGTGGTGACATCATTTTGCTAAAGAATAAGTTCCATGGCATAAAAAAAAAAAAAAAAATTATAGTTACTATTTATTATCTTCACCCCGAAGAGGTTTTATTGCTCTTGACATCTTAAATACAGCTGTTTTCCCATGACCAAATAGTGCATCACAGTTTTTGTAGCAATACTTTTTAAACTGTTTTATGATTTTTACAAGTCACTAGAATGCTAATATATTAGCTATCATGATTATATTATTATACTTAGGTTAATAATATTTTAGATCAGTTTCAATCCTAAACCATAGTTATTATGTTTAATTAGAAGACGGTTTCCACTGTGTGATTAAGTTATTATTTGAGTGCTAATAAAATTCTGCAGTCACCTGATAGTATTTTAGTGGTTATATTCATTCTGTACTTAACAGCACGTTCTGGGTTGCCTCTTCTCTACTGAAAACCCCTTGAGGGCAGGGTCTCAGCTTGAATCCTCTTTTTATATATTTCAGCCTAATTTACTTTTATACCTATGTTGTAGTAGTTGATCAAAAACTTTGTTGAATTCATGCATAATATATGATAATTAAACGTTTCTTGCACCAGGTATGAATGATTATATTTTTAATGGAAATACGCACTCCAGTATTCTAAGATTCTCAAAACATGACCCTAAGCAAAACAGCAGGGTAAGTTTCCCTAGACTGAACATGGAAGTGTTGTTTTTCTAATTTTCAACATTCAATGTCTACTTCAGTATGTTTTGAGAACTTACATGTGTAAATAATTTTAGAAACATTATTACAATAAAATATTCATTGTATTTTAATATAAAAATATATACAATTTAAAATTTATGTTGAGCAAATAATCTAAGAAGCTGGATTATAAGAAGATGCACGGAGCATCAGGATTGGTGGAGGACTCATTAACAACCTCAGATATGCAGATGACACAACCTCGCTTGCTAAAAGAGAAGAGGACTTGAAACATTTACTGATGAAGATCAAAGACTACGGTCTTCAGAATGGAAAACACATCAACAATAAGGAAAACAAAAGTCCTCACAATTTGGCCAATAAGCAGCATCACTGTAAATGGAGAAACGACTGAAGTTGTCAAGGATTTCATTTTACTTGGATGCACAATCAAAGCCCATGGAAGCAGCAGTCAAGAAATCAAAGGACACATTGCATTGGGCAAATCTGCTGGAAAAGACCTCTTTAAAGTGTTGAAAAACAAAGATGTGACTTTGATGACTAAGGTGCGCCTGGCTCAAGCCATGATATTTTCAAATGCCTCATATGCACGTGAAAGCTGGACAATGAATAAAGAAGACCAAAGAAGAATTGATGCACTCAGTCATGATGTTGGTGAAAAATATTGAATATACCATGGACTGCCGGGAGAACGAACAAATCTGTCTTGGAATAACTATAACCAGAGTGCTGCTTTGACGCAGGGATGGCAAGACTTTGTCTCACATCCTTTGGACATGTTATCAGATGGGACCAGTTCCTGGAGAAGGACATCATGCTTGGTAAAGTAGAGGTTCAATGAAAAAGAGTGAGACCTTTGAAGAGATGGATTGACACGGTGGCTGCAACGATGGGCTCAAACATAGCAATGATTGTGCGGGTGACGTGGCACCAGACAGTGTTTTATTCTGTTGTATATAGGGTTGCTTTGAGTAGAAACTGACTTGATGACACCTAAAAACAGCAACAACAAAAATTTAAATTAAACATGTATACAAAGTATTATTGATGCACATATTATTTAAAAAAATACTAATAGATATTTATTGAATCTTACCTTGTGCCACCATCACTTGGTGGTTTAATTTAACTATCACAACAATTTTGTAAGGTAGGTGTTAATGAATACTCCATTCATGTATGAGGAAATGGATGCTCTGAGAGAGAAAGTAAATAATTCGAGACTACACAGTAATAAGTTGAAAAGAAGTATTTTACCACAGGCAACATTAACCCAGAATAATTTTATCTCTTCATAAATAAGAGCTATACACACAAGATGAGCGAACAGTACATATCTTTAAAAATCATAGAATAAGATGGCCCCTTCCCCAACCCTCTAGTTTCTTCTACCAAGACAACCAATATTCACAGTTTTTAAATTTTCTTTTGAAGAAAAAATATATCACAATATGTTGTATATGTATTATATAAATATAAAATAAATACCCTTCCTACATAAAATAACATACTGTACAAACGGATAGTCCTACTCTTAGTATTATGTCTAAATGCATGGATCTTCTACCACACTTGTTTTTAATAAAAAAAAAATTTTTTTTTTTTTAGCTGTACCAAATTCTGTTGTATGGAAAAACCTAAATTATTTTATTCTTCTACTATTAATGAGTTTTAAGTTTTTAATATTTTATTACTGTTTTCATTTTTGCTGTTATAAAAAATTCTGGAGTAAAAAAAAGCAGGTGTTAATTTCATATATGTTTTCTATAAAATATGTCACCGTTATTGAAGTGCAAGGGTTGACATGACAAGATGTCTAGACTTATCTTTAAATTGCTTCACAGGAGCCCTGGTGGCACAGTAGTTAAAGTGCTTGGTCGCTCCCCCAAAAGTTCAGTGGTTTGAACCCACCAACCACTCCGAGGGAGAAAGATGTGGCAGTCTGCTGCCGTAAAGATTACAGCCTTGGAAACCCTGTGGAACAATTCTGCCCTGTCCTATAGAGTGACTGTAAGTTGGGATTGCTTTGGCAACAACAACGAAGATGAGGTAGATAGAAGTGGTGTGCAAAATCTTGATATTGATTTATCTGGATAATGGATATATGGGTGTTTCTTAGAAGGCTTTTTATATGTTTGCATATATTTTTAAATTTACAGTAATTTTATTAAAACATTTTTTTAATTTGGCAGCTGAGTTTTATGAAAATGTCAAAACTCTCCACATATTCATTTTGTCTTCATAATTGTTTAAGATTTCAAAATTTGGACTCCCCTATTGGTAGAGAAAGATGTAAATGATGAGCGTGTTTCAGTATCCTTAAATTCCATATGAAATTAAGTTTGGGAAAGATTTTTATAAAGAAGGATGAGCATAGTGGACAGATTTTTGGAATGAAGTATTGTCTTTCAAATAAGAAGGAATATTTTTCCAGGAATATTTGGAAATAATTAGGGACAAGGATGTCAGCAACAAGAATTTAACAATAGTGCAAATATGTTAATGAGAAAAAATGTATTCTTATGTGGAGATTGCTTCTCTCTCTCCCCCATGCATGTGTGTGTGTCTGTGTGTGTGTATGCTGGTCTTAGCCTATTTGTGGTAACATCTGGCATATTTATGTCTGTGTGTGTGTATGCTGGTCTTAGCCTATTTGTGGTAACATCTGGCATATTTAGCTGCTATCAATTCTCAAAGCCTAACACACTTTTCTGCTCTGTCATCATGATTAGGGAGAGTAATGTACTCTTATGTCGTTGAGAACTAGGCCCAGTGGGGACAGCTATTTTTCTCTAAGATTCTGTGCAATGTGATAATAATGGCACCATCATGACTTCCAAACTCTTTATGGCAATCCTGCATCTGGGGCTTAACAGATAATTAGCTCTCCATGGGAGCTACACACCCAAAGGCCAAGAGAAGTGTGTGTGGGGAACAGAGAGAGTGAGAAAGGAACCTATTAATCATTAGTACTCAACTGGAAGAGTTCCTGTCAAGATTATAATTACTCAAACATCTTAAGCTTGAAATTTGATAGAAATTGACTTGCCATGCTCTACTGACAAGTATTTTTAAAAAATATTTTTTAATGTGTAAAATGTCTTTCCCTAAAAACTGTGGATAACCAAGTACTAATTAAGGGGAATAGTGTATGGGAGAGCAGCACAAAATGTTATAATAGAGAGCTGACTGACTTCAGTTGAATCCCAATGCCCTTCCTCCTTTACGGAGACGCTATACGATCCATATCTTTCCAGCTTCCATTCCCACAACCTTCACTGCCTACACTTAGTGTCTTTAGTTTCTTAGGGCTGCTATAACAGAAATAACATAAGTGGGTTGCTTCAGAGAACAGAAATTTGTTTTCTCATAGTTCGTTGTTGCTGTTGTTAGGTGCCGTCGAGTAGGTTCTGACTCATAGTTACCCCACGTACAACAGAAGGAAACACTGCCCAGTCCTGCGCCACGCTCACAATCGATGTTAATGCTTGAGCCCATTGTTGCAGCTGTGTTAGTCCATCTTGTTGAGGGCCTTCCTCTTTTCTGCTGACCTTCTACTTTATCAAGGATGATGCCCTTCTACGGGGTGTGATCCCTCCTGATAACATGTCCAAAGTACATGAGAAGAAGTCTTGCCATCCTGGCTTCTAAGGAACATTCTGGCTGTACTTCTTCCAAGACAGGTTTGTTTGTTCTTTTGGCAGTCCATGGTATGTTCAATATTCTTTGCCAATACTGTAATTCAAAGGCATCAATTCTTCCTCAGGCTTCCTTACTCATTGCCCAGTTTTCACATGCATATGAGGTGATTGAAAACATCTTGGCTTGGATTCTTAAAGTGACTTCTTCTCATAGTTTAGGAGACTAGAAATCCGAATTCGGGGCACTGGCACTGGCTTTGTCTGTCTGCTTTGGGGGAAAATCCTTGTCTCTTTCAGCTTCTCTTCCTCTGTTCTTTGGTGATCTCCAAGTGGCACCAATCTCTCTCCATTTGTCCTTCTTTCTCTGTGACTAATCTGTTCTTTTATATCTCAGAGGTGATTTGCTTAAAATACACCTTACACTGATATGTTCTCATGAGCATAACAAAGAAAATCCTATTCCCAAATGTGATTACATCCACTAGTATAGGCGTTTAGGATTTACAACACATATTTTGGGGGGACACAGTTCAATCGATAATGCCTAGTCTTTGTGTCCTAAAGTCTTAAGCAATTTTTTCCTATTGGTGTGTCAGATACATTCAACTAGCTGAGATGGCCTACTTTAATCTGTAAACTGTGAGGCACGGTAGCGTAATTCATTAATTATACATCATAGCCCAAGTTACTCTACTTTAATTAAATTTTTCTACTAGAAAATAGAACTGGTAGTGCAAAAAATTCCACAGAGAACACACCAAAACCTTAGGCCAGTAATAAGCAGCCTATAGTTCAGTGGCTAAAGTGGACTTCAAGTGCCTAAGGATTATCTCTATCCTTTTGAATGTTTTGAGGCTAGAAAGTTAACCTCTAAGTGTATTTTGAGTAAAATACTAAAGGAAATGGCTGATAAAGCTATCAATGTCATATATCTGCCTAAAGGAGATACATATCTGTTCTTTCTCAAAACGCTGTTAAGCTGTCATCCGTACACTTATCATAGAAACAATTATCTCACAGTAGGTTTATCTCCAGACATTTTCCTGACCAGACAGAAAGAATCTGTGGAAGTAGACAGTCCTGTCGTTTGTTTTACAGAGGATCGTGTTGGTTCTCATGAGGAATTCACTCGCACGTGATGTTGAAATCCATAAACAGTGGATCGAATGTACTTCCTCTATACAGCAAGGATTCCCTACCCACAGCTAAATATAATTTCAAATTGCTAAAACCAAACAGATAATAGCAAAGAAGTGGTAGTAATCCCTTTGAATATTAGCTTTTTGTTGTTTATGAAACTGTCAGTTGATAAACTTCTAGCAAAATAATAGTTTTTATACCTCCTAGCTATGCAAACAGTCGCCCTAAGGAAATGGACCTTGTCTTCCTAGCCCAGTAGTGAAAAAAAAGAAATGAGTTTTGGAGATCACGAAGAATGTGTTAAGTGGATAGGGTGCTGAAAGTCTGACCTGAATAGGGTGGCGAAAGCAACTGTTAGATATGAGAGAGCAGATTCTGGAGGAAACAGACAAAAAGAAAAAGAAAATTACAACATAAGGTCAAAGTATGTAATATGCGGATTATTTTATGTGAACTACAAATTTATAGGTTGCACTATCCAGGCTTAATGAATGCTGTCAATCTTTCCTTTTTCTTACGCATCATCTGGCTACAAAACTTAAAAGATATTTTTTGGAAATCAAATGAATATTTAAAGTCATAGAGAGACCTAGGAATTTTTAATATCATGCTGACTTTTTACCTGTTACATTATGGCTTATACCGTTTTTCAATTAATGACCCTGCTTATTAACAGACAAAAGAAATGTAGAAGAAATCTAGTCATAAATAAAGTAATGTACTTGTACTTTTTCAAAGAATCCGTATAGAAGAGCCTGGATATTTATGAAATGTGTATATACTTTGCAAATCACCAAATTTATTGCATTTAATTTGCAGCTTCGTAAAATAAAATAATGTGCAATTAAAGTTCTAATTGACTCCTTTAGAGTCTTGGTGATTCCATAAATACACGATGTAATGCTATTTTATTTATTCTAAATATCTATTTTCTGCCTAGAAGCCATACTTTCATAGAAACATTTCACCTGTCCCTCACTTCCACCACCAAAACCAGCAATTTAAGTGTTTCTACATTTTCACAACAACAACAAAAAAAATGGTATTGATGTGTGTGTATCATGATTAAGAAATCCAATTTGAGATCCGTATGGGAGTCTCCTCTCTTTAGGGAGGTGACTGATTCCTGCATACCTACCTCGTAGTATAAGGATCCCTGGTCACACAATGATTAAAGGCTCAGCTGCTAGCCAAAAGGTCAGCAGCTCCAATCTACCAGCTCCACTGGAGAAAGATGTGGCAGCCCTCTTCCATAAAGATTATAGCCTTAGAAACCCTATGGGGAAGTTCTACTCTTTCCTATAGGGTCACTAGGAGTAGGAATTGATTTAAGGGCAATAGGTTTATCTCATATAAGCAATTTATGTCCATATATCAACAAAATGACAAATTATTACTCATAATGAACCATCAGGGTGAATTCCTAGCAAATGAAATGGTGAATGCTAAGTCCAGAAATGTCAGGTTTCCATTCCACTGTACTTAAAAGAGATAGGAGACCTGGTGTTATGGCGGTTAAGAGCTCACCTGCTAACAAAAAGGCTGGCAGTTCGAATCCACCAGCCGCTTCTTGGAAACTGTATGGGACAGTTCTATTCTGTCCTATAGGGCCACTATGAGTTGGATTGGACTCCATGGCAACAAGTTTAGAAGAGTTGAGGTAAAGCTCTTGTTCTTTGCTGTGAGGATGGTATTTCTACCTTTTCCTGCCACTCCCAGCCAGAATTACCAAATGTACTTGTCTTGATTTATCCATTACTGACAAGGAAAGACATGCTTTATTAGCTTCAGCCTGTCAGTTTAGGAAGACTGAAATTAATCTTTTATTTTATTTATTTATTGTACTTTAGATGAAGATTTACAGAACAAATTAGTTTCTCATTAAACGGTTAGTGCACATATTGTTTTATGACATTGGTTAACAACCCCACTACATGTCAACACTCTCTGTTCTCAACCTTGGGTTCCCTATTACCAGCTTTCCTGTCCCCTTCTGCCTTCTAGACTTGGGCTGGTGTGCCCCTTTGGTCTCATTTTGTTTAATGGGTCTGTCCAATCTTTGGCTAAAGGGTGAACCTCAGGAGTGACTTCTTTACTGAGCTGAAATGGTGTCCAGGGGCCATACTTTCACAGTTTCTCCAGTCTCTTGTCAGGCCAGCAAATGTGGTCTTTCTTTTTGAGTTAGAATTTTCTACATTTTTCTGCAGCTCCATCCAGGACCCCATATTGTGATCCTTGTCAGAGCAGTCAGTGGCAATAGCCAGGCATCATCTGGTTGTACTGGACTCAGCCTGATGGAGGCCGTGATAGATGCGGTCCATTAGTCCTTTGGACTAATCTTTCTCTTGTATCTTTAGTTTTCTTCATTCTTCCTTGCTCCTGAAGGGGTAGACCAGTGGAGTATCCTAGATGGCCACTCAGAGCCCTTTAAGACCCCAGACGCTACTCACCAAATGTAGAATATTTTCTTTATAAACTATGTTATGCCTGTTGAGCTAGATGTTCCCCTAGGCCACAGTCCCCACAACCCTCAGCCCAGCAACTCAGTCCCTTAGGGAGCTTGGATGTAGGAAGACTGAAATTAATCTTGCTGCCAGATACAGAAGGCATGGAGAAACTCTCGATTCCTGCAGAATTTTCAAGGAGTAAATGAACCAAGTTTCTTTTCAGTTATTCCTTTTGCTCACTGAAATGATAGCTTATTTTTTGAATGAAGCCTTTGTTGACTCTGTTCCAAACCTCAGAACAATTCTGGCCAAACCCTCCTTAAAAAGTTATCTTGAAAAAGCATAAATGTACACGTGAAAAGGGCTCAATGCTCCAAACCAATCCACCGTCGCATGGTTTGCATAATGCAAACTTCATTGGTTCTCACTGCCTACCATATCTTACAGACAGGATTCCTGAAGACATCAGTTTTTAGACCATCCATGTAAGGTGTAGCACAGTTCTCTATACCAGTGCTCCTTAAAGTATGGTCTACTAACCACTCGCATCACTATAAACAAAGAACTTAAGAACACAAAAAATCAGAGAATAAAGCAATAGTGGGAGGTTCCCGTACATCTGGAATTCCTGCAAATGTGTTCTCCTAGGATGAAGACCATGTCTGATTTTTGCTCATCATTCATTGTCACCCCATACCGAACCCAGTGCCTGGCAATGTAATAGCTGTGTCATATAAATAGTTTCATGTTTTCCAAATACAGAAGAGCTTAAGTAGAGAAATATACACTATGAGTGTATCAAAATATCTCAGCAATTGCATTTCAGAGAAAACATGGCTTGATCAAGTTTTCGTTCATTCAGAACTTACTAAATTTGCTTACTAAATCTTGCTTCAAGTGGTTTTAGAATTTCTATGTATTGTTGAAGCATTTATACATATAAATACTTTTTAGAAAATTTTCTAGCATAGGTAAATCTGCTAATAATATATATCAGTAACAGTATGCCAAACATATTAAGGTAAGTGTGTTTGATAAGAACTTTATTAAGAGTATGTAAAATTGAAGGCTGGAAAATGTGTTGCAGATGTAAAGTTGTATCCTTGGTACAGTTTTTTTATCTGAAAGAGGATGTAGTTTCAAAAACTCTTAGTCTGCTAAAAAAAAAGTATAAAAAGATCTATTAAGAAATTTCTATGAATCTCAGGATTTAAAATAAATAATAACCCATGGTAATAATATATTGGTGTTAGCCATTCATAGAAACTTATTAAAGCACGATATGTTAGTGCTAGCGGCTTAGCATAACTCTTAGCCTTGAACAACAAACATAGAAAGAGTGTCTTTTTGGTGACTATTTCATAGTAATGTCTAAGTTTTTAAAAAAGAAAGGGTTTACAGATTTCGTGTTGTCTTATGTTGTTGGTTGGCTAATTATGTCCAGGAAGAGAAGAAATTTCTGTTGAGACTGGCTGCCTGCAAGCCTGACATTTTCACTGTCTTTGCTGCAGGGAGCTTCGGAGAATGTACAAGACTATACTATTTAATTTGGTTTTAAAATCTCATTGTACCTGGGAATTTAATAGGTAGAATAGCAACTCTTTCTCAGTTAAAAGAAACTTTTGGTATTTGGATAGCAAGATAATGTACACTCAGAAAGGCAGTGTGTAATCATGGAAGGTACCCAAGGTTTGAAATTAATAGACCTTTGTTTGGATTTCAGATCACCAGCTAGGGCAAATTAATTCTCTAAACTCAGATTATTCATCCGGAAAAGGGGAGCAATAAATCTCATCATTCACGGTTGTAGTGAGGGTTAAAATACCTAATATGTATAAAAATGACTAGGATAGTCCTTAACTATGTGATATTCCATTTACTTTCTTGTGTACTTCGTCCAAGGAATTTGTTGTAGTTTTTAGGTGCTGTTGAGTTGCTTCCAACTCATAGTCACCCTGTGTATTAAACCAAGGATTTTAGTAATTGTTTTATATGACACCACAGTACCAGTATGAATATGAATACAAATATGCATACATCTTTGCCATTTATAGAGTACATACACACATCTTCATAAAAAAGTGGTCATGAAATTAGAAATTAATGCAACTGAATTATAACAGTGGGAGACAATGTAGCATCATAGCTGAGTACACAGACTTTGAATTGGACTTCTGATTCTACATATCCCCTGCATGATCTTGGACAAGGTATTCAACCTCTTAAGTCATTTTCTTTGTAAGAGAGTTCATATCTACCTCATAGATGTGTATGTACTAAAGAAGATAATCTATCTTGTCATGACAATTGACAGGAAGAAAGTACTCGATAAATGGTCACTGTTATTTTACAAGTCTCTTAAAAAAGAACATTAAGTGCATAACTTCAGATCAGAGCCTCTGATTAAACCAAACTATAATAACTAGACACAATAAGGAAGACCAGTGATGGAGTATGAAGACCAATTTTAAGCACCAACGCCTTGACCTTAAGATTGAAATTTAAACCTCCTTAACTAGTTTTTAGAAAGTTTCAAAAAGAAAAGAAAAGAAAGAGAACAATACCCTAAGTAGTTAAAAGCTTTGTTCTAACCCTAGCTCTCTTAAACTTTAGCTGTGTGACCTTTGACAAGAAGATAACCCCTCTGGATGAGCTGGTGTAATTGAAAGTTCTTTGAATAAATATAAAGTATTACTGTTTAATTTTACTGAAATAAAAAAGAATCGTGATGACATGTATTTTTTGTTTTAATAGGAATAGTGCTTTTAACATTTTTAAATTAAATAAGGTTGACTACATTAGTGAAATCACATATTAGAGGGCATTGGCAAGTGATTTACACTAATGGCTTGTAAAGCTTTTAAATTTCTTTTTGTATTTATAATTTAAAAAATTTTATTAAAAATGCTACTCTGGATAAAGAATGCTCTATAACTTAAAGCTGCCGCGTCAACACAACTACACTCGAGACGACAGAAATGACAGTGCTTGATAACGATTGTCTCACTCGGGATTTTTGGATGCAGATAACAAGAACATACATTTAAAGAAGGAAAAATATTTTTTAAGAGGCTATTGGAGCCCTAGTGGTGTAGTTGTTAAGAGCTTGGCTGCTAACCAAAAGGTTGGCAGTTCGAATCTACCAGCCACATATTGGAAAATTTATGGGGGCAGTTCTACTCTGTCCTATAGGGTGCTATGAGTCTGAATTGACTCAAAAGCAGTGGGTTTAAGAGGCTATTGAATATTGGCAGAAAAAGCTGGAAGACTGAAAATGGGCAGGAAGCAAGACAGGTAAAATAACAAAGGCACTATTCTGTACTTTTCCAGACTAGATTGCCTGGCTTCAAATGCCACCTCCACTATTTACTAGATGTCTAGATGATGGTAATTTAACCAAGTAATTTAACCTCTCTGTACCTCGCTATCTAAATCTCCAAATGAGGCTGCTTTTAGAAATAAGAGTTAACATATGCCAAACACATATTAAGAATTCAATACATGCTAAGACCATCATCATGTACATTCTGGTTCCCACTCATCATTGTAAAACCCATTTTATCGTCCTTTTGTATTTGCTCTCTTCCTTAAAGTTCTTGAGGATACCCTGGTGGCGTAGTGGTTAAGAGCTACAGCTGCTAACTAAAAGGTTAGCAGTTCAAGTCCACCAGGCGCTCCTTGGAAACCCTATGTGGCAGTTCCACCCTATCCTACAGGGTTGCTATAAGTCGGAATCGACTCAAAGGCAATGGGTTTGGTTTTTACTGGTTTTAAAGTTCTTGTAATGGATTTGGTCTTGCATTGGTTGAGAGATGCTCAGAAGAGATAAGATTTCTCCACTTAAGACTCTGAGTGGGAGGTACAGTTTCCTAAAATTATGGAGATTTAGATGTTAAACAGGCCAACATTTTGAATAAGTCCACTAGAATTTGAATGACCATATGTTCTGGTTAACTTGAGACAGTTCCAGCTCACAACTGCCAGTTTACAACTGACATCTCGTACGATAAAACATATGTTCCTGGCAAAAGTGTCACAATTTGAATGATAAATTATATGGTCACTCTAAACATCATTCATCTCCTTTTACAGCTGAAAACGTCCATATAGCCTTCTTCTCTTCTTCATACTTACTATTCCAATCAAAAAAGATCCCATTGATGTAATTTTCACTTACAGAAACAAAAAGTCATTAAATTCATTAATCGATCCAAGAAAACCAACCAACAAACAAAACAAACCAACTGTAAACTGCCCTTTGTTACTGCATTTATCTCCAAGTCCTGGATTTCTGGATGATCTTTTTTCTACTCTCTTTCTTTTCCAATCCTGTCTCAGTATTCCAAAACCTATGGACTGAATTGTAGCAATACTACCACTCTAATATAATACTATATAAAATAATGTGATGAAAGGATAGGAACATTAACTAAAACATATAAACATGTATATATGACAGGAAATAATTAGAATATATCTAGAATCTAGATAATTGATTTTGAAGTCAAATTTGGTTTTTATGTCTTGCCTTCTCCATAATCTAGTATACGTTCCTTCTGTCTTCAGGACACATCTCAGAAACAGAGAGTTTTAAGTTGTATATTTAATAGAACTTTTTTATGTCTGTGGGTTCTAAGATGGTTCTTCCAGTACAGAATGACAAGAGTCTTTCATTAACTGATGCCGGTGAACATGGTTATATATGCCGTATACCCCAGAACACCGGTGTTGCAAAATGTTCCTGCCCATTTAGAATTATAATGTGTTTTCAATAGGTCATCTGATATTCCAGAAGGGAGACATGGTAAAATCAATGAATCCTATGATAATAAGCCCACAGCATTCCATCTTGTGCTGAAGAATGTTAGCCTTGATCAGAAACAATGAATTATACCCATTGCCATGGAGTCATTTCCAACTGACAGCGACACTATATATAATGCCATACGTATAGAAGTGATTTCATATATTCATATATCTGCAATAGACTATTTGAGTAACATTGGATTTGCTGAGTTGTTTGTTTATAGCGGCAGAGATGCTCGTAGTATAGCCAGGGACAGCTGAAGAGCTATTGAGAGATGGCTAATTTCCTGATTATGAAACACGAATTATATTACTCAACTAAGAGACAGTCTCAGCTTGGCTGCTTACGATCTTGTACTTTGGGTAAGTGAGCCTCTGTATTCCTCAGTTTCCTCATGGGAAAAGAGAAAAGATATGCTTCCTAGGATTATGAGAATTATTTTGAGGATTTAATAAACTTATGTATATGAGAAGCTCAGTATATACTCTAAGCATCATTCACTGCCATAGTTGGCAGTAGTAGTATCAGTACTAGTTGTCTGCCATCAAGTCAATTCTGACTCATTGTCGACGAGGCAATTCTGACTCTGTAGGACAGCGTTGAACTGCCTCATAATGTTTCCAAGACTGTAATCTTTAAGAAAGCAGATCTCCAGCTCTCTTTTCTCAGAGTGGCTGGGTGGGTTCAAACTGCCCGCCGTTTGGTTAGCAGCTGAGTACTTAACCGTTGCACCAGTAGCAGTGCTAGTAGTGATAGTAATATCATCATAACCACTACTCTCTTGCTCTGTCCCCCTAAAAGCTGGAAGTACTGGCATACGTAGAATGTTTGATATTTGGAGAGGATCAATTTTAAACTCCATTCTCTATATGACAATGTTATTTTTAGTAATAATTATGAAATAAAAGGAAAAAATAATAACGGCCAGAAAAATATGTATAGTAATTTTATTGTTATTATATAATCATGGCATACGCACGTTCAACAGAGTATAACTATTTTTTATCTATCCTCTCTCATGGTTTATCAAAGAACATTTTTATTAATTTTAATTTTAAAAGTTTATTTCTCCTGAAGCACCATACATGCAAACACACACATACACGTATATATACGTGTATGTGTGTGTTTGCATGTATGGTGCTTCAGGAGAAATAAACTTCCAAATTAAAATTAATAAAATATTCTTGTATACACAAATATATATACACATGCCTTATATGTATGTGTGTGTGTGTATATATATATACACACGTATGTGTGCATGCATGTATATATATAAAATCTTAAAGATATGGTTATATTTGGCAAAGGATCATAAAAGTTACGTTTCACAATAAATTGAAGAAATTGCAATATTGTCCCTATTTTTGTTTCTTTGAGATTGATTTTTGATTCATTTCACTGGCTTTCAATTGTCTCTGTAGCAGAAAAATTTTAAACACAAATAAAAATCTGCAAATGGACACATGAATGAATTAATATTATTCAAGTAAACTTTTGTCTTTAAAATCATTGTTATAATTATTTATTTCAAACATGTAGTTCGAATACCTTAGTATACACTACTATAAAAAACGAAGACTATATGAAGTACTCAGCGTCAGTATTGGCGGAAGAATCATTCAAAAATCTGTGATATGAAGATGACACAACCTTGCTTGTTGAAAATGAGGAGGACTTGAAACACTTACTCATGAAGATCAAAGACTACAGCCTTCAATACAGATTAAGCCTCAACATAAAGAATGCAAAAATTCTTACAGCTGGACCAATAAGCAACATCGTGATAAACAGTGAAAACACCGAAGTTGTCAAGGATTTCATTTTACTTTGATCCACAATCAATGCCTTTGGAAACAGCAGTCAAGAAATCAAACAATATATTGCAATGGATGAATCTACTACAAAAGGCCACTTTAAAGTGTAAAAAAAAAAAAAAAAAGTCACTTTGATGACTAAGGTGTGCCTGACCTAAGCCGTGATATTTTCAATTGCCTCATACCTTTTTTTTTTTTTTTAAACCCAGTGCCCTCAAGTCCATTCCGACTCATAGCGACCCTATAGGACAGAGTAGAACTGCCCCGTAGAGTTTCCAAGGAGCGCCTAGCAGATTCCAACTGCCGACATTTTGGTTAGCAGCTGTAGCACTTAACCACTTTGCCACCAGGGTAGTGTAGGGTAGTGTAGCAGCTTATGCATGGGAAAACTGGACAAAAGAATATGGGAGACCAAAGAAGAATTGATGCCTTTGAATTATGATGTTTTCAAAGAATATTGAATATACCATTGACTGCCAGAAGAACAAACAAGTCTGCCTTGGAAGAAGTATAGCCAGAATGCTCCTTAGAACCAAGATGGCAAAACTTCATCTGACATATTTTGGACATGTTATCAGGAGGGACCACTCCCTGGAGAAGGATATTGTCCTTGATAAAGTAGAAGTTCATTGAAGAAGAGGAAGACCCTCAACAAGATGGATTGACACAGTGGCTGCAACAATGGGCTCAAGGATAAGAACCATCATGAGGATGGTGCCAATGTTTTGTTCTGCTGTACGAAGGGTTGCTATGAGTGCGAACCAACTTGAGGGTACCTGACATCAACAAACCAGTCCGAACTGAATGGCAACTAACAACAACAACATAGTACCATAGAACTTGGAGACAGAGACTGTGTTGGAAGCGAGCCTAAGTGATCCCAAACATTTGTGAATTTTTCTTGAAATGAACGAGTGCAGTTGAGTCAGTGTTTGTCAGAGCCAATTGTAAAACTGGGAGTTTCCTCATTTAATGTCCATGCAGAACAAAATATTTATTAAGTAATGAGTAATAAAAGAATTCAATTTGAGGTTTAAATACATATTATTAAAACTCAAAAGTATCCAAAGTAACTGATGAGAACTTAGACCAATTAAATATTTTTTGCAGGAAGATATTTTAATCATTGATATTGCTAAGAATTGCCAGTGTATAATGATAATAATTTTAAAAATCCAAATTTATTATTATTTTTTTAACCATGTTAATGAAACAGCGTGGACTTCTGTTGCACGGTGAGATAGTCAACATCTCTGTGATTCAGATTAAGGCTTAGAGTCAGGAAGTTGATTTAACTCTGGGGTCAGACTGTGAAGGTTTGCTGCCGAACTTGCCGACTTAAATTGAACTACTTCTGAGGTTTTCTGTGCATTGGGGCAAGGAAAAGATAAGTTGCTAAAATCCAGTTGCAATGGGACTATACCGATTTCCTTTATTAATTATTAATATCTGGCAGGGGATATTCATCTGTCATTACCACCCAAATAAGTTTACAAAAATTAACTGTTACCCTCAAAGATCTATCCGTTTCCTGACCTGGCCCACCTGGGGCATTAATAAGACAATCCTACATCGTTTTAATTGTTTGAAAAAGAGGTTAGTCTGTGTATTTTTTTCAAAATATGTTTGTCACGTTTTGTTGGGAAGTTGGGTAGGGGAGTGATTTCCAGGGACTTCAATTAAGCTTTTCAACTATAATAATTTTTACTATGTAAGAACATGGGATTCTGCCAGTTAAGAAAGATAAGTACTCTAACTATATAATATGGAACTGGGGATATGTGTGCTGTGAAACAGAATTGGGACAACTTCATTTGTCCTTTGAACTTCTTGCAATTCCACTTTGACTGTTGAATAGCAGAAAGTTTCTGTGTTTCCCCAAATCAATAAAACCAGGATCTAATATATTTCCATTTCACCAGTTACCAGTTCATAGTTACTGTGATATAGTGATTCAGACACCTTTGCAGAAGGCTAGGAAAAAAAAAAAAAAAAAGAACTAATTTGTGATATTCTCACAGTATCTTTACTCGTGAAGATCTAACTTCTCTTCATTTTAAGGACTGTGGATCTGTGGTTTGACTCAGATTTTGGAATTGTGTAAGGAGCAAAACTCTATGATTTCATTCAGGCCCCTCTGTACTAGAACTGTTGTTGCTGTTAGGTGCCACTGAGCCAGTTCTGATTCACAGCGTCCCTATGTACAACAGAATAAAACAGTGCCTGGCCCTGTGCCATCCTCACAGTTGTTGTTATATTTGAGCCCATTGTTGTAGCCACTGTGTCAATCCATCTCCATGAGGGCCTTCCTCTTTTTTGCTGACCCTCTACGTTACCAAGCATGATGCCTGTCTCCAGGGACTGATCCTTCCCAATAACTTGTTCCAAGTATGTGAGACATAGTCTTGCCATCTTTACTTGTAAGGAGCATTCTAGCTGTACTTCTTCTGAGGCAGATTTGTTCCCTCTCCTGGCAGTCCATGGTATATTCAGTATTCTTCACCAACACCATAATTCAAAATTCTCTGCACTAGAACTAGAGTACTTTTTAATAAAATTATACACTAACTATGATTCTCCAAAATCCATGATTAACTCACAGCTGCAACAACGCATGAGTTACATCATTCTGATGACTCTAGTGGCTCTGATGTCCTAGCTCACATTGCCCCTTTACCTCTTGTGCCTAAGTTCTGTGTTTTTATTTGTGATGCCAAAAATATTCCCAATTCCATGTAATGAGGGGGACCATTTCAACACAGTGTCTTTCTTTGGCATCACCTATCAATACGTATTTCTAAATCTCTGTTGATGAATAAATGATCTACAAGACTCACAGTCAGGAAATGATGGTCAGGTCACACATTTGACAGGCTTTTTGACATTACCATGTTTCAAGGTTTTTTATATTTTCTACCTAAAATTCAATGGATTCATCTCATCTAATCTCTTATGGTTTTCATTGAGCCTAACTTTTAACATATAAGGTTATTAAACAACTTAAAATATTTTCCATTGCTCAAGATAATCCATTCTATCCAGAATCTTTGAGTAAGGGCCCACTTTGGAATGTTCACCCAATTTTAAGTTTTTTTTTTTTTTTCTGGTTGGTTTTATCGCCACTTGAATCCACTCCTATGAAATGTTCTGCAAACATTGCTAATACAAATGATTATTACAATTCTATTGTTTTGTGATTTTTTTCTGATTATACTTGGACCCTGACTCATCCTTAACTGGCTCAAGTTCTTGGTCTGGATACAATAAAGAACACGTAAGTGTGTGTGTGGAGGGGTTATCTTCTTACTCTGAGGTAAGTCCCTCATATGCAAAGGCTGCTAAAACAGGTCTGGAAGATGGACACATTTACAAGCTCCCTAATAGTCTTCTAAGGAATTTCTTTTTCTGTTCTTTAGTAAAAAATACATTAACGTTGCTTCC
Organism: Elephas maximus indicus; assembly: GCF_024166365.1. NCBI lineage: Eukaryota > Metazoa > Chordata > Mammalia > Proboscidea > Elephantidae > Elephas > Elephas maximus. Next base: position 70,928,100 of record NC_064841.1, on the reverse strand, counting down.
ATTTAAGGACCCTAAGAGATAAATAAATAAAAGTATGTTTCCCACAGGTTATGTAAATGTTAGGCATTACTCAAAGAAAAATTGGAAACTGATAAATACATATATGGGAGGATTCAGAGAATGTGAAGTCAAGTCACTGGATTCAGCCTCCCCAGTAAACATTTGGAGCACTGGTGGTGTAGTGGTTAAGAATTCGGGCTGCTAACCAAAATGTTGGTAGTTTGAATCCATCAGCTGCTCCTTGGAAACCCTATGGAGCAGTTCTATTCTGTCCTATGAGGTCGCTGTGATTCACAATCAAGTTGACAGAATGGGTTTTGGGGTTTAGGGTATGTATCAGTAGGAGCCTTGGTGAGCAGTGGTTAAGTGCTTGGCTGCTAACGGAAAGGTTGGCAGTTCAAACCCACCAACATTTCTGTGGGAGAAACATGTGGCAGTCTGCTTCCATAATGATTACAACCTTGAAAACCCTAGGGGGCAGTTCTACTTTGTCCTATGGGTTGCTGTGAGTCGTAATTGACTCGATGGCAACGGGTCAATATCTTAGTATTCCACTGTAGCAAGATACAGTTGCTGTTAGTGGACCACTAAACCCATGTTGCAAATTTTATCTATCATCTTTACACCATCCACTCAAGTCTCAAAATTCTTGTTGGGAAGATAAATTTGACTAACCTTGGAATGTATGCTTTCATTTTGACTGTCAAGGGGCATAGGAAGGAAAACAAAAACAGAAACAAAACAGAACACCATAAACTCTGGCTTTTATGGAGACAGTTTGTGCTCCATGTAGTACAAGCTCGCAAGGAAACGTAGGAAGGGAGCAGCGAGGATGGATAGACGAAGAAGTCGTAAGTGACAAATATCTATATACAGTCAGGAAATTTTATTACAGGTCAATATTACATGTCCTTTTCACCATTTCTTATCCTTCAGGCAATTTAGACAATAATAACTGTGCCATAAACTTGTCGTTCTTAAAAAAAAAGAACTGGTATCATTATTTATATTTGGATATTTAGGTTTATTTATTCCTTGCCACTTCACCTTTTTCCATTATTTTCAACTTTTCATGCATTTCTGCATTCATAACATTTTCCTCAATATGTATGTGAAAAATACACTCCCAATATCAAACATCTTACTTTTTATAAAATATATGCTCATTGTTGATGTTTTGAAAATACCGTTAATAATTATACCATCCTGATATGACTCTTTTATGTATATCTTGTTGTAATTTTATAGATTTTTACATTCTACTTATTTGATTGGTAAAATATTATTTCCTAGATGCAATAAATTCTGGAATTTTGTTGAGAAAGATCTTTAAAAAACAAAGAATTTTTAATTCTTTTTTTAATTAACTTTTATTGAGCTTCAAGTGAATGTTTACAAATCAAGTCAAACTGTCACATATAAGTTTATACACACCTTACTCTGTACTCCCACTTGCTCTCCCCTAATGAGTCAGCCCTTCCAGTCTCTCCTTTCGTGACAATTTTGCCAGCTTCCAACTCTCTCTATCCTCCCATCCCCCCTCCAGACAGGAGATGCCAACACAGTCTCAAGTGTCCACCTGACACAAATAGCTCACTCTTCATCAGCATCTCTCTCCAACCCACTGTCCAGTCCCTTTCATGTCTGATGAGTTGTCTTCGGGGATGGTTCCTGTCCTGGGCCAACAGAAGGTTTGGGGACCATGACCACCGGGATTTCTCTAGTCTCAGTCAGACCATTAAGTATGGTCTTTTTGTGAGAATTTGGGATCTGCATCCCACTGCTCTCCTGCTCCCTCAGGGGTTCTCTGTTGTGCTCCCTGTCAGGGCGGTCATCGATTGCGGCTGGGCACCAACTAGTTCTTCTGGGCTCAGGATGATGTAGGTCTCTGGTTCATGTGGCCCTTTCTGTCTCTTGGGCTCTTAGTTATCGTGTGACCTTGGTGTTCTTCATTCTCCTTTGCTCCAGGTGGGTTGAGACCAATTGATGCATCTTAGATGGCCGCTTGTTAGCATTTAAGACCCCAGACGCCACATTTCAAAGTGGGATGCAGACTGTTTTCATAATAGAATTATTTTGCCAATTGACTTAGAAGTCCCCTTAAACCATGGTCCCCAAACCCCCTCCCTTGCTCTGCTGACCTTTGAAGCATTCAGTTTATCCCAGAAACTTCTTTGCTTTTGGTCCAGTCCAGTTGAGCTGACCATCCATGTATTGAGTATTGTCCTTCCCTTCACCTAAAGCAGTTCTTATCTACTAACTAATCAGTAAATAACCCTCTCCCACCTTCCCCCCCTCGTAACCACAAAAGTATGTGTTCTTCTCAGTTTATACTATTTCTCAAGATCTTATAATAGTGGTCTTATACAATATTTGTCCTTTTGCCTCTGACTAATTTCGCTCAGCATAATGCCTTCCAGGTTCCTCCATGTTATGAAATGTTTCACAGATTAGTCACTGTTCTTTATCGATGCGTAGTATTCCATTGTGTGAATATACCATAATTTATTTAACCATTCACCCATTGATGGACACCTTGGTTGCTTCCAGCTTTTTGCTATTGTAAACAGAGCTGCAGTAAACATGGGTGTGCATATATCTGTTTGTGGGAAGGCTCTTATTTCTCTAGGGTATATTCCGAGGAGTGGGATTTCAGCGTTGTATGGTAGTTCTATTTCTAACTGTTTAAGATAACGCCAGATAGATTTCCAAAGTGGTTGTACCATTTTACATTCCCACCAGCAGTGTATAAGAGTTCCAATCTCTCCGCAGCCTCTCCAACATTTATTATTTTGTGTTTTTTGGATTAATGCCAGCCTTGTCGGAGTGAGAAGGAATCTCATCGTAGTTTTAATTTGCATTTCTCTAATGGCTAATGATCGAGAGCATTTTCTCATGTATCTGTTAGCTGCCTGAATATCTTCTTTAGTGAAGTGCGTGTTCATATGCTTTGCCCAATTCTTCATTGGGTTGTTTGTCTTTTTGTGGTTGAGTTTTAACAGAATCATGTAGATTTTAGAGATCAGGCGCTGGTCGGAGATGTTGTAGCTGAAAATTCTTTCCCAATCTGTAGGTGGTCTTTTTACTCTTTTGGTGAAGTCTTTAGATGAGCATAGGTGTTTGATTTTTAGGAGCTCCCAGTTATCTATCGGGTTTCTCTTCGTCATTTTTGGTAATGTTTTGTATTCTGTTTATGCCTTGTATTAGGGCTCCTAATGTTGTCCCTATTTTTTCTTCCGTGATCTTTATCGTTTTGGTCTTTATGTTTAGGTCTTTGATCCACTTGGAGTTAGTTTTTGTGCATGGTGTGAGGTATGGGTCCTGTTTCATGTTTTTGCAAATGGATATCCAGTTATGCCAACACCATTTGTTAAAAAGACTATCTTTTCCCCAATTAACTGACACTGGGCCTTTGTCAAATATCAGGTGCTCATATGTGGATGGATTTATATCTGTGTTCTCAATTCTGTTCCATTGGTTTATGTGCCTGTTATTGTACCAGTACCAGGCTGTTCTGACTACTGTGGCTGTATAATAGGTTCTAAAATCAGGTAGAGTGAGGCCTCCCACTTTCTTCTTCTTTTTCAGTAATGCTTTACTTATCCGAGGCTTCTTTCCCTTCCATATGAAGTTGGTGATTTGTTTCTCCATCACATTAAAAAATGTCATTGGAATTTGGATCTGAAGTGCATTGTATGTATAGATGGCTTTTGGTAGGATAGACATTTTTACTATGTTAAGTCTTCCTATCCATGAGCAAGGTATGTTTTTCCACTTAAGTATGTCCTTTTCAATTTCTTGTAGTAGAGCTTTGTAGTTTTCTTTGTATAGGTCTTTTACATCCTTGGTAAGATTTATTCCTAAGTATTTTATCTTCTTGGGGGCTACTGTGAATGGTATTAATTTGGTGATTTCCTCTTCGATGTTCTTTTTGTTGATGTAGAGGAATCCAAGTGATTTTTGTATGTTTATCTTATAACGTGAGACTCTGCCAAACTCTTCTATTAGTTTCAGTAGTTTTCTGGAGGAATCCTTAGGGTTTTCTGTGTATAAGATCATGTCATCTGCAAATAGAGATAATTTTACTTCCTCCTTGCCAATCCGGATGCCCTTAATTTCTTTGTCTAGCCTAATTACTCTGGAGAATTTTTAATTTTTCTCCACTTCTTTGAGGGATATATATTTCAATGAGAGCTATTTAGTGATTCTTTCAGGTGTTTTTTTTTTTTTTACTATCTTTTCGTAAGTTGTGTGATTTTTCTATTTCATCAATTTGTGCTGGGAATTGTATATACTAGAGGTGTTCAACTCTGGTGAAATTTTGTTCACTTGAGGATCTTTTAAGACTGACTGATGGCCTAGCACCATTCCCAAACCAATTAAATCAGATTCTCCAATTTTGCTGCCCTGATGTTAGTTTAAAAAAAAAAAAAATTAATATTTGCAAGTTATTTTACGGAAACTCTGGTGGCATAGTGGTTAAGTGCTATGGCTGCTAACCAAAGGATCGGCAGTTCGAACCCGCCAGGCGCTCCTTGGAAACTCTGTGGGACAGTTCTACTCTGTCCTATATGGTCACTATGATTTGGAATCGACTTGATGGCACTGGGTTGGGAAGTTATTTTAATGTGCAGTCATGGTTGCAATACTGTTATACACAGTATTGAAGCCACGAAGATATAGATGGTGACTCATACCTTCCTGTGGAAGAGTAATGTTCCCAAACTGGAAGGCAAAAAATAACAAACTTTAAAAATACTAATTAACTCAGAGGAGGGAGAACAGGTGGACCGCACATGTGTGTACTCTGCATCGTGGACCTTATCTCCAGTGTAAATATCTGCAAGTATAAAAATGTACTCCATGTGGCTTGTCCTTAGACGCATGGCGGGCAATATGGTAGGGCCTCCACCCAAAGGAACTAATCTAGTTTTATGCAAATAACTTGCACCTGCTTTGTTTGTTTGCCAACTATGTCTTCCCCTTTCAAGGTATTTTCATAAGCACTGCTATGCCAATTTTTTTTTACATGTTGCTGGAAAAAAAAAATTAGCGTATCACACAAAAATATCTCCTGGGGGGAGGGTGCAGTTGGCAAAAAAACATAGAAGGTGAGCGCTATTTGTGTAAAAATACAGTAATAACAACAGTAAAGAAGTAGTTTTGATCCCAAACCTGTTTTCTCTTGGATTTCCTTCCACAAAGCAATGGTTTCAAACAGGACAGACGGCACACCATGCAAATATTGACTACATTAAGAATATCATGTGCCAAGTATATCCTATTGCTTGCTTTAGGATTAATTTCATTTAATAGTTTTTCATATAAATTCATACTAACTGAAGACTCTAAATAATTGTAGGGTCAACAATATATTTGGTAGCATTCTCCTTTGAACTTCGATGAACCAAGTATTTTGGAGGAGGTTGATTTATCAAATTAGAAGTCCATTTTTTGTTACAATGTGCTAGCTGCTATTCTTACAATAATCACAGCTTTCTGCTTGCATTCATAGGGTAGTCAATGGCAATAGGAAGTACTAATGTCTAAACTATATCATATTGATGCAACTGTTTGGATTGAATTGGCCAGCTTTCTGGGACCATACACAAAAGCATACAGATATTAACGTAACATAAGATTTACTGCACGGGTCGTTCTCTGGTAGAACTCTCACCTCCCGCTCAGGAGACCTGGGTTCAGTTCTCAGCCAATGCATGTCACGTACAGCCACCACCAGTCTGTCAGTGCTGGCTTGCACGTTTCCAAGATGCTGAACAGGTTTCAGTGGAACTTCCAGTTTAAGATAGACTAAGAAGAAATGCCTGGTGATCTATTTCTGAAAATCAGCTAATGAAACCCTATGGATCCCAAAGGTCCAATCCACATCTGGTCATGGCGATGGCACAGGACTTGGCAGTGTTTTGTTGCATTGTGCGTGGGATTTCGGGGACTCAGGGGCAGGCTATGTGGTGGCTCATAACAACAGCAGTGGTAACTTTGGCTGACTTCATAGTAATTCATGTATTTATTTGTATGTGTTGTTGTGTGAGTTGATTCTGACTCATAGTGACCCTGCAGGACAAAATAGAACTATCTCATAGAATTGCCTAGATTGTAATCTTTACGGGAGCAGATCGCCTGGTCTTTTCTCCTGCATGATGGATTTAATATTTGTTATTTTTTAATAAATAAATGTTTCCAGCTTTATATTTGAAAGACTAACTGTATGTACAGTTTTCATAATAATGGGTAGAGTGATTTTTCTTTTCTTTTGATCAATTTTAGTTATAGTTTTATTGATATGGGCTTAGTCCTAAAATGTGCAAGGCTCTCCCATTAGACTATAGAAGTTTTCTAACTACATGTAAAATTTTACAATTTGTCAGAATAAACTTTGTTTTGAAAATAGACATTTTCATTTTTTTTTTTAACTAGTATTTAAAGTAGTCAATCTCATAGTTTACTTCAATCATATACCTTGAAATTGGTGCATTGATTTAAGTAAGACTCAAAAAAATTATGGAATGAATATTTTAACATAAAATAACTTTAATGAATATTCTTTGAATATAAATCAACTGTATATTTGTTCAAAGAAATTTCAAATATTCTTTAGCCATAATGTAAACTACATACTTGTCATCAATTTTCTAATGTTATTTCCTCTCACCGAATTTACAAAACTCCTCAATAATCTTTAACAGTCTTTTAAAAAATCGAGCCATGTTGGAGAAACAAATAAAATGTGTAAGAAAATAATTTATTATGAATATTTTGCATATAGTTATTTTCAAAGCATTTCTAACTAAATTAAATGAATTAAGATATGGAATTTAAACAGTATTGTCAGAGATAAGATAAAATTTTTAAAAAATAACTTTTTTAAGCAATATCTTGAAATAATGTCCAATTTTACATTTTAATCACTTTTGATTAAATATTGCTAGACCTAAAATAAAGAGTCCATCACAGTACAATTTTTCAGGATATATAGTGTATTCGTGTATATATATATATATACATACATATATATATTTTGTATATAGTAGGGTGGCTATGAATCAGAATTGACTCCATGAAAACAGGTTTGGTTTGGTTTTTTGGTTTTGTATTATCTATAGGAACCCTGGTGGCACAGTGGTTAAGAGCTCAGGTGCTAACCAAAGGGTTGACAATTCAAATCTACCAATAACTCCTTGGAACCCCTAAGGGGGAGTTTACTCTGTCCTGTAGGGTCACTAGGAGTCAGAATCAATTCAACAACAATGGGTTTTGCGTGTGTGTATGTATTATCTATTTCCATGTATCCATTTTAAGAAAATATGAAAATTTTGCTTAGCTCAATCAAGTTTTAGTAACATTAACATTCCTTTTGTTAAAGTAGATGAGTAATTTCCTTTGTGATATGATCACTACATATCTGACACCTATTCATACTACTTTTGAATTGAACCTAAAGATCATTTTGGTGTAAAGTATACTTAATGGCTGCTCCTATTACTAGCAATAGAGAACAAATTTCAGGAAAAGAAAAAATTCAAAATACCTTGTCACCGAAGAAATGGAAAGCATAGGTACATTAGGATACTTGCTGTTGACTCAGCTCTACTCATTTACCAAGCTATAGCTTTTGCTTGGAAACCCTGGTGGTGTAGTGGTTAAGAGCTACAGCTGCTAACCAAAAGGTCAGCAGTTCAAATCCACCAGGCATTCCTTGGAAACTGTATGGGGCAGTTCTGCTCTGTCCTATCGGGTGGCTATGAGTCGGAATGGACTCGACGGCAACAGGTTTGATTTTTTTTGGCTTAGCTCTTGCCATCTATCAATTATGCACCCTATTCTTTGATGCTGCAAAGAATGTCAGTGGTATGGAATTAGGGTGTGCATGTTTATGTTACTGTGATATATTACATGATGTAAATAAACAGTACAAAAATTCAGATCATACATTACCTCACTACGACCCCTTTAAGTGTTAAAAAGTGAAGATGTCACCTTGAAGACTAAAGTGTCCCCCACCCAAGCCATGGTGTTTTCAATCACTTCATATGCATGCAAAAGCTGGATGCTGAATAAGGAAGACAGGAGAAGAATTATGCCTTTGAATTACGGTGTTAGGGAAGAACATTGAATATATCATGGACTGCCAATAGAAAGAACAAATTTGTCTTGAAAGAAGTACAACCAGAATGCTCCTTAGAAGCAAGGATGGCAAGATTACGTCTCACATACTTTGGACACGTTGTCAGTCCCTGGAGAAGCACATTGTGCTTGGTAGAGTAGAGGGTCAGTGAAAAAGAGGAGGAACCTCAACAAAATGGATTGACACAGTGTCTGCAACAATGAACTCAAACATAACAATGATTGTGAGGATGGTGCAGTACCGTGCAGTGTTTCGTTCTGTTGTACATAGGGTTGCTATAAGTTGGAACCAACTTGAGGGCACAAATAACAACAACAGCATGATCCATTTAGGAGCCCTGGTGGCACAGTTGTTAAGAACTACAGCTGCTAACACAAATGTCTGCAGCTTGAATCCACCAGTCACTCCTATGGGGCAGTTCTACTCTGTCCTGTTGGGTATCTGTGAGTCGGAATCATCTCGATGGCAATGGGTTCACCGATTTTATGATCCCCTTTTACCGTTTGTTCACTTTGATTCTTCACTTGCCTCAAAATTTCCCACATCTCTCTTGCATTTCATTTTTAATTATTTAATTCAGGTCTCCTCCAAGCTATTAGGCAAATGAATGTCTTGATGTTTTGTTCTGACACCTTGACATTCTCTAAAGAGCACAGAGCTAAAGCCTCTATTAGGATTATTTCTATTATACCAATTTGGTACAAGTGAGTTACGTATGTAAGCACATATATTGAGATTAATGCATTTATAGCATAATTTATACGTATTAAAATATAAACAATGTGGGAGATTGATCACACCTAAAACAATGCCAAAGTTCAAAAAGAACACATTGCATTTTACTTTAAATCTATAAGGTGGACATAGAATTTACCTACTTTTTTTATGCAACTCATTAAGTAGTGTAACATTAAAGGAGCCAGATGGAACTTAATGGCTATCAAGTTCGCTTCCCATATTCACTGAACATGGAACCAGTTTCAAGTGAATGTATTAGTTGACCTGATTTTCTACTAGTGAGAAGATGACCATTATTCATCATGCGATCTCATGGCTCAAACTAAGTTCAAAGAGGGAATAACATATCCAGATGGAAGTTGACTTGCTTCTATTTCTTATGACCCAGTAAACACTTAGAGCATTAAATACCTCCTGTATTTACCTTCCTGGCAATCTTTTGTTCTTGGAACACTCATTCTATAGATGATTTTTTCTCATTTCCGATTTCCCGTTTTAAATAAATAGTTTAAATGAGAACTCAATCATTTCTATAATTGCAAAAGAGACAACCATTATTATTTTTTTCTTTTTTTAAATACTTTTTACTGTGTTTTAAGTGAAAGTTTACAAATCAAGTCAGTCTCTCACACAAAAACCCATATACACCTTGCTACACACTCCCAATTACTCTCCCCCAATGAGAGAGCCTCCACTCTCTATTTTCCTGTCCATTTCACCAGCTTCTAACCCTCTTCACCCTCTCATCTCCCCTCCAGGCAGGAAATACCAACATATTCTCAAGTGTCCACCTGATCCAAGAAGCTCACTCCTCACCAGCATCCCTCTCCAACCCATTGTCCAGTCCAATCCATGTCTGAAGAGTTGGCTTCAGGAATGGTTCCTGTCCTGGGCCAACAGAAGGTCTGGGGGCTGTGACCACTGGGGTCCGTCTAGTCTCAGTCACACCATTAAGTCTGGTCTTATGAGAATTTGTGGTCTGCATCCCACTGCCCTCCTGCCCCCTCAGGGGTTCTCTGTTGTGTTCCCTGTCAGGGCAATCATCGGTTGTAGCTGGGCACCATCTAGTTCTTCTGGTCTCAGGATGATGTAGTCTCTGGTTCACGTGGCCCTTTCTGTCTCTTGGGCTCCTAATCGCCTTGTGTCCTTGGTATTCTTCATTCTCCTTTGATCCAGGTGGGTTGAGACCAATTGATGCAGCTTACATGGCTGCTTGCTAGAGCTAAAGAGCCCAGATGCCACTCTTCAAAGTGGGATGCAGAATGTTTTCTTAATAGATTTTATTATGCCAACTGACTTAGATGTCCCCTGAAACCATGGTCCCCCAGACCCCTGCCTCTGCTACATTAGCCTTTGAAGCATTCAGTTTATCCAGGAAACTTCTTTGCTTTTGGTTTAGTCCAATTGTGCTGACCTCCCCTGTAGTCCGTGCTGTCTTTCCCTTCACCTAAAGTAGTTCCTATCTACTATCTAATTAGTGAATGTCTCTCTCCCACCTTCCCTCCCTCCCCAATCTTGTAACCACAAAAGAATATTTTCTTCTCAGTTTAAACTATTTCTCAAGTTCTTGTAATAGTGGTCTTATACAATATTTGTCCTTTTGCAACTGACTAATTTCACTCAGCATAATGCCTTCCAGGTTCCTCCATGTTATGAAATGTTTCATAGATTCCTCACTGTTCTTTATTGATGCGTAGTATTCCATTGTGTGAATATACCATAACTTATTTATCCATTCATCCATTGATGGCCACTTTGGTTGCTTCCATCTTTTTGCTGTTGTAAACAGTGCTGTCATAAACATGGGTGTGCATATATCTGTTTGTGTAAAGGCTCTTATTTCTCTAGGATATATTCCAAGGAGTGGGATTGCTGGATCGCAGGGTAGTTCTATTTCTTGCTTTTTAAGGAAGCACCAAAATGATTTCCAAAGTGGTTGTATCATTTGACATTCCCGCCAGCTGTGTATGAGTGTTCCAATCTCTCCACAGCTTCTCCAACATTTATTATTTTGTGTTTTTTTAATTAATGCCAGCCTTGTTGGAGTGAGATGAAATCTCATTGTAGTTTTGATCTGCATTTCTCTAATGGCTAATGATCGTGAACATTTCCTCATAAATCTGTTATCTACCTGAATGTCTTCTTTAGTGAAGTGTCTATTCATATCTTTTGCCCATTTTTCAATTGGATTATTTGTCTTTTTGCAGTTGAGTTTTTGCAGTATCATGTAGATTTTAGAGATCAGGTGCTGATCAGAAATGTCATAGCTAAAAACTTTTTCCCAGTCTGTAGGTAACCTTTTTATTCTTTTGGTGAAGTCTTTGGATAAGCATAGGTGTTTGATTTTTAGGAGCTCCCGGTTATCTAGTTTCTCTTCTGCATTCTTAATAATGTTTTGTATATTGTTTACACCTTGTATTAGAGCTCCTAACGTTGTCCCTATTTTTTGTTCCATGATTTTATCATTTCAGATTTTATATTTAGGTCTTTGATCCATTTTGAGTTATTTTTTTTGTGGAGTGAGGTATGGGTCTTTTTTCATTTTTTTGCAGATGGATATCCAGTTATGCCAGCACCATTTGTTAAAAGGACTGTCTTTTCCGCAGTTAACTGTTTTGGGACCTTTGTCAAATAACAACTACTCATATGTGGATGGATTTATGTCTGGATTCTCAATTCTCTTCCATTGGTCCATGTATCTGTTGTTGTACCAGTACCAGGCTGTTTTGACTATTGTGGCGGTATAATAGGTTCTAAAATCAGGTAAAGTAAGGCCTCCCACTTTGTTCTTCTTTTTCAGTAATGCCTTATTTATCTGGGGCCTCTTTCCCTTCCATATGAAGTTGGTGATTTGTTTCTCCATCTAATTAAAGAATGTCATTGGGTTTTGGATTGGAATTGCATTAAATGTATAGATCGCTTTTGGTAGAATAAACATTTTTATAATGTTAAGTCTTCCTATCCATGAGCAAGGTATGTTTTTCCAGTTAAGTAAGTGTCTTTTGGTTTCTTGCAGAAGTGTACTGTAGTTTTCTTTGTATAAGTCTTTTACATCTCTGGTAAGATTTATTCCTAAGTATTTTATCTTCTTGGGGGCTACTGTAAATGGCATTGATTTGGTGATTTCCTCTTCGATGTTCTTTTTGTTGGTGTAGAGGAATCCAACTGATTTTTGTATGTTTATCTTGTATCCCGATATTCTGCTGAACTCTTCTCTTAGTTTCAGTAGTTTTCTGGAGGAATCCTTAGGGTTTTCTGTGTATAAGATCATGTCATCTGCAAATAGAGATACTTTTACTTCTTCCTTGCCAATCTGGATGCCCTTTATTTCTTTATCTAGCCTAATTGCTCTGGCTAGGACCTCCAACACAATGTTGAATAAGAGCAATGATAAAGGGCATCCTTGTCTGGTTCCCAATCTCAGTGGGACTGCTTTCGGGCTCTCTGCATTTAGGGTGATGTTGGCTGTTGGCTTTGTATAGATGTCCTTTATTATGTTGAGGAATTTTCCTTCTATTCCTATTTTGCTGAGAGTTTTTATCATGAATGAGTGTTGAACTTTGTGAAATGCCTTTTCTGCATCAATTGATAAAATCAAGTGATTCTTGCCTTTTGTTTTATTTATGTGGTGGATTACATTAATGGTTTTTCTAATGTTGAACCATCCCTGCATACCTGGTATGAATCACACTTGGTCATGGTGAATTATTTTTTTTTTTGATATGTTGTCGAATTCTATTGGCTAGAATTTTGTTGAGGATTTTTGCATCTACATTCATGAGGGATATAGGTGTATAATTTCCTTTTCTTGTGGCGCCTTTACCTGGTTTTGGTATCAGGGATATGGTGGCTTCACAGAATGAGTTTGGTAGTATTCCGTCCTTTTCTATGCTCTGAAATACCTTTAGTAGTAGTGGTGTTAACTCTTCTCTGAAGGTATCGTAGAACTCTGCAGTGAAGCCGTCCGGACCATGGCTTTTTTTTGTTGGGAGTTTTTTGATTACCTTTTCAATCTCTTCTTTTGTTATGGGTCTATTTAGTTGTTCTACCTCTGATTGTGTTAGTTTAGGTAGGTAGTGTGTTTCTAGGAATTCATCCATTTCTTCTAGATTTTCAAATTTGTTTGAGTACAGTGTTTCATAGTAATCCAGTATGATCCTTTTAATTTCAGTTTGCTCTGTTGTAATATCGCCCATCTCATTTCTTATTTGGGTTTTTTGCTTCTTCTTCTGTTTTTCTCTTGTCAGTTTGGCCAGTGGTTTATCAATTTTGTTGATTTTTTAAAAAAACCAGCTTTAAAAAAAAAATTAGGTCTTGTTAATTCTTTCAATTGTTTTTCTGTTTTCTATTTCATTTAGTTCAGGTCTAATTTTTATTATTTGTTGTCTTCTGGTGCCTGTGGGTTTCTTTTGTTGCTCTCTTTCTATGTGTTCAAGTCATAGGGATAATTCTTTGATTTTGGCCCTTTTTTCTTTTTGTTTGGGTATGTGCATTTATTGATATAAATTGACCTCGGAGCACCGCTTTTGCTGTGTCCCAAAGGTTCTGATAGGAAGTGTTTTCATTCTCATTGGATTCTATGAATTTATTTATTCTATCCTTAATGTCTTCTATAATCCAGTCTTTTTTGAGCAGGGTATTTATTGTTCAGTTTCCAAGTGTTTGATTTCTTTTCCCTGCATTTCCTGTTATTGATTTCCACTTTTATGGCCTCATGATCAGAGAAGATGCTTTGTAATATTTCAATGTTTTGGATTCTGCTAAGTCTTGCTTTATGACCTAATATGTGGTCTATTCTACAGAATGTTCCATGTGCCCATTACTTTTTATAAACATAGATATCAAGTGGACTTAGTCTATGAGAGATCATAAAGTGAAAAAAAAAACTGACTTAATTCAGTTAATAATAATGGAATACCTTCTTTGTGTTTGTTGATACTGATATTCAAAAACGAGTATGAAGCAAACACTTTTAAGAAACTTATATTTTGGGGTTAAGGTCTGAAATGAAGGGAGGAAATATAAGAGTGGAATTATCAGGAGGGGCTTCACAGAAGTGGATCTATTAAGATCAAGGAAATTTCAATTCTTTGAGATGTGACAAAAACTTTAAACAAGTCAGTAATTAATGGCACATGTCACAAAGAATAAAGGCTGAAAAATATTTTACAGGAAGCGGATCATTTTGCCTGAGAAGTCAGTTGCTGTTGTTGGTATTTGCCCTCAAGTCAACTTCAATTCGTAGCGATCGTGTGTATAACAGATGTGGGGCCCCTAAGCATTGATGATCTGTGGTTATGTGAGTTATATATATGTGAGTTATATATATACATGTATATATACATATGTGTGTGTGTGCGTGTGTCTTAGCTATCCATGATGTAACTTCTCACGCACATCAGCTGAGTCTTGATTTAAGATACGCATCTCCAACAGATGGAAAACGCATTGAGCAATTTATCACATTTAGTAGCTTAAAAAGTCATACCAGTGAAGAAATTGCAAATAGTACTTCACTTTTTATGTGAAGGTAGCAAACTGATTTTTCTAAGCACAGAGGTCAGTCCTATGACAATGCTGCCAATATGTCAGGGAATTATAAAGGCATGCAACAGAAAATTTTTGAACGTAACGAATACATGATTTTCATGCAATGTGCTGTGCATTGGCTTACTCTTGTAGGCTGTAGTGCACTAGATGGTAGTCCGGTAGCAGTTGATTTTTTTCTACTGTTTAGTTACTCTACACATTTTTTGCCACCTCTACTCACTAATGGCCATTCTTAAAACATATTTAGGCAACGATGGAGTATTCAAATGTCTTTCCAATATACATTGGGAAGCACATGCTGTAGCAACGAAGGCAACCCCGGATCTGTCCACTCATATTCTAGATGCCTTAGAAAATATTTCAGGATGACACATTCTCAAGCACTTGTGTTGGTATCAATTTCATTTAGTGCCCTGCCTGCAACTCTGGCTTTTCCTTGTGCCCTGTCTGCTTAGCGTCTGTGGATCTTTGCTTTGGACAGTTTAGTGCCCTTGTTCTTTTTGATGCCCTGAGCATGTGTTTTTCTTGCTTATTGGGTAATCCCTCCCTAATCACTGGTATGCTTGAGGACATTGTTTCAGCTATTGCGTAAATTCATTTCATTGAAAATTTCCCTCATATTCGCTGACCCTCTACTTTACTAAAGATATCTAAACCAAAACCTATAAGTCACCTCATATGCATTAAAAAGCTGGGCAATGAAAAAGAATGACTGAAGGAGAATTGATGCATTTGACTTATGGTGTTGGTGAAGAATATTGACTGCTGGATGAATGAATAAATCTGCTGAAGAAGAAATACAATCAGAATGTTCTTCAGAAGAGAGGATGGTGAGACTTCAGCTAGTTTTCTCTGGACATGTCATCGGAAAAAAAAATAATTGCTAGAAAAGGACATCTTTGGTAAACTAGAGGGTCTATTCTGGAGAATGGTCCCTGTGTATTGGAAAAGAATGTATACTTGCTGCTTTTGGGTGGCGTGCTTTGTATGTGTCTATGAGGTCAAGTTGGTTGATTGTGTTATTTAGAACTTGTATGTCTTTGTTGAGTTTCTTTCTAGTTCTGTCCATCATTGAAAGTGGTGTGTTAAAATCTGCTACTATTTTTTTATTGTAGAACTATTTCTCTTTTCAATTATGTTCCAGTTTGTTTTATGTATTTTGGAGCTCTGTCATTGGGGGAATAAATATTTACTACAGTTATATCCTTTTGGTGGAGTGACCCTTTAATCATTATGTAATCCCCTTTTTTGTCTCTCGTAAGGAATTTTGACTTAAAGTTCATTTTGCCAGAGGTTATTATTGCCATTCCCGCTCTTTTTTGGTTACTGTTAACTTGATATATTTTTTTCCTATTCTTTGACTTTTAACCTATTTACATCTTTGTGTCTAAGATGTGTCTCTTGTAGGCAACATATTGATGGACCATGTTGTTTTATACATTCTGCCACTCTGGTGCAGTTAAACTATTTACATTCAGTGTGATTATTGATAAGTGTGAATTTACTGTGGCCATTTTGTTATGCTTGTGTTTGTGTGTGTGTCTGGTGTTTACGGTTTCCTTGTTCCACTTAAATTTTTGTGCTGAGTTCTTTTTGTTTATGGATTTCCTTTTTGTACCCTTCATTGTTGTTGATTTGTGTGTTTACTGAGTCTTTTTTTGTTTTCTTATTTATTTTATTTTAGTGAATTTATTTTAGTGAATAGATTTATTAATTTTCTTTGTGATTATCCTAAAATTTGCCTTTATCCTCCTAAGTTTACTAAGTTTAAAACTGTTATATCTCGATGTTGCCTTGACTTCCTCTCCATGTGGAAGTTCTATAACTGCACAATTTATTCCCCCCTTTTTGTTTTGAAGTTGTCATCACTTACAGGTTGACATCTCTAGTTCCCTGTTTTCATTTTGGAGCTTGTTTACTTTTGAGAATTCTTTATCTAGTTGGTTTCTGAGTGACACTGGCATGTGTGTTAATCTCAATCTCAGATTGTTGTCCGATGTCATTGGTTCTCTATCTGAAGGACTTCTATTAGCATTTCTTATAATGTTGGTCTGGTTTTACAAATTACCTTAATTTCTGTTTTTTCTGGGAATGTCTTAGTTTAGCCATCTTATTTGAAAGACAATTCTGCTGGCTATAGAATTCTGGGTCGGCGATTCTTTTCTTTCAATGTTTTATGTCTGTTATCCCATTGCCTTCTTGCCTGCGTGGTTTCTGCTGGGAAATCAATGATTACTGGCTCCCCTTTGCAGGTGATATTTCCTTTTTCAAGAGCTGTTCTCAGAATTCTTTGTTTGTCTTTGGTTTTGGAAAGTTTTATTATGACATGTCTTGGTGACTTTCTTTTGGAGTCTATCCTGTATAGGGTTTGTTGAAGTTCTTGGATGGAGACCCTCTCATCTTTCATGATGTTAGGGAAATTTTCTGCTAATAAATCTTTAAGAATGCTCTCTGCGCTTTTATTTCTCCCCCTCTTCTGAGATTCCTATTACGTATAAATTATTCCTCTTGATAATGTCCCACATAATTCTTAGGCTTTTTTATTTTTCATTATTCTCTTTTATCCTCAAACGAATTAGTATCAAGGGATTTGTCCTCTATTTTTCTGATTCTTTCTTTCATTGATTCAATTCTATTTCTACGTCCTTCCATTGACTTACCTATTTCTGATATTTTATTCTTAATCTCCTGGATTACTAGTTGTTTGTTTTTGTATGGTTTCTAATTGTGTATTTATTTTGTCATTATGTTCTTGAATTTTTCTAAGGTTTTATGTTTTCCCTTATCACTTTAAGGGCCCTATGTATGTCCTTTGAGTTCCTTTATCAGGGAGTTGTATTACCATTTCTTCCTCAAGAAGTTTTTCTGATCCTTTATTTTGCTCATCTGTTTGAACCATCTTATCCTGTTTCTTCATATGATTTTTTAATTGTCTCCGAGGCATTAAGGTATTAATTTATTTATATATTTCTTTATTTACTGTCTGTGTGTTTGTTTTGTGCTGATTTTTTTTTTTTTTTTTAAATCTGGGGCTTTGTTTCATCTCTTTCTCTTTACAATGCCTTTCTTTTTTAATTAATTTAATTGTTCTTTTGTGATTCCGGTGTACATGTGACTTTGGTAGTGTCTACTGGCTGGGCGTGATTTCCTCTTACAAGTGAGTATGGTGAGCCACACTCATATGCTAGTCTGTGGTTAGGCTTGTATGTCTTTCCTCACTGGACTGACTGGAGGTTGGAGAGCAGGCTTTTTCCCTGATATTGGGTGATATGTTTTGGGTGGTCAAGGTCCCTCCATAGACCTTGTGGGATCGTGGGTCCTTCCATGTTGGTGCTCACAGGCAGTGTGTTCTCTGGAGGTCAGGCAGGACATCTCCATATCCACTGAGAGGCAGTGCTACCCAAATAGATGGGGTAGGCCTGCTGTGTGTGGATGAACTGGAGTGTCAGTAGGTGGTTGGGTATCAAGGGATTTCAGTGCAATTGCAGGCAGCCTGCAGGAACTGTTTGGATGTGGGATGCATGACATTGGATGAGGGCACTAGGATATCCTGCTCACCATTTGGTAGAGGTGCAGATGGAGCCTTTCAGGATGTGAGTGATGTTGCTGATGAGGTGATGGGCCTGTCCACCCAGGCACCGGGTGTGGGTACAGGGAGCATTTCCCCTGGTTGCTGGGTTGAGTGCTGTGTGTGTGCACTGTCGGTTGCTGGGTGGCCAGAGTAAGGGTGCATGGGTCACTGGTTACTGGGTGAGTGGTACAGGTGCTAGCACTGCTGGTTACTGGCCAGGCTGGATGGTAGGGATGGGAACAGGGGGGTCTCGTGCCTCCAGTTGTCAGTTCTGGTGGTGGGAATACATGCAAGAGGGCAGGGTGAGGACAAGCCTGTAGTCACTCGTCCTTTGGCACAGGAGTGTGAACTGAAGTTCACCAGGTGAGGGGGTAAGAGGCCACACAGCTGTTCCCCAGGAGGCCAGGGCAACAGGAGAGAGGAGCATGTTCCCTGGTCTCTGCATTCCTCACAGAGTGCACCTGGAGATCATGACCTAGCCCTGAACTAGTGCAAGATGGAGAGCTGTGCAGAGTTCAGTCAGATAGGGGATCTATAGCTGCTACTCCAAGAATCCTCTACTCCATGAGCACCACCAGCCCATACAATAAGGGAAGTCCCTATTTTCTGTCCCTGCTCTATGGTCACCTGGATCTCTAGGGCTCTTACCCACCTTCCTGCACTTTCCTTCCTTAGATCCAGTTCATATTCTGCTCACTTCGCTTTACTCCAGGTTTGTCTACACAGTGTCTCTGTCTCCTATTGGGGATTCCATGAAGAATATGGCCATGTGCCGGGCCAACTGGCAGGGCACCGATGGATCTTAAGTCTCCTCATTCACGGTTTTCATTCACTTTCTCCTTCCCTTCGGTGTTTGATCTAATTCTTCATCCTTCCGTCTGCTGTTCTAGGTTCCCAGATTGTCATCTGTGTCTGTTTCACTTGGTTTCTTGGTTCTTTGCTATAGGACGTGCAGCATGGAGTGTGTGACTAAGCTCTATCTTGGGCCTTCTCACGTAGCTAGGCCATTTCTAATAAAAGTTATATTGGAGAAGAAGGCTTTGGCTCTATGGCCATAATGGCTTCCTAATGTGTCCCTTCAACTACTCAGACTTCCTCATTTAGTTCCAGACAGTCCTGGGCAATAGCAGACCAGTTGAATTTATCACATTATAAAAAGGAGACTTGACTGTGCCTTCATGGAACACGCTGGAGAGCCCAGTGGTGGCTGAGCCTGTATTCTTTCTCCCAACTCCTGAGTGAGAATTGAAGACAGAGGTCAGTTTTCATCAAGTGATAGTCTTGTACAAGAACACAGGAGTCCAAAAAACCAGTGTTCCCACTAGCGTATGCAATTGATTTGCTGCATGACCTTGGCCAAGCCTTTTGATTTTCTTTAAGTTTAGTTTTTTCAGTTTAAGCTGAATGTAATAATATTTACCATGATGTATTCTTGTAAGAATTTAATAAGACAATGTACAAAACACACCCTAAAACATAATCCTGTGTTTTCTGAACCATAAGTTTGACCCAACATGTCATTTTTTTTTTTTTTCTTTTTTAATATCTGTGTCTCAGACCCCAGACAGATGCAGCCCTTGGAGAATCGAAAAGCTAGGGAACCAACATTTATGCAAACAGTATTTGGGTACTTATAACTGTATAAACATTGAAAAATAAGTATTACTATATGTAGAACATTAATAGTAATTTTAAGTGTATGATAAGATTCATCCTTAAGTAATACGACAAACATAGTCTCTTGTATTTTCTTTGCAATTTAACAAATTTCTCAATTTGTCAGTGATTGAACATTTTGGGGGGACATTTTTGTTTCAAGAAATAAAAAAAGCATTTAATTTTTGGCATTTCCGCCATTCTTGTTCAACATTGACAATGTCATTTACTCATAATTTTCTCTGTAGATAGAAAGTGAATACATATAAATATTGTTAATTTTATTTTATGTCATCTGGGTGTGTGTGTATGAAAGAGAGAGAGATCGAGAGAAAGAGGAATAGGTATTTCCTGGTTAATGCCCATTTGTCTTGATACTTGCTTTTAATATCGTTAATTTAGATGAGTTTGGCTTTGAATTATTTTCTTTGCGGCTTTGAGAGATTTCTTAGCAAAAAGTGCGAGTAACTAGTTAGGAGGAATTCCACAGTGCCTTTCAGACCCCTGAGAGAGAAGTGTGCCAAAAGGCCTGACTCTCAGTCCAATATGTTCATCAGGGGTGCCCAGTAAACTCCTGGAGCAAATTTGCATGCCTTCACTTCAGTGAAAACCATGAAGAGCAGAGCGTGTTTGGCAGGAGACTGTAACATATGCATATTTAACACACTCCCTTGCAGTCATATAACAAGTTGAAAGATTTAAGTTCAGAAAACCAAGATCAGGAACAGAAAATGGAAAGGGGCTTTATATACACAACACAGCTGATGAAAGACTGCTTGTGATGTAACCTGACCTCTTGACTGAGTGCCAGGGGCTGGAGTCTGTCTGGGGTCTGAGATATAGATATAAAGCCCCTAAAACCTGAAAATGCTAATCTGAATGGTGACAAAATAAAGAGAAGGGAGAAAACATACCAAATTCATAACCTCAATGTGATTTTGCAATGCCTTAGAATTACTGTCCTAAAACACTAAAACTAGTTTTCAGAAATGACTTAAATACTAAATACCGCTTATCCAAGCAGACAATATGCTCCAGATACAGCTTTGTAGAATTCAATATTAAGACTTAAATGAAAAATCGATATCTTAATTCATCAGCTTTGTGAACAGATTGGATAAAATCCCTTTTTTCGTTTTACCTTCTTTACTCTTTTTTTGGAAATTAAGTTGATAATCCATGCAGCAAATAAAGTATCTTTATTCCAGGGGAATAGAAATAACAATGGATTTCATTCATTTTACCATCAGTGTAATCTCCACAAGGGAGTCACTCTGACAAACAAGTTGAATAAATAGTTATTGTTTTTGTTTGTTATTAAAGTTAATATATTATTTACACAAATGTAAATGGGATTAGTATTTGACGCTTGCCTTAAATCATTTGTATCCATTCCAAGTTCTGTTTTGTTACATTTATCCCCTTCTTTTTTTTTTGGTTTACTTTCTTATCCATAAAGTCCTTGTCTAGACCGTGGCTAACTACTATGTTTAGATTAATGCAATGTCTTTCTTGTAGTGTTCTGACTTCTGGCTTTAAGCCGGTCTGACTTTTAGCTAATTCCACTCTTTCCCAGGATCCATTTTATTCCTACCACTTAGCATCGCTTGACTCCAAATACCCCAGCCTTATTTCTAGCCAAAGAGCTTTTTTTTTTACGCTCATTCATTCTGCCTTCATCCTTGCTTCATGATCTCATTTTAAATGATTCTTATACATAGAATTATGTTCTATATCCTATTCCATTGTATGTGTTCTTCCACGCCATTTGCACACTCATCCCAAAACAGATGACCTACAGAATAATTTCTCATTAAAGAACCTTCATTAGTCAATGTGGGATAATTTCCGACATTTCCCTACACTGATCTTGTCTCACAGATTTATGCCACGTATAGTTTCACATGCCCTACAGAGCTATATTTATACTTTTTTTTTTGTGGTCCATGAGGTTTTCTTTTTTTTTTTTTTTAATTGTGCTTTAAGTGAAAGTTTACATTCAAGTCAGTTTCTTATACAAAAAGTTGTACACGATTTGTTATGTGACCCTAGTTACTCTCTCTACAAAGTGACAGCACACTCCTTTTCTCCACCCTTGTATTTCTTCAACCAGCTCCTGCCCCCCTCTGCCTTTTCATCTCGTCTCCAGACACGGGCTGCCCATTTAGTCCCATGTGTCTACTTGAGCCAAGAAGCACATCTTCACCAGTATCATTTTATGTCTTACAGTCTTTGTCTGAAGAGTTGGCTTCAGGAGTGGTTTTAGTCCTGGGCTAACAGAGAGTCCGGGGGCCATGTCTTCTGGGGTCTCTCCAGTCTCAGCCAGACCATCAAGTCTGTTCACTAAATTGTACGTTTGAAACTGTCGAATTGGCATATTTTTGCTGTGTACATTCTCAGCAACAACAAAATAAATAAAATTTAGGAAAAAAAAGAGAAGGAACAAAAGAATGCATATACTTTTTTCTTATAAGATCAGTTAAGATTCAATAATATCAGTAACTAAGATTTACATAACACTCATAAATTTATGAAACATTTTCTAACTCAAAAACTCACTTTATCATTATAAGAACCGTGTGAGGTATCTGTAAATACTTGCATTTTACAACTGAGGTTAAGTGAGTTGACCAAACTCCTGCTTATATAAATTACCAGAAATAAGAGTGACATTGGAGTTTGCATAACACAAATTCCACCACAACACACTAGCTGTATGTACCATTATTTTAAGCTACAGATGATCATTACACTTGAAATGACTACTTAAAAAAGTATTTCAAGGAGTTTACTCATAAGGACTAGAAACTGACAGTAATAATGAAAGTAAAGAAAGAGAAAATATAAATATTCACAAAGAGTGTTTTTATAAGGAAGGCCTAATGTGTGTATATACACCCTTAACCCATATATATATATGACTGCCTTTTAGTGTATGATTTGAATACTTTTTAAAAGTCACTGTACATCAGTGAAGTTTTACTTCTGAAACATACTTTATGGTCCTACAATTATGAAATAAAAAATGGCTCATCAAAATACTGTAAAACAGTCCAGAAGGTGTTTCTTTTATATTCTAGTAACATCAAAAAATAGTGTTGTCTCTATGTTGTATTGTAACAAACATAAAAGCTATGCAAAAAATAAACCGTATTTCTTCATCATCACCAAATTACATTTTTCCTTAACATTTTCAAGTGTTCTTTCTAGTTCTGACAACAGATTTAAATGGCCAAAAGACCTCTAAATTCATTTGATTAGGGTTTCTTAGGGATAAATAAAAAAGGGTTTAAAAATATGTTGTGTTTTATTCAACCACACAACAGTGTAAAAATTATTTATATGGTAATCTAAATACTGGAATGGTACAGTGACTAATTTTTTAAATAAATATTTTCATGCTTCTTGGTTGAAGAAAGCGTGGCACTGAAAGATAGAAAAATGGTTCGCCATAATGGATGACATGAGGGGATAATATGAACTGTTGAATGGATTAATGATGTCATGCCATTTGATCCATGTATATCATATGGGCAAGCTGGTTTTCATTATATCGCATGACCACAGCGCCATCAATTCAGATGTGATGTTAACATGTAATATGTGGCCATTCTTAGTAATTTACATACATTGGTGGTTGATATCTGTTTCAATAAGCTTGACAAGTAATTCTTCTTGGGTGTTTGATTTTGTGTGTGTGTGTGTGTGTGTATACACTAAACATTTTACCCAGATCACGGAAATGATTATATCTAAATGTTAGAATTAGCATTAATTTAAAAGAAGAAAACAATTTGCTTATTATTTTTAATACTGGATTTTTAGACACAGAACCTAAATTTTCAGGGCCCTTTTTAGTCATCTTTGGAAATCGCACTAATGGTAATAGTGACACAAAGTATAATTGCTGATAATATTGGAAATCATCACTCATCAAGTGATGTATATGTATAATAAGGTTTAAGTTTTACAACTGTCCAAATAGGTAGACAGTTATTTTTTCCCATCCTTTATATGAAGAAATCTGGAGCCCTGGTGGTGCAGTGGTTAAGAACTTGGCTGTTAACCAAAAGGTTGGCAGTTTGAATCCACCAGCTGCTCCTTGGAAACCCTATGGGGCATTTCTACTCTGTCCTATAGGGTTGCTATGAGTCGGAATCTACTCAACAGCAATGGGTTTGTTTTGTCTTTGGGTTTTGTATATGAAGAAACTGAGGCACAAAGAGATTAAATATATAATCTGCAAAAGATTTTCTTCAAAGTCAAATTGAGCAAAATATCATCCTTAACCAAGTAGTATGTATCTTAAATTCTGTATTTGTTTTATTGCATGCCTTCAATTACTTTTGCTTTTATCAGTATTCTTTTGAATAAAAATAATTTTGGAAGGGCTAATATATTAAGTTCTTAACTTCATTGTTCATTCAGTTATCCTAAAAACTCAACAAAAGAGCAGAAAAATGAGGTAACGCACAGAACATAGGTTCCCCAGAAAGGCAGAGAAGATTGTAAGAGAGAATGGTGTGGAGTGAGTAGATCGGCTCAAGTACATCGTTCAGTTATATTATGTGCGTGCTGTATTTATAATTTTCCCAGATTATGTCAAAAAGAAAAACTCAAATTAGTACAGATTACAAACTCATCCATAGAACTTCCATCTATGGAAACAGCTAGCATTCTTCTGAATGACTTACAGAGGTGTCATATGCAAAGTAGTACACAGGACCAAATATGTTGGGGGATTGTAATATGCTGTCAGAAAGCAGAGACATGTTAGCAAATTTCACAGTTTGCCTCATGTGCACAAGATTATACACATCACCTTGAAATTATAATGATTTGGTTTGTAGATGACTCATAATTTTTAAGAGAAAATAATAAATAGAAAAAGCAGCACATATAGGAATACATTAAAAGATGGAAAGGATGGAGTTGTGGGTGTATGCGTTTGTGCTTTAGTGGAATATACATATATATGTGAAAAATCTTGTTTTGAAGTCTGAACATTTCATTCCAGCTTTTAAGCTTGTTTCTCAAAGGACTAGTCACATTCAAAACTTTAAATTATAAAAGTCAGCTCCTCATGGGTTACTTTTTGGAGTAATAATTCTTGCGGACATATGGAAAATGGCTTTTGAGTCATGGAAGTCAATATATGATTAAATGGATTTTGCAGAAACTTTCCAAATATTCACCTTCTGGCTGAGACTAAGGCTGGAGAGTTTAAAGCCCAACAGGAGAATTTCTGAGAAAGTTATGAATGAATGGATACTGGTTTATTATGGAAATGCAATTGTAACCAAGTACTATAATGTGTCTAGACGTACAGAACACGGTTGCCAAAAATGAAGTGTTCTAGCCTTAATAGAAATCCTCATGGAAAGTGCACAAGACGTTAGCTGGTGAGAATTCTACCAAAGACCCATGTGTGTTCCCATCACCCTTTGGAACTTGTTCCCCTTTCAGGAAGGGATTCTTATGGATATGCAGGGAACTGTGAAGCATCATTCATTGGACAGAAACATAGGCCTAAAGAAGAAAAGTAATGTGAAAAAAAAAATTTTTTTTAAAGTTAAGGATCATTGTAGTTTTGAGTTTATTTTGTTAAAGGCTATTTGACAGAGCTATCGCTTTGTGATGATTTTATGAAAACCTAATCAATGATGAATTTAGCAGTTTACTCTCTCTCCCTGATACATTTTTCTGAAGATCATGTTGCAATTCTTTGAATTCTCAGGGGTCGCAGAATAAAATCCAAACTGGAATGTTCTTAGTTGGCCACAGATATGACAAGGGTCGTAAAGGAATTCTCTAGATTTAGAAAATAAGTGATGGGTTTTTAAGCATACAGTTCTTAATGGAAACAAACAAATGCAAATTAAGGCTCGTTTTAAAAAAAAAACTCTCATACTTCTAATTAATTTTGAGAACTCTTACAAGGGCATATTTCAGGGGGTTTCATTTTTCTGGTAGTCACTTCTCCGAGGCGTCAATTAATAATAATCTGTGTGTATATATGTTTGTGAATGTGCGCATGCGTGTGTGTGTTTATGTAAGATACCCAACAATCTAATCCACTTTCAAGCACTTACTTTTATAAATGGCTTTATAAGGCCTGAAAGAAGAATTATTCTTCAGCGTTTTTAGAACAATTTCCAGCAGTGTGTCTCCAGAGTCAAATAGAGCTGTCTTCATCATTTTTACATATAGACTTCCTCAAACACTAAAAAGAATGATAATCACCTAATTATAAATTCACTGTTAATATAGCCTTAGAGCTGAGAACATTTCACTCCAGTAGTTAATTTAGTCTGTGGTAAATTCTCACTGTTATTTAATGTCATTTATCACCTGCTGTTTTGTCTTACTGTGAACATCCTGCCTGCCCCATACTGTCTACAGTACACGGACCTTCTGTGACTTTAATGTACTCAGAACAAAGGCTCCAAAGTGCTTCTATCGGGAGGATTTTGGCAACTTGCCTTAGATATATTCAAGCCATTTTGCTGCTTGTCACTCAGGGCTGTACAAATTGAACTCAGAGGAGAGGTAAAAAGGGTCTATAAGGCATTTTTTTTTCTGGGAAGAATATGCTAATAAAGCGCCATCAGCAGGAAGCAGGTTGTGTCTGAAAGAGTTTTGTCAACTCTGAATTAATTTTGTGTGTTAAGAAACACGGGGGTGCTTCTACAGCCAGTCTATGGTAATTAATCCTTCCTGTTTCTGGAAGAACAGAACTGAAGTAAATGCAGCCCAGCTTTAACAGATGTGTGCACACAATGTCTGCTTTATGAGGAGTTAAACAAAATCATGGGTACCGAACAAAAACAAAATGTTGATTTTAAAAATTAAAACAGTATGGAAGGCACAAAGCTTGGAATTCCCAGAGTTTATGCAAATATAGTATTCCTATAAATGTTCACAGACAACGTGGTTTTGGAAGCATCTGTCGGTGGGCTTGGATGCTGTGAAGAGACTGAAAAAGACAGATGTTTCTTGTTCCTTAGAAAATTGAGTGAAAAAAAAAAATTGCATACAGACCTAAAGTATGGGATACAGTTTGCTATACTAGGTGTGGTTGGAATTGGACCCAAGTAATCAAACTGTGACCTCACTCTGGGATAAAACTCTCATTATCCTCTTCCTTATTATTATTTTCCAAAATGTATTGGGGGGGAAGCAAATTATCTATAACCATGAAAACAATGCTTGTGCAGTGATTTCAACATTGTCTCTCCAAGCAGAAGAATTTTGCTTTCAAAATTGGGCATGCAAATTGTGCTACTAATGCTGACATTTGACATATTCAAATACGCGTTTCTCATAAAGGTGAATAAGGCATTCATTAAAACAAATCCGTATTGAAAAAGCATTTTTAGTTCAGGGCTACTAAAGCAGTCTAGCTCACTAGCTCTCCCCTCATTTTCACTTTTTCTTTCTTTTTTTTTTTTTTTCTCTTTTCTCTCTCTCTCTTTCTCTTCTTAATCTCATTAAGCTCCTCCTGCCAAAAGGGCTACAAGGAAGGAGGTTGACATGAGTATGTTAAAATGGAGAGAGCCCTGGTGGCACAGTGGTTAAACACTTGGCTGCTAACCAAAATATCAGTGGTTCGAACCCACCAGCCTCACAAGGGAGAAAGGTGTGGCAGCCTGTTTCCGTAAAGATTGTAGCCTTGAAAACCCTATGGGGCAGTTCTACCCTACTCTATAGGGTCACTATGAGTCGGAATCTACTCAAAAACAACATTAAAATGGAATAATGAGGAAAATACCTACCTAGTAACAATCATTTTGATAGGGCAGGACTTAAACAGATTTTAACAGACCTTTTTCTTCTCTCATGAAGGTTATCTTAAGTGTGTATTTAAAGACTTAAATTCAAAATATTAGGGCCTAATGCTGAGAGTGTATAATAAAACCCAGCTTTTTCTTTTTTTAACATTGCCTACAGTTGTCAAAGAGAACAAATACCAAAAACACTTTTAACTTACTTTCAATGAAGTGTATTACATACTTGATGGAAAACAACAGTTCTTTCAGATTTCTGCAATGTTTCCCATGGAAAAGTGGTTGAACAATTTCAGTTTTGGTTAACCCTTGACAGTCACATCAAATTCATATCGGAGCTTTCTACTCCAAAGAATTTAAATTTTACAATCGTGTTGTTGCCAGAATGTTTAGAATGTTTTATGAAAGATCTTTGATTAGCTATCTTCATATGACTTAGGGTATTCATTAAAGTCAATCATTTAACTAGTGTACAAATTTGTTGGAATATTTCAGTTAAATAAAATACTAGAACGACCTGTAATTCTATTGAGACTTTCACGGAAAGAGCAATGCTCCCAATAAAACCAGCTCATTTTAAGTATTTTTTTCGAGTTTAGCTAATGAAGGTTCTCGTGGAGTAGGTATATTTTCCACCATGTAAGTATTATCTACAGTATATTACTTTCTAAGTAGGGAAGGCTTAAACCACCTCCAGAGTTAACTCAGTAACCATTTCTTTTTCTAATTAGACATTTGTTATTTCGAATGTAATGAGGTTCCACATTCTGTATTTTAAAATTAGATGTTGATATGTGCAAAAAAAAAAAAAAATAAATCACTGTAGAAATGGGTTGCATCATAATGATTTTGATGCAACTAGTATTGGGAGTCCCTAGATTGTATAAATGATAAACATGCTCAGCTCTTGACTGGAAGGTTGGGGTTTGAGTCCACCCAGAGGCACCTCAGGAGAAAGGCCTGGTAATCTACTTCTGAAAAACTAGCCATTGGAAATCCAGTGGTGCACATTTCTGCTCTGACACACATGGGTCTCCATGAGCTAGAATCAATTCAGCATCAAGTGGTGAAAGTATTCAATAACCGCTGCTCTAGAAGGCAAAAATCAAAGCTACCATCCTGCAATTGCCCTAGAGCAAACACGTGGGGCTGAAGGATGGAATGGCTAGGAGAAGGAGAAATTGCTGGAGGTAGTATTAAAAAAAAAAAAAAGCCTATTGATAACCATGTGTATACTAACCTAAAAAAAAAAAAAAAAAATTGCCGTTGAGTTCGTTCCAACTCATAGCAACCCAATAGGACAGAATAGAACAGCTCCACAGTGTTTCTAAGGAGTAGCGGGTGAACTGGAACTGCAGACCTTTTGGTTAACAGCTGAGCTCTAAACCACTGAATTGCTATTCTTTCAATATAGCTGCTAGAAATTAGTCTCTACAATCGTCCTAACACTTGGGGTTTGGCAGTAGGGTGAGAGGGTGAATTAGAGCTGGTGAGCAGAGTTTCCAATACAACGTGAACCCAGTGCTGTTAGCCCAAGAATTTCTGAGGCCCCACCTGGTCTTTGTTTTGTGAGTGCCCGTACAGCATATGGGGTCACTATGAGTCAGAATCAACTGACAGCAATGGGTTTGGTTTTTGGTGTTTTTATACAGCATTGTTGTTCTCTGTAAGATGTTTGTCCCTAAAGTATTCACATCTCTCCTAAAGGTTAATATTTGAAACTGGACTCTAGTATTTGAAAAAAACCTGATAGTCCTTAACATAACTCTAACCGTTTTTGAGATACGCTGACCCAGAACAATAGCTAGGACCGTGTTGATTCATACTAGGCCACATGAATTGGCCTGTTATACTTGAGCAAGGCTCTAGGGACCTTACTTCTGATTTTTGTAACATTATTCTATATCATAACTCTCTAAATGGAATTGGAATTTACATCCATTTATGAAGGCTAGTTAATGGTTAAAAAAGAAGTCATGGGTTGGGCTAATACTTTCAAATAGTTTAAAAAAAAAAAATTATTTAGGATGTCTCCAAGGACTACTAGGAACATTATAGAATACTAAAAAACTAGGTTTCAAGTTTGCATTTTCCAAAATTCTACAGATGAATATATTCAGATCTGGGCTAGTATTTTTTAATTTGAGGGGAAAAAAAACCAAAAACACTGTCTTTCAACCTATGCTTACAGGGTCACTATGAGTTGGAATTCACTCGATGGCAATGGGTTTTTGTTTGTTTGTTTTATTTGATTGTGATTTGATGCACACATCTTTAGAGAGAATATTAGCTCAAATCTTGTCCTTCAAACTTCTTGTACATAATTCTACTTGGGATTCCTTGTTACATTTAAACCAATATTGCCTAGAATTTAAAATTGAAACTGCTATCACTTCAAAACTGCTGAGCTATTATTTCAAAACTGCTGGTAGAAATCAGTTTCTACCACCCAACTAATTCCTTTCACATCATCAGTTAATGATAATAAACAGTGTCACATGAAATCTTCAAAATGTTTAAAGATGGGGACAGAAAGCGACCTCTCCAAATTGTTATCAACTAAAACAATAACATATTGTTGGGGAAACCACACCATAGAGCAGGGAGTGAGTCTAAAAAGTTAGTAAATCTGTCAAACGTTCATTTTTCTGGACTCTTGCTTAGGAATGTTCTCAGATCCCAGCGTTGCACTGCTGCGTGTAATATGTCCTGGGCAACTGCATAAAACAACAGCGGCAATGAGGTGTGCAGAACGTGCTTATCTCTTTTCACCCGTCATGGTGGAGCTGGGATTACATGCGCTGAATGGAAAAAAAAAATCTTTAGGAGGCTAACAAATCCCAGATACAAAATTAAGCAGGATTTTTTCTGAAGAAGGATCCAAATTTTGATTTCCTCATAGAAACGTACTTACCGTTCTACCCATCTGCCTTCGCCAGTGCCCAAACACCAACTCCAGCCCATTCTTTTCAGTATAAATCAGTTTGTCAGGACAATTGAACACCTATGTGGTGGGATGTTCCTGGTAATTAAGGTTTATAACTGCAGCTGTTTTTGTATCTTGGCTTTTAACCTGAAAGTTGGTGGGGAAGGCCCTCCTTAAAACATCTGGGTGCCTTGCTGAAACAATAGCAGTTTCTGCAGTAATCTTGTATAATTTCTAGTGAATAGTAGGGTACGTTTAAACAGTTCTAATGGAGTGAACAATACTGTTTTAAAGGGCTTTGATCATTACTTATCTTTCAGCTGATTATAGGAATCTGGTTGGAAGCGTTCAAAGGATTTTTAATTTCGAATCTCTTTATGTCTTCAACCTAGTGATGACACTAATTTTCCCTGTTGCCTGTGAAAGGAAGCATAGTTTTGTCCTCAGACGTTTTTTGTTCCCTGTGTCATGTCTTTTGTGTATGCAGATGGGGCTGATTAATTCCAAGGCCTCTGCCACATTAAAAAATAATTTAAATAATTTGATGTGGCAAAGGCAACCGAAGTGTTTCTGTTTAAGGAGGGAACTATTAGCAATATATATTTAATTTCTTCCAAACAAAAATGATGCTACGTTGTTGTTCATTTACAAATGGTATTTCGGAGATTTTAAGATTTTCTAAACTAGCCACTTTTTCCTTTATTTTTCTCTTTGATATTCACTATAAAGGAAATGAGCAATGAGCATTCAACAAATACGAAATGAGTAGAAGTTACTATAAAAGGAGGCAGATAACACTACATCCCAGAGCCCATACCTCATATAATAGGATAATTGTTTGTGAATGAGAAAAACTCTCAGAAAAATGCAGGGTTTGTTTTTCTGTAATTGTTACAAAATAAAAAAGAAATGGAACTAATTAAAGGTCTTACATAAGTTATAATTTTCTAGAAGTATGAAAACCTGCCTACTATAACATTTAAGCACATGTCTACAAAGGACTTTCTATTCTAATATTATGGGTTTTCTGAAGTATTTGTTTAATGAAAATTCTATCACAAAAACTGTACACTTTATTGTTGTTAGGTGCCATCGAGCCGGATCCGACTCAAAGCGACCCTGTGTACAACAGAGCTGCGCCATCCTCACATTTGTTGTTGTGCTTGACCCCACTGTTGTAGCCACTGTGCCAATCCATCTTGTCGAGGGTCTTCCTCTTTTTCACTGACCCTCTACTTTACCAAGCATGATGTCCTTCCCCAGGCACTGGTCTCTCCTGATAACATGTTTAAAGTACGTGAGACAAAGTCTCGCCTTTCTTGCTTCTAATGAGCATCCTGCCTGTACTTATTCCAAAACAAATTTGTTCATTCTTCTTCTTTAACAGGAAATTGGATTACCTGTTTATAGCAGACATTTGTTAGTTTTGGGGCTGATGAATCGCCAAAGTCACCACCTATATCCGACAGCCCATTTCCCGTGTAGGGGAATTCTGCATTGTGTATCATCTTGGCACAATGTTAGTTCTCTGGGTCTGCTGCTTACAATGGTCTTTCACAACGGACTCACGTGTTCATCTGATCTTGGTTGCGGTGAAGTGGGGAGTAGAGCTTGGGGTAGGCGCTTGACTTACATACTGACAACCACATGCTTAGTTCTAGGACTCTGACCCCTGAGCTAGTGAAGCAAAGAGTGGAAGGCACTCTGGAGATGAGAAACATTACGGCGACAGAGGCTGCCACCCATGGTCCAGGCTGAGCCCTCACCTGGACTTCTGCACCACAGCTCATGAGCTTCTCCCCAAGTTCCAAACATGGTGTCAATCCTTTGATTCCCTGGCACTTTTTAGCTGAGACACTTAGATTCAGTTTTTGGATTTTGTTATTTCAAAAACAACAAACCAACAAGTGATACACTTTGCTAAGATTATAATAGAAAATTGGGGGTAGATGAATAGCAAGCATTTCCTTTTACCATTAGCTAGATGTTTTGTAGGAGCCCTGGTGCCCCAACAGTTAAGTGGTAACTGAAAGGTGGGTGGTTCAAACCCACCCAGCCGCTCTGCGGGAGCAAAGGACTGGTGATTTTCTCCTGTAAAGATTATAGCCTAGAAAATCCTATGAGGTTTGCCTTTTAAACCATAGTGGACCAGGTTATGTGTGCTCTTTCTGTTACATCATGCTACCTTATAAAACTTAGAATATTGTTAACATGGAACATAAGAAAACAAAATTCTTACATATGCTCCAAAACTTTCTATTTTATCTCATTTTTCATTTTAGATGGTATCTTAGTTACCTAGTGCCACTGTAACACAAATAAAACAAGTGAGTGGCTTTACAGAATGAAAATGTCTTTTCTCACAGCTCTAGAAATTGAAAGTCCAAATCAAGATGTCAATTACTTCCTGGCTGTTAGCTCCAGGTATTCCTTGGTTCCTTGGAGTTTCTTGGCTAGTAGACAATGACATCTGTCTTCTGCTGTGTGTGTGCATCTGTGTCTTATCTGCTCTTTCTATAACTCAGAAGTGATTAGATTTAGAACCCATCCTACTCAGATATAATTAGCATAACAAAGCAAACCCAGTTTCTAAACAGGTTCACATCCACAGGTATAGGGGCTAGGATTTCAGTGTATATATTGTGAGAGGTGGGGGGGGACACAGCTTAATTCATAACAGATGGTATTTTAAAAGTATTTTGAACTGAAAGTAGTTTTTTAATTACTGAAATAACGATGCTGCTAATAATATATTACCTATGCTTAATGTTTTGTGGTGTGCATTTTCTGTTAAGAGAATGACAGTGAAGATTTGATTTCATTCATCCTAAAGGGACTCAGTACCAGTTAGGCTTCCTTCAGAAATAAAGAGCAATCTTCCAAACCTTTGATTTTGATGTTTTTTTTTTTTTTTCTCCCTACCTTATTTATTCGCGAGAACTCCTAATTTTGGTTCTTTGCTGTGTTTACTTGCACAGATCCCTCCCCCAGCTTGACTTAATGCCTTCTTGCTTGGACTCCAGTTTTTCTGTACTCTCCCTCTCTCTCTTTAACCAGATACAATTTGGTCTGTGAAGATTGCTTCTTACAATGGTTCTTAAAACAAGACACATGTCTCCGTTGTATCATTTAGTACAGTTGAAGCTTAAGATTTATTGAGGGAGTTAAACAATATCTATCTCCTCTACCAGAGTTTATTTTCAATGAGAGCAGAGAAAAAGTTTTTAACTCAACATTGGCTTTATGGGCCTAGCATGTATAATTTGCTACATATATGTTGACTAGATTTATGAGTGACTCATGACACATTCATGATTGATTCTCTGTCCTGTTTGGAGAATGTTGTAGAACTTATGTATTGCACAGTTCATTGTGAGCATATCACAGTACACAATATTTTAGAGATCACATTAGAAAAAAATTCAGCTCATGCTCCTGAAAGAGAATTATTTTACTTGATAATCTACTTTCAGACTGTTGTTTGTTGTTGCTGGGTGCTGTTGAGCCAATTATGGCTTATAGTGACCCCATGCGACAGAGTAGAACTGTCCATACAGTTTCCAAGGCTGTAAACTTACGAGAGCAGATAATCAGGTCTTTTCTCCCGTTAAGTCATCTGTGGGTTCCAATAGCTGAACTTCCAGTTAGCAACTAAGTGCTTAATCATATTAAAAAAATATCCAAAACCAAATCCATTGTTGTCAGGTCGATTCTGACTCATAGCGGCCCTACAGGAGAAACTAGAACTGCCCCCAAAGGATAGAGTTTCCAAGGAGCAGCTGGTATATTTGAACAGCTGACCTTTTGGTTAGCAGCCATAGCACTTAACCACTGGGTTACCAGAGCTCCAATTAGAAGAATATAAAAAGAGTGAGTCACTTATTTCCTACATATTCTTAATTATATATAGGAGGACATTGGCCAGAATTTAGCTTTTCACTAAGCATTTAAGGATATATACTAAAGAATTCTGGCTTAGTCATCTAGTGCTGCTATAACAGAAATACCACAAGTGGATGGCTTTAACAAAGAGAAATTTATTTCCTCACAGTCTACTGAGCTATAAGTCGAAATTCAGGGCATGAGCTCCAGGGAAAGACTTTCTTTTTCTGTTGGCTCTCAAGGAAGGTCCTTGTCATCAATCTTCCCCTGGACTCTAGTCTTCTCCAAGCAGGAACCCTGGGTCCAAAGAAGTGCTTTGCTTCCTGTGCTGCATTCTTGGTGGCATGAACCCCCCATCACTCTGCTCACTTCTTTCTTTTATATCTCAAAAGAGATTGCCTCAAAACACTATCCAATCTTGTAGATTGAGTCTTGCCTTATTAACATAAGTGCCACTAATCCCATCTCGTTAACATCGCAGGGGTAGGATTTACAACACATAGGAAAACCCCATCAGATGAAAAAATGGTGAACAATCACACCAGACTGGGAATCATGGCCTACCCAGACTGATACACATATTTTTGGTGGACACAATTCAATCCATGACAGTGGGGGTGATTATAGTTTCACATACAAGTTGGCAAACTTTTTATGTAAAGGATCAAATAGTAAATATTTTAGATTTTGTGGACCATACCATCTCTGTCACAAGGACCAAACTCTGCCATTGTAGCATAAAGAGAGCCACGGACAATATATAAACAAACAGGTGTGGTCATATTGCAATTAAACATTATGTAGAAAAACAGGCAGTGGTCAGGATTTGCCAGTGGGTTCTAGTTCGCAGATTCCAGGTTTAATATATTACAAATGCACTCCAAGAGAATGTCTTGTTTTCTTTGGAGCCCTCAGGGGATGGTGAAAGCAGGGACAAGTTGCCTTAGTGGGGATTTCATGCAAGTACTCAAATCCTCCCAGCTGCTATTGATTGTCTACTTAAAACTTAGTAGTAAGCCTTATATATCCTTTGTTTTTATAGTGAATCTTAGCCATTTTTCTTTGTCCGGACTATGCACATATGCATCCCACCAACATTCATCTCATCTCTCAGTGGTGAGAAAGAGATACAGAGGCATTGAAGAGTGTCAGACAATTACACGAAATCAATCTCAGCGTAATGGTAATTTACCCATTTTTAATAATCCATGTTTTTACTTCTCTAGTAGTTTATTTTTCATTTTTATTTGTATAAATAAGATGGCTAGAAAACAGCTTGGACTTTCATTTTCTTTCCAACACTTTTAATTTCATTAACATTTAATAGAAAAGAAAATTCTGAGAGCAACTTGTTTTGGAACAACACATGTTACTGTTAGACAAATGGGCAGAGCCCTCAGTAATTTATGTATTGGCCATAGATATTTCCACATACAGTGGTTCATGGCCCTAAGTCTCATATGTTTTATACATAATTCTTTACTCTGTCAAGAGTAGGACACTTGTTACCTCCTCCGTGCCTTACGAGATGTCTAAATACAACAAGGTATAAACATAACTCTATCTTAATTTGTGTGGATATTTCAGAATCTTTGCATGTGTAGTTGTGAGTTTATGTGAATGTACGAAGAAGAAAAAGAGAAAAAAGCTTTCATTTTTTAGAATGTCCCATTTATTTAAAATGTATTCACAAACACTGCCCTAGCCAATAATCCACAGTAAGTTTTATATATATATATGTGTGTGTGTTCTGACTCATAGCCACCCTAAAGGACAGAGCAGAACTGCCCTGCAGGGTTTTCAAGGAGTTACTGGTAGATTTGAACTGCATATCTCTTGGTTAGCAGCCTGAACTCTTAACCACTATACCACCATATACCCTGGTGATGTAGTGCTTAAGAGCTACGACTGTTAACCAAAAGGTCGGGGGCTTGAATCCACCAGGTACTTCCTGGAAACCCTATGGGGCAGTTCTACTCAGTCCTATAGAGTCTCTATGAGTTGGAATCGACTTGACGGCAATGGGTTTGTTTGTTTTAGATAGGGCAAAGTAGAACTCCCCCACAGAGTTTCCTAGGCTGTAATCTTTAGGACTTTATAAATTTATTTTAATTAATTTTAATTACTAGTAAAAAGTTTATTCAAAAAATTTGCCAAATATTTGTATTATTTTGTGCAGTTTTACTTACCCCACATATGATTTGCCCAGAATGCTAAATTTTTATTCCCCCATGAGTCGGAATCGACTCAATGCCACGGGGGAGGGGGGGAGGGGCTGAATTTATGTCTTGACTTTATCTCTTTTTTCCTCTCCTACATTTTGCAACTGCCTTCCCCATGGCCATTTATGCACTTTCATCCTTCTACTACACTGTTGAGCAAGTGAGTTCTTATATCCGGTCATTTTTTTCTTCCATGCTTAAATGTTCTGGCACACTGTCTGTCTTAGTTATCTAGTGCTACTATAAATAAATACCACAAGTGGATGGCTTTAACAAAGAGAAATTTATTCTCTCACAGTCTGGTAGGCTACCAGTACAAATTCAGGGCATCAGCTCCAGGGGAAGGCTTTCTCTCTATGTCTGCTCTGGAAGAAGGTCCTTGTCATCAGTCTTTCCCTGGACGAGGAGCTTTGCCATACATGGACCCCAGATGCAAAGGATGCACCCTGCTCCTGGCACTGCTTTCTTGGTAATAAGAGGCCTGCCTGTCCCTCTGCTTGCTTCTCTCTTTTACATCTCAAAAGAGATTGACTTAATTTTAAGATAAAATCTAATCTTGTAGATCTAAGTCCTGCCTCATTAACATAACTGCCATTAATCCCATCTCATTAATATCATAGACATAGGTTATATAACACGTAGGACAATCTCATCAGATGACAAAATAACGTACAATCACACAATACTGGGAATCATGGCTTAGACAAATTGATACACATATTTTTTTGGGACACAAATTCATGACACCAACGTAAGCAATGCTTTATCACCTCTAGCAATTATTATTATTATTATTATTATCATTATTATCATGTTATTATTACCAACCACAGCCCCCTTTGTTCATACAACTATCATAGCATGTATATTAGCAAGATGATATTTAAATACATATATATAAAATAAAATAGTATTTAATGATGGCCCATTAAAGTGAACAAGATGAAGGAAGAGAACTCATATTTATGGAAGCCCAAAGAATGAACAGATTAAAGAACATAATACAAAGTATTAAACCAGTTCAAAAACTATAGGAACAGGAGGCGGAGCCAAGATGGCGGACTAGGCAGACGCTACCTCGGATCCCTCTTACAACAAAGACACGGAAAAACAAGTGAATCGATCACATACATAACAATCTACGAACCCTGAACAACAAACACAGATTTAGAGACGGAGAACGAACTAATACGGGGAAGCAGCGATTGTTTCCAGAGCCTGGAGCCAGCATACCAGTCAGGTACGGCACAAGCACAGAGACCTGCTCCACCCCCCTGAACTAACCCCGGGAGGGGGACTAGCCGGTTCCACGGGCGGCGTGGGACGCAGCCGTTAGGAGAAGTCCCCGGGAGGCAGTGACTGATCTTGGAGCAGAAAGAGCAGCATCCGAGCCGGGGAACCGTCCCACAGGGATTTGGACTGCACGCAGGTACGCCATAAACACGGAGAGTTGCTCCACCCCCTGAACTAACCCCGGGAAGGTGACCATCCGGGTCGCGCGGGCGGCGTGGGACGCAGCCGGTAGGAGAAGTCCCCGGGAGGCAGCGACTGGTATTGGAGCGGGGAGAACAGCGTTCCAGCCGGGACACTCGGTCGCGGCACAAGCACGGGGAGCTACTCCACCCATCTGAACTAACCCTGGGAGGGGGCCCACCTGGTTCACGGAGGCGGCACGGCCACGCGGCTGGAGGGACGAGAAGTCCCCGGGAGGCAGCGACTGATTTTGGAGTCGAGAGTGCACCGTCCCAGTAGGGGAGCCTTGACGCTGGGCGTGGGGCTGGAAGCGGAGGATCTGACCGTGACTCCAGCGGGCCAGACCCCCCGGGGGCAATCTCCACACAGACAGCACACATAGGCGACGCGCCCGCGGGAATCTCAGATATAAGAGTCATTCCAAGCAAGACAAGCAACTCTGGCTATATTCTGAGGTGCTACTCTCCTATCTCTCTGTTCCCTCCCCCACCCTCCCCAGGCGGCTTCATTAACATCTGAATAGCCTGAGCCAGAGGGAGAACTCTGATAGGGATCTGACTGCAGTTTTTTTTTAGCGGATTTTCTGGAA
Source organism: Elephas maximus indicus (assembly GCF_024166365.1). Taxonomy (NCBI): domain Eukaryota; kingdom Metazoa; phylum Chordata; class Mammalia; order Proboscidea; family Elephantidae; genus Elephas; species Elephas maximus. Next base: position 70,889,560 of record NC_064841.1, on the reverse strand, counting down.
AAACTAGTTTCCCAGTGATGGCTCGGAGACAACAATCCATATCAAACCACTTAAAGAAGCAGACCGTGACAGCTTCTCCAACTCCCCAAACAAAAGAATCAAAATCTTTCCCAAATGAAGATACAATTTTGGAATTATCAGATACAGAATATAAAAAACTAATTTACAGAATGCTTAATGATATCACAAATGAAATTAGGATATCTGCAGAAAAAGCCAAGGAACACACTGATAAAACTGTTGAAGAACTCAAAAAGATTATTCAAGAACATACTGGAAAAATTAATAAGTTGCAAGAATCCATAGAGAAACAACATGTAGAAATCCAAAAGATTAACAATAAAATTACAGAATTAGACAACACACTAGGAAGTCAGAGGAGCAGACTCGAGCAATTAGAATGCAGACTGGGACATCTGGAGGACCAGGGAATCAACACCAACATAGCTGAAAAAAAATCAGATAAAAGAATTAAAAAAAATGAAGAAACCCTAAGAATTATGTGGGACTCTATCAAGAAGGATAACCTGCGGGTGATTGGAGTCCCAGAACAGGGAGGGGGGACAGAAAACACAGAGAAAATAGTTGAAGAACTTCTGACAGAAAACTTCCCTGACATCATGAAAGACGAAAGGATATCTATCCAAGATGCTCATCGAACCCCATTTAAGATTGATCCAAAAAGAAAAACACCAAGACATATTATCATCAAACTCACCAAAACCAAAGATAAACAGAAAATTTTAAAAGCAGCCAGGGAGAAAAGAAAGGTTTCCTTCAAGGGAGAATCAATAAGAATATGTTCTGACTACTCAGCAGAAACCATGCAGGCAAGAAGGGAATGGGACGACATATACAGAACACTGAAGGAGAAGAACTGCCAACCAAGGATCATATATCCAGCAAAACTCTCTCTGAAATATGAAGGCGAAATTAAGATATTTACAGACAAACACAAGTTTAGAGAATTTGCAAAAACCAAACCAAAGCTACAAGAAATACTAAAGGATATTGTTTGGTCAGAGAACCAATAATATCAGATATCAGCACAACACAAGGTCACAAAACAGAACGTCCTGATATCAACTCAAATAGGGAAATCACAAAAACAAACAAATTAAGATTAATTAAAAAAAAATACACATAACAGGGAATCATGGAAGTCAATAGGTAAAAGATCACAATAATCAAAAAGAGGGACTAAATACAGGAGGCATTGAACTGCCATATGGAGAGTGATACAAGGCGATATAGAACAATACAAGTTAGGTTTTTACTTAGAAAAATAGGGGTATATAATGAGGTAACCACAAAAAGGTATAACAACTCTATAACTCAAGACAAAAACCAAGAAAAACGAAACGACTCAACTAACATAAAGTCAAACACTATGAAAGTGAGGATCTCACAATTTACTAAGAAAAACACCTCAGCACAAAAAAGTATGTGGAAAAATGAAATTGTCAACAACACACATAAAAAGGCATCAAAATGACAGCACTAAAAACTTATTTATCTATAATTACCCTGAATGTAAATGGACTAAATGCACCAATAAAGAGACAGAGAGTCACAGACTGGATAAAGAAACACGATCCATCTATATGCTGCCTACAAGAGACACACCTTAGACTTAGAGACACAAACAAACTAAAACTCAAAGGATGGAAAAAAGTATATCAAGCAAACAATAAGCAAAAAAGAAGAGGAGTAGCAATATTAATTTCTGACAAAATAGACTTTAGACTTAAATCCACCACAAAGGATAAAGAAGGACACTATATAATGATAAAAGGGACAATTGATCAGGAACACATAACCATATTAAATATTTACGCACCCAATGACAGGGCTGCAAGATATATAAATCAAATTTTAACAGAACTGAAAAGCGAGATAGATACCTCCACAATTATAGTAGGAGACTTCAACACACCCCTTTCGGAGAAGGACAAGACATCCAGTAAGAAGCTCAACAGAGACACGGAAGATCTAATTACAACAATCAACCAACTTGACCTCATTGACTTATACAGAACTCTCCACCCAACTGCTGCAAAATATACTTTTTTTTCTAGCGCACATGGAACATTCTCTAGAATAGACCACATATTAGGTCATAAAACAAACCTTTGCAGAGTCCAAAACATCGAAATATTACAAAGCATCTTCTCAGACCACAAGGCAATAAAACTAGAGATCAATAACAGAAGAACGAGGGAAAAGAAATCAAATACTTGGAAAATGAACAATACCCTCCTGAAAAAAGACTGGGTTATAGAAGACATCAAGGAGGGAATAAGGAAATTCATAGAAAGCAACGAGAATGAAAATACTTCCTATCAAAACCTCTGGGACACAGCAAAAGCAGTGCTCAGAGGTCAATTTATATCGATAAATGCACACATACAAAAAGAAGAAAGAGCCAAAATCAGAGAACTGTCCCTACAACTTGAACAAATAGAAAGTGAGCAACAAAAGAATCCATCAGGCACCAGAAGAAAACAAATAATAAAAATTAGAGCTGAACTAAATGAATTAGAGAACAGAAAAACAATTGAAAGAATTAACAAAGCCAAAAGCTGGTTCTTTGAAAAAATTAACAAAATTGATAAACCATTGGCTAGACTGACTAAAGAAATACAGGAAAGGAAACAAATAACCCGAATAAGAAATGAGAAGGACCACATCACAACAGAACCAAATGAAATTAAAAGAATCATTTCAGATTATTATGAAAAATTGTACTCTAACAAATTTGAAAACCTAGAAGAAATGGATGAATTCCTTGAAAAACACTACCTACCTAAACTAACACATTCAGAAGCAGAACAACTAAATAGACCCATAACAAAAAAAGAGATTGAAACGGTAATCAAAAAACTTCCAACAAAAAAAAGTCCTGGCCCGGACGGCTTCACTGCAGAGTTCTACCAAATTTTCAGAGAAGAGTTAACACCACTACTACTAAAGGTATTCCAAAGCATAGAAAATGACGGAATACTACCCAACTCATTCTATGAAGCCACCATCTCCCTGATACCAAAACCAGGTAAAGACATTACAAAAAAAGAAAATTATAGACCTATATCCCTCATGAACATTGATGCAAAAATCCTCAACAAAATTCTAGCCAATAGAATCCAACAACACATCAAAAAAATAATTCACCCTGATCAAGTGGGATTTATACCAGGTATGCAAGGCTGGTTTAATATCAGAAAAACCATTAATGTAATCCATCACATAAATAAAACAAAAGACAAAAACCACATGATCTTATCAATTGATGCAGAAAAGGCATTTGACAAAGTCCAACACCCATTTATGATAAAAACTCTTACCAAAATAGGAATTGAAGGAAAATTCCTCAACATAATAAAGGGCATCTATGCAAAGCCAACAGCCAATATCACTCTAAATGGAGAGAACCTGAAAGCATTTCCCTTGAGAACGGGAACCAGACAAGGATGCCCTTTATCACCGCTCTTATTCAACATCGTGTTGGAAGTCTTAGCCAGGGCAATCAGGCTAGACAAAGAAATAAAAGGTATCCGGATTGGCAAGGAAGAAGTAAAGTTATCACTATTTGCAGATGACATGATTATATACACAGAAAACCCTAAGGAATCCTCCAGAAAACTACTGAAACTAATAGAAGAGTTTGGCAGAGTCTCAGGTTATAAAATAAACATACAAAAATCACTTGGATTCCTCTACATCAACAAAAAGAACACCGAAGAAGAAATAACCAAATCAATACCATTCACGGTAGCCCCCAAGAAGATAAGATACTTAGGAATAAATCTTACCAAGGATGTAAAAGACCTATACAAAGAAAACTACAAAGCTCTACTACAAGAAATTCAAAAGGACATACTTAAGTGGAAAAACATACCTTGCTCATGGATAGGAAGACTTAACATAGTAAAAATGTCTATTCTACCAAAAGCCATCTATACATTTAACGCACTTCCGATCCAAATTCCAATGTCATATTTTAAGGGGATAGAGAAACAAATCACCAATTTCATATGGAAGGGAAAGAAGCCCCGGATAAGCAAAGCACTACTGAAAAAGAAGAAGAAAGTGGGAGGCCTCACCTTACCTGACTTCAGAACCTATTATACAGCCACAGTAGTCAAAACAGCCTGGTATTGGTACAACAACAGACACATAGACCAATGGAACAGAATTGAGAACCCAGACATAGATCCATCCACGTATGAGCAGCTGATATTTGACAAAGGACCAGTGTCAATTAACTGGGGAAAAGACAGCCTTTTTAACAAATGGTGCTGGCATAACTGGATATCCATTTGCAAAAAAATGAAACAGGACCCATACCTCACACCATGCACAAAAACTAACTCCAAGTGGATCAAAGACCTAAACATAAAGACTAAAACGATAAAGATCATGGAAGAAAAAATTGGGACAACCCTAGGAGCCCTAATACAAGGTATAAACAGAATACAAAACATTACCAAAAATGATGAAGAGAAACCCGATAACTGGGAGCTCCTGAAAATCAAACACCTATGCTCATCTAAAGACTTCACCAAAAGAGTAAAAAGACCACCTACAGATTGGGAAAGAATTTTCAGCTATGACATCTCCGACCAGCGCCTGATCTCTAAAATCTACATGATTCTGTCAAAACTCAACCACAAAAAGACAAACAACCCAATCAAGAAGTGGGCAAAGGATATGAACACACATTTCTCTAAAGAAGATATTCAGGCAGCCAACAGATACATGAGAAAATGCTCTCGATCATTAGCCATTAGAGAAATGCAAATTAAAACTACGATGAGATTCCATCTCACACCAGCAAGGCTGGCATTAATCCAAAAAACACAAAATAATAAATGTTGGAGAGGCTGCGGAGAGATTGGAACTCTCATACACTGCTGGTGGGAATGTAAAATGGTACAACCACTTTGGAAATCTATCTGGCGTTATCTTAAACAGTTAGAAATAGAACTACCATACAACCCAGAAATCCCACTCCTCGGAATATACCCTAGAGATACAAGAGCCTTCATACAAACAGATATATGCACACCCATGTTTATTGCAGCTCTGTTTACAATAGCAAAAAGTTGGAAGCAACCAAGGTGTCCATCAACGGATGAATGGGTAAATAAATTGTGGTATATTCACACAATGGAATACTACGCATCGATAAAGAACAGTGACGAATCTCTGAAACATTTCATAACATGGAGGAACCTGGAAGGCATTATGCTGAGCGAAATGAGTCAGAGGCAAAAGGACAAATACTGTATAAGACCACTATTATAAGATCTTGAGAAATAGTAAACCTGAGAAGAACACATACTTTTGTGGTTACGAGGGGGGGAGGGAGGGAGGGTGGGAGAGGGTTTTTTTATTGATTAATCACTAGATAAGAACTGCTTTAGGTGAAGGGAAAGACAACACTCAATACATGGAAGGTCAGCTCAATTGGACTGGACCAAAAGCAAAGAAGTTTCCGGGATAAAATGAATGCTTCAAAGCTCAGCGGAGCAAGCGCGGGGGTCTGGGGAACATGGTTTGCGGGGACTTCTAAGTCAATTGGCAAAATAATTCTATTATGAAATCATTCTGCATCCCACTTTGAAATGTGGCGTCTGGGGTCTTAAATGCTAACAAGCAGCCATCTAAGATGCAGCAATTGGTCTCAACCCACCTGGAGCAAAGGAAAATGAAGAACACCAAGCCCACATGACAACTAAGAGCCCAAGAGACAGAAAGGGCCACATGAACAAGAGACCTACATCATCCTGAGACCAGAAGAACTAGTTGGTGCCCGGCCACAATCGATGACTGCCCTGACAGGGAGCTCAGCAGAGGACCCCTGAGGGAGCAGGAGAGCAGTGGGATGCAGACCCCAAATTCTCATAAGAAGACCAAACTTAATGGTCTGACTGAGACTGGAGGAATCCCGGCGGCCATGCTCTCCAGACCTTCTGTTGACACAGGACAGGAACCATCCCTGAAGACAACTCATCAGACATGAAAGGGACTGGTCAGCGGGTGGGAGAGAGACGCTGATGAAGAGTGAGCTAATTATATCAGGTGTACACTTGAGATTGTGTTGGCAACTCTTGTCTGGAGGGGGGATGGGAGGATAGAGAGAGAGGGAAGCCGGCAAAATTGTCAAGAAAGGAGAGACTGAAAGGGCTGACTCAAGACGGGGAGAGTAAGTGGGAGTAGGGAGTGAGATGTATGTAAACTTATATGTGACAGACTGATTGGATTTGTAAACGTTCACTTGAAGCTTAATAAAAGTTATTATAAAAAAAAAAAAAAACTATAGGAACACACACACAAAAAGACCCAAAGGAAATCAGGAAAATGATGTATGAACAAAGTGAGAATATAAATAAAGAGATAAAAAATGGGAACTATAAAAAGAAACCAAACAATAATAATGGAACTGAAAGAGGCAATAACTGAAATTAAAAAAAAAAAAAGGACTTAAAAATAAATTTGACCTGGCAGAAAAATGAATCAGTGATATAGAGGATAAAATAATCAAAATTATGGAGTCCAAATGACAACAGGAGGGATCAAGACTGAAGAGCATAGCCTGATGGAAATGTAGGATAACACCAAGTGACCTAACATACTAATTATGGGAATCCCAGAAGGAGACAAAGAGAAAGAGACAAAAGAGTATTTGAAGAATGATGGCAGAAAACTTTCTAAATCTAAAGGAGATGATTCACACATTCAAGAAGCTTAATGAACTTAGGTAGGATAAACTCAAAGAAATCCACACTAAGACACATTATAATCAAGCTCTCAAAAATAAAGACAAAGAAAGAACCCTGAAAGCAAAAAAGAAAGATGTGAATATTTGCATACAAAGTATCCCCAGTAAGATTAAGTGCCTATTTACCCTCAATAACCTTGGAATATCCAGAAGGTAATGGAATGTCATATTTAAAATGCTGAAGAAAAAAAAAAAAAAAAGATTAAACTGCCAACCAAGAGTGCTATATTCAGTAAAACTGTCATTCAAGGGTGACAGTAAAATTAAAACATTCCTGGATAAACAAAAGATGAGAGAGTTTGTAAGCACTATACCTCCTCTACAAGAAATAATAAAGGAAGTCTTCCAGACGGGAAAGAAAAGACACTAGATATTACCTGGAGGCTATACATACAGTGGAAAAACATTAAAGATAATTGGGTGGGCAAGTATAAGGACAAGTATTAAGGTATTTTTGCTTGGCAAGTTAGTTATGCCCTTCACGCTATATAATGGCAATGCATAGAAAGTACATACAAATTTATGTTACTGGACACATGATTTATAAAAATATAATATAAATTTGATAACCACAGCACAAATGGGTGGGTGGGAGAGGAAAAGTATTGGAGTAGAGTTTTCGTATGCTACTAAAATTAAGTTCTTCTCAATTAAAAAAAATAATGTTATAAATGTAAGATATTAAATTGTTATGGATTGAATTTTGTCCCCCAAAATATCTGTCAACTTGGCTAGGCCATGATTCCCAATATTGTGTGATTGTCCACCATTTTGCCATCTGATGTGATTTTCCTATGTGTTGTAAATCTTGTCTCTATGATGTTAATAAGATGTGATTAGTGGCAGTTATGTTAATGAGGCAGAACTCAATCTACAAGATTACATTGTGTTTTAGGCAAATCTCTTTTGAGATATAAAAGACAGAATAGAACAGAGAGACAGGGAGACCTCATACCACCAATAAAAAGAGCTGGGAGAATACTGCATCCTCTGGACCTGGGGTCCCTGTGCTGAGAAGCTCCTCGATTGGGGAAGATTGATGACATGGACCTTCCCCCAGAGCCAACAGAGAGAAGGCCTTCCTCTGGAGCTGCCACCCTGAACGCAGACTTCTAGCCTCCTAGATTGTGAGAGAATGAACTTCTGTTTTTTAAAGGCATCCACTTGTGGTATTTCTATTATAGCAGCAATAGATGACTAAGACATAAATCTAATCCTCATGGCAAACACAAAGAAAATATCTAAAAATACACACAAAAAAGAAGGGAATAAAAATGGTTTACTATAAAAAGTAAGCAAAACAAAGAAGGTATAAGACATGCCAAAAAATAAAATGAAATAAAAAAAATGTCAGAAGTAATTTCTTCCTTATCAATAATTATCTTATTTGTAAATGGAGTAAACACTCCACACAAAAGGCAGAGAATGACATGATCCAACTATATGTTGTCTACAAGAGACACATCTTAGGCCCAAAAGCACAAAACAAATAGGTTGAAAGTGAATGGATGGGGGAAAAAAAAAAAGAAATACTCCATGCAAATAGTAACCAAAAGAGAGCTGAAGTGGCAATTTTAACATTAGACAGAATAGACTTTAAGTCAAAATACCTTATATGCAGCAGAGGAGGTCATTACATAATGATAAAATTGTCAATTCATCAAGAAGATATGACAATTATAAATATATATACACTAACGTTAACCCACTGCTGTCAAGTTGATTCTGACTCATAGCAACCCTGTAGGACAGATAGAACTGCCCCATAGGGTTTCCAAGATTGTAAATCTTACAGAAAAAGACTGCAACATCTTCCTCTAGTGGAGCAGCAAGTGGGTTCTAACTGATGACCTTTCAGTTAACAGCTGAGTGGTTAACCACTGAACTATCAGGGCTCCTTGCCTAACATTACAGTGTTAAAATATATAAATTAAATACTGACAGAATTAAAGGGAAAATCAGGTAGATCTACAATAATAACTGGGGACTTCCATAATTTCAATACTTCCACTTTTAATAATGGACATATTGAGAAAGAAAATTAATAAAGAAATATAGGACCTGAAGAACACTGTAAACCAACTAGACTATAGTCATATACAGAATACTTCACCCAGCAACAGCACAATATTCTCCCATGCACATGGATCCTTCTCCAGGATAAACCATATCTTAGGCCACAGAGCAAGTCTCAATAAATTTAAAAAGATTGAAATCATGCAGATGATATTCTCCAACCACAACGGAATGAAATTAGAAATTAATAATAAAAGGAAAACTGGAAAATACAAAAATATATGGAAATTCAACAACACTATTAAACAACCAGTGGGTCAAGAAGGAAAACAAGAGAAAAATCGGAAAATATGTTGAGTTGAATGACAGTGAAAGCACAGCATGCCAAAACTAATGGGACTCAGCACAGTCAGTGCTCAGGGGAAAATTTATAGCAGTAAAAAAGACAGAAAATTTCAAATTGATAACTTTACAACTTGAGGGGCTAGAAAAAGAAGAGCAAACCCAGACTAATGTTACACAAGAAGGAAATAACAAAGATCAGAGAAGATGTAAATGAAATGAATAGAAAAACAATAAAGAATCAATGAAACCAGGTCTGTTTTTTTGAAAGATCAATAAAATTAACAAACCTTTAACTAGACTAATAAAGAAGAGACACACAGAGTGAGAATGATGCAAATATCTAAAATAAGAAAGAAAAGTGAGGAAATATAAACATTCAGAAGTAAAAAGTAGCATAAGAGAATCCTATGAACTAGAGTATACCAACAATTTAAATAACCTAGATTAAATGAACAAATTCCTAGAAAGACATAAACTTCCTTTGCTGACTCAAGAAAAATAGAAGATCTCAACAAACGTACCACAAGTGAAGAGATTGAATGAGCAATAAAAACCCTCAAAAAAAAAAAATCCTGGACCAGATGACTTCACCAGTGAGTTCTACAAAATACCATGGGAGAAGTAAGCCCAACGCTTTTTTAACTTTTCCGTAAAAATAGAAGAGGATAGAACACTTCCTAAATCACTCTATGAGGCTAGCATTACTCCAATACCAAAGCCAGATAAAAACACCGCAGACAAAAAAAACTAAACATAAGTATGTCTTATGAATATAGACAGAAAACTCTTCAACAAAACACTAGCAAACCAAACCCAGAAGCTTATGGAAAGGACTATATACTATCTTAGTTATCTACTGCTGTTATAACAGAAATATCGTAAGTAGATGGCTTTAACAGACAGAAATTTATTTTCTCACAGTTTAGGAGGCTAGAAGTCCTAATTCAGGCTGCCAGCTCCAGGGGAAGGCTTTCTCTCTCTGTTGGCTCTTGTGGAAGGTCCTTGTTTCTTCTGAGCTTCTCCTCCGAGGCAATCGTCGTTCGGCTTGGCATCTCTCTTCTCCCATCTCTACTTCACTCCCTTGCTTGTTTAATCTCTTTTATATCTCAAAAGAGACCAGTTTCAGACACACTCTACACTAATCCTGTTTCACCAAAATAACAAAGACAACCCATTTCTAAATGGGATTATAACCACCAACGTAGAGGTTAGAATTTACAGTTCATATTTTTGGAGACACAATTCAATCCATAACAAACACCATGATCACTGGAATTTTTCCTAGGAATTCAAGGGTGGGTCAACATTAGAAAATCAATCGAAAGAAAAACTGCATTAATGGAACAAAGGAAAAGAAGTAACTGGTCATATCAATCAACATATTGAAGGCATTTAACAAAACCCAAAATCCTTTTGTGATAAAATCACACAACAAGCTAGTAATAGAAGGGAAATTTCTCGATCTGATAAAATTTCTCAATCTGAAAAATTCACAGCTAACATCATCCTCAATAGAGGAGGGCTGAGAGCTTTTCCCTTAAAACAGGAAAAAGACAAGACAGTCCCTCCCTCCCTCACCCCTCACCGCTGCTATTCAGTATTATACTGGAAGTCCTATCCAGAGCAATTAGGCAAGGAAAAAAAAAATGCTACCCAATTTGGGAAGGAAGAAGTAAAATTATTCTTTTTGCAGATGACATTATTCTATATATAGAAAGCTCCAAAGAATCCACAAGAAAGCTACTAGATCTAATAAACAAATTTAGCAAAGTGGTAGGGTACAAAGTTAACGCACAAAAATCAGTTGAGCTTCTATGTCTCAACAATGATCAGGACTCACAAATCCTGATATCAAAACATAATATAAAGCTACAGTAATCAAAACGATCTGGTACTCGGATAATGATAGATATAGAGACCAATGGAATATTTTGAGAGTCGAGAAATATACAGGTAACGATTTTTGACAAAGATACTAAGTTCATTCAGTAGGGAAAGAAGAGTCTTTTTTATCAGTGGTGTTGGGGCAAATGGACCCCACATGCTAAAGAATGAAGTTGGACACATACCTTGCTGGAACTTAAAGTGTATCAAGGATCTAATAAGAACAACAAAACACAAAACAAAACAACATCCACATAATTCTTAGAAGAAAACATAGGGGTAATGCTTCGGGACCTAGTTTTTTTGTTTGTTTTTGTTTTTTTCTTTAATGAGGGTTTTTTTTTTTTCATTTCCTGATCCTGGATAGTCAGTAGGGACCTAGTTTTTAACAATGAGTTCTTAGATATGACACCAAAAACATAAACAACAAAATATAACACAGATAAATTGGACTTCATGAAAATTAAAAACTTTTTTATCAAAAGAATTTATCAACAAAGTGAAGAGACAATCTACAGTTCGGCAGAAAAATTTTGGGTACTGTATATTTAATAAGAATTTAATATACAGAATTTATAAAGAACTCCTACAATTTAACAACAGAAAGACAACCCAATTAAGAAAAAATTCAAAGGATTTGAATAGACATTTTATCAAAGAAAAAAAAATGACCAGCAAACACATGAGAAGATGCTCAAGGTTATTAGACATTAGGGAAATGCAAATGAAAACCGCAAAAGGATATCACTTCACCCCCACTGTGATGACTATGACTAAAATAAAAACAAAAGGAAAATAACAGGCATTGGCGAGAATGTGGAGAAGTTGTAAAACTCACCCATTGCTGGTGGGATTGTGAAATAGTACAATCACTGTAGAAAACGGTTGGTTCCTCAAAAAGTTAAAATTAATGCACGATCCAACAATTCCACTCCTAGGTATATACCTTAATGAATTGAAAGCAGAAACGCAAACAGACACTTGTCCATCAATATTTATTTCAGCACCATTCACTGTAGCCAAAAGGTGAAAACAATCTAAATGTCCATGAAGAGATGAATGGATAACCATTGTGTAGTACGTACATACAATGGAATATTACTCAACCATAAAAATAAATGAAGTCCTAATACATGCCACAACATGGATGAACATTGAAAACATTATGCTGAGTTAAATAAAACCAACCAAAACCAAACCCACTGCCGTTGAGTCGATTCCGACTCATAGCGACCCTATAGGACAGAGTAGAACTGCCCCATAGAGTTTCCAAGGAGCGCCTGGCGGATTCGAACTGCCGACCCTTGGGTTAGCAGCCATAGCATTTAAAGGACAAATAATGTATCATCCCATTTATGTGAAATGTTTAGAGTAAGCAAATGTATAAAGACCAAAGTTTATTTAATGGTTAGCAGGGGCAAAAGGGAGGGAAAATAGGGGAGTCAATCCTTAGACGGCATTGAGTTTCTGTTCTCGTTGTGTGCTGTCTAGTCGTTTTTTTTTTTATTGGGCTTTAAGTGAAAGTTCACAAATACTCCTAATTGCTCTTCCCCTAATAAGACAGCACACTCCTTCCCTCCACTGTCTATTTTCATGTCCGTTCAGCAAGCTTCTGACCCCCTCTGCTATACCAACTCCCGTCCAGACAGAGATGCCAACAAAGTCTCATGTGTCAGCTTGATCCAAGAAGTTCATTCTTTACCAGTATCATTTTCTACCCCATAAAGTCCAGTCCAATCCCTGTCTGAAGAGTTAGCTTTGGGAATGGTTCCTGTCTTGGGCTAACATAGAAGGTCCGGGGACTGTGACTGCCAGGGCCGATCTAGTCTCAGTCAGACCATGAAGTCTAGTCATTTTATGAGAATTTGGGGTCTGCATCCCACTGCTCACCTGCTCCCTCAGAGGTTTTCTGTTGTGTTCCCTGTCAGGGCAGTCATCCGTTGTAGCTGGGCACCGTCTAGTTCTTCTGGTCTCAGGCTGATGAAGCCTCTGGTTTATATGGCCCTTTCTGTCTCTAGGGCTCACAATTACCTTGTGTCTTTGGTGATCTCCATTCTCCTTTGCTCCAGGTGGGTTGAGAGCCATTGATGCATCTTAGATGGCCACTTGCTACCATTTAAGATCCCGATCACCACTCTCTAAAGTGGGATGCAGAATGTTTTCTTTTGCCAATTGACTTAGGTGTCCCCTGAAACCATGGTCCCCAAACCCCCGCCCCTGAGACACTGGCCTTCGAAGCGCTCAGTTTATTCAGGAAACTTCTTTGCTTTTAGTTTAGTCCAGTTGTGCTGCCCTTTCCTATATTGTGTGTTGTCTTTCCCTTCATCTAAAATAATTCTTAACTACTATCTAATTATTGAAAACCCCTCTCCCTCCCTACCTCCATTCTCCTTCCCGGGACCATCAAAGAATATTGTCTTCTCTGTTTAAACTATTTCTCCAGTTCTTATAATAGTAGTGTTATACAATCCTTTTGAACGGAACGATTTCACTCAGCCTAATGCCTTCCAGATTCTTCCAAGTTATGAAATGTTCCATGGATTCATCATTGTTCTTTGTTGATGTGTAGTATTCCATTGTGTGAATATATCGTAATTTATTTATCCATTCATCTGCTGGTGGGCACCTTGGTTGCTTCCATCTTTTTGCTGCAGTGAACATGGATGTGCATACATCTATTCATATAAAGGGTCTTAATTCTCTAGGATATTCCAAGGAAAAAGATTGCTGGATCGTACGGTAATTCTATTTCTAGTTTTTTAAGGAAGCCCCAAATCGATTTCCAATGTGGTTATACCATTTTACATTCCCACCAGTGGTATATAAGTGTTCCAGTCTCTCCACAACCTCTCCGACATTTATTATTTTTTGTTTTTTGGATTAATGCCAGCCTTGTTGCAATGAGATGGAATCTCATTGTAGTTTTGATTTGCATTTCTCTAATTGCTAATGACTCTGAGCATTTCCTCATGTATCTGTTAGCTACCTGAAAGTCTTCTTCAGTGAAGTGTCTGTTCATATCTTTTGCCCATTTTTTAACGGGCTGTTTGTCTTTTTGTAGCTAAGTTTTTGCAGTATCATGTAGATTTTAGAGATTAGGCGATGATCGGAAATGAAATAGCTAAAAATTTTTTCCCAGTCTGTAGATAATCTTTTTACTTTTTTGGTGAAGTCCTTGGATGAGCATAGGTGTTTGATTTATGGAGCTCCTAGTTACCTAGTTTCTCTTCTGCATTGTTAGTAATGTTTTGTATACTGTTTATGCCATGTATTAGGGCTCCTAGCATTGTCTCTATTTTTTTCTTTCATGATCTTTATTGATTTAGATTTTATATTTAGGTCTTTGATCCATTTTGAGTTAGTTTTTCTGCATGGCAAGAGGTATGGGTCTTGTTTCTTTTTTTATTGTAGATGGATATCCAGTTATGCCAGCAGGCATTTGTTAAACAGGCTATCTTTTCCCCATTTAACTGACTTTGGGCCTTTGTCAAATATCAGCTGCTCATACATGGGTGGATTTATGTCTGGATTCTCAATTCTGTTCCATTGGTCTATGTATCTGTTGTTATACCAGTACCAGGCTGTTTTGACTACTGTGGCAGTATAATAGGTTCTAACATCAGGTAGAGCAAGACCTCCCACTTTGTTCATTTTCAATAATACTTTACTTATCCGGAGCCTCTTTCCCTTCCATATGAAGCTGGTGATTTGTTTCTCCATGTCATTAAAAATGTCATTGGAATTTGGATCGGAATTGCATTGTATCTATAGGTCGCTTTCGGTAGAATAGACATTTTTACAATGTTAAGTCTTCGTATCCATGAGCAAGGTATGTTTTTCCACTTATGTAGATCTCTTTTGATTTTTTGCAGTAGTGTCTTGTAGTTTTCTTTGTATAGGTCATTTACATCTCTGGTTAGATTTATTCCTAAGTATTTTATCTTCTTGGGGGATACTGTAAATGGTATTGATTTGGTGATTTCCTCCTCAATGTTCTTTTTATTGGTCTAGAGGAATCCAATGGATTTATGTATGTTTATCTTGTATTCTGATACTCTGCTGAACTCTTCTATTAGTTTCGCTAGTTTTCTTGATTCTTTAGGGTTTTCTGTGTATAAGATCATGTCATCTGCAAATAGAGATACTTTTACTTCTTCCTTACCAATCTGGATGGTCTTTATTTCTTTTTCTAGCTTAATTGCTCTGGCTAGGATCTCCAGCACAATGTTGAATAAGAGCAGTGATAAACTGCATCCTTGTCTGGTTCCTGATCTCAAGGGGACTGCTTCCAGACTCTTGCCATTTAGGATGATGTTGGCTGTTGGTTTTCTATAAATACCCTTTATCATGTTGAGGAATTTTCCTTCTATTCCTATTTTGTTGAGAGTATTTATCACGAATGGGTGTCGAACTTTGTCAAATGCCTTTTCTGCATCAATTGATAAAATCACGTGGTTCTTGTCTTTTGTTTTATTTATATGATGGATTACATTAATTGTTTTTCTAATGTTGAACCATCCCTGTGTACCTGATACGAATCCCACTCGGTCATGGTGAATTATTTTTTTTGAGATGTTGTTGAATTCTATTGGCTAGAATTTTGTTGAGGATTTTTGCATCTAAGTTCATGAGGGATAATTTTCTTTTTTTGTGGAGCCTTTACCTGGTTTTGGTATCAGGGATATGCTGGCTCCCTGGAATGAGTTTGGGAGTATTCCATCCTTTTCTATGCTCTGAAATACCTTTAGTAGCAGTGGTGTTAACTCTTCTCTGAAAGTTGGTAGAACTCTGCAGTGAAGCCGTCCGGACCAGGGATTTTTTTTGCTGGGAGTTGTTTGATTACCTTTTTTAATCTCTTCTTTTTTTATGGGTCTATTTAGTTGTTCTACCTCTGTTTGTGTTGGTTTAGGTAGGTAGTGTGTTTCTAGGAATTCATCCATTTCTGCTAGGTTTTCAAATTTGTTAGAGTACAGTTTTTCACAGTAATCTGATATGATTCTTTTAATTTCAGTTGGGTCTGCTATAATATCACCCATCTCATTTCTTATTCAGGTTATTTGCTTCCTCTCCTGTTTTTCTTTTCTTAGTTTGGCCAATGGTTTATCAATTTTGTTACTTTTTTCAAAGAAACAGCTTTTGGTCTTGTTAACTCTTTCAATTGTTTTTCTGTTTTCTATTTTTATTTCATTTAATTCTGCTCTAATTTTTATTATTTGTTTTCTTCTGATGCCTGAGGGTTTCTTTTGTCGCTCTCTTTTTATTTGTTCAAGTTGTAGGGATAATTCTTTGATCGTGGCCCTTTCTTCTTTTTGGATGTGTGCATTTATTGATATAAATTGACCTCTGAGCACTGCTTTCACTGTGTCCCAAAGGTTTTGATAGGAAGTGTTTTCATTCTCATTGGATTCTATGAATTTTTTTATTCCATCCTGGATGTCTTCTATAACCCAGTCATTTTTGAGCAGGGTATTGTTCAGTTTCCAAGTGTTTGAATTCTTTTCCCTGGTTTTTTCTGTTATTGATTTCTACTTTTATGGCCTTATGGTCAGAGAAGATGCTTTGTAATATTTCAATGTTTTGGATTCTGTTAAGGCTTGCTTTATGACCTAATATGTGGTCTATTCTAGCGAATGTTCCGTGTGCACTAGAAAAGAAAGTATGCTTTATTGCTGTTGGGTGGAGTGTTCTGTATATGTCTAGGAGGTCAAGTTGGTTGATTGTGGCATTTAAATCTTCTGTGTCTTTATTAAGCTTCTTTCTGGATGTCCTGTCCTTCACCAAAAGTGATGTGTTGAAGTCTCTTACTACAATTGTTCAGCTGTCTATCTCACTTTTCAATGCTGTTAGAGTTTGTTTTACGTATCTTGCAGCTCTGTCATTGGGTGCATAAATGTTTAATGTGGTTATAAAAAAAATAGCCTCCTGTTATATTGTCCCTTTAACTGTTATATAGTGTCCTTCCTTATCCTTTGTGGTGGATTTTACTTTGAAGTCTATTTTTTCTGAAACTAATACTGCCACTCTTGCTCTTTTTTGATTGTTTTTTGGTATATTTTTTCCATCCTTTGAGTTTTAGTTTGTTTTTGCCTCTAAGTCAAAGGTGTGTCTCTTGTAGGCAACATATAGGCGGATCATGTTTTTTAATCCATTCTTCCATTCTCTGTCTCTTTATTGGTGCATTTAATCCATTTACATTTAGTGTAATTGTAGATAAGTATGAGTTTAGTGCTGTCATTTTGATGCCTTTTTTGTGTGTTGTTGACAGTTTCTTTTTCCCACTTAATTTTCTGTGCTGAGAAGTTTATCTTTATATATTGTTGTTTCCTCTTATTCATTGTTGTTGATTTTGTTTCTGTTGACTCTTTATTTTTTTTTCTTTTATTTTGATGAGTAGGGTAGTCTCCTTTGTGGTTACCTTAATGTTTACTCCTATTTTTCTAAGTTTAAACCTAACTTTTTTTCCTTTATATCTCCTTGTCTTCCTCTCCATATGAAAGATCTATGACTACATTTCTTAGTCCCCCTTTATTGTTTTAATGTTGTCTTATTTTACATAATGACATTGCTGTTTCCCTGTTTTGAGCATCTTTTTATCTTGATTTATTTTTGCTATTTCCCTGTCTGGTTGACATCTGATTGCTCTGTGCAGTGTTCTAGTCTTGGGTTGATACTTGATATTATTGATCTTCTAACCAAAGAACTCCTTTTAGTATTTCCTGTAGTTTTGGTTTGGTTTTTATGAATTCCCTAAACTTGTTTATCTGGAAATGTCCAAATTTCACCCTCAGATTTTCGAGACAGTTTTGCCAGATATATGATTCTTGGCTGGAAATTTTTTTCCTTCAATGCTTTATATAAGTCATCCTATTGTCTTCTTGCCTGCATGGTTTCTGCCAAGTAGTCGGAGTTTATTCTTATTGACTCTCCTTTGTAGGTGACTTTTCATTTACCCCTAGCTGCACTTAAATTTCTCTCTTTATCTTTGGTTTTGGCAAGTTTGATTATGTCTTGGTGACTTTCTTTTAAAATCTACCTTATGTGGAGTTCGATGGGCACCTTGGATAGATATCTTCTCATCTTTCATGGTATCAGGGAAGTTTTCTGCCAAGAAACCTTCAACAATTATCTCTGTATTTTCTGTCATCCCTCCCTGTGCTGGTACTCCAATCACTCGTAGTTATTTTTCTCTTGATAGAGTCCCACATGATTTTTAAGGTTTCTTCATTTTTAAAAATTCTTTTATCTGATTTTTCTTCAAATATATTGGTGCCTAGTGCTTTGTCTTCAATCTCACCAGTCCTATCTTCCACTTGCTTAGTTCTGCTCCTCTGACTTTCTATTGAGTTGTTTAATTCTGTAATTTTATTGTTAATCTTCTGAATTTCTGATTGCTGTCTCTCTATGGATTTTGCAGCTTATTAAATTTTTCATTATGTTCTTGAATGACCTTATTAAATTCTTCAACTACTTTAACTGTGTGTTCCTTGGCTTGTTCTGCATATTGCCTGATCTCCTTCCTAATCTTGTTCCTGATGTCTTGAAGAGTTCTGTATATTAATCTTTTGAATTCTGCATCTGGTAATTCCAGGGAGGCATCTTCATCCAGAAGCTCCATTGATTCTTTGTTTTGAGAGCTTGTTGAAGCTATCATGGTCTGCTTCTTTATGTGACTTGATATTGAGTATTGTCCCCAAGCCATCTATAAGTTATCGTATTAGTTAATTTTATGTTTGCTTACTGTATCCTAGCTTCTTGCTTTGTTTTGTTTTGATATGCCCCCAATGGGTTGCTTGAGTGAGCTAGCTTAATTATTTTCACCTTTGAAGCTCTGATGTCCTGTCACTAGATGGCTACAGCCATTATCAGGTATATCAGTCTAGGGGTCTATTCACTTTTCTTGTATGAGTTCAGCTCAGGTGTCCAGGTAGCTTATCATCAAGTGTGTGGTACAGGCTCTTACAGTCTTAGAGGGGCAGGGATGATTGGTGTAGGTACTGGTATCTGGTTGCAGCAGGGGCTCATGCTCTGAACAAGCCAGGCACCTGAGAACCATCCCCCGAGTGTCTGTTAGGAAAGCACATCCCTGTTCCCTAGAGTTTACAGGTACATGGGTTGTGCAGACTGACGTTGGGCACCCAATGCTTTTAGTTGTAAGGACTGGGAGGTACCAGTTATCCTTGTATCCCTGTCATGGGAGGCTGGGTGACCTGAGTGGAGCCACCAGTCCTTAGGCCCCTGATGTGGGTAGGTGAGGTTCCTGTTTAATAGGCAAAGTAATTTCAAATATCAAACACCCACCTCTGCACTGCACAGCTGAAAGGGTTATGGTCTGCCAACAAGAGCCTAGTCTCCTGAAATAGGCCCACACAGGTCCATGCAGGGGGGAAAGTTATTCAAATTCTGCTGACCATTTATGCCTGAACACGAGCTGCTTCTGTCCTGAGCTACCCCAGTTAGTGGAGCTGGCAAATTTTCTTTTCCCCCAGTTGTGAATTTATTCCTACTCCAAGCCCAAGAGGATGGCTCCAGAAGCTTAACAGGGCCTATCTCAGGCCCAGGGAAATCAACAGCAACTAAAGCCAGCTTGCGAACTGTGAGCACAGTAAAATATACATAAGAACTTAGCTTTTACTGACAGCTTTATTCTTCTCTGGTTCCAAAGGTATGAGTAAGCTGTGTGGCTGGCTGCTTCTCCCTGAGGAAACTACGGCCGAACACTACTACAAGCCTGCTGCAGCCACTCCCAGGAATGGTGCCACAGGGGTCATGGTGATTCAGGTCCAGTAACTCCTTTCTGCTTCTGCACCGTCTCTCCCTCCCCTGCTGCTCAGTCCATTTTCTAACTTTGCCTTTGATGTTAAGGGCTCCTAGCTTGTCATAAATATAATCTTTTCACTTGTTTTATTGGGTCTTTGTAGTAAGAGGGATCGCAGGAAGCTTCTGCCTATTCCACCACCTTGGCTCCGCCTCCCCATCTAGTTGTTTTTGACACTTAACGACTCCATAGGCTGAATACAACAGCCCCACCGGTTTTCTAGGCTGCAATCTTTATCAGATGAGATCACTGGTCTTTTCTTCTGCAGAGCTACTGGTGGTTTGAACCACCAGCCTTTTGGTTAGTATCCAAGCATTTCCATTGAGAATGGTCAAAAAATTTGGAAATAGGTAGTGACGATGGTTGCACAACATGATGGATGTAATTAATATCCTTAAATTCTACATGTAAATAATTGTGAAATTGTATCAATAGATAGAGAGATATAGATAGAGAGAGAGGGAAAGATAGATTGACAGATAGATACAGATAGATAGATAGATAGATAGACAGAGATGTAGATTTTTTTTGCCATAATAAGAAAATATATTTTCAAGTTGCTGGATAATTATTTTCTCAACATTATTATATTCTTATTGTAATCAAATGATCAATCATCAATCTGTTAAGTAGATTAAAGAAAAAAAAAACTGTTAAATTATTTTGTTGTTAGCTGTCATTGAACTGGCCCCTAATTCACAGTGTTCCCATGCACTGTGAAACACTGCTCAGTCCTGGGTCATCCCCATGATTGCTGGTCGATTGTATCTTTGGGATTCATAGGGTTTTCAATGGCTGACTTTTGGAAGTAGATGGACAGGACTTTCTTTCTGGTCTACCTTAGTCTAGAAGCTCTTCTGAAATCTCTTCAGCATCACAGCAATGCACAACCCTCCACTGAAGACAGACAGTAGCTACTCATGAGGTGTATTGGCAGGGAATCGAACTCGGGTCTCCTGCATGGAAGGAAAGAATTCTACCACTGAACAGCCATTACCCCATTAAAATAATAGTGGTATTTTTACCCTATAATTAATTAATTATTTAATGGTACTGGCATAATTATAATCATCTAGTCAAAATTCTACTAAAGAAAAATTTCATTCTTTGAATTTCTTTTCTGGACATTATAGTATAATAAAATTTATTTTATAATTAAAATATTGAAAATAATTGTATTTTGCTGTCGAATATACCAGGAACATTCCTGGTAGAGAGAAAACTAAATAAGTACTCAATGTAGTAGACATAATATCATGTGTTCATGAGATTTTTCCACATTCTTCCTGTTTACATAGAAACACTGAATTTTCCAGCCCCCTTACATCTATGTGGGGGTATGCAGCTAGTCACAGCCTCAGAACATGGGTGGAAAAGACAGGAATCACTTCAAGGTCTATCCCCTCCATGCTCTCTTTTTGTTCATGTTTGGATGGGTGCAGATGATCCAGTGGAAGACTCCAAGTAGGCCCAAGGAGTCAGCCAAGGTTATGTGCAGTGACCTCCTACAAGCCTAACAAATTCATGGAGCCTGAGTGAGGAATGAACCTTTGCTGGGTGAAGCCATTGGGATTCCAGGGTTAATGTATCACTGTAATGCAATTTGCCTAGCCTGACCAATACAACTTGTCTAACCTGACCAATACAACTTGTCTAACCTGACCAATAAAAGCTCTAAATAATCGTGTAGTTAAGGGGAAGGGGGGCTCAGCGTTGACTTTAAGAAAAGTTCCCTGACAAAGTGGGGTTAAACAATGCACTTTGAGGAAGGAGTTGCCATCATCCATCTACTGGCTCTTAAGCATTTTCAATGAACTCTTCATACTTTCTTATCTGAGTATTGTTCAGGTATTTTGTGAAGTCTGACATGCTCTTCCTTGTAAATATCAATGCCTAGAAATAAAATGCCACCTTCTCTTCAACAGCCTTTCCTGAATTTGTAGTAACACCAATTTCTTCAGGCTAGCATCGTATATCACCCTCACAGGTATGGGACTTATTTCAAGTGTTTTCAATAGTTAGTTGTTTGCATAATTTTCTCCCTCTCCAGCTTGTTATGTCCTGAGTTAAAGATCATATCCTTTGCATATTTCTATATACCCTGTGGCACTTAAGAAAACACTTGTACTTGGCCATTTCATCATTTATTCACAATCACAAATGTGTACTATCTATGAGGCAAGCACTGTAATGGACCTGGGGTCAATACCTATGTGTCTATTTGAATTAAACTTTCTTAGAGGGATAGGGAAAGGCATCATAGGGTGATGGAGAGCATTCTGAGTATAGGACCGGCGTTGTACAGTGACAAGAGATGTAGTGGGAGGTAAGCATAGTGAATTAAGGCAGAGTAACTTAGTAGAAACTGTTGAATGCCAAAGCTAAGCAGAACAGACTTTAGCCGGTGAGGGGACCACTGAACTAAGTTCAATAGTGTAGTATTTGGCGATCAGAAAAGCCATAGCAATAAAGTACATACCCATTGCCCGTGGCTGTCAAGTCAAGTCGGACTCATAGTGAACTTTTAGGCCAAAGTAGATCTGCCCGAAAAGGTTTCCAAAGAGCGGGTGGTGGATTTGAACTGCCAACCTTTTGGTCATCATCAGTAGTTCTTAACCACCGCACCACCCGGGCACCCATAAGGTACATAAAACAAGTAGTTTGACTCTAAGTTATTACAGAGCGTATGAAAAATAGTAAGATCCACAGGTGGTGCAGTTTGTGGTTGCCTGCTGGCCTCAAGTTGGTGATTTGAACCTACACGGTGCCACCAAGGAAGAAAGGCCTGGCGGCTTGCTTTTATGAAGAATACAGTCAAGAAAACCCTATGAAGCAGTTCTACTCTGTAACAAGCAGGGTCACCATGAGTTGGAATCGACTTGGCAGCAATGAGCTTTTCATTTTTTAATCTCAAATAATTATTTTCAGAGCAATGAGTAAAATTCAACAAGCTTACAGTCAGCTGTTAATTTGTTAGGAGTACTGAAGATTATATATAAATACATGTATATATATGTGTGCATGTGTAATTATACATATATCAGGATATATATGTATATATACACACATATATATATATAAAGCACACATATCCCCTCAAGAACTCTTAGCTCTCCAGATTGACAAAATTATATGTGCGTGGGTTAAAGAATACTGAAATTAAAAACACATTAATACTCCATCCATTACCATGATGTGTGCCCCATAGGTGGACTACAAGAAAAATCCCTGGCTTTGTGCCTGATTGCTATGCATTGCTGGGGATTCCACTTAACACCCTGCCATGACCCTCGGCAGGTATGCTTGGCTGCCTTAGTGTGGGTACATTTCACATGGAATGGCTTTTGGCAGTCCAAGTGACTGCATAAGGAAACATAATACCTTCATTGTAGACAGCTATGTGATTTACATTAGTGCTGTCTGGTTTCGCATGCAAACCTAGCTGTTGATTTTACTGACCAACAACTCGGATTTTAATTGAACATACCAATATCATGACCACTATGAAAAAATGGGCAAAGGCAAATATACTGAAGGAAAATGTTTCTTAAGGCAACATGAGTAGTTTCCATATTTAAATTATATTACTTGTAATATTTATGCAAATGTGTGTTAGGTTTTTAATCTATAACATGTGGGAACCTACAAAAAAATCTGAATATTTAAAAACATTCAATAATATCCACTAGAAATTCATTGAGAGAACACGATGATTTGAAATAGCGATTTGATTTTATATCTATACTCAGAGAAAATATAAACTTTCCTATGCAAATACCAATCAAAATCTCATTTGTAGGTCCTCATCAAATTTTTTCCTCAGTGTAAAGTGTAGCACCTGGTTGACCTGCTCTGCCTGCCTCATAGACAAATTCTGGGATTGAATAATTTTAGATAGTTATTTTATTTTTTTCACTAGACAGAACTACATAAATGAATATTTCATTGACATAAAAGCAGTTACACATCATGAGATCAGGAATTATACACCCCATGCAAGATACTCAGTAATTATTAACACGTATTAAACTTAACTTGAATTTAGTTGTCTATGTCTTTCTTCTAAGGAAATCAAAGCAATTTCCAATATGTTTATAAACAAAGTACTCTTTTGAAGTAAACAAGGGGAGGGACTCTGGCTAGATATCATGGATGATAAAGGTGAACCTAACCAAGTAATATGGCTCACCCAAGTTAAGAGGTGTAAGGCCATACCCCTTTACTCCACTGAAATACACCACTTAGAACACTTCAAGTTTATAGCATACATTTGCATTTGGAATTGACATTTTACCACATGACATACGTATTTCTTGCCTGAAGTCTTCTGTCTTAAAACACATCTTCTTAGCTACACGGTTTGGAAGGCTAATGACATCAATATCTGTAGAGATTCCAGAGTCATCAGCAATCTGTCTACATTCCTATATTATTTTTTAAGCAACATTTCAACATAATTCCAGCTGCAAGCTTGGAGAAGCCAAGTAACTCTGCCCTCTCACTCCTTCTCGATATAACTCGGGATAATATGTTATATTTACACAATAAAACTTTAACTACTTGGATATTATTTTCAATAAATTTGTTGTGTCTCGTGGAGAGAATTTCGACTCATAGTGATCCAATAGGACAGAGTAGAACCCCATAGGGAGCAGACGGACAGGTCTTTTCTCCTGCAGAGCAGCTGGTAGGTTCAAACCACTGATCTTTTGATTAGCAGACAACGCTTAACCATTGCACTACCAACATTCCTTATTTTCAACAATAGGAAGTTGCTTTTTATTTATTTATTTTTTTGAGGGGCCATATAATGCTGATGTACTCCATCTCTTACATTATTACCACATTTTACAGAAATAACGCGCACCTTCTACATCGGTTTGCTGACCGTGCCTTCCCCCTGTGTTGTATTTTTACCAGCACGCTATGCTAATTCCTTTCTTTACAGCGACATGTTAAAAAAAAAAAAAAAAAAATGGCATAGCCACGCTTATGAAAACACCTCGGCGGGGGGCAAGGTTGGCAAACAAACGTCGAAGGCGTGCATTATTTTCATAAATACATAGTAATCTAAATTCTGACCCGTATAAGCACACAAAACCTAAAGTTATATATTTTTTTTTAACTTCCTTGTCATCTATTTTTGTGATTATGAATGGGAGTGGATCGCTCAGTATGGAGCTTCATGGGACCAGCGCCCTCTAAGAAATACTCATCAGTTGGTCTCCTTTCCTGAATTTCCTGAGCAGAAGAAGCAAAGCTTTGTTTTACCATGGCCAAATAATTTTGTCATCAGTAAGCAGGAGCTGGGCGATATCACAAGCTGGTTATGAGCACTTGGATTTTAAGACAGAGGATACTGTACCTGCAAAGGCAGGTGTGGTGATTTGGTTAAGGTGAGACACACACAGACCAATAAGGCCATGGCACCGGAATTCCCCAGCTCCATGTCCTAGTCCCAGCACCTTCTCAATTGCATTGTTCTCTGGTATATTGACTCTACTTCTGCCTTTCACATCAGCTCACATGTGCATTTATTTCTCCTATTTGTGTAGCTGGCCCCTTGCCATACCTCTCCAAATTAGTTCCTGCTTCGGCTTTAGTATTCTAGTCTTGGCTATCCTGCTTCATACCTGACCAATCACATTTGATATGTTTTTCTTGGCAGCAGCTCCAGAGACGGGGGCGGGGGGGGGGCGGAGAGGTATTTCCCCAATTAAGAAAAAAGAGATTTACAAAGGACAGCTTAGCACCTTGTTGGAGCGTTTTTTTTTTTTTTTTTTTTTTTTAAGGTTTAGTGATGTTGAGCACTGAAATTAAATATTCCCAAAAAAGGTACCGAAAGTGTTGAATATATCCATCTTTGGGGGGACTAAAACTGAATTTAGAAATTTCTGCTTTCAGAGCCTTGTCTACTACTCAGTAATGCATATAACCACATGCTTTCAGTTGTTTCATTTTAAAAATGTTTATTGAGCACCTATGATATGCAAGAAGCCTGGTGGCACAGTGGTTAAGAGCTTGGCTGCTATCCAAAAGGTCAGTGGTTAGAATCCACCAGCCGCTCCTTGGAAGCCCTATGGGGCAGTTCTACTCTGTCTTACAGAGTTCCTGTGAGTCGGAGTCGACTCGACGGCCGAAGGTTGTGTTTTGTTTTATGGTATGCAAGTATTTGGGGATAAAAATTCAAATCTAATAATCTCCCAGATGCGGAGTCTATTGTGCTGCATAAAATAGCTTAAAATGTAAAGAGCATGGAACCTTGAGGCACTCACTACCTGTGGGATCTTGAAAAATATAGATTTAATGACTAAATCACAAGGGAAGCTCTGTAAATTTCACCAGCAATGTCCAGAGAGTCTTGTGTCTGTCCAGGTTGAGCAAGAAAGGACGACATTTCCCACCAAGCAGAGTCCACGACAGGGGGAAAAGACACAGGGAAAATGGCATTTGTAGTGACAACACCAGCAATGTTCTATGAGCTGACTGATAGCTTGTGGATGATTCTCTCAAATTTCCTTCTGAGAAAATCAAATATATATGAGCAATCCTTATATGTGGAGTTGTTGGCACCAAGCTAACGGGTTGCCCATGGGAAACTGCCTTGATTTGGAGGGTGACAGCACAGTGAATTAATCTACATTCTTTGTGCTAAAGACATCTTGAAAGTGAGTGTTCCACATAGAAAAAACTAAAGAGGTTATACACAGTTGATAATGATTGTCAATCTGTATGCTGAGCAAATAATCTGAGACACTGGACTATATGAAGAACAGGGCATCAGGATTAGAGGAAGATTCATTTACAACCTGTGTTATGCAGATGACACAATGTTGCTTGCTGAAAGTGAAGAGGACTTGAAGCACTTATTAATGAAAATCAAAGACCACACCCTTCAGTATGGATTACCTCTCAACATAAAGAAAACAAAAATCTTCACAACTGGACCAATAAGCAAAATCACGATAAAAGGAGAAAAGATTGAAGTTGAGGATTTCATTTTACTTGGATCTACAATCAACACCCATGGAAGCAGCAGTAAAGAAATCAAAAGGCACATTGCATTGGGCAAATTTACTGCAAAAAAAAAAAAAAAAAAAAAAAACCTCTTTAAGGTGTTGAAAAGTGAAGATGTCACTTCGAAGACTAAGGTGCGCCTGAACCAAGTCGTGATGTTTTCAATTGCCTCATATGCACGCGAAAGCTGGACAATGACTAAGGGAAACTTAAGAAGAATTGATGCATTGACTTATGGTGTTGGCAAAGAATATTGAATATACCTTGGACTCCCAGAAGAATGAACAAACCTGTCTTAGAAGAAGTACAACCATAATGCTCCTAAGAAGCAAGGATGGTGAGACATGTCCCACGTACTTTGGACATGTGATCGGGGGGATCAGTTCCTGGAGAAGGACATCATGCTTAGTGGAGTAGAGTGTCAGCTAAAAAGAGGAAGACCCTCAATGAGATGAATTGACAAAGTGGCTGTAACAATGGGCTCAAGCATAACAAGGATTGTAGGGATGGCACAGGACTGGGCAGTGTTTCCTTCTGTCATACCTAGGGTCGCTATGAGTCAGAATGACTTGATGGCACTTAACAACAACGAAGAGGAGATTGTATAGAGTTGATAATGATTGTCTTAGTTATCTTGTGCTGCTATGCCAGCAATACCACAAGTGGGTAGATTTAACAAACAGAAATTAATTTTCTCAAAGTCAGGCGACTAGAAGCTCAAGTCCAGGGGAATGCTTTCTGTCTCTGTCAGCTCTGGAGAAAGGTCCTTGCTGCTTCTGTTCCTTGGTGATCTTCGTGTGCCTTGGTGTCTATCTCCCCCATCTCTGCTTAAATCTCTTTGCCTAATCTGCTCTTTTTATATCCCAATGAGACTGACTGAAGACACACCCTCCACTAATACTGCCTTATTAGCATAACAAAGAAAACCCATTCACAAATAAGATTATAACAACAGGTATTAAAAAAAAAAAATTGCCGTTGAGTCGATTCCGACTTATAGCGACCCGATAAGACAGAGTAGAACTGCCCCATACGGTTTCCAAGGAGCACCTGTGAGATCAAACTGCTGACATTTCTGGTTAGCAGTATAGCTCTTAATCACTACTTCATCAGGGTTTCCATCATATGTCACTAGAAGGTCTTTTCTGTACTCCTCAAACTAGTCCTCTTCTTTCTCTTTTGTACTTGCTATTTATCTCCACTTCTTCTGAATCACAGTAGTAATGTCTCTCTTGATTCTGAAGTCTAAACTCAAAGCTATGCCATGAATATCTGCCAATGATACCTTTGCCAGTATCCAACAAACGAGCCACCGTTGCCAATGGCCACTTCAGTCGTGGCTGCTGCTGACCCTATGACAGTTGTTGATGCCAGCTGATAGCTGGGTTGAAGTTGCTCTTGTTTGACACTGAGGGTAGAAATCGCTGCTGCTGATGCCAAAACGGTTGCTGCCAGAATCTCGGATACCGTCTCCTACTGTTACAAATGCACCTAGCACTAACGCAGGCAGCACTGTCTGTGTCCTAAGGGGAGTTTGGTAGATCGCCTATTTTAGTTTTAACCTATGTATGTCTTTATGTGTTTATTCATTTATTTCACCTTGGTAGTAAGCTTGGAAACCCTGGTGGCGTAGTGGTTAAGTGCTACAGCTGCTAACCAAAAGCTCGGCAGTTCAAATCCTCCAGATGCTCCTTGAAAACTCTATGGGGCAGTTCTACTCTGTCCTCTAGGGTCGCTATGAGTCAGAATCGGCTTGACGGCAGTGGATTCGTAAGCCGAGTAATGCTTCCCAAAGATATCAGATCCACATCCCTGCAGCATGTAAATATTACTTTATTTTGGCAAAAAGGGTTTTAGCAGATGTGATTAAGGATTTTGAGATGGAGAGATTATCCTGGATTATACAGGTGGGACCTAAATGACATCACAAGTGTCTTCGTGAGAGCCGGAGACATTTGACACCTACAAAGGGAAGAAGGGGATGTGCCCACAGAGGCAACATGGTTGACAGTTACCAAAAGAGGCACTGGACTCATAGAGACCCTACAGGACGGAAAACTGCCTCATACAGTTTCCAAGGAGTGGCTGGTGGATTCGAACTGCTGGCTTTTCGGCTAGGAGTTGAACTCTTAACCACTGGACCACCAGTCCTCCACCACAAGGTGTAAGAGGCAAAGAACTGATTCTCTGCTAAGCCTCCGCGGGCAGTGCAGCCTGCCCATGTGATTTGGGGCCCAATTGTACTAACTTCCAACTTTTGGCTTCCAAACTGTGAGGAAAACAAAATTCTGTTGTTTTAAGTCACCAAGTTTGTGACAACAGTCACTTGAAACAAATACAGGCTTCCATACACCGCGACCAAAGCACGAATTCAGAAGGCATAGTCAGGGAGGGGACATATTTGGTTAAAGAGGAGCCCTTTGCTAAACTTAGGTACAAGGCTGTAGAAGTAAAAATACATTTCCTTTTTCTGTTGTGAACTAAAGCCTAATAACCACGAGAAGACGCAAACTTGGAAAATCTAAGAGTATCACCAATATAAACGATAGGCATCAAACCTGAGTGCATAGAGTCTTCCTGACTCTCAAAAATAATCTCTGGTAATTTCGGTGTAAATAATAAGAAAAACAAATTAGCAGTGCATGTGCATAAATGTTGTTTGGGCATGACCTAGGGAAATCATGATTACTGCTGTTGACCTGCGGGCTGCTTATTTTGAAACTTTGAAATGATCTGTGTTTGTAAAAGAAAAAAAAGAAATGCTTCCAGGGTGCGAGGAAGCAATCTCTAAAAGCCGTCTCAATCCCACGGGAGAGGAGTAGCCTTGTTATCAGTCGATACTGTAATTGACTGCAGGCTGCTGAGTGCCCCATCGAACACACACAGGATGAGGCCTCTTGTCTTCAAGGACTTTGTCTAAACGAATCCGATGGAGGATTATATAAAATATTTTTAAAAGGCTGGGAAATTAAATCAAAAAGAAAAGCAAACAAACAAAAAGTACGTTAGGGGAATAAGAGCAAAGACCTACAGATGTTTAGAGAGAGTAGGTTTAAAAATGTTCATTCTCTGGCTGGAGCAAAGAGTAGACTGGGTCACTATATCCTCACTCTATTTCTGCCCTGAAGAAATGCTTTCATAAGAGCTGTACTGGTAATTGGTTGTGGCCATGAGACACAGTTATTTAATGAATCCAATTTTATCCAGAGTGTCTGGAGAGTAAATGGAATGGACTGGGTGTGGTAGCAAGCTCCAGACAAAGGGGATGGTTTCCTCGGGGAAGACAATGGCTCTGGTTCCGGTAGCCTAGCATAGAAGCTGTGTTCTGGAGAAGCAGGTTCTCCACACTGGGGGGCACAGGAAAGACATGGGTCTTAACCTGCTTAGCCTCTGAGGGTGCAGGGCCATGGAAGATGAGGAAGAGAAACTCTTTTCTGATTTTTTGTATTTTCCTAGGGCTAATGTTTCTTTATTTAGAAGTCAGTCATTGATCAATTCAGGAGAAAATCTTTGAGATTCCTCAGCTAATACAAAAATAATAAAAAGAAGTTTTAAAAAAACAAAGATGTCTGTTTGATGACTAAGGTGAGCCTGACCCAAGTCATGGTCTTTTTGATCGCCTCATATGCTTGCAAAAGCTGGACAATAAAAAAGGAAGGCAGAATTGATGCATTTGAACTGTGGTGCTGGCAAAGAATATTGAATATATCGGGGACTGCCAGAA
This sequence comes from Elephas maximus indicus, assembly GCF_024166365.1. NCBI lineage: Eukaryota > Metazoa > Chordata > Mammalia > Proboscidea > Elephantidae > Elephas > Elephas maximus. The sequence goes on along the minus strand of NC_064841.1, from coordinate 70,858,975 downwards.
GAATGAACAACCAGAATGCTCCTTAGAGGCAAGGGTGGCGAGTCTTTTCTCTCTTACTTTGGACATGTCATTAAGAAACACGAATCACTAGCAGAGACACTATGTCTGGGTAAGTAGCAGGTCAGTGAAAAGAAGGAAAACCCTCAATGGGATGGATTGACACAGTAACCGCAACAATGGACTCAAACCTACCAATAATCGTGAAGCTAGCCCAGGACTGGGTAACATGTCCTTATCCCGAACATGGGATCGCCGTGAGTCCGAGCTGACTGTACGGCAACTAAGGACGACAACACAGATGCCATGAATAACCAGAACGGAGAGTGACCGGGAAGAAATACCGCGGCAGACGACTGGCTGCGTGCCTTGTGTCCGCCCAGCCCAGCCCAGCCCAGTGCCATCGTGTCGGACTGTCTTGCGTCAAGTACAGGGAAAAAACAAGGAGGTCCTGCAAGCTCCGTGGTGCTCGGTACAAAGAAACATCTCTAAGGAAATGTCTTTAGTTCTCTCAGAGCATTAGAGAGGTGCAGAGAGATGGTGGGGAATTGTGAGGCTCAGGTTGCTATCATTTGCCTATTTTACATATATTCTAAAAACTATGTATTTTATGTAGTATACAGTGTATAATAGAAACACTCATCATTTTAGTGGGCCTCTTTTCTGATTTCATGCTCCTACATGGGAAATGGGTGGCTCCCTGGGCTATCCAAAGGAAAAGATTAAATGGGGTTTCAGCATGGGTACTTAAGAGGAGGGTGAGGGCCCCATAGCAGCATCTGGGCTCTTTGGGCCCTGGCTATCCCTGACAGAGAGGATACTTACTCAGACTGGTAAAGCCTCCAGGGAAATGGGTGAAAATACCCACATAATAAATGAAATACCTTATTTTCTGTAATCAGTCTCCTCCACGCTGACCGCAGTAAAGGGAAGTGCCGCTGGGGACCTCATGGAGAAACTTTCAATTTCCCCCTTTTGTCCCCAGGGAACCCTTTACTTTTCAGCAGTTGGGAATGTAATTCATTTAAAAATATGAGCAGGCTAGGCATCAAACTGTGGTCCTGAGCCACTCAAAAGTGGTAAACGTCTAGTTTAATTTCCTACTATGCCCGTGAAAAGCCAATCTTTGTGCAAGCACATGGCATCAAAAAATCCAGCATTGTGTGATGAAAAGAGAGTGAAGTGTCTCTTAAAAAATTTCATTAAGTTCATGAAACCTGTATAAATGCTTCAAGGGGGAACTGGGGAATGCCAGAGAGTTCACAGCGTGATGAGGCTCCAAGTTATTTATTGCCAGTGTCGCAATCTAGCTGAGAGAAATGCTTGGCATGTTCTCTACCCAAAAGACACTGGGTTACCTCCAACACTGCTTAGTAAATATGTACATAGTCATTAAAAAATGGTAGAATTTAGGTGACCCAACACCTGAGAGATATTATTCAAGCAAAAGTTCCAATTTGGTCACCTTGGGAGTAGATTTTTAGAAGCAAATATAGTACGTAACTACATCCAATTACTTCCTATTTAATGAAAAGGGGTAGAAAGAAAAGGCAAACACAGTTGTTACATGTGTCTTCTTGACAGCAACTGGGAGTGAGCTTCCTAGAGCACAGATTAAATAGTTGATGGTTAACATCTAAATGTACTCCTGGAAGACCAATAGGTATAATTCTCCTCTGAGACCTACTTAAATAGCTTGGGAAATGTCTTAGCTCATGCCTTCATCATTCGCTATTGTGCTAAATATTTGCTGAGCATCTTCTATATACCGTATGCTAAATGAATTCTAAATTTGGAATTGAGGATAAGATGGAGGACCTGTCTTTGAAGGACTCATTCATACCCGAGGCAACAGGACATGAAAATAACTCTGAATTGACGTGATAGGTGTTACTGACAGAGGGAGAAAGAGTTGAGAATGCACATACCTGTTCTCGAATGTGCAAGGGAGAGAACAGCCTCATAGAGAAGGAAACCTTTGTGACCAAAGTTGAAGGCTGCTTGCAAGACAGCTGAGGACATTGAGGGCAGCAGAAATCTTACATATCAGAGTACCAAAGGGACGTGAGCTCATTGTGACTACAGGTAGCTAGGTGCGTTTGCCATGAGAGTATGAGTGCAAGAATGGCAATGGAGGAATGCTGGTCACTAGGCAGAGCCAGATGATGAAGGACCTTTTACAGCATGCTAAGAAATGTTTACTTTATGAGACTGGCAGATGTGTTAAAAGGCTAGTGAAGAAAACAAGGTAAGAAATGATGAGGGTCTGAAATTTAGGATTTCCAATGAGGATATAAAGAACTTAAAATTTACTTCTGTCTTCCTCATTTCTTCATTTGGAAAATTGGTATAATAGTACTATCCTTTTATCAAGATTGAGTAAATGTATGCAAAATGCTGAAAGATGTGTGTAGTACTTAATGAGCACTGCCTTCCTCCTGTCTTCTTGTTTAGAGCAAACAGTTAAATGTTGGGCTGCTAATCATAGGGCTGCAGTTTGAACCCACCCAGAGGTGCCTCAGAAGGAATGTCTGGCAATCTACTTCCAAAAAATCAGCAAATCAGGTATTGAAAACCCTGCGATGCAGAGTTATACTGTGACACACACGGCATCCCCATAGATAGGAATCAACTCCATGGCAACTGGTTGATGGAGTCCCTGGGTAGTGCAAACATTTGTGTGCTTGGATACTCTCTGAAAGGTTGATGGTTCAAATCCACCCAGAGGTGCCTATAACGAAAGTCCTAGCAATCTACTTCAAAAGATCACAGCCACTGAAAATCCTGTGGGGCGCACTTGTACGTTGAAATGCGTGGGATCCCCACGAGTTGAAATCAACTTGAGGGCAACTGGTTTGGTTATTGTTTTGGTTCCCTTTCTGCTCGTCTTCTTCAGCTCAAGTCTCACTTTCCTTTAAAAGCCTGCCTTGATTTTGTTTTTGTCTTTTACGTCCCTGTGGCACAAATATGGCGGCTCTTTAGCAGGTATTGAGCAGATATTTGATGATTTCCTGGATACTGACTATTCTGTACTCAAATTGAAAATGGTATTTAGTAAGCTGGTTTAAGAATGTAAGCAGAAGTTATTTGAAAAATATGGAAACTGAAAGTAACACATGTTGAAATTTATAAATATGTAAATAAAGGAAATGAAATTTGAGCTCTATCATGAAGCTTCAACATCAGATAAAAGTGAGGATTTTCTGAAATAGACAAACAAAAGTACCTCTTAAAATAAACCTGCTTTATTCGGACAATATTGTGTAAGTTCATACGGGCTTGTTTGATACATGACACCTGAAATTTCCTTCCATCTGTATGTTTTTGGCTACCTCACAGAAAAGAAGCCAGGACTGAAGTTGGTTCTCAGAAGCCAAGCCCGAGAGTTGTGGGTACACCACCTAGCTACAGCCAAAACGGAGTAGCAACTGTGTTGCTGTGTGGATACAATATGAAATTTCTTCTTAACAGCAAACATTTATTTCAGTTGGTTGATGCAATTTCCAGGCAGCTTTCTCTCAAGTGCAATATGCATATTTTAAGATGTTATAAATGGTAAATTTAATTAATTCATGCATACCTCATTGGATCAAAATATTATTTTTTATGGAAAAAGATGTGTGTTCTAAAAGACTTTTTTTTTAAGAATGTTTTTTTCAATTTTTGGATGTAAAAGTAACATTTTGGCAAAAATAAATACAGCCTCCAAATGCTTTAAATGTTTGCCTCCAAAAATTTGAACAAATTCCAAATACTGAGGACATTCTCCCAAACAGAGCAAATGTGCTGGTATGTTTCCATTAACGTTATTCGACCATAATGGCTAACACCCACCCCCCGCCCTTAAATAGCAAATATGTTTTGTTATTTATGACTCGTGCAGTTGTTTACTTTCTTTTAGTTCTTCCCATTTTAGCAAAAATGTTTTTTTGTTTTTTTAAGTTAAACCATCATCTGATCCTACTAGCAATTACAACAAATAACAAAATTGCTTCAAAACAGATAGGCCAGAGAAAAATACTTTCCCTCTCTCAGTTTAATAGACACTTTACTCAAAATGAGCTGCAGTAAGCCTGCGTCATTGAAGGGTTCACACTCTTTGACTTCCAGAGTTTCTTTCCAGCACAGTCCCAGGGAACCACACCGATTCTGGTTCTATTGTGTATTTCCTTTTCCAGACATCCTGGGCCCTGAAGTCAGGCAGAGAAAGGGTGTTGGCGAAGGGCTCCCTTTTACAACCTCATCAAGGAACTCTTTATTTGAGGGTTGGTGACGCAACGAGACCATCAGGACTACAACCTCAGAGGCTTTCATGACCCTGTAGTTGGAAGGAAAAGGAACAGAAGGCAAAGAGAACATGCATCAAGTCCTCAGACCTTGGTGAGGTATATGACACCGTCTTAGTTCAAGGGTAAATGGCTCTGCTTCTTTGGTATTAGAGGAGAAGGCAGAGTATAATACACAATCCACAGATTTTCCTATTCACAAGACAAAGTGGAAGACTTTTGATTAAGAATGGATGTCTGATACCATCACTAGGTGAATTAGAAAGTTTAGTTTGCATTAACTCACTCCTCAATAGTATCTTCCAAAATAGCATTACTTTTTTTCAGCAGGGGGTCCACGTTGTGTTGGGCGGAAGCAGAGCGGTAGTTGAAATGCGTGCATAGAAAAATCTCAAAATGCAGCCAAACTCCCTTTTAAAAATTTAACTGCCATCCTGTCCACCCAGGCCAAGTGTCGACGGCTTACACTTAGTGATGATTTCTCTTCTTTTTATAGAAAGACTCAGCAATACTGACTCGTTTTTTTCTGCAGACTATTCTTAGGCTGGTAAAGATGTTCACAGCAAACACTCATACAAAACATACTGGTGTGTGCACATTACTGGCATTAATTCATTTAACCTTACTATTTTTTTTTATCATAAGGTTGTTTCCTTTATTAACTCCTTTAAAAATGAGAAAATGAATGCACAAAGTAAAAAATGCAAAGGAACATCCTTAGGTATTTTTTGCAATGGTTTTGTTGAATTTCAGCTATCGCCTATCTGGCTGACTAATACATCTGTAATGAATGCATAAGAATCAAAAGGAAAAGGGGAATTGTAGCAAGATTTTGTTTTACTTGTTTCCTTTTTATTTTGCAAGAGATCTTTACTCTTTCAACTCTAATAATTGGAGTACACATTAATTACAGGACAGGCAAAGAGTAACAGGCATGGTACTGGTAAGACAGAAGCAAGGAAGTGGACCAGAAAGCTAAAGGCTCAATTCCCATTTCAAATATGGATAGATCATGCTTTGAAGTACTAATTAATTTTTTCACTTAGTATTTTTTTTCCTTTATTTTTCCATACAAGCAGAATTTGATGCAAGCTTTCCTCACTGATATTTGCAAAAACCTCAACTTACAGGGTTTAAAGAGAGAGCATAACAACAACAACAACAAAAAGCAATTTGCTGGGAAAAATACTTAGTGATAAGCACTTTGGATAAGCAGAGTGTTAGAAGGGCATTCCGGAGGTAGGGGAAAAAGAGAAGGAAGAGCTGAATAGTGAGGACTCAGAAACAGCTTATTGTTGGTGGTCAGGGAAGACACAAAGTGAGTAATCAAAGAAGACAGGTTTTCATAAAATGTTGGGGCCTCTGATAAGGCACAGATGCAGAAAAAAAAAACAGCAAGACATAAAGGAATCATAAGGTAAGGATATTATTTTGATGTTATCGTGAAGAACTCACTCACCAGTGACCAGAGTGCTCCCTGTCAATGGGCCAGTAAACGCAAGTGCACACACACACACACACACACACACACTTTGACACTTCGTAAGACTCTGAAACCAAGAACATTTGATTCATGTCAAGATTCAACTGACACCATTGAAAAGAGAGAAATGGAATATTCTAGTACAGCTCTGATTTTGCCTGGGATGCGTAGCTCCCCCACGATCTTTTAATATACCTAGTCTTCGGAGGTGATGAATGAGATCAATTTAGCTATCATTTATGACTATATGGATTGTATGGAGCCAGGCCTTAATTTTAGAGTGATTACATAACCTACTGTTTAATGCTGATCTACCCAAAGGTCTTAAAACCAAAAAAGTCTTAAGCATATTAATATTAAATAAAGCAAAAGTAATTTAGCAGTTATAACTACTACAAAATGATTCCATGATGTATTCAAGCGTAAGTATCAATGCATTTGAATTAATTGCTTCCCTTCCCATTAATATGGGTTGATTGTAGATAATTTGCTTTGATGAGTTGGGTCCTATTGAGAAAAATGCTTTTCCTTTCTCTCAGGAGGGCATCTCAATCTGAAATAATAGTAATGATAATATGAATTTGGAAAACAAGCTGTATTTATAGCCAAGTTGAAACCAGTATTAAAATAAAAAGAAGCTGTAAAACAACACGTGATGTTGTTGTTAGATGCTGTCAAGTTGGTTCTGCCTAAAGTGACTTTATGTATAACAGAATGAAATGTTGCCCAGTCCTGTGCCAGCCACACAATAGTAGGTATGTTTGAGCCCATCATTGCAGCCACTGTGTCAGTCCGTCTCATTGAGGGTTTTCCTCTCTTTCACTGAAACTCTACCAAGCATGATGTCCTTCTCCAGGGATTGGCCCCTCCTGATAACATGTTCAAAGTGTGTGAGACAAAGTCTCACCATCCTTTCTCCTAAGGAGCGTCTGAATGTACTTCCTCCAAGACAAATTGGTTTGTTCTTCTGTCAGACCATGGTATTTGACATAACATCTCAAAATAAAATAAAACAGATTCATTGAATGATCATATATTCAATCTTAAACTTCCCAACTCTCAAGGAACTTGAATGTAGTAATGAGAAAGGAGTCTGAAGAAATCATTGCTTGAAGTCAAACAGGGGCCCAGTGACACAATCTGTCTGTTAATTCTGCAAATTTTTCCTGAGCACATTTTAGGGGCCACGCTCTATGCTTGACCCTGAGGATACCGAGATTAAAAGACAAGATGTTGAATTAGAGCTCCTAAAAAGGTTCCTGCCATACAGTAGGGAATCCATAAATATGCAATGGGAGTGTATTTAGCAATAGTAAGTATTTTAGCATTGTAAGCATATACAGCCAGAATGCTCCTTAGAAGTGAGGATGTTATTAGGAGGGACCAGTACCTGAAGAAGGAAATTGTGCTTGGTAATGACGAGGGTCAGCACAAAAGAGGAAGACCCTCAATGAGATGGATTGACACAGTGACTGCAACAATGGGCTCAAACATAGCAACGATTGTGAGAATGGCACAGGATCGAGCAGTGTTTTGTTCTGTTGTACACAGGGTCACTATGAGTCAAAACTGACTTGATGGCACCTAACAGCAAACATATAACGTGTTTAAGTATAATAAGTATATTTAGCCATAGTATCTATTGCAATTCTTGCCTGCGGTATGAAATGAGGGAGGAAAACCTAAATCTAACTTACCACCTACCAGAAAAGTAGACTTAAGGAATGAGTAGGAAAATTCCAAGTGAACTCAATAGTACTGAATATTTGAATATTCAACAAAGGAGAATTAAAATGTAGAGACAAAGAACTGTGCATTTTGGGAACTCACAGTGTTTTCAGTTATGCTAGACAAAGAAGGAACAGGAATGGTGGGAGCCCGTGATTCGTGCTGCCTTGCTGTGCTTGCCAAGAGAGTCTCAGGTAAGACACAGATTTTTTTTTTTTTTTTTAATGCACTTTAGATGAACGTTTACAGAACAAACATTTTCATTAAACAGTTAGTACACATATTGTTTTATGACATTGGTTAACAACCCCATGACATGCCAACATTCTCCCTTCTCAGACTTGCATTCCCTATTACCAGATTTCCTGTCCTCTCCTGCCTCCTAGTCCTTGCCCCTGGGCTGGTGTGCCCCTTTAGTCTCGTTTTGTTTAATGGGCCTGTCCAATCTTTGGCTGCAGGGTGAACCTTAGGAGTGACTTCATTACTGAGCTGAAAGGGTGTTTGGGGGCCATACTCTTGGGGTTTCTCCAGTCTCTGTCAGGCCAGTAAGCCTGGTCTTTTTTTGTGAGTTAGAATTTTCTTCTACATTTTTCTCCAGCTCTGTCCGGAACCCTCTATTGTGATCCCTGTCAGAGCAATCACTGAAGGCACAGCTTTTTCTCCTGGGGGTTGGTGAGTACTGATACAGTGTCATCAACTTCCCGTAACAATGCCCAGCCTCCCCTAAACCTATTGAAAAAAGGGGGCAGTTACAGACTATAATAAGGACCCTGGAACACATAAAACCAACCGGTTGCCTTCCAGTTGATTCCGACTTGCGCCGACCCTGTGTGTGTCAGAGCAGAACTGTGCTCCATAAGGTTTTTGATGTCTGATTTTCTCAGAAGTAGGTCACCAAGCCTTTCTTCAGAGGCATCTCTGGGTACCCTCGAGGCCCCAGGCTTTTGGTTAGCAGTCAAGGGCATTAACTGTTTGCATTACCCATGGACTGCAGAACATATATAGGGAAGTGACGATGTTTAAGGAATTCCTACGGCCTTTCTCCATCTAACGAGACAGAGTAGCCTTCATAGAAGATAGCGCCTCAGTTTCCAATGCCCTTCACGAGAGCTCAGTTAGTCTCTACTCTGCTTCAAGGAGCGGAAAGAGAACATTCAGAAGTTCCTGTCCTTTGCTTTTCTGTTGGTGTTCATCCGACTGGTGTAATGTAAGCTGTCAAAAGGCAAAAGAAACACCTTTAGACCTCACACCGTTATGTGGTTACATTTACAGGAAATGGCAATGTCGCAAAAGTTAAAAGGTACTTTCTGTGCCTACCTTGGCATTCAGGGAAGAAGCACTTAACAGCAAACTGAAAATAGCAAATATATTCCCTCCATGTATCTCTGATGTAATGAACAGCAACCCAACAACAACAGGAGGTTCCTTTTTTGTCGCTGTTGTATTTAAAATTTTCTTACTGTTTTTTAAAAGCAAAGTAAAATTAATGCATTACCTAGACACTGACAGATTTTACCTCCAACAGCTATGAAGTTAATTAGACCATGTTGTCTAATCTCCCTTAGAGAGGTAAGGCCCTGGCAACTGTGATTCATGGAAAAAGTGAATATTCATTATATACACGTTATAAAAAAAAATAAATTTAAGGTTAAGGCTGTTTTTTCACTGATTAGACCACTCTTGTTTATTTATTTATTTATTTAGTTTTCCCCTTCAGGTTTTTTTTTTTTTTTTCTTTTTTTTTAATCAATTAAACTTGTGATCTGATTAGCACTTAGCACCGATTAGGGGAAAATAAAGTGAAACTATTCTTCCTTACACTCTACAGCTGTTCAAGGGAGAAAAAAAAGTTACTCCTCAACTCATTACTGTTTAAAGGAAATTCTATGCAAGAATTTCCAGTTAGGTGACAAGCCACCTTTTAGAAGCCGGAGGAGATACAGAATTATATCTGCTTCCAAAGCAGTGTGGAAACACTCATGATTCCTTCTCTTTACAATCCTGCCAATTGGATACGAAACAGCTATGAAGTAAGAAAGCAGAGTAATACTCTTTAAAATGGAAATAGCTTGATCCTCGAGTGGATGAATCAAGGTTAGGAGAGTGGTTTAACTCTTTAAACAAATGTTTAATAAGCCACCTTTTCATTCTCCTTTATAAAAACCTGTGTGCTTTATTATTTTTCTTCAGAGGCATGTTTACATACGTATTATAGTGGTTTATATAAGTAATCATAAGGTGCAAATTATTGTAGACCATCCTCTTAAGCATTGTGATTTATAGCTACTCATAGATCTACTTATAAAAATTAAACAAAATTGTATTGAATTTTGTCACACTTTTTTTTTTTTTATATCTGTAAACTGCACTCTACCATAAAAAAAAAAAAAAAAATGTTATATGTTTTAAATTGCCAGCAGACAGCGAAAGATGTTTAGGTTTCCACTTCTTTCTCCTCTTTTCCTTTCACCTTCTCTTGATTGTCTCTCTTATTCTCATAACAAGAAAATACAGAAAAAATAAGTAAATAAAGCAAGTAAACACCAGCAGGGAGGTGGGTAGTTTCGATTTAAAATAGTGGGGTTGGGAGAGGACTCATATATAGGGCATTTAAAATAATGACAAAAATAATATTAAAAGGTAAAATTTTGTATCTGCATATATGCTTATTTTATCAAAATATGAAAATATGAGGTTGAAGATATATATACACTATTCTTGTTGTTGGTAGGAGCTGTCGAGTCAGTTCTGACTCATAGCCACCCCATGCATAACAGAACAAAACACTGCCAGGTCCTGCACCATCCGCGCAATTTTGCTACGCATATGCCCATTGTTGCAGCCACTGTGTCAATCCATCTCATTGAGGGTCTTCATCTTTTTCTCTGGCCCTTTACCAAGCATGATGTCCTTCTCCAGGGACTGATCCTTCTGACAACATGTCCAAAGTGTGTGAGATGCAGTCTTGCCATCCTTGCCTCCAAGGAGCATTCTGGTTGTACTTCTTCTGAGACAGATCTGCTCATTCTTCTGGCAGTTCATGGTACATTCAATATTCTTATAGTGTATACATTATATGCATGCATATACTTGATGTACGGTATATGATATACGTGTATGTACATACATACATATGTTGGGTCTTTTTCCTTTGTTTGTTTTGTTTACTTGTTTTATACAATATGAATATAAAGTTTCCTAGTGTGTGCCTCCAGAAGTTCTATCTGAAAGCCACTGTAATCCACAGCTTAATTTTAATTTTACAGTAAAGATAACAATCTGGTGTAGTTAAGAATATATTTTTAACACAGAAGCACATGCTTCCAGTCGGCGTTGACACAATAATGAGGAAAATTCACAATGATGAGCAAAACTGCTTTCTTCCTACAGCTTATACATGAAGTCTTTTCAATTTCCTCTTCTTCAGTAGCTCCACATTGTTCGAACCAGCTTTCTCTCAGCGTTTGTTCTCTGCACTTACCCTGTCACGTCCCCATTGCCCGCGAGTCGATTCCAGCTCATCGTGACCCAATCACGTACACATTACTAATCGTGTTGATTATTTTTTATTTCCGTAATATTTATTCCAGCAAGTTGACCGCAGGTAGGCTGAACTGTGAAAAGGACCCTGATTCAGGATGAACAGCTCTTTGCTTTTCTTATCTAACCTCCCTAAATCCAAATCCATTCTTTTTTCTCATTATCTCTGCCCCCAGTATTGTGCTAGTGTATTTTTAAAAAGATAGCATATATTCCATCTCATAATATATCTATATTCTTCTTCTAACATGAGTATTTCTTCCTAGCTAGTTCCTTGGCCCTCTTGGTTTGGATTGCTGCTACACAGTGTGAATAACGACACAGAAGCACTGTGTTTGTTTAAAAGGTATCACATGGTCAAGTACAGGACCTGTGATACAGAGCTGAGGATTTCTTTCTAAAATTGATTTGAGCTGGCCCTATGAGAGGAATCAGCCAGTGCGCTAGGTATTAGCTACCATAGATACTTTTGTAAATACTCTTCACTCCAGTTCATTTAAGTGCATTATTAATACTTTATGTGATTCAGTGATATTTGGTATTAGTGTTTTCATTCAATGACAGATGATGAAGTGATGTCATTTTTAGTGTGTGCTTTAAAAGCTAGTTGTTAAAAACTCTTCACTTTACGATGAATTCCTTTGTGGCTTAATATTGCTCCCGGTAATCTTTAAACTAGATCAAATTATGTTTACCAGTTGCCGTCGAGGAGACTCTGATTCACAGCAACCCCGTGTGTACCAGAGTAGAGCTGTGCTTCACAGGGCTTTCAATGGTTGATTTTTCGGAGCAGGTCGCCAAGCCTTTCTCCAAGTTGCCTCTGGGTATAATCGAACCTCCAACCTTCTGCTTAGCAGCCAGCTGGATAACCATTTGTACCACCCAGGACTCCCAAATTACTCTAGTGCTGTTTTATTGTTTTATCTTTTACTCGCTTAAAAAAAAAAAAGATGATGACGATGTGTTCTTGTTCTTTGACTATCTGTCCTTTGCTTTTACATAGTTATCTATAGCTTTTATTCTTTATAGTTTCTTAAAAATGGATACCAACAAAACAAAGATTTGGTTTTCAGTTTCAGGTAAAAAAGACTCAGAAAAATTCAAATTCTGTTTCACGAATTTAATTAAATAATGTGAAACATTGGGCGGAGTCTTGAATTTTCATTTTGATGAATTAATAAGACTTATTAAAGTGAAAGTTCAAAATAAGTAGATATTATACCACTTGTATAATTTCCTAGAAAGTTTACTAAAATGTTTATTTGCTATAGATTTTCAAGATAGAAACTCAGACATTCTTAATACCTATTTCTGTTGTTGTTTTTGTTAATTTAAAAGACTCTAAATAGTTAAAAGAGTCAGCCTAAAATACTGGCAGCCTCCAATCATTAGCAATTATACATTTTGAAGATGCTGTCCCTTAAATATTTGTCTTAGTTATCTAGTGCTTCTATAACAGAAATACAAGTAGATGGCTTCAACGAACAGAAGTTTATCCTCTCACAGTCTTTTAGGCTACAAGTCTAAATTCAGGGTGTCAGCTTCAGGGGAAGGCTTTCTTTCTCTGTTGACTCTGAAGGAAGGTCCTTGTCATCAATCTTCCCCTGGTCAAGGAGCTTCTCTGCACAGGAACCTCAGGTCCAAAGGATGTGCTCTGCTCCCGACATTGCTTTCTTGGTGGTATGAGGTCTCCCTGTCTCTCTGCTATCTTCTGTCTTTCAAAAGAGATTGGCTCAAGATACAATCCAATCTTGTAGATTGAGTCAGACCTCATTAGCATAATGGCCTGTAACCTTCTCTCATAAACATCATAAAAAAAATCATAGAGGTAGGATTTATAACACATAGGAAAATCATATCAGATGACAAAATATGGGACAGTCACACAATACTGGGAGTCATGGCCAAGCCAAGTAGACGTGTATTTTGGGGGGACAAAATTCAACCCATGACATGACTGAAATTTATAAATCCAAAATAGCACAAATTATAATTCTTGGTCTTGTCATCTCAAAGGCTTTGGACTGGTGGATGGCAGGAAAGAAATGTTCTTTTGAAAATTTGGGAGCTTACCCAGGATACATAACTGAAATTAAATGTCTACAACTTGCTGATGATAGAAGACAGAGAAATTTATGTTAGCCTTCTTTTACAAACTGAGACTGATTGTCACTGTATTTTGATTTATTAAAAGTGTTGGATCAGCTAGTTTTTAAGATACGACTCCTACAACTTTGCAACATCTAAAACTGAAGTTTAACAATCTCAAATGAACTGTATATCTGTTATTCCTACAATAAAATTCAATTATTTTTAGATGGATGTGGCTCTGGAATTTTCTTCCTTAACTAAATTCTTTGCCGTTACTCCTTAACTAATAACAACTTCTGTTTTGAAGTCCATTTTCTGAATTTATTTCACTTCTTTTTTCCAAGGTTTTTTGGAAGACTGAAATGATTAAAGAAAGTATATATTTCAATTAATTTGGATATAAAGTATGATTCTGATTTTTCTCCAAAAGTTTTCCAAATGAAAGATTTCCAGGTTTGATTTTTTTTTTTTTAATCTAAGAAAACATGTGGTGTAAAAACTGATACAAAATGCTTTTTTTCTGAAGAATTAAAAATCTTGAGATATGCTTCCTTTTGTCCGCCTTTCGAGAGCAGGATAGATGCTTCCAAAATTGTGAGAGACGACATTTAAGAGAATGCCATGACGTTAACTATAGCCAATATTTTGAAATCATTTTTGGCATTGTTTCTATATTTTATATATATATATTTTCCTGTTCGATACCTCCCCAGACTCTACCCTTAGAATATTTTCCAAGTTGTTGACCCTAGGTTTAGATGTCACTTCAGCTTTAGATGTCTTTGCCAAAGATTTTAAAATGTTCCTTCTTTTGTTTTGATTATATAAGATGGAAAGCATCTTGCTTCTTACATATAAGTAGTCACAGAAGATAACTGGTTTTTAACTGCTTGCTTCACAAGGCCTGGCCCCTCTTGAAAGCAAGTAATCTAGAAGGTTATGCCCAAAACACCAAACCCATTGCTGTTGAGTGGATTCCAACTCATAGCAAAGCTACAGGACAGGGTAGAACTGCCCCATAGGGTTTTCAAGGAGTGGTTGGTGGATTTAAACTGCTGACCTTTTGGTTAGCAGCAGAGTTCTTAACCACTGTGCCACCAGGGCTCCAATCTAAAAGGTTAAGAGAGGAGTAATGGTGTTTTGTGTGAAAATGTTATTGATAAAACCAAAACCAAACCCACTGGCGTCCAGTCGCTTCAAACTCATAGCGACCCTATAGGACAGAGTAGAACTGCCCCCCCGCCCCCATAGAGTTTCCAAGGAGTGCCTGGCGGATTCGTACTGCCCACCTTTGGTTAGCAGCTGTAGCACTTAACTACTACATCACCAGGGTTTCCATGTTATTGATAAAAGATCTTAAACTGCTCAAAAAATTTGTCAAAAAATAGAAAACGAAGGAAAGACTAACTCCAAACTTGTCAGCACCAAAGGTGTCTCTAATGCTATACCATCACGATGGGACGGCCTTGGTGCTTTCGCCGCAGTGTGCACTTTGGAAGAGCGTGTGCCGTGTGGATGAACGTCACTCCTGCCTGAAGCTTAATGAAGCATGCCCACACGCGATGTGTTCGTGTGCTCACCTGGGCCAATTATACAGGAGAAAACGTGCAAGACTAAATTGTAAACAGCAACAATAACAACAACAAAACCACTGCAGGGCTACAAAATCTCTAATAAATAACACATTGGCTAGCAGTTCAGATATTTTCATAGAGATGACAGGCAGAAGAACTATATCCTGAGGTGCTCATGAAAACGAGTTAACAGGGTTGCATAAAGAATGACCACGCTGGTGGTCTTCAGGATTTAAATATAGGTGTTATCTTGTAATTACAGTTTTAAAGCAGATTAAACCTGATTCAAATATCATCTTTAAATACAGCATTCGGAAGACATCTCAAACACCTTTGTAACCGTTACCTAAACTGTGATCTTTCCAGTAATTTAAAAATGCTTACTGATGCCAATTTGGTTCTCCTTATGTTTTTTTTTTTTTTTTATGTGAAAGGGTGGAACTATATAGAAACGAACATGCACAAAGGAAAAAATTGAATAATAAGGGCATGGCTAGAACAGAGATGCTGAATCATGTATTTTGTTATTTATTTATTCTTTTTTTTGGAAACTACCAAATAAAAAATATCTTTCTTCCCCTTAATTTCAACAAGAATCCACTACCACGAGACAGCACCTGCAATTCACTGCTACTGATAATAAATGAAAGAACATGGTGGACAAGTGTGCCTGCCCATTGTAAGCCATTTTTGCTATACTTGATCTGAAAATATAGAAGAAAGACATTGAGCAGACTGTGAACCATCTGAAGTGTCTATCAACCAGACAGGAATTCTTAGCACTTGCCAAGTATTTAAATTAAATTTGGATATCTGTCTCTATGTCTGCTTAGCACATACATATTTTCTTTAGACCACAAATGCCTAGTTCCTGATAAGTAGAGACTGTTTCCTTTGTTTCAAGATGAGATATAATGTATGTTCTTCAGCTCTTCCATTTTTACCATTAAGTTTTAAAAGGGAAAATAGTTTAATGTAACATTAAAATAAAAGAGAGAGAGAACAATCAAGAGATTGGTCTTTCAGAGCAGAGTGTTACTACATTATTTTGTTATTATGACTAAATTCACAGATTTCCTGCTAATTACCTATCAATATATAGAGAATATTTCAAGTTTAATTCCACCTGGTGTTTTCCACCTTTTTAATACTTACAAAAATTCTGATTAGGATGATGGTACACCCTCCTAGTCTTTTTCTTGCTCTCCCCATACATCTTGATCTAAACAAGGGTCTAAAGAATAATTTGAATTGCTTTGATCCAGTCCTGAAGCTAATATGAGTATCAAGAAATGGAAGTATGGTAGTTAAACAGACTAGCTATAGACTCCTCCAAGGGAAGTGTAGAAGGATGAAAGGGTGTGTGTTGGAGGAAGCAGCTCCAGACTTTTCTGTGAGTATTGAAACAATTAGGTGTTGGATCGTCCAGGTTAAAGAAGCTGAGAAAGAGAATACAACTGCAGAGACGCATGCAAATTATTTTTCTTTCTTTTTCAGAATAACCCAGACTTAATAACGGTGTGTGGAATGGGGAAGTCAATGGATATTTTATATCTAATTTTAGGTAATTTTTCCTGTTCTAGGTAATTCAAATAAAGTCCATTTTAGCCATGTGCTATTGAATTAAATTGTAACATACCTGGGAATCCTATTGACTCATGTGTAAAACAAAACCAAACCCACTGCCATCGAGTCGATTCCGACTCATAGCAACCCTATAGGACAGGGTAGAACTGCCCCACAGAGTTTCCAAGGAGCGCCTGGTGTATTTGAACTGCTGACCTCTTGATTAGCAGCTGTAGTTCTTAACCACTATGCCGCCAGGGTTTCCATGTGTAAAACAATCAACTGCAAATATGGGAGATAGTTCATACTTTAAACATCATCTATTTGCTTATTTAAGGAGCCTTGGTTGTCCAGTGGTTAAGCGCTTCAGCTGTTAACCAAAAAGTCAGCAATTGGAACCCACTAGCCACTCTGTGGGAGAAAGATGTGGCAATCTGCTTCCATAAAGATTTACAGCCTTGGAAACCCTATGGGGCAGTTCTACTCTGCACTATAGTGTCACCATGAGTAGGAATCGACTTGACAGCAATGGTTTTGTTTTATTTGGTGGCTGGGAGGAGCCCTTGTGGTACAGTGGTTAAACGCTTGGGTGCTAACTGAAAGTTCGGCAGTTTGAACCCACCAACGACTCTGTGGGAGAAAGATGTAGCAGTCTGCTTCAGTAAAGGTTGAAAAAAAAAAATTGTCGTCGAGTCGATTCTGACTCAAAGCGACTCTACTGGACAGAGTAGAACTGCCCTATAGGGTTTCCAAGGAGCGGCTGGTGGATTTCAACTGCCAACCTTTTGATTATCAGCCAAGCTCTTAACCACTGTGCCACCAGGGCTCCAAGTACCACAAACTAGGTAGTTTATAAGAACAAAAATTTATTCTTTCACAGTTTTGGAAGCTGTTAGTTCAAATCAACCTACTGACCGGGCCATGCTTCTCTCTGTTGACTCCAGGGAATGATATTTCATGTCTCTTTCAGCTTCTGACAGCTCCAGACATTCTCTCACTTGTAGATCATTGTCACATGGCAGCCATTTCTCTGCCTATTTTTCTGTGGCTCTTCTTTTTTTATAAGAACATTGTCACTCAGTTTGGATTAGGACCCAACCTACTCTAGCATGACCTCACAATAACTGATAACATCTTCAAAGACTATATTTATAAGCCAGGTCACATTCACAGAGAACAGAGTTTAGGACTTCAACATGTTTTTGGGAGACAAGATTCAATTCTAACAGTTATTTATTATTTTATTTTTCAGTAGGAATGGGAGGTTTCAATTTAACAATGAGAAAGACCAGTGCACCAGTTCCTTGACACACAAATTCATGTGGCACTAACCTTTCCTTTAAAAGCACCTCACAGTTTTATTTGCATCTCTGTTTTATCAGTTGATTCAAAGTGTATGTCTTATCAGATCATATCTATATATGCACTTAAATGCAACATAAAAAAATGTATTAAACTTCCAATATGTGCAAAGTACAGAGTTGAACTTGGTAGATAAAAAAAAATAATAACTCAGATATGGTCTTAGTCTATGATTTTTGACTCTAAAAATTTGACTAACTTTGATAAGAGAGGTAAAGTTTTACTTTGACAAGGTGGTAACAGTAAATATATTTCCAGTGCAAAGCATTAAAGCGAAGATGACTCAATTCCAAGAAATGCTTGTCCTACCAAAAAGATGAAGAAACTAAGCTATAACCAGTATGAGTTCTAATTTATGAGTACTGTCACAGAAGTGACATAAAAAGAATGCACTGGTGCCCCATTGGGAGTGATTCGGCTTCCTGGGAGGTTGGCAATGTTATGAGACATTTCTGGTTGTCACATCTAGGATTGGAGGGTACTACTGGCATCTAGGGGTAAAGGCCAGGATACTGCTAAACATTCTGAAATGTACAGGACAGCTGCCTACAACAAGGAATTTTCTGGCCCTGTATGTCAATAATTCAGACTTTGAGAAACTCTGATTCTGCAAGTTATTCTATGAGCATTCTGTAATGTAATATTTATTAATCACTAGCCAAGGAATTGATTAAATTACAAACAGTTCATCTACTTTGTTCATTCCAAAAATTAATTAGCCAAAATCGCCATATGGGGTTGCATATATCAAAAACATGGATTTAAACTATTTGGTTACATACTTAGAGATATTAAATTATTAGTCATCAAAGTAATGGAAAGAAACCAGAAAAAAATGCTGTGAAAAATGTTGAATGGGTAATTCTATGAAATCATTTATTTGAATAGTGATGATGTAATGGAGGAAATATGAACTTTAGATTCAAAAGGCTGAGAAAACCAGCTAGTAACCATGTGAACTTGTCCTCTTGGCTGAGCCTTTCTGAGTCTCAGTTAGCCTCTTCTGGAAAATGGAGATGACTATTTTGAAGGACTGCTACATTGACTGGGAATGAGAACCAAGCAAGGCCTGGCACAAGCTAGGAACTTAGAAGAGACAGCTCTAGGACTAAAAAATGTAGTAATGGTAGGCTTATTTTATTACTATTACCAGTAATATTCAAAGTGCATACTTCCCTGTCATGTTTTATACAGAATTCAACATGAATAGTAGAGAATAAAAGACCTGGAATTCAATGCCCAAGTCCTGCCTGTTACGTTTTTAGCTTTACTATCTTAGATGGAAACTCTGGTGGCTAGCGGTTAAGAGCTACAGCTACTAACCAAAAGGCCTCTTGAAATCCCACTTTCCTGATCTGTAAAATTAACTTTAATACACTTCACCTCAGGAATTGCATACAATGTTCAAAAGCGCATTGGCCTTTTTACACAAGTAAGAATACCAAAAAACCAAACTCTTTGCTGTCGAGTCAATTCTGATTCATAGTGGCCCTATCGGACAGACTAGAACTGCCCTACAGAGTTTCCAAGGAGCAGCTGGTAGGTTTTGAACCGCCAGTCTTTTGGTAGCTCACCGTAGCTCTTAACCACTGCACCAACAGGGCTCCACAAGTAAGAATAGGCACTCATATTTTCCAACCTTGCCCAGGCAAATATTGACGGGAAAATAAAATTAAATTTGTGTACACTAGGAAGGGTAATACAATGTTAGGAATGCTTATTGGAAAATTTTGACAAAGATTCTCTGTCTCTACCCCACTCCATCCTACGAAAAATGTATATATCTGATGGAAATCTTCATTGATTCACATACTTAATTATCATTGACTCACAATGATAATATTTTATTATTGTGACCTCATTATACAAAGGTGGACTCAATTAAGAACTTATTTACATTAAAATAATACAGGGCTTGAATAGGATATTTCTCATAAACACACAGTGTCTAATTTCATTAAACCAATAAATTTTGTCAGACAATTATGTGTGGGATAATAATGTCTGAATTTCCCAACAGTATAAAATTCCACTTCCTGAAATGACTCCCAGGATTTTGTTAAGCATTCCAAATGTCAGCGAAATGCATGATTTTGATATTTTTCACTTTCCAAGTTCAATTTATATCCTCTGTTAGAATGAATTATCTAATTACATTTTCTGTACTACATTTATTTTATTCTGCCACTAAAGAAAATTATATTGAACCATTTGTTTTAATTACATCAAACTATTTGTTTCAAGTTTATCAAATAAAACAATCGATTGTCATCATCCTTGCCCTGTTTATATTAACTAAAAAAAAAGAAACAGAACAGAACAAACAAATAAAAAAAACGCTTCTAGAAACAAGCACTATCATTGTAGGAATTATAATACTTCGGAATCAGTTAAAATAATAGCTCCGAACTAATCTTTTTCTTATCTCAAATATTAGTATTTTTTTTTTGATAAGTGCTGGGTAACACATTATTACATCATTAAATTTCTTGATGTATTCTTTGCCTAAAACTTTTGTTGACTACCATTGATGGCATACATCAGAATGCTTCTTACTTGATAAATGAAGTTAGTATTATGAAAAAAAAGTAACATGCCCCTGCTCCAGGCTTATTCAGTGAGCTCCTTAATGTTATTTTTTAACGGACTTTAAAAAATGCATTGCTTCATTTTTAAGACCCTACCACACTCTTTACGGGTGTTGTACTATTTTGTAAAACAGCTTCTTAGTTGTGCTGACAACTTATATACAGTGAGGGTAGATACCATTTTTAACACAAATCAGCCTCAGGAAGTAGGGTCTATAACAGAAACATGTATAAACCTGAGCAGTAGCAGCGTTTTTCCAGAAACAGCAGGAGAAGTAATGAAGTCTTGTTGATATTAAGCTAGAGAAATGCTTTAAAGTGAACAGCTACCTAATTCTCAGATAGAATGATCCATAACTCAGCTCTCAGGGGCAGCTCCCATATTACTGCGTATTTCTATATTCAGCAGTAATAAAAGACGTCATTTGGATGACCGAAGGTCTACAATTTCAAACTACGGAAAGAGGAAAGATGCCATCTCCTTCCCATCAGAGGGGCCATCTTCATGGCTAATTAAGAGTAGCCTTTTCTTTTTCCATCACAAAGAGCTACTGGTTAGGCTGCACTGTAACATTACCAGCTCTTGAATAACATCAATCTTCAGGCTAAAAGAAGTCTTTAGTTAAAACTGATTTGTATTATTTTGTTTTTTACTAAATAATTCTGGAAATAATTCATGTATTTATTCTTCTGTCCCATTTTCTAGAGCCTAATCTAATTTCACGTAGGATTGTCTATATAGTAAAGTAAGAAGCCAGATTTTCTGATATTTTCAATAAAAAATTATATTACTGTTGGATCCATTTACTATTTTTTAAAAAATTCATATGCAAGTAGTCTTGTTTTTTTCTAAATTAACTAAGATTGGCATTTTAAATTATTTTCTTTTAGTTCAAAATAAACTTTTTTTTCTAATGCATTTCTTAAAATTCTGAGTATGTTTAAAGCATAATATTTTATCTTCTGGTAAATATACAAATTTACAGATTATTTAATAGAATTTTAAAAATGGAGTATTAAATAAATGTACAATGCATGGGAAGTAATATATTTTTAGAAAACTGAGTTTTTCAATACCTTGATTTAAAAAGTTTTAAAACCTGAGTGACAAACCAGGACTAAATATTAATTCAATCAACGCAGTGAACATTCTGAGGGAATTTCCAATCAAGTTAAAATACTTGAGGTTTTAAACATTTTTAAGAGTAGCTCTGATATCTGTGGGCAGATGTAAACTCTACTTGAACATATTTCTTAAAGTCTCATCTTTTTCCGTAGCTCATTATAATGATTTACTAAATTTACTAAGTGTTGTGAAAATTAGCTTATACTTTAGCTTAATACTGGGTCATTCTAACCTTAACCTTAGCACTTCCATTATAATGATTCGCATTCTATGACTTGATGAATAAATCTATTATCATCCAAGTGATTATCTCCAGAATCTCTAGAAGCCTCAGTTGTTCCAGACTAAAATTTACATGCTTCTGTATGTGTTTTTCTACCAAATCTATCCAATCACAATATTTTGTCAATCAATGTGAGCTTTAGGTACCGTATTTACATTTTCTACATTTTTCTTAATAAAATGATAGATTACAACATGTCAATCACTTTCCTAAATGTTAATGTTCTTAAAATAACTTTCTAAGACATTCAAAGCCTGAAATCCTGAGGCATTTCATTATACTTTACCCATCTAGTATGAATTATAAATTTAGTACATCTATTCATTCCCTGGGTTTTTTTTTTATTCATTCCATAATTTATTCTTCAATTCAAATATATTTCAAAAATTATTTATTGAATACTCATTCTTGTTAGGCATCAGTTTAGCTGCTGGGATGCCATTGTAAGTAAAACCAAGATTCCTACCATCTTACATCTATATGCAAGTGGAGGAAAGTGAAGGAAAAAGATAGTTAAAAATATACATAAATAAAATAAATACTTATTGTGTCAAGCCATAAAGCAAATACCCAAAGGTGAAGGATAAAGAATTACTCTCCTAGTTTATAATTCAAAATACAAGATATAGTGGTATTTTCCCAGACTAGAACATAGTGGGTCATTGATGATTTCTGATGATTAAATGAATGTAATAATTAATGTAAATTTGTCCAGGAAAAAATAATCAATGTGGGCTTAAGACAGAACTGTATACATATTTTAAGGCATGTAGTAGAGACTGAAAAGTATGCCTTGTATTTATTCATAAAATTTAAAAAAGTGGTAAGAAAAAAAAAGAAGAACCAAATGTGATAAATTTAGGTGTCTTTTACACTAAGAATGCTTGCATTTTCAAAGAAGAATACCAGCAGGAAAAGTTATATTCACCCAACTCTGAACAGTTCTTCCTGAACCTTTGTGAAAGAAGTCTGTTACCAGCAGTTATACTTTCACACACAAGCAGGCATAATAGAGCTGGAAACATCATTCTTGAGTTGGAATAATACAATACTGCCAATTCCTCTCCAAACCCACCTCCCGTTCTTTATATTTCTAAGATAAATGGACAGTTGAAATTCATTTGCATAGTGTCTAGTCCTTGAAAAGACATATTGTGTCCTTTTCTTCTCTTATTTTGATAAAATATTCCCATATTCACAGAGTACTCTGGCAAGCTCAGCTCATCTTGGTTTTGGTCTAGGGAGCAGGATAAAGTGCAATCTAATTTTGAGCTCTATCTACAATTTTGTTTAATATTCCCATTGCCAAAAGTCAGAAAATTTAGGAAAGTATTATAATATTCCATGTTTAAAATATTATTGAGAATGTAATGGACTGAATTTAAAATACATCTTCAGACCCAGCCTACTCATTTTAGGAAAAAAAAAAAAAAGTTCATGTTTGTTTTCAAAGTTCCAATGAAATATTTTCTAATATTTATTTAGTTATGTTTTTAAAAGTTAATAAAAAGAGTTGTGAAAAAAAGATTATCAGTGACGTTTGTCATCTTATTCCTTTTAACTTGCAATACAATTTAAGGCACATTTGTTGGTACACCTTATCAATGAAAAAAAAATTGCCACTGAGTCAGTTTCAACTCATGGTGAACCACTGTGTGTGAGAACGGAACTATGCTCCGTAGGGTTTTCAATGGTTGATTTTCCAGAAGTATGTCACCAAAACTCTTCGGAAATGCCTTCTGGTAAACTGGTAAAAATAAAAGGTAATTAAATTAATCAAAGCAAGAACAACAACCTATTCATCAGAAATACCTTTTTTCAGCAATGCAAAAGAGAAGTATACACTTGGACCTTGCCAGATGAAATAAACAGGAATCAAATAAACAACATCTGTGCAAAGAGATGACGGAGAAGCTCAATATCGTCAGTCAGAACAAGGCCAGGGGCCAAATTCCAAACAGACCACCAATTGCACTTAACGCAAGTTCAAATTGAAGCTGAAGAAAATTAAAGGAAGTCCATGAGAGCCAAAGTATGATCCTGAATATATAACACTTGAATTTAGAGACCATCTCAGGAACAGGTTTGGCAGCTTGAAGACTAGACGCACTGTGGGATGACAACAAGAACATCATACATGAATAAAGGAAAAGGTCATTAGAAAGAAAAGACCAAAATGGGTGTCCAAAGAGATTCTGGAGCTTACTCTTGAACATAGAATAGCTAAATCAAACAGAAGAAATGATTAACTGAAGATTTCAAAGGGTGGCTCAAGAAAAAAAAAAAAAAAGTATTATAATGAAATGTGCTAAGACCTGGAGTTAGAAAACCAAAAAGGAAGAACACACTAGGCACTTCCCAAACTGAAAAACTTAAAAAACAAAAACAAAAAAACTCCAGCCTTGAGTTGCAATATTGAAGAATTTTACAAGGCAAAAAATTAAAGGCGCAGGAAGCATCAAAAGAAGGTGAAAGAATTAAAGTCACTGTACCAGAAAGAATTGGTTGAGTCCAACCATTTTAGAAGTCAGTATACGATCAAGAGCCAATGGTACTGAAGGAAGAAGTCTAAGCTGCACTGAAGGAGCAAATGGATGCAATCCTGAAAGCGCCCACTCATCTATGCCTGGAAATTTGGAAGACAGCTACATGGCCAACCTACTGGAAGACATACATGTTTATTCCCATTCCAAAGAAAGGTAAAACAGAATGTGGAAATTATTGAACAATATCATTAATATCACATGCAAGTAAAATTTTGCTGAAGAAAATTAAAAATGGTTTCAGCAGTAAGTTGAAACAGAACCATCAGAAATTCAAGCTGGACTCAGAAGAGGATGTGGAATGAGGGATATCATTGTCGATGTCAGGTGTATCTTGTCTAAAAGCAGAGAATACCAGAAAGATGTTTACCTGTGTTTTATTGACTATGCAAATGAATTCCACCATGTATATCATAACAAATTATGGGTAACATTGCAAAGAATGGGAGTTCCAGAACACTTAATTGTGCTCATGTGGAACCTGTACATAGACCAAAAGACAATCATCCAGACAGAACAAGGGGATACTGCAAGTTTTAAAATCAGGAAAGGTGTGTGTCAGGGTTGTATCCTTTCACCGTATTTATTTCATGTGTATGCCGAGCAAATAATTTGAGAAGCCGGACTACACGAAGAAGAAAATGGCATTAGGATTGGAGGAAGACTCATTAACAACCTGCATTATGCAGATAACACACTTTGCTTGCTGAAAGGAAAGAGGACTTGAAGCACTTACTGATGAATATCAAAGACTACAGCTGTTAGTTCGGATTACACCTCAATATAAAGAAAACAAAAATCCTCATAACTGGGCCAATAAGCAACATCATGGTAAACAAAGAGAAGATTGAAGTTACCAGGGAACTCATTTTAGGTAGATCCAACATCAACGCCCATGGAAACAGCAGTCAAGAAATCAAATGACATATTGCAGTAGGCTAATATGCTGCAAAATATCTATTTTAAGTGTTAAAAAATGGTGATGTTCATTTGAGGACTAAGGTGCACCTGACCCAAGCCACGGTATTTTCAATTTCCTCATATGCGTGTAAAAGCTGTACAATGAATCAGGAAGATCAAAGAAGAATTGTTGCATTTGAATTACGGTGTTGGCAAAGAACACTGAATATACCCTGGACTGCCGGAAGAACTAACACCTCTGTCTTGGAAGAAGTACAGCCAGAACTCACCTTAGAAACGAGGATGGTGAGACTTTGTCTCACTTACTTTGGACATATTATCATAAAGGACAATTTCCTGGAGAATATCATGCTTAATAAAGAGGAAAAGCAAAAAAGAGGAAGACTCTCAATGAGATGGATTGACAAGGCGACTAAAACAATGGGCTCTAGCATAGCAACGATTATGAAGATGGAGCTGGACCAGGCAACGTTAGCTCTTTTGTACATAGGGTCTCTATGAGTTGGAAGGAAATTGCCAACACCTAACAAAGTACCATATTTCTGTGCAAATAACACATGCTCTCTATGTTTGCCTTCTATGTTTGCCAACCGTGCCCTTGCCCCGTGAGGTATTTTAATAGGCACTGCCGTGCCAATTTTTTTACATACTGGTGGAAAAAAAAAAAAAAAACCTCATGGGGAGGGGTGGACAGTGAGGTTGGCAAATAAATGTGGAAGGCGCTTTATTTGCATAAAAACTTTGTCAAAACTAAATGGAAAAAGCTAGGAATTGCCTATCCATAGTATCTGATGGTTCATTTTTTGTCTCTCACCTAGTCTGGAATCACTTTATTTGTTTACATGAAATACATTTTGCATTTTCAGTGTCAAACGATCCCAAAGAAACAGCACAAGCTGGAAAACACTGGGTTCTTAAATGGCCACCACATTTCTGCCCCTAATTCCTTATAAAGGTTATTTATTTATTTATTTAGTCCTTTCTTATTACTGAGGCACGTTTTTCTAAAACATTTATTGAACAGTACAATTTGTCAGCGTGTTTCCTGTAAAGGTATTGATTCTTGTTTGTTTCTTTGTTTAATAATGGCCGCATCCTCACAAAAATGTAGCTATTCCCTGTGTTTGTACCTGAGATCTCAATAGCGTCTTTGACTTTCATTAAGGTAATTTGTATTCTTTTTGAACAATAAACATCTTAACTTTTTAGTACTTCCTGGTTTTCTTTAATAACTTGCTGAACAGCATGTATTCAGAACAGAAGTGTGGTATGTGTTTAAAAAAAAAAAAGGTCCCTGGGTGGTGCAGACGATTAAGCTCTTATCTACTAACCGAAAGTTTGGCAGTTGGAGCCCAACCTACGGCACTTAGAAAGGCCTGGGAGTATGCTTTCATAAAGATTACAGCCAAGAAAACCCTTCGGAGCAGTTCTACTCCGTAACACATGGGGTCATCATGAGTTGAAATCAACTCCATGGCAATGGGTTTGGATTTTTTATATATTAAAAGCGTTAACACAATTGAGCATTGCTATCACAGGGTATTAACTCCAAGTTTCTCATCATTTTCTCAAGCTGTTTGAGGGCTAGATGCCGAAAATAGTGCAAGCTGGCAAACAGTGGGTTCTCAAATGGCTTTCACATTTCCTGCCCCCAAGTCCTTATTAGAAAGGACTTATCGTTTAACAAAAAGGTGTGTAAATGGTGCCAGAATCATGGTGACATTCTACTGGGGGTTAAAAAATAAATAAATAAAGTATGTATATATATTTATATATATACATATATATTTTTTTACCCCAATAGAATGTCACCATGACTGCATAGATATTTGTATGCATATATGTATATATATATATATGTATTTATATAAAACCAAAAAACCAAACCCATTGCCGTCAAGTCGATTCCAACACATAGTGACACTATAGGACAGAGTAGAACTGCCCCATGGAGTTTCTACGGAGTGCGTGGTGGTTAGCAGCCATAGCACTTAACCACTATGCCACCAGGGTGTCTTATGTATTTGTATAAAAAAATACATCTATATATTATGTGTGTGTGTATATATATATACACACACACAGATATATATACATACATGCACATTTTTTTACCCCAGTAGAATGTCACCATGATTCTGCATATGTATATAATATACGTGTATGGCAAAACTTATCTCTACCTATGACAAAACCTAATGAAAAAGAAATGAGATAAAAGATCCTAAGGTATATTAGTGGCGTTCTGTATACTAAGTCTTTAATCGTATTCCTCCTCACTTCATAGGATGAAACGTAGACACTTAATAGAAATTAAAACCCCATTTTCCCTAACTTCTCCTTGCCAGGCCTGGCGGATAAACATCACACTGCCAAAGACCTTGATCAGGACTCGTTATTTGTGCAGCCACTTCTTGTTCAGAAATCAGAGTCATTTCAGCATGGGATGGGGTAGACAGCTGTGTGAAGTGTTATCAAGTAAGTGAGGCCTGCAGATTAGGAAGGCAGAAAAGTATGCAGCTGGCCGCATCGTTGAAAATTCAACAATTTTGGAAATGCTTGGGAGCTGGAAGAATGGATTAGGGAAATAAAAAAAAGAAAGAAAGAAAATTTGGCATCTAGAATAGTTAAGCCAGTTGTAAAAGAACATGTGATATATGTAATTTTTTCCTTTAGGGCACTACCTATTTTTTCATTTTCTGCCATATATTTCAAGTATATATTTTGACATTAATTCTCTCAGGGCAAAATGATGTAAATCTCATAGGACCTGGCAGTGCTTTGTTCTGTTATACCAAAGGTGGCCATGAATCAGAGCCAACTAGGTGGCAACTAACAGCAACAATAACAGAATAGATTTTACTGAGATAAGGTTAATAATGCATAGATTAAAAAGAAATAAGTCTTTAGCTCAAGCATTTCCAAATGACTGTCCTGATACGAATATGCAATGATGCCAATAACAGGCCTAGCGTGATGGTTTATGCCTGAGGATTATGCTTGTGACTCTGTGTGTGTGTTAGTTTTTTTTTTTTCCTTCTCTTTTTTGGAGCCTCCCTAAGTAAAATCAATTTTTCTAATTTGATGGGATAAATCAATGGGCTCATTTTTAAATTAATTTAACTGTTTTGGTTTAAAATTTGCAATCCTGTTATCTGCGGTTATAAAGTAACAGTTACGAAGTCACAACATACCGAATAAAAATTATCAATAGGACTCTAGGGATATGAGGCCATTGATAGGATGCAAGGAAGCCTCTTTGTTAAAAGTAACAGTTTATTCATATCAGTTGCTGTTACCTGTCTCAGTTGTCTCTTGCTGTGTAACAGGTCAGAGTGTTAAAGCAAGAATGATTATTTTGTCACAAATATGAGGTGTGTTTAGGGCTCGGTGTAGACAGCTCTTCTCTTCCTTACATGGCTTCAGTTGGGGCAGCTTGAAGGCTAGGAGTGACTTGAAAGCTGGAGACTGAAATCCCAAGGATCACTTGGCCTGGCAGTTGAGGCTGGGCGTCGAGGGGAACTGCAGGTGAAATTGCTGGATACCTGTACGTGTGCTTGCCGTGTGGCTACTTGGCTTTCTTACAGCATGTTCACTGGGTTCAAAGCAAGTATTCTAAGAGAATACAGTTGGAAGAGTTTATAGAAACCAAACCTGTTGCTGTCACGTCAATTCCAACTCATAGCAACCCTGTAAGACGGAGTAGAACTGCCCCATAGGGTTTCCAAGGAGCGGCTGGTGGATTTGACCTGCTGTCCTTTTGGCTGGCAACCAAGCTCTTAACCACTGTGCAACCAGGACTCTCTCTCTCTCTCTCTGAATTGGAATCGACTTGATGTCAATGGTTTTTTTTTTTTTTTTTTTGGTATTTTATGTATATACTCACGTGATATGAAGACAACTTTACTGTACTTAAAAACGTTCCACCAGCTTCAAGGGGAAGGGACGAAGGGACATAAAACCCACTGCTTGCTGAAAGGAATGTCAATACCACATGGAGCAGGGAAAAAGTACCCTTTCAAGCCTTGCCCAAATTACAGATTAGTAAGAAAAAAAAAAAGTCGATATTTGAAACCACTGAATTTTGCAGTGATTTTGTCACATAGGAAGTCCCTGGGTGGTACAGTTAAAGCTCTTGGCTGCTAACTGAAAGCTCCACTCAAAGGCACCTCGTAAGAAAGGCCTGGTGACCTACTTCCAAAAAAAGCAACCATTGAAAACTCCGTGGAGCACAGGGTTGCCACAAGTCAAAATCGACTCAACGGGGCATCTGGTTTTGTTGTTACATAGCAATAGGTAGTTGGAACACATTTTCGTACCTGGAAGCAAGTTTTTGCTGTCACAATTACCTAAAACAAGAGGATTAGCCGTGGCACAAGGCAGCAGACAGAAGCAGGGAGAATATTAAAGATACTGTTCATGAAAGTCCAAAAAGCCTTGAAGAGTGTTATTGGTTATTGACAGGAGTCTACGGGGTATCACGGAGGCCTGGTGACGTAGTAGTTAAGAGCTCAGCTGCTAACCAAAAGGTCTGCCCTTAGAATCTCAGCAGCTGCTCCTTGGAAACCGTAAGGGGCAGTTCTACTCTGTGCTCATAGGGTCACTATGAGTCGGAATCAACTCGACGGCGATAGGTTTACTTTTTTTTCTTAAGGGTCTCACAGACAGTGGCATCACTAGGGCTGGTGTCGCCTGGTGCCGTAACTCATGGTATCATCCCCCCCTGCTAATTACCACAATATTGTACCTGAAATACCAGAAAATATGACAAAATCAGCGACTATATAAATACTGGCAGCAAGGAAAACAACAGCATGTGCTTTTAGCATGAGCAGACAAAACCAAGTGGCTCAAAGCATCCTTGTAATTGGGTAATAATGACAGCTCTGACTGCAGCCCATTAGAAGTTTCAAAAAGTAAATGAAACTTTCACCTAAAGCACAATTAAAAAAAAAAAAAAGTAAATGAGCATAGAGTTTTAGCCTCTTAGGTATGTTGATACATGCAAACTGGGCTTATGAAAAAAAATTTTGTTATTATAACAAACTACAGGGAGGTTTTTACAAAAAACTATAAATTTCTCCTGAAACACTGCACAAAAATTTCATAGACAATCATTTTGGTGTCACCCCTCTGACAGTGTTACCTGATGCTGTCCGCACCCCTGCTCCCCTCATTCCCTAGTGATGCCGTTGCATATGGAAGGTGCTGGTAAGGGTTTAAGGGAAAATCAGGAAAGTTAAATTAAAAGCTAACAATAAGAGGACCCTTGTTACGTATTCCCGGCAGGTTTTACAGCTCCATCACCTACAGTAACATGAAAAAAAAATCTTTTTTTTTTCCTTAATGAACCTCATAATCTGTAAGGACATTTTCAGGCAGGCTGTTGACCTAAGTGCTGCTTGGCTGGCCTCACTGCCTCTGATCAATGTGAAAGGAGAGAGGTCTCCTGTTTAGATGTAAAGAAAGTTATTTATTTAGATTTAAAGAAAGGCTGTCAAAGACATAGGAGCCAGGATTTGCTGGGCTTGAAAATAAAACTGGTCCTCATTCCTAGCCTCTCCAGAAGGCAAATTTTGCCGATTTTAAGAAATGGCTTTTGGGAAGACTCTAACGCCAGGACCCTGTCAGGAAAACATGGTCTAAAGGGGAAGCCAAGTGCATGACTAGAAACCTCTATGAAGATCTCAGAGTGATTTAAGGTGGAGCCTCATAACCCCTTTCAAACAGATATTTTTAGAATTATTATTGACATTATTTCTTATTATATAGTATTTATTTGGGGAGAAAAAAATAAACTTAATTCTGTGAGCCTAAATGTCCTTTTGGAGCCTTCATGGCACAGCGGTTAAGAACTTGGCTGCTAACCAAAAAGTCAGCAGTTCAAATCCACCAGCCACTCCTTAGAAACCCTATGGGGCAGTTCTACTCTGTCCTACGGTCACCACGAGTTGGAACTGATTCAACGGCAACAGGTTTGGTTTTTTGGGTTAAGTATCCTTTTATTGTGAAACAATATTATTTTATATCAGCAGACCACCTTTATAGATTTAATCTCCATCTATATACATTATATATTTAAACATTATTTTAATAAAATTATGGGGTTAGCAGGGCAGGTGTCATTATTCTCCACTCCCTCCAGTTCCATTAGTTTCCTTGAGGTCAGCTCCAAATATCTTTATCATCTTTGTTATTACTTCAACCCAGGACATAATTATTTGGCTTCTGAAAGTGTCTACTAGATCCCAGGCCCTGATCACATTACCTGTGTTTTCTGTTTTAGTTCTATAGGAAAGTATTATGTAAGTGATTGCCTTAATCAGGGCTCTCTAGAGAAAACTTGAGATCGAGAGAGAGAGATTATGAAATTGGCTCATATGACTGGGAGAGGGAGCAATGTGGCAAGTCCAAAATCTGCAGGTCAAGTGACAGGAAGAGTGAAGAATGAAGGCTTTCTGGCAAAGTGTGTATTGATCGTCTAGAGGCAGAATACACCAGAGGGATAACTATCACTTTGCTCTTAAGGTCTTCAACTGATTAGATGAGGCCCACCCACATTATGGAGGGTAACCTGCTTTACTTAAGCCAGCTAACTTCATCACATGTAACCACTTCATGGTCTCTTGGAGGCACAAATGATCAAGCACTCTACTCCTAGCCTAAAGGTTGGTGATTGGAAACTACCCAGAGGCACCTCTAGAGACAGGTTTGGTGATTTGCTTCTGAAAGGGCACAGCCTTGAAAAACCCTTTGGAGCATGGGGTCCCTATGAGTCAGAATCAATCTGGTGGCAACTAACCACAAGTCCCACTATATAGCAGCATCTACATTAGCGTGAGTTGGAATCGACTCGATGGCACTGGGCTGGGTTACATTAGCATTTTATCAAACAACTGGGCACCACAGTCTAGTCAAGTTGACACAAACTTACCATCACGGTGGTTTCTGGAGTTTCACACCTTTCCATTCCCATCAACAACTGATAAGTCAGAACTGTAATCATATACAGCATTTGAACAAAACAGATGTTCAGTATTTAGATGGTGACAATTTCACTTTTCCCCAATTCCATATTTATTATACAAATACTTGAAATATTCTATTTTATAATATAGTGAAAAACTTGCTTTCTTGCATTTGAAAATATGTTTATAACACACAGGTTATAGTGTGTAGAGCCAAGCAACATGGAGAATATGAAAAATAACTGTTCTTTCTTTCATTCATTATTCATTCAAACATTCTTCCAAAAAAATGTGTTAAACAGGGTGCCAGGCAGGAAAACATACTTACAATGCAGTGTGGTAAGTGTTGTGGTGGAGTTATGTACGAGGTGCAATGGGGGAATCAGAGCTTGAAGTCAAATATTTGTAGGACTTTGCCAAATTGAGCAACTAATTGATGAGCATGGAGAAGGTTAAGTGGTCTGCCACATGGTTGTGGGATAATGGTAGAAGGATATTTTTATTTTGGAAAGATGAAGAGAAAAATGCTTCCTTATATACCTCAAAATTTTTTTTGAAATAATGTATTAGAAGAAATTTTAAAATCTGAAGCAATATAAAAATATAAAAGGATATTTTAAATCAATTGGTTTATTGTTTATTTTTTACATGTTGGATTGAAATATCTTTTTTCATTTTCTAAAGAACTTAGGTTCCAGGGTATATAACATGTGTCATATATACTCCATTTGTTAAATTTATGAGCTGTAAGAAATATGATTGATGAATCCAAAAAGTTTAATTATTTTCAATTTCCTACATATTCATTTTTACATTCTTCCTTACAGGATTGACATAAATATTTACTCAATTTAATTTTAGATGGAAATTTTATTTCAGAAGACTTCTGACTATTGCATTATTTCAACAGTAGCATCAATGAAAAGGCCTAAAATTCTAAAGAATATTATTTTAATAGGTATTACATTTACAATATGTCACCTACTGGGCTAAGCACCTTGTATAGATTATGGCTTTGATATTAACGATAAATTATTCTATGAAGTAGGTACTACTATTACCCTAATTTTAAAGATCATGAAAATGAGACGTTAAAAGTATTTAGGTAACAGAGTAACCAGAAAATAGAAAATATTTAGAAAAATTTACCTGTCCACTTGGAAGAATATATGAGGTAATGAGACAAAAAATAAAATAATCAATTTTCATTTGATTATTCACATTGCAATTCCAGTAATTATTTATGATTAACACACCACCCCATACCTAGTAGCATGAAACTGCAGCCATCATTTTATCAGCCTGGATCTGATCAAATCAACAGTGATTTGAACAGAACATGTTTATTATAAACAATTATTAACTCTAACAGAGGAATAGAGTAACAGATGGGTGAGAAGTAAAGAAAATTCTAAAGAATAAAGAGGTATTAAATACAGGAAGAACAGATTACAATATAGTATAATAATAATATAACATTAATACATAATATCAAATACAGTCCAATACATAGTGGCCACCGCCAGTGGGACTGAAATGGAATGCCCAAGGAAGAGCCTCCTTAGACTGCGATCCAGACTTCATGGGAGGAGGCACAGTCAGGCTCACAGGACGGCAGAGACATCACCGTTGTGTCATGCTGATGGAATTTGTTGAAAATTTGCCCTCTGGAACTTGTCAGAAATTGGCCCTCTAAGGTCCTGAGAGAAGCCACCGCAGTGCCTTGCAGTTGCCTGGTTTTGGAGAAGCTGCCCATGTTGCAGGAGCCTGTGAAGAAAGAACGCCAGAGTCAGGAATCAAAAGCATTTTCTCCAGCAATATTTTTTCAGCACCCTCTTTTGACCAAGGTTAATCAACATCATGCTTGATGGCAAAGAAACAACAACAACAAAGAAGGCCCCTCATCATACAGCAGGCATAAAAGAGGGAATTTGGAGCTAAGAAGCAATAAAACAGATAACTGGCACTCTCTCAGATTCTGAGGGTGAAGTAGGAAATGACACAATGGGGTGCCTTTTCTCTGCTTCATTTTATCTGGGGTCAGCTGTAATACTCCAATGCAGGGAATGACCTAACTACTGGAGGTTGGAGTCATCTGAAAGCTTGTTTACTCGTGTGTCTGTATTCTGGGCTGGGAGGACTTGAAGAGCAGACTTGTTGAACAGGCTCATTGGCCTCTCCAAGTACCTTGACTTCCTCACAACATGGTGGCAGCACGGAACTCTGACTCCTTACGTGATGCCTCCAACCTTTACGAAGGAGTCTTGCAGTGAATAAGGTGCAAGCTGCGTCCCTTTTTCTAACCTAGCCTCCTAGATCTCACAGAGTCACTTCTATTATACTCAAGGCTTACAAGCAAGTCACAACCCTTCCCAGACTCAAGGGGAGGGTGTATGGAGGGGCGTGAGGGTCACAGTGTACGAGAGCATGTGGAATGGGTAAAACACTCAGCCGTCTTTGGAACATAAATGTCTCACCATTCATCACTCCAACTACTTCAAAAACTTCTAATTGACTTTCTTATAAGTCTCATTTGTTTTTATTTTTAATTGGCTTGCCCCCAGCTTCTCAATTACGGTGATATTTTTTATCTTCATAAGTGAACATCTGACTATTTAATCAAAGCATTTTGATGGAAAAAGGTGTATTGTCATTGAGAAACAGGATACATCCAATATTGGAGCATGCCAGCGTTGAAATTGTACTCTAAGACGACAAAGTTATTAGAAGAATGATTGCATCAGTCATTTTAGTTTTTATTATCTTTTAGCAAAAAAAGAAAGCTAATGGGGAAAGACTCTCAAACTTTGCTAAGACAACCCATTTTTTCCCTTCATGTTACTTGACTCTCCACAACCTTTGGCATTGTTGGTCATTTAATAAACTGCTCTTGTCGTTCAAGCTTTCCTGTCATCACATTTGCTTACTTGCCTCCCTCACTAATGAGTCTTTCTCTATTCTCCTTTGACTTATATTCCTGTGTCCAAACATTTAATGCCGGTATATACTTTTACACAATTTTCTTGAGCAAATTCATTACCATGCATGGTTTTATTACCACCAATGCATCATTGATTCCTATCACTGATACCACCAATGTATCATATTCCTATCATTTCAAGATTCTGGATACATATATCTAATTAATCACTGGACATCTTCAACAAATTATCTTAAGTGTTCCTCAACTCAGTATGTCCAAAATTGAAACAAGTGTCTTTTCTTCCATAGTAGTTTTTCATTTTAAATGTCCTTTTCTCCTTACTGGTATCATCATTTGGCCAGCAAATCAAGCCAGAAACCACAGGCTTAATACTTGATTTCACTATCAAGCTAATGTCACACATAAACTTCTTTACTAGGTGCAGTCAGTGACATCTAATAGGCCTTTGCCCTCTGTCCTTCCACTCCACCCTGCTCACTGCTGCCCTGGTCCAA
Organism: Elephas maximus indicus; assembly: GCF_024166365.1. Classification (NCBI taxonomy): domain Eukaryota; kingdom Metazoa; phylum Chordata; class Mammalia; order Proboscidea; family Elephantidae; genus Elephas; species Elephas maximus. Next base: position 70,823,481 of record NC_064841.1, on the reverse strand, counting down.
ACTCTCGTCTTTTCCCATCTGGCCTTCTAAGTGGTCACAAGTCTTAACCCGTTGCCATCGAGTCAATTCCAGCTCACAGAGACCCTACAGGATAGAGCAGAACTGCCCCATAGAGTTCCCAAGGAGTGCCTGGTGGATTCGAACTGCCGACCTTTTGGTTAGCAGCTGTAGCTCTTAACCACTACGCCACCAGGGTTTCCTCACAAGTCTTACCAACCTCCAATTTCTATTTCAAACAGCTGACAGAAATCTTCTAAATGGTGAATATGAGCATACCACTCCCTTGCCTAGAATTTTTTAAATAGTTCCCCACAGATTTCAAACAGCGCTGATGTGATTTAAAACTGCCCTCTCTATTTTTCCAGCAGCAAATTTAATAGTACCACATTTCCCAGCCACACCTACTTTCTCCCAGTCCCCTTAAACCATCATACCATGAGAATTTTCACATTATCCTTTCTCTGCCAAAATGCTCTGTTTTCCACTAATTTACCCGGCCACTTCCCAATAGTCCTGCAAGGTTAACTTCTCTTTTCTTTCTCCTTCTATCTTGCCTCCAGAATTATTGAGTATTCTCGCTTTGGGCTGCAATTATTCCTGAACACACCACTATGAAAGCATTTACCACAATGAAATTGGATTGATTAGTTTTCAGGTTTCACCCCTCCTCAAGCTGACAGGGGCTAATTCACATTTCTGCTTCCAGTGCAGAGTTCAGTGACTGTCACCTTGAGCAAGTGCTCAATTGTTTTTTTTTTTTTGAATGAATAGTTTCCTCGGATTCACTTTTTCCTCAGTGTCTCTATTTCCTACCAAATTAGAATATCTTCTCTTTTATTTCATAAACCTTCAATTTTTGTCAAAGTGTGTCTGTCAGATTTGTCCTTCTCCATGAATATATTTTTGTAGACAACATACGGAGCCCTGGTGGCACAGTGGTTAAGAGCTCGGCTGTTAACCAAGAGGTGGGCAGTTCAAGTCCACCAGCTGTTCATTGGAAAGCCTATGGGGAAGTCCTATTCTGTGATTTAGGGTTGCTGTGAGTCAGAATAGACTTGACGGCAATGATTTTTTTTTTTTTTTTTTTAGACAATGCATAACCCGTTCAAACGCTAACCCATTCAAACCCGTAGCCGTCGAGTCGATTCCAACTCATAGTGACCCTACATAAAAAAAAAAAAAAAAGTATAGCTGGGTAGTAATTTTTTGTCCACTTTGGCAATTTTTGTCTTTTAACTGGTGTGTTTGTATGATTGAAATCTAATGTGAATATGAATCTAGTTGGATGAATATCCATTACGATTATAGCCATTTACTATTTGTTGCATTTGTTGTTCCCTTTCTCCTTCTTTCTCTGTTTTCTGTGGTTTTAATTAAGCATTTTATATGATTCCATTTTATCTCCTCTCTTACCCTATATATTTTCCCTATATATTATGCTTCTTTAAAGAAATCTAGCAGTTTCGAATATACCCATTGAACTAGTCTAAGTCTACCTTGAACTAACACTATACTGCTTCACATAAAGTCGAGATACCTTATAACAAGGGATTCTGAATATCTCCCTCCAGCTCCTCTCACATTGCTGTCACTCATTTCACTTATTCATAAGCTATAATAACCCAGTGTTCCTATTTTTGCTTTGAATAAAAAGTTATTTCTATACAAATTAAGAATAAGAAAAATAAAATATTTTATTTTGACTTCATTTATTCTTTCTCAAACATTCTTTCTTTAGGCAGATGTAAGTTCTGAGTTGTATCACTTCCCTTCCCCCTGAAAACTTCTTGTAACATGTAGGACAGAACTCCTGGTGATGAATTCCCTCAGGTTGTGTTTGTCTGAGAAAATATTTCACTTACAAGGTACCATTTTGCTGTATGTTGAATTCTAGATTTATGGGTTTTTTTTTCTTTCAACACTTTAAATATTGCCTTCCACTCTTGTTGTTTGCATGACTTATGATATGAAGTTCACTGTAATTCTTATATTTATCCCTTTGTAGGTAATGTGTTTTATTCTCAGGTTTCTTTCAACATTTTCTTTTTGTCTTCGGTTTTCTACAGTTTGAATATGACATACATAGATGTGGGTTTTTTTTCTTTCTTTCTTTCTTTTTTTTTTTTTTTTTTTGTGCTGCTTGTTGTTTTCTGAGACTCCTGGATCTGTTATTAATTCTGGGAAGTTCTTGGGCTTCAAATGTTTCTTCAGCTCGATTCACTCTTTTGTCTCTTTCTGGTTTTCTCTTTATGTATATATTATATTTATGAAATTGTCCCATAGTTCTTGGATGTTTTGTTCCATTCTTTTTTTTTTTTTTTAATCTCCATTCCTTTTTCTCTTTGTCTTTTAGTTGAGAAGTTAGTACTGACCCATCTTCAATATCAGTGATTCTTTCCTCAACCGTGTCCAATCTTCTGATGAGCACATTATGGGCATTCTTCTTTCTGTTAACAGTATTTTTCATTTGCAATTTTTTTTCATTTTTTCTTAGATTTTCCTTTACTTATATTACCTACCTGTTTTTACATTTTATTTATTTTTTCCATTAGAGCTCTTACCATATTATGTTAAATTCCCTGTCCCATAGTTTCAACGCCTGTGTCATACATGAGTGTGATTCTGGTGCCTGCTTTGCCCCGTCAGGCTGTGTTTCTTGCCTTTTAGCATGACTGTAATTTTTTTGGTTGAGAGTTGGACATATTTTATCAGGTATAGGAGCTGAGTTAATAGGCTTTCAGCTTAAAGATTTGCATTAATCTGTTTGTCTAGGAACCGAGTTGCAGATAATGTTTGCTGAAGCTGTAGATTCCATAGGCTATAGTTTGACTAGTGTCCTTTTTGTCTCCACTGTTGACTTTGGACTTCCCTAAGTATTCCTCCTCAGGGGCAGCCTGTGTCTTTCATCTCGTCCAACTATAATCACTATTATTATACTGAAGCCCTGTGGTGCATTGGTAAGCTGTAAGGGAGGGGAAACATTCAATAAACCCATGATTAAATCTGTCTTGTAGTAGGCTTATGGGTTGTTGACCTTTCAAAAACGTTTCTATTTTCCCCTTACCTTCCCTCAAGTGAGACAGGAAGACTAGAGGGGTCCGGAGTCCAATAAAGTACATTCTACCAGGTGGGATTATGCTCTGATAAATCTTTTCCCAGGGAGAGTAGGCCTTTCTTCTAGAAAATGCTCATTTCTCACAGAAGTCATTCAAAATACATTCTTTTAAATTTTAATTTTTCCATTACTTGCCACCCACAGTTGGTTCGGAAGCCTTGCTTATATCTTTTCATTATGAATTTAAAATAGCTGGTGTTCAGTTTATCAATTTCCCACAACCTGTCTCCTTTCACGTACTTCATTCCCACACCTTTCTCATACTTCTGCAAAAGTTCTGAAGGACAGGATATTTCTTCTCATCTTTAATGTAATCCCATCCCTTTTTGCTTCTTGAAGTGCATTAGGCTCATCCATATGCACTCAATATCTCGGTGTCAAACTTCATATATGTTCTTCAATTCTTTTATTTTTAAAAATCTTTGACCTTCTCCCTTTTAAACCATTATTCTATTTTCCTGTTCTATTTAATAATCAAATTCTTTAATTTATATTCTCATGTTCACCATATTCATTTTCTTAGCATGTATTCCTTTCTGTATTATCTTCCAAAGTGCCTTTCAAATTTAGCACACCAATAACCAGACACCTGACTAACCAGACGGCGTAGCGGCCATGAGTTGGAATTGACTTGCCGAAAATGGGTGCATCATAGCTTCTTAATTATTTTTCTCACCTTTTAAACATCTTTATTGTATTGCACATTGTTGGACAACCTCTACTTCAAACTGTAATTTTTCTAAGCTTTAACCTTCCTTACTTATATTTTTGTTAATTGTTGTAAAATGGAAACAACAAAAAGTTTTCTGTTTTAACCATTTTTAAGTATACCCCTCAATGATGTTAATTACATTCACTGTGTTGTACAATCATCACCATTGTTCATTCCCAATGTTTTACGTTGCACCAAACGAAAACTCTACCTTTTCAGCATTAATTCTTATCCCCTAGTCCCTGGTAACCATTAATAACTTTTTTCTATGAATTTGTCTATTCTAGATACTTCATATAAATGGGATCATGCAATATTTGTTTCGTCCTTTTGTATATGACTTACTTCACTCAGCATAATGTTTTCAAGGTTCATCCATGTCATAGCCTGTATCAGAATTTTACCTTTCTGTATGAATGAATAATATTCTATTGCATGTATTTACTATGTTTTGTTTATCCATCCGTATGTTCACAGACAGTTACATTGTTTCTACCTTTTGGCTATTGTGAATAATGCTACAAAGAGCATTGGTATACATGTGTTGTTTGAGTCCCTGCTCTTAAGTGTCTTGGGTCTATACCTAGGTGTGGAATTCTTGAGACATATGTTAATTCCATGTTTAACTTTTTTGAGGAACTGCCAAACTCTTTTCCAAAGGGGCTGCACCATTTTACATTTCCGCCAACAATGCAAGAGTGTTCCAGTTTCTCGACATCCTTGCTAACATTTATTAATTTCCATTTTTCTGATAGAAGTGAACCTAGTGGGTGTGAGGAGACATCTCATTGTGGTTTTGATTTTCATTTCCTTAATACTGTGGAAATTAGGCTGCTTTTCAAGTGCCTGTTAGCCATTTGTATATCTTCTTTGTAGAAATGAATGTTCAAGTCCTTTACCCATTTTTAAACTGGGAGTTTAGTCTTTTTATTAATGAGTTTTAATAGCTCTTTTTAAAATTCTGGCTATTAAACATGTATCAGATATATGGTTCCCAAATATTTTCCCCCTTTCTGTAGGTTGTCTCTTCACTCTGTTGATATACTACTTTGACGAACAATTTTTTTTTATTTCCATAAAGTCCAATTTATCTTTTTTTTTACATTTGTTGCTTCCCTTCATCTTGAAACCATATTTTCCTGACATAACTTTTTTTTTTTTTGTCTGTGATTGCTCCTTATCGATAATACTTGTAATTCCTCTTTCCTCTCAAGTCCCTCAATACCTCCTAGGGAAAATAATCCAGCTCTCTGGCCCTATAAGCTGAATTTATTCCATCTTTACTCAACTACTTATTACCTAGTAGAGTGCTCACGACAACTGTGTGTTGAATGAAGCAGATAAGAATCTATGTCTACAACTAAGGTGTTAAAATGATATGGAAATATCTGTCTTTGCTTCCATTTAAATAAAGTCTATTTGCATTTCGAGAGCCCATTCACAGAGACCCAGGGAATAAGTATGAGTTCTGATGAAAGGATGCCATCTGCTCCTTCAGCCTTCTGCCTAAAAAGATACTTGTTGAAGAATTCATTGTGTTGTCAAATCCTGACACATGAATCCATGCCAGACGCTGTTGAATTGTTCTTTCTTTAAAAAAAAAAAAAAATTTTTTTTTTTTTTCAGTTTGCTGGCAGGTAGCAGATACTTTTGTACCACATTTAAAGGCATGTAACCATTCACCAGTTTTATGATTACATTAGGCCATGATATCTCTGTGTGGCAGTCTAAGACATTCTCTAGGTAGATTTCCTACAAAATACTTCCTTTTTTGAGCCTTGTTTCTCTGTCCTCTCCCACCACACTCTCAAGCTCTGCCTGGAAACAGAGAATGGGAATATCTCTTTGAAACACTAAACTTTGAGGGTGGAGCAAGATGGGAAAATGAGTGGACGCTCCCATTTACTCCTCCAGCAACTAACCCACTGAACAGCCAATTCAAACAAGTACAGACTGAGATATCATAACTCAAGACGGCAGCTGTAGTTTTGGAGAGCTGGAGTGAGTCCAGTAGAGGGGGGAAGGAGGAGTGAGCATGGCACAAAACTTGGGAGAACCTACCCATTAACAGTTAGAGCACTCACTCATTACAGCCGTATTGGGGTAGGGCTGGGAAACACCTCAAACAGAGAACACAGAAAAGGACTTAATCTGAGGAAGATGTAGCCCATTTTTTTTAGGTGGCACAGACTGGATGTGGGACTTTGTGGGCCACACAAATGAGAGCTTGTGAAGGGAGACTGTGGCACTGCAAGACTGTGTTGCTAAATCTCACTGAGGCCCAGAAGAAACTGCAAGGGCAAGTGGAATACTTTAGATGAATGGGCAACACAGAGGGAAATGGCTAGCTTCGTGGGAGAGGCTGTGCCAGGAGACCTGTAAAGGAACACACGGGGAGACCCCCACTTTCACCACAGGAAAGTTGAGCCCCAATATTTAAGTCAGAATTTGTAATGTACTAAACCACCCCCTCATGCATGCATGTTGAATTCCAGAGATCAAGCATCCAGAACTCATGAATCAGCACTAAATAGAAAAATAAACTAAGGATAAGAGTGCCCTATAGTGGTTCTCAGGAGAAGATACCAGGCCCACTGCCACTGGCTCGATTCTTACTCATAGAGACTCTGTGGGGCAGAGTGCAGATGACTCATGGGATTTCCAGGGCTGAGTCTTGGCAGAGGCGGGATGACACATCTTTCTCCCATGGAGTGGCTGGTGGATGCAGGCCCCAGCCTTAACTTTGGCAGCTGGGTGCTTGGCTGCTGTACTACCAGGGAACCCAATCAGAAAATTTTCTTACAAGAACCAGAGTACAAAATTTAAAGTAAAAAAAAAAAAGTAACAAAATAGTCCAAGTTCAACAAAAAATAGAATACACAAAATCACAAGAGAAGAAGGATCAATTAAAAGCAAATACATGAAGAAGAGGAAATTTCTCCTGTAGAGGCCAGACTCACAGAACAAATGAAACATTTTCAGACTATGGTGCTAAATATGTTTAAAGAAAGCAAAAAGCCCACAGAAAACAAATTAGTGAAGTATCAGGAAACAAATGGAGGAACACAATGAGAGACTCAATAAGGAAATTTAAAACATCAGTAAAAACCCCACAGTGCACTGCTGGAACTGAAGAATAAAGCAACCTAATTAGCATAGTAGGCCATAAGACTGGAAAACCTGGGGGCATAGTGGTTAAGTGCTGTGGCTGCTAACCAAAAGGTTGGCAGTTTGAATCCACCAGGCACTCTTTGGAAACTCTACATAGTAGTTCTACTCTGTCCTATAGGGTTGCGGTGAGTTGGAATTGACTCGACAGCAGTGGCTTTGGTTTTTTTAGTTTACCATATGATTGTCTGATTCAAAATGGCCAATACCAGTCCATTTCAGCTTGCTAATGCCTGGGATATCAATGTTTATGCATTCCATTTCACTTTCGATGACTTCTAATTTTCTTAGATTTATTCTTTGTAAGTTCCACTTTCCTATTATTAATGGATGTTTGCAGCTGTTTCTTCTCATTTTGAGTCCTGCCACATCAGCAAATGAAGGTTTGCAAAGCTGGACTCCATCCACGTCATTAAGGTCAACTCTACTTTGAGGAGGCAGCTCCTCCCCAGTCGTCTTTTGAGTGCCTTCCAACCTGAGGGGCTCATCTTCCAGCACTATGTCAAACGATGTCTGGTTGCTATTCATAAAGTTTTCACTGGCTAAATCTTTTCAGAAGTAGACTGCCTGATCCTTCTTCCTAGTCTGAGTTTGGAAGCTCAGCTGAAACCTGTCCGCCATGGCCTGCTGGTATTTGAATACTGGTGGCCTAGCTTTCAGCATCACAGCAACACATAAGCTCCCACAGGGTGACAAAATGACAGACACGTGCAGTCACAATGTGTCAGAACCAACCCAATGGCATACAACAACAACAACAACATGAATTTACTACTGTGATTTTCTTCTTTGTTCAGTTGACTATTATTTACCTAACAACAAAAGTTTCCCACAGAACCAAACTATGTAGTGCTCTGGAGAAATACATTCATAAAATGTAGCAGAAGAGATAAACTTATCCTAAATTTGAGTTACCATCAATAATTTCTCCCTGTTATTAATTCCTATATAATATGATGATGGGTGTTTCTTTACCTTGCAATTATTTATTGGTTTCTTTACCTTACAATTTTCTATTTTCTGATCTATTTAGGTTTTCTTGTTAGAAAGACAGAGATTTCTCATTATAATAATGATCAAATATTACACAAACTACCAACATATATCACTTTAACCAGTAAAAATAACTATTGTTAAATAGTCTTCCAGACTTAGTTTTCTGCATACACACACACACAGTCTGGTCATGTTTTTTGGCAGGTTGTTTTTCTCATTTAACTGTCTATGAGATGTGTGTATGTGTGCGTGTGCACATGCATAATGTTATTAAAATTTTTTCAATGATTTTTTTTTTTTTCCCACCAAATGAGGACATCATTAGTATTGACAACTGGTTTGGGTAAAATGGGTAAGAGGAATCTCCTCCTTTTGACCAATTAATACCAATTAATGAATTTTGACATTTAGTTTTCCTATGAGAGATGCTAGATTAATTGCAAGGGTCACCCTGAATATTTATCCTAAGAATCAGCTTCACATAAGATCCATACCTTATTTATGAAAATAATCAAATATTTTCATTTAATGTGCCAATATGACTGTCTTTACTCTTAATATATATTTTGTGGGTTTTTTTTTTTTTTTTTTTTAGTATTGAATTCCTCTAAAAGCCTACTGCTACCCAATAAGTGCAGTGTGGAACCGTGTGTAAAGATGCATTCGGCAATGCTTTTCTAAGTGGCAAAACAGTTGTAACAGTATTAATATATTGATGGTTTCTCAACACCATATGCTTAAAGTATAGAGCCATGGGAAAAATACAAAATTTAGAAAAACTCTGTCTTTTGATTTTATCATTAGCTTGTTACTTAACCTCTCACAGTCTCTATTACTTATTAAAATGGGGATAATGACAGAATTTACCTCTATCAGGTCTTATTGTGAAGATCACCATGAGTCGGCAGTGCCCAGCAAGAGCCTGCATTGAGTAAAGATTAAAGGAATGAACTCTGGTGTTATACTGGGTTCAGAGCCACTGACTTTTTGGATGACCTTAGACAATTAGCAAACCTTTCTAGGCCTTGGTTTTCCAGCCCATAAGATGAGTATGGTCATGATGCTCACAGTAGATTCATCTGTTTGGGTTCTTAGGAAGGTGAAATGAGTTACTAATTATATCATTCATAAAAATAACTAAAAAATGTAATTAAATAATAAGAGTTTTTTAAATGAAAATAAGCAAATGACATCTTTTCACATTTTGAGATTTAAAATTTGGATCTAATTATTTGGATCTAATTATTCTCTTGTTGGTTCTTTCCAAAAGTTATAAAGCAGAAAAAAAAAGAAAAGAAAATAATAGGAGATGTGTCACTTGATGGAAGGGAGGCTATGCACCTGGCTCTTTCTTAGTAATTGAAATTTGTCTTTAGCAAAAGGAAACATCCAGAAATGTGGCACTATTGCGCTCACTACAAAGGCTAGTACTAACACCCTTTAATGTCCCTATTTGAAAAGTTTCTAGGGCAGTCTTTTTTTCTTTTTTACATTTCATAAGTTTTAAGATAAATATGCCTACGTAAATTCTTAACACTTGAAGACAGTTATAAGTTGAATATATAAAGAGCATCTAATAATTCTTTCAAGAACCATTTTAAAATACACAGAAATCTAGTTGTATTTTCTGGTCACAGTTCCAGGAAAGAAGAGTATCAAGCACATAAAGGTGAAATCCACTTATTTGCCATCCTGCCATCATTTACTTCAAATTAAAGTTATCTTAATGAGCCTTACTTCCTAATTAAGAATTTCTTTTATGTCAGATAAATTACTTTCAAGATTTGCACTGTACCTCTGCAGAATGCCCCGATCACGCTCTGCTCTAATGTAATAGAGAAAAATTCTATATTCATAAAAAATGTTTCTGTCCAGAATGGCTTTTGATTAGCATAAGGCTGCATTATAGACATGGCCTTTTTCTGGGAAAGAGCTCCCAGCGTACTTTATCAAAGTGCAGTAATTGTACTGGAAGTAAGATGGCAGTGGCATTTGTTAGCCTTGACTCTAATGGCTATAACAGCTACGGGAAGGTAGGACTTTGCGCTACCTTTGCGTGGGATAATGACTGCTCATTCCAGGGCAGCTTTTAGGAGCTTCATTTACGTGAGAAGGATAATGCTGGGGGTGTACTTGGGGCTTTTCCTCTCTGAAGCTCCACATTTCATTTTCCAATGTGCCTGTCCATGTAGTGGGAAGAATGAATGACAATGACCTTGGCCTTTAGCATGAACTGTCTAAATTGAAAGCAGCATATTTAGAGGGTTGAGACACAGTCACAAACTCAATGACAGGCAGCTGGATAATCAAGCAAAGGCAGCTGGTGGCTCAGCTGTCCAACAAGCCTCCGGGAGAAAGGAAAGGGGATCCTTCCCCTTATTTTTGCTTCCCCAGAGAGCCACGTGTGTCGAGAGCTTGTGATCCCTTCTTCTCTGCTAGACTATCCAAGACCCTCTGCACATCAAGAATTGTGCAATTATTCTTTCAGTTCTGCATTTCTGTATGTTATCAATCTGGACGGGTAAACAACAAAACAAAACGTGTCTGTCTGAATTTTGCAGCACTGTCTTTGTGAAATCATCAGATAGGTGTGGATTGTTTCATATTACCTTATGTGTGGTTGGAAAGAACGCTGTTGTTTTTAAACATTATACCTAGACAGGAGGTTGGTAGGTGGGGCAGGAATGTACAATGGGATTAGAAAAGATGGAAAGAATTTTTTTAAATGTCAGAAATTTGATACATTTAAATTCCTTTCTCCTCTACCCTCCATCCCTGGCTGGCAGTGAAGCAAGGTACAGGAATATAAGTAGAAAAACAAGGATTAAAGGAAGTATCTTGCCAGATGCCACAGAAGCCCTGATGTCAGGTGTCGGGTGGATGTCAATCTCAGAATATATGACTTTTCAATTAAGATTAATTTATTGCTCAAATATAAATTTGTGTATACGAATTTTTTATAAAGATGCTATACCAAGATGCTATACAGAAAATAAATAATAGAATCTTTTCACTGGGAAGTCTTCATGCTCTCAAGTATTAAAGCAGTATGAACTCAATTTATAGCCATCATAACATGAGTTTAGACAACTCCAACTATTAAATGCCCTGACCAGTTCTTGAGAATTATCTTTACCTCAATAGTTAGAATCATTTTGTAGGTAATTTAATTCCATAGAAATAAATGTATTTGTGGAGCTCTTTGTGATGAGTTCAGTATCTTGGAAAAGAAGCTTTGAGAGTTACATTTTTATTTTGTTAGAAGTTGCCATCTAAACTCTATTTTCTAGAAGATTCTCTTAAAAAGCGTTTAGGCCTGCTGATATGAAACTTGATGCCTAATCCACAATGTATTCTTTTGAAAGAGAAAAGGCGAATAAGGAGGAAAATGGGACATGATCTGCAATTTCAAGCATTAATAAAATGCATTCCTTTAAAAAAAATGTCTTAAGTCTTTATGTTCAAAATCAGGACTCAGTTAAACAGGATTCTTATACTGTGAAATGTGGTTTCTTATAAGTAAGTAAATATGCAAAATATTGAATGACACTGGAAGCATCAAAACAAGATGGAAGGAATACACAGTCACTGTACCAAAAAGAAATGGTCGATGTTCAATCATTTCAGGATGTAGCATATGACCAAAAACTGATGATACTGAAGGAAGAAGTCCAAGCTGCACTGAAGGCATTGATGAAAAGCAAGGCTCCAGGAATTGACAGAATACCAACTGAGACATTTCAACAAATAGACGCAGTGCTGGAGGTGCTCATTCATCTAGGCCAAGAAATTTGAAAGACAGCTACCTGTCCAACAAACTGGAACAGACCCATATTTGTTCCCATTCTGAAGAAAGGTGACCAAACAGAATTCAGAAATTATCAAAAAATATCATTAATATCACACACAAGCCAAATTTTGCTGAAGATAATTAAAAAACAGTTGTAGTAGTACGTCAACAGAGAACTGCCAGAAATTTAAGCCAGATTCAGAAGAGGATGTGGGATAAGGGATATCATTGCTGACATCATATGGATCTTGGCTGAAAGCAGAGAATACTAGAAAGATGTTTACCTGTGTATTGACTATGCAAAGGCATTTGATTCTGTGGATCGTAACAAATTATGGATGACATTGCAAAGAATGAGAATTCCATAGCACTTAATTGCGCTCATGAGGAGCCTGTACAGAGATCAAGAAGTAGTTGTCCAAAGAGAACAAGGAGATATCGCATGGTTGAAAGTCAGGAAAGGCACACATCAGGGCTGTGTTTCACCATGCCTATTCAATCTGTATGCTGAGCAAACATTCCAAGAAGCTGGACTGTATGAAGAAGGGGCATCAGAACTGGAGGAAGACTCATTAACAATCTGCTATATGCAGGTGACACAACTTAGTTTGCAGAAAGTGAAGAGAAGTTGAAGCACTTACTGATGAAGATCGAAGACAACAGCCTTCAGTATAGACTACACATTGAAATAAAGAAAACAAAAATCCTCACAACTGGACCAATAAGCAACATCATGATAAACAGAGAAAAGATTTAAGTTGTCAAAGATTTCCTTTTACTTGTATCCACAATCAACACTCGTGAAAGCAGCAGTCAAGAAATTAAACAATGTATTACATTGGGCACATCTGCTGCAAAAGACCTCTTTAAAGTGTTAGAAAGCAAAGATGCCACTTTAAGGACTAAGGTGCAGCTGACCCAAGGCACGGTAATTTCAATCGTGTCATATGCATGTGAAAGCTGGATGATGAATAAGGCAGACTGAAGAAGAATTGATGCCTTTGAATTATGGTATTGGTGAAGAATGCTGAATGTACCATTGACTGCCAGAAGAATGAACTAACCTGTCTTGGAAGAAGTACAGCCAGAATGCTCCTTAGAAGTGAAGATGGCGAGACATCATCTCATGTACTTTGAACATGTTATCAGCAGGGACCAGTTCCTGAAGAAAGACATCATGCTTGGTGTCAAGGATTCAATTGTGTCACCCCCAAATATCTGTCAACTTAGCTGGGCCATGATTCTCAGTACTGTGTGATTGTCCACCATTTTGTGTGATTTTCCTATATGTTGTGAATCTTATCACAGTGATGTAATAAGATGGATCAGTGGCAGTTATATTGATGAGGTCTACAAGGTTAGGTAGTGTCTTAGGACAATCCCTTCTGAGACATAAAAGAGAGAAATGAGCAGAGAGACATGGGGGCCTCCTACCACCAAGAAGGCAGCACCTGGAGCACAGTGCGTCCTTTGGACCTGAGTTTCCTGCACGGAGATGCTCCCGGACCAAGGGAAGACTGCATCGCAAGGATCTTCCTTCAGAGCCAATAGAGAGAGAAAGGCTTTCCTGGAGCCGGTGCCCCGAATTAGGACTTCTGGCCCACCAGACTGTGAGAGAATAAACTTCTCTTTGTGAAAGCCATCCACTTGTAGTACTTCTGTTATAGCAGCACCAGATGACTAAGACAGTCAGTGAAAAAGAAGAAGACCCTCGACGAGATGGATCGACACAGTGGCTACAGCAATGGGCTCAAACATTCCAATGATTGTGAAGAAGGTATAGGACCAGGCAGTGTTTGGTTCTGTTATACGTAGGGTCGCTATGAGTTGGAAGTGACTCGAAGGCATCTAACAACAATTATATATATATATATACACACATATATATATATATACTTGTTGTTGTTATTGTCGTTGTTAGCTGCTGTCGAGCCAGCTCTGACTTGTGCTGACTTTATGGATAACAGAACAAAATGTTTCCCGGTCCTGTGCTAATACATAAATCATTATGAAGAAATATGCTGCAATGTAAAAAGAGGAGGGTAGCTTTTGGGTGATGGGGTTATGTTTCATTTATTACTAATTTAAAAAATAACTTCCAGTATAATTTAGCTATAAAGAGAAATACTGTTCTGATTCATACCACCACGTGGATGAACCTTGAAAACATTATGCTCAGGAAAATAATCCAGACACAATATTGTATGATCCCACTTACTTGAAATATCTAGAATAGGTAAATCATGGAGCCAAAAGATCGGTGGTTAATAAGGGATATGGGTAGTGGGGGATGGGGTTATAAAAATAAATAAAAAACCTAAGAGTACTAATAGTAATGATAAACATTTCCTATAATTTACTGGAGTCCTCCTGTGAGCTGGTACAGCTTCCATGTTCATAAAAAATGAGAGCAAGAATGAAAGAGTAGTATTTGGCTCTGCATTTCTTAAATACCAAATCCCCACGACTTTTCACTCTCTGAATGGTCCTGTTGTCACTCATTAAGGTTATCGCAGAAAAATATAGCCCAGGGAGGCATCACCCAATAAATGGTGATTTCTGAGAGGTTTTTTTAGCAACAACAGACCTCCTTGAAGCAGGTATGAATGAGACAGCACTTTCTGATCAAAGTTACTATTAAATTTGTGAGGTGGAACACCTGACCCATGGTGACAAAATGGCATCTTGGCCACAGTTATTAATAAAAGAGCTACCTACACATGCACTTAGGGTAGAAAGCATAATATGTCATGGATCATTTATTAAAGTTCACATGAAGAAATAGGTAATATTATAGCTCTCAGTATCATATTTCGTCTTTGAAGAAACAAAAAAAGAATTATTAGGCTGGAAGAGACCTTGCAAAATTATGTAGTCCATCACTTGATCTTTAGAGGAGCCCTATAAAGTATCGTATACACTAGTTATCCAGTCAACCAAGATTAATTGCATGCGCACAGGTGCATAACCTTGTATAGAACCTAGCTCCCGTCTCTCAATACCAACAGTGTCACATTTTCCCAAGGACTTGAGTCATTTTAGAAAGGAGCCAACGAAAGTTCAGACGAAATACACTGTTTATATAGTACAAAAAAAAATGCACCTTACTATACAGCATTCATTGTGTGCAGTGCTAGGAATAAAAGACGAACAAAACATAAGCTCAGTTTTCAAGAAGTTCGACCACTAGCAATCCAATCCTTCCCCACCTCATTCACACGTGTGTGTATCATCATGGTCACACCACCTCAGCCACAACTGCTGCCCATTTTTGATTACAGTGCTTGAGCATCGGAAACTTAGCCTATGTCCTTGGAAAGTGAACAAGTTCTGTGACCACTGATATGTATGCAAGCACACATATTACAGCGTGTAGCAGTTTGATATGAGACTGAATATGTTGTTTTGATTCCAAAGTACGCAAATATGTCTTTGTGGAAAAGCAAAATGTCAAATGACGAACACAGTTATTCCAGTGACAGCATACATCTGAAGAGAAATCCCAAATATTGTTATTCGCAAACTTGTTCTCCAAACCTCCAGATCTCATTTCAACCTTGAAACCTCGTCTGCCAGGGAATCTTAGTGCTGACACTTTTGTGGCGAGGCTGTAGCCAGCTGGTGTGTTTTTAAAACAATCTGTGTTCCAGGGTTTCCGGTTCAGAGACCATTTGCAATGCACGTCCTTCCTCTTTACAACAGTAGAAGAGAAAGGGTAAAGAATTCAGCCTGGAAAATAGGTTTCTAGCTGGTGTATGTACCGTATGGTTAACTGAGCATAGATGAAAGGCGCTGGACATGCCAGGGTTAAGCATGAGTGAAATGTTTGAGTGGTTTATGGAGCAATCCCACCTGAACTCCAAACTTTAGTAACATGACGAATTATGCTCTTACTTGTCCTACAAGCATCACATCATGTATGAGTACATATAAAGACACAATTCTTATGATTTATTAATCTGCCATAATATAGAATTACAGGCCAGAAAGACGGTTCACTGAAACCATAGAGATTTGATCTTTGTATGAAAAGAGTGAGTGTGGGCATTCTTCAGACAGTGAGAACAATTTTGAGAAAAGTCTTGGTTATCCGCGCTGTCTGACGTTAAATTTCACACTTTGCCTGGTAACAATTTGTCCTTTGAGTAGATTCAGTGGTTCATGGACTAAAAGAACCTACTGTTGTTGAGTCGATTCCAAGTCATAGCAATCATGGACTGCTGGCATAAAATTACACTCTGCAAACATTATTTTTTAAGATGGTTTATGTACAGGTAGGAAGTGGATACTGTGAGGCTCTGCACAGATACCTTCTTCAGGTCTGACACACCCACCCCTCCCATGCTGTGAGGGAGCACACATGGGCTTCTCAATGGGCATTGCCTTTACTTGCAGGGAACTGTCTTGCCCAAGTTTACGTGCCTTCCAACGGACAGCCCATGGCCAATTACTAGAGGATGTGGGGAATTAAGGGCTCAGCCCCTTTGCCAAAATTTGTGACCATTCTTAAAGGTCACCTCAGCGCCAGAGCCCTCTGTGGCCTCAAATGCAACTACGTTAAATATCAACTCCCTGCTCTGTCTGTTCTGGCCTCCCTTACTTCCTCACATATCTATCTCCTGAGTCCACTGCATCCCAGTTGACTTTCTGCATGCAAATCCTTATAGAGGGATTAACAAAGCTGCAATATATATATATATAAAACCATACCACCCAGTGCTATATATATATATATCCTGTTAAGAATGCATACAGCTGTAGTTTTAAAATAAACATTTTTGAAACTCCATTGAGCTCAAATTCAAATCTCACTCTCTGTGCAATCCTTATGTTGCTGGGTGGAAACCCCAGGTTCTGCTCAGCATGACTTGTTATAGCCAATAAACAAGAGGCCCAGGTGGGTGATCAGAAAGATGCCTTTATTTCGATGTGCAAGGAAAGGAACAATCAGGGCTGCTGCCTCCAAGACTGCTTGAAGGCAGCTTAGGGAGGTGGGCTTTTACAGAGAGCAGACAAGGATTGCAAATTCATCATGAATATTCAGGATTTGATCTTCACATAGGTGCTCAGAGCTTGGGGATGGCCATGCCTTTTCTCTAGAAAAACTTTCGATTTTCCAGAAGGAAGAGGTCGATTTTCCTTCATTAACATGTTAAGCCTCCACCCAGAGGTGGGGTGCTTATATGTATTTTTTACTTAATGAGCTAATAGGTCACTTAAAATGCCAAGATGACGTTGAAAGCCTACTAAAACCGGTTGAGGCCATCCATGACGCAGTCTGTGGTTACCTTGCCAGGGACAATTTTAGAAGACTGCACAGCTTATTCTGCTAGTGCAGGAGGGTAATCCAGAGCAGCTGTCTCCCAGAAGGCCTGGGCTCTGAGGATGCCTGCATCACTTACATTGGTATATGGTGGCACTGGTGTTGTCGTCTGACAATGCATTTCAATCAGGATTTGTTAAATACTTGTTTGTCCATACATTATACTGAATAAGTTGTACCTTATTGCATTGGCTAATGGCAAAATGGAACAACTAAGCAGCCCAGTGGCAGGCTGACATTTATCAGACTATTTTCACTGTGAGTTTAAGTGACAACTATGACATAATCCAATTTCTGTTTTCATCAGCTTATGGAAGCATCAAGGTGCCTGCAGAGCTTGTGAATGGCCTGCCAATGTGATGCCCTCACTCTAAATATATTCTTTCCAAGTATTAATTTTTGTGCATTTTTCTCAGATCAGATCAAGCTATTAAGGAATACATTTTCTCTATAATTAGTAGTAAGAGGCATTTCTGTGCAGCTCAGCTTCAATATCATTTGTAGAGAAAAGAGTTGACTAGATGATCATTATTTAAAGATTCTTGTTATGTACTCAATCATGTGTGTGTGGTCTATATTACAACATTCATTGGAAAAATGAAGCTGTAGAGATAGTGAAGGTGGAAACAGAAAACCTGTCCTAAGACATTCGTAATATGAGTCGGAAGTATGAAAGTTCTTGCTTTCCTCACCTCTACTCCCTGGCAATCTCACATTAACCATAAACCCCTGAATGTAGCTTTACATACTCTACTTGAAAATAAATATGACCACTATGTATAGAAAGCACACAGCAAACTGTCTGCCTCTTTCTCACTCCCCTGACATTCCAGAGAGAATTGAATTTGAACTTCTGGCTTTGATGCTACTTAAAATTCTAATATTAAGCCGGGAGTTGAGCTGTTAAGACTGGTTTCTAGATGCGCCACTTAAGGAGTGAGTTTAGACACACCATTCTACTTAATCATCAGACTAATTTGTCCCATTTTTAAAGCTGGGGTATTAATACCAAAATAGTAATTATTGTATATTCTCTACCTATTACACACGCTAAAATAAATACAAAGCTAAATTTAAGTGTATTAGTTAGAAAAACAAAGCTGTTATTGCTTTTAAAATAACATGATATATTCATAATAATGCCCTGCTTTGTCTTATAAACATTTTCATTTAATAGAATAGAAATAGTCTAAAGTGCTTTTAGCTGATGGGCGATGGGATAGGGTGGAGAAGGGTATGTGCCTATTGATCTAAAATAAAGTTTTTGAAGTGCTTGCAATTGTGCGAAGAATTTTTTTTTTTTTTTTTGCTTTGATCATTCAGCACTTCGCTTTTATGAGGAAGATTAGAGAGAGAAAAAAAAAGTCTAACCAACCCTTCAAGACCAGTGAGCAGAATTGCATGACCTATATTTTATTCAAACCTTTTTTTGTTACCTATCAACAGGAACTTGCTTAATTCAGAGGTCCAGTTTTTTATCTATTAAATGAAATAATTAGTGTTTTCTAGACATAACATCCTGTGAGTCTGTAATTTGCCACTAAAATTTTTCACTCAATAAAATCTGTGTTTATTTCAGACTTATTGTTGTTTGACTAAATTATTCAAGTTTAACCTACCAATTTCCAAGATATGTTAAAGTTTAGAAAATGCTAATAAAATGGTCATGTTTAAATTATGTTGTAAAAAAGTATATAAGTAAGGATTGATTTGGAGTTCTTGGTAAATCACAAAAGAACAAATTCCTTAATATATTCATTGGTCTCCTTATGACGGGTATCTTAGGACTGGTTATTTCTTTTGCTCATTCCTCAGCAGACCCTGCTAGAGTGGCACCTACCCCAAAAGGCCCACATAACCTTCTTACAGATTGAATTGTGTCCCTCAAAAAGATATGTTGAAGTCCTAACCCTCCACCTGTGGTCGTGACCTTGTTTTGGAAAACAAGGTTTTCCTTGTAGGTGTTATGAGTTAAATTAATAATGTCATACCAGTGTAGGGTAAGTCCTAACCCCTTCTGAGTGGCATCTTCTAAAAAGAAAAGACAAGGAAAGAAGATCACACACACACACAGGGAGGAGAAGCCTGTGAGGATCTGTCTACAAGCCAAGGAAGGCCAAGAAACGCCATGGGTTACAGAAACTGAAAGAGAGCGGCAAGATTCTTCCCCTAGAGCCAACAGAGGCAGCATAGCCCTGTCGATGCCATAAGCTCATATTTCTACCCCCTGGTCTCCAGAACTTATGAGACAATTAATTTCTGTTTTTTAAAGCCATCCACTTTGTAGTATTTTATGACAGCATTCCTAGCAAACTAAAGGAGCCCCGGTGGCACAGTGGTTAAGAGCTATGGCATGCTAGGGCTGCTAACCACACAGTTGGCCATTCTAATCCACCAGCCTCTCCCTGGGAACCCTATAGGGCAGTTCTATTCCGGCCTATAGGGTCACTGTGAGCCGTTAAGACAAACCTTGAACAGGAAATATGAGTTTGCTTTAAAACTATTAGATTTATGGGTTATTGATTGTTTCAGCAAAAGCTGAACTATACACAAGTGCACTGGTGCAATAAAAAAAACTGGGGTGTTCATGAGGTAAAGTTCAGATGGAATTCATCAAACCAAAGTCACCAATGCCGAAGTCTTGGAAAAAAAGGTGGGTGCCTTTCACTGTATGAGAGCCCAAGGCTAGTCTACTGAATAAAGAAGGCAATGATACCAGCTTTAAAGGAGTTTAGACTTTTGTGAGGAGAAAAAAAAAAAAGAGTAAACACATCTATGTTCATTGCAGCAGTATTCACAATAGCAAAAAGAAGGAAACAACATAAGTGCGCATCAATGGATGAATGGATAGACAAAATCTGGAACAAACATAAAATGGAATACTCTGAGCCATAAAGAAAAAAGCGTCTCCCAAATCATAACATGGATGAAATTGGAGGACATTATGCTGAGCAAACTAAGTCAGTCACAAAAGGGCAAATATTACATGATCCTACTTTTATGACATGACAAAAATAGGGAATATACAGAGACCAGTGATCATTGGTGGTTACCAGAGGTGGGAAAGGGAAGAGTGGATATCATTCTCTAGATGGTAGTCACTTTCTGGTTATGGTGACGGGAAAGGTAGCACGGAAGAGGGGTGAAGTTTGCACAGCTTGGCTACTTAATTGATGGCACTAAGTGATCCATAAAAAAAGGATGAAATTGGTAAATGCAACGTTATATATAATTTTGCAAAACAACAACCAAAAGAAAAAAAAAAAAAGATATATTGACCAGGGTCACAATAGATGGTCCCGGATAGGAGAAAAATGCAGAACAAAATGCTGATTCTTTAAAAAGGCTAGACTAACTGGACCAGCTGAGACCAGAGGACTCCGTGAGATTATCGTTCTGAGATCCTCTTCAAACATTAAGTCAAAACTATCCCCTGAGATCACCTTTTGGTGAAAAAGCAGAATGGCACACAAAATAAAAGCATAAGAATGGTGCTCTAAAAAAAAATCTGTATGAGATCAAATGGTCAACATTTACTCAAAAGCAAAAATGAGAAGATAAGGAGGCAGGGAAACTAGAGTACCAGAAATGAAACAACCAGAACACAATTAAAGAGAATGTTAACACATTGTGAAAAATATAACAACTATCATTGAACAATTTGTGTGGAAATTGTCAAATGAGAACCTAATTTGCTCTGCAAACTTTCACCAAAAACACAATAAAATATTAATTAAAAAAATAGGTATATATACAGATATAGGTGTAAATCTGTTGGTGTTGAGCCCAGTCTGACTCATACAGACCCTATAGAACAGAACAGAACTGCTCCATAGGGTTCCCAAAGTTGTAATCTTTATGGAAGCATACTGCCAAATCTTTCTCCCGTGGAGCAGCTGATGGCTTCAAACAGCCAACCTGTTGGTTAGCAGCTGAGCGCTTAACCACTGCATCACCAGGGATCTATAGAAATAGATAGGGATAAAGATTGGGATACAGATAGAGACAGAGATAGAAGTAAAGGTGGCGAAACTTTGTTTCAGGTACGTTGGACATGTTATCAAAATTATCAGGAGAGACCAATTGCTGCAGAAGGATATCGTGCTTGGTAAAGCAGAAAACCCTTTACTGTCGAGTTAATTCTGACTTATAGTGATCCTATGGGACAGTGTAGAACTTCCCCATAAGGTTTCCAAGGCTGTAGTTTCTACCAGACCAGACTACCACCTCATTCTCCCATGAGGCACCAACGTTCTGATTGGCAGCCAAGTGCTTAACTATTGCATCACAAGGGTTCCTTTGGTTAAGCAGACGGTCACTGAAAAAAAGGAAGACCCTCAACAAGATGGATTGTCACAGTGACTACAACAATGGGCTCAAACATAGCAACGATTATGAGGATGGCACAGGATTGGGCAGTGTTTTGTTCTGTTGTACGTGGGATCATCATGAGCCAGGGCCAACTCGATAACACCTAACAACAACAATATAGATATAGATAATAAATCAAATAGGAGCTACATCTTTGGATACTTCTTAGACATAACCAATCACCACACGAGATTAATTTTCTTAGCTTGAAGACTTTGAGCCAGAGTCTCAAGGGTGAATTCAGTCAATTGGCATCACCTAGTTCATAAAGTTCACATTCTACCTCTAAGTTTTGGTAACATATGGGGTCCTAAAAGCTTGTAAGAAGTCATTCATTTAAGATACAACAATTTGTATTTATCCGTCTGGAGCAAAAGAGAATGAAAAACAATCCAGAATCAAAGAGAGAATCAGAAAACAAGACTAACTGACTCCATGAACTATGGTCCCCTCTACCTTGAGACAAAAAGAACGAGATGGTGCCTGGCTACCATTACCAAACGTTCTGATCAGGGTCACAACAGATGGATTCTGATAGAAGGGGGACACAAAAAAAGGAACAGAACTTCAAATTCTCAAAAAGTTCAGACTTACAGGACAGGTTGAGGCTGGAGGAATCCCTGAGGCTATTGCCCTGAGATAGTCTTTACATCTTGAACAGAGACTATCCCTTGAAATGACCTTTTAACTAAATGGCAGGTTAGATCAGAAAATAATTTCACCCTTAAAAACTCCGCTCTTTTAAAAATAATCCATAGGAGACCAAATGGATAATAGTTATTCTAAAGCATAGATGAGAACTTTAAGGGGCAGTAAACCTAAATTGGAGCTCTGGTGGTGCAGTGGTTAAGATCTCAGCTGCTAATCAAAAGGTTGACAGTTCAAATCCACCAGCTGCTCCTTGGAAACCCTATCTGGCAATTCTACTCTGTTCTATAGGGTCACTGTGAGTCAGAATAGACTGGACTGCAGTGGATTTTTGTTTGTTTTGAGATGAAATTAATGAGAATGGAGCAACTAGAACAGAAATAACGAGAATGTTGACACAAACTGAAGAATGTAGTCAACATCACTGAACATCATGTGCAGAAAATGTTACACGGGAACTTGTTTGGGAAATATTTTAAAAATAAAGAAAATATTTTATCGTTCTTAAGGCAATGAATGCTATGAAGAAGACATAACAGGTAAGGGAGATAGACCGTCTATAGAAAGGGGAGTGAAAATTTAAAATAGAATGGTTGGGAAAATGCTTACTGAAAATGTACTATTTTGAGTAAATAAAAGGAATTAAGGCATGAATTTTTGTGGGTAAATGATGTTTCAAGCAGAGAAGATGGAGAGTGCGAATGACCTGAGCTGGAAGTATGTCTGGGTTGTTTAAATAAAGAGAAGGAGAAACGCGACTTTAGAATAGAATAAATGGAAGAACAGAATAGAACAGAACAGAACAGAACAGAATAGAATAAACCTGGAGCACTTACTAAAACACAGGTGTCTATACTTCTAGTGATTCTGATTCAGTATATCTGAGGTGGGGCCCAAGAATCTGCATTTCTAACCAGTTCCCCTACTGATGCCAAGGCTGCTGGTCCAGGGAGGACCCTTTAAGAACTGTAGCTCTAGGGCTTTGTAGGTCACAAGAAGGATTTAGGTG
This sequence comes from Elephas maximus indicus, assembly GCF_024166365.1. Lineage (NCBI taxonomy): Eukaryota > Metazoa > Chordata > Mammalia > Proboscidea > Elephantidae > Elephas > Elephas maximus. The sequence continues at coordinate 70,800,349 of NC_064841.1, read as the reverse complement.
TTTGCTTTCAGTGAAATGGGGAATTACTGGAGGATTTCTAGTAGAGAAGAGATGTAATCTGACCACCAGGATGAGTAAGGCTGTATTGAGGATAAAGAAAAAATTGGTAAAAACGGAAGTGAGGAGACTAAACAGAATTGAAACATAGACAATTATATTAACTTTAGGCATAAAGAGAAAAAAAAAAAACCTCCCTTGATTTTAATCACAAGAAAGGAGGTTACTGAAGCACATAGCAACACACTGAGAGATATTCCATCCAATGCCTCCTATTTTCTCTTGCAAATTCGTCTAACTGATGAGTGGAAGGAAAAGTGAGGAGGCTACTGGTTAATTCTGCAAGAAGAACAAAGTGATTATTGAAGAGAGTGTGACAGCTAATTGACTGGGAGAATATTTTATTATTCCCAACCACTCTTGCATAAACAAGTAAGGTTGTAGCTATGTATTTATGACAAGAGGTATTAAATGAAACATCATTTTTATGCAAGTTAAACTAAACCTATAACCTTTCCTGGGGCTTTGTTGTTGTTGTTAGGTACCATCTAGTTGTTTCTGACTCATAGCAACCCTACATACAATGGAACAAAACACTTCCTGATCCTGTGCCACCCTCACAATGGTTGTTATGCTTGAGCCCATTGTTGCAGCCACTTTGTCAGTCCATCTCATTGAGGGTCTTCCTCTTTTTCTCTGGTCTTCTAAGTTAACAAGCATGATGTCCCTCTCCAGGGACTGGTCCCTCCTGAAAACACGTCCAAAGTACCTGAGATGACATCTCCCTATCCGCACTTCCAAAGAGCATTCCGGCTGTACTTCTTCCAAGACAGACTTGTTCATTCTTCTGGCAGACCATGGTATATTCAATATTCTTCTCCAACACCACAATTCAAAGGCATCAATTCTTCGGTCTTCCTTCCTTATTCATTGTTCAACTTCCACATACATATAAGGCGACTGAAAACATCATGGCTTGGGTCAGGTGCACCTTAGTCCTCAAAGTGACATGCTGGTTCCTCCCATAAAAATGACCAGCCTACCAGTTTTATCTCCTAGTAAATAAATAATATTAATAATGAATATTTAAAACTTGCAGAATTGAGATCATTGAGGTTTTGGCCGCATATATCACTTGATAAAAAAGAATTTTCCTGTTCAGTAATAAATACAGTCAATGTGTCTATGTAATGCTTGCGTGTGACTTTCTTTTACATGACAATGATCCTTTCCACTGTTTTCTTACAACTCTCCCTTCAACTGTAGGATGTTTATTGGTTCACTATTTGTAAAATAGTAAAAGGCCTTTTGCAGCAGATTTGTACAATGCGATATGTCGTTCCTGTCACGTAGAGATCCAAAATTCTAAACCAGTGCCATGGCTTTGTTCCTATAGGAGAATACCCTGGGAGGCTGAAGCCCAGGAGCTCCGGAAGTTTTGATAAATATATGTTTGTTGAATAAATTCACCAACACAACATTTATATTTCACACCAGTATCTTTCATTTCTGCTCTATGTTCTAAATAAATGCTTAGCAAAAGACTAAGTAAAACAGAATCAAAACTGGTTGGTAGAGTGTGCAAATAATGTAGACTCAGAGTTTACTAAAATCAGTGTTTAATAATAACAGTGTAATAATAATTATAGCTAACAATTCCTGGTGTTATTATGTGAACAGGCACTCTTCTAAGCACTATATCAGTTTTAAATCATTTCATCCTCTTCAAAATGTGACGAAATTGCTATTAGTATTATCCCAACGTTACAGACCAGGCAACTGCAGCACAGTGATTTCCCCGGTGTCATAACGACAGTATCACCAGCTTTTAGATGTGAACCCAGGAGTTCTCACCAAAGGGTTAGTGCATTTTTTTTTCAAACAAATTCTTCCCGTATAATTCAGTGATATCAATTACATCCTTCTTGTTTTACAGCCATTATCCTTCTCCTCTTCCAAATTGGAGCCCTGATGGTGCGGTGGTTAAGAGCTAGGCCACTAATCAAGTGGTCGGCAGTTCGAGTCCGCCAGCTGCTCCCTGGAAACTCTATGGGGCAGTTCTACTCTGTCCTATAGGGTTGCTTTGAGTGGGAATTGACTCGAAGACCACGGGTTTGGTTTTTTGGTTCTTCCAAATTATTCCACCTGGTCTGTGCTTTTTAACAGCTGCACTTCTGATGCGTTTGAGTATTACAGAGTGCTGAACTTAGGTCCCTTCTTTCCCCTATCCCAAAAAGTGGAATATGGGAAATGATTTACATAAATGAATAAAAAACAATTTATTATTGAGAGCTCTTTCTATCTCTGGGCAGACACTTGTTCTGAACTATCCTAGGATTTGCAGGGCAAAAACACAGGCAAGAACCCAGACAAGAGTGCATAGGTGTGAACGCAGGGGAAGGGCTAGTGAGAACTGCAAGGCTACATTCACTTGTAGCTTTTAGAACACTCTAGGAAAGAGAGACTGTGTACCTCATTGACAGGATTCTTTGTACATCTACAACTACAGATACTCACAATTTCCGTATTCGCTAGCGGCAGACGCTTTTGTCCTTTTTACGTTGAAATAGGAAACTTAAGAAAAAGAAAAATCACATATCGGAGGTATTTTGTTCTTAATACCTTGTAAGAAATAATATTAAAATGTTTCCTGCCATTCACCTTCTTCACTTCTCAATATTTTTCCTTTTTTTTTTTTTTCCTATCTAAAAGAGTTTATCTTCTGAAGAATTTAAAAGCACGGCATAAAATATTTACCCAATCGCTCTTAAATTTCTCACTGTTTTAATAATAATTTCTCACTATTTTAGAGTTCGGACAAGGATGGAGACGTGCTGTTTCCTCCCACTAGAATGGCCAGTCTACCACTTTTATCTCCTGGTAAATAAATAATATTAATGATGAACATTTAAGGGGTTACTGAAGTTAAAAGAGCTACCACCCCCACAGAATTTAAATCACTGGGGTTTTGGCCACATATATCACTTGTTAAAAAGAATTTTACTGACCCAGGATAAATACATTCAATGTGTCTATGGAATGCTTGAACGGGACGTTCTTTTACATGACAATGAGCCTTTCCGCTGTTTTGTTACAACTTTCCCTTCAACTGTAGGATGTTTATTCGCTCATTATTTGTAAAATAGTAAAGCCTCAGCTGAAAAAAAAGAAAAGTGTGTTGTGTCTTTAATTTAAAAAACCGCCTGAGGGCCCTATGGGGTATATTAAATCTGTCTCCTTGCAGTATATCTTGATGTACATTTTACTTGAAGCCAGGTGTTTTGGATATTGAACTTTTTCACACTGCAGGGAGGTAAGTATTCACAGCTGGAGTTTTATGCTTCACACATTTTCATGTTGGAGAACAAGAAGCAACCACCAGGAAATCTCCTTCAGCCTGAAAAGAGGCGGCCAAACAAAGCGCTTCTGTACCTAGAGGCAGGACACGGATATGATGAAGTCACAGATACCAGCTCTGAATGCAAAATAGATGCCAGAGAGACCAAGACAAAAAAGTGTCCAGGAATCCAAGTGTACAGGTTCTCAGATCAATCACAGTCTATGAGGTTGTCACTGTACCGAGGGCCTGAAAAGCAGCATCAAAGCCACTAAAGAGTGAGGAAAATCTTTTGTTTGGCCTCCTTTTGTCTTCTTAACCAACACTGGAAGCCAGCTCCCATAGACTGAAAGGCTGAGTTAATCTATTTCTAGTGAACATTGTTAGGCTGTGTGTAGTTAGCCCCAAATCATTAAAGAAAAATAACTAGGTCGGCATGACCGAGAAAGCACTGATTTTCCTATGGGGTAAATTTGTATGAGTTGAATATATTGTGTGCGCTATTGTCTGCTTGAGAGGGAGAGGGTGGCTGACCTCAGCAAACAAATTCGCATAGCAACAGTGCTTCTTAGCCTGAAAAATGAACTCTGTGTTTGTAGACTGAGGCGCAAAATGCTTTAATAAAAGTTAAAAAATCGTATTTCTAACTCCTTCTCCTCTGGAATCAGTTCACCCCCCAAAGCCTTCTTAGAAAAAAAAAAAAGAAAGAAAGCCAACAACAAAACAGCAATTTCCCTCTATTTTGTTAATTTTCCCAGAAACGTTTGTCCTGGGATTGCAGTGGGATTTTTGTACTCTGGGGGGTGGGTGGGAGGAGACACAGTGGGAGACTGCCTGGAGAAGCACAGGATTAGGGAGGCTGGGATACTGAGATGTCTTTATGCCTTATTAGTATGTGACTTGGAAGTCCCACAACCCCAGAAAAGGATTTCCTTTTAGCTCAGGTGGTTATAGATGAACCGAACCTCTATGAAAATACACTCATCGTACTACATTTAGTAAAATGCTTCTTGTTTTAAGATTCGCATCATTTGAGAGCAGGCACCTCTGTTAGGTGCAAGTTAAACCCTGCCATCTTTTTCTCAAGCTGAATGAAGGCCTCCCTCTTCGCCTGTATAATGGTGCTCCTTAAAGACTTGCTCTCTTGTTACCATGTCGATGCTTTGATGAACTCAGCCGCTGTGCTTTTGATTCTGTGCCTCTCCAACCATAGGCACCACAAGCTGTCAAGCCAAGAAGAAATTAAAAAAAGGAAAACCCCTAAAAAATAAAAATTAAAAAGAAGACATCAGGAACAACACCAAGTAGAGAGAGATCATGGCTGAATGTCACTGCTGAAGACTAATAGTTACCCACATGTGACAGGAAGAATGGGAAAAATTAAAAAAAAAAAAAAATTTTTTTTTTTGATCGGTATTTTTAAAATGTTTTTGGCCAGATGATTTTGAAGTGGTTTGAAAAATGTTTCTTCACATTGAGTCCCAGGTCTGTGGGTGTTTTGCTGAAGATTCTCTGAATAACCTGTGTTGTTAACAGTCTCAGATGGCACATGTTGTGTTGAAGGGTCTTACCTTTACATCTAAAAACTAAGTGTGCTGTTTTATCTGGAGAAAACAAAGTCTGTCCTCCCATGGATTTAAGAGCACAGGATTGCTCTACGGCTGTGAGGTAATTTCATTTTCTGTTTATGGGGAGACTGTCTACGGCACTGGGTTTTGGGGTTGGAGGAGCCAATGACGGAAGTTTCCTGACAGAAAAAGATGATCCAGTGGGGAAGGACTCGGCTGGCTATAAATTTTCTAGCTTTTCAAGCTCTAGGTTGACATGAGACAATAATGAAAATTACTACCTGTCACTGCAGTTGACTGAGCAGTTGTATTATTCACATTTTTTTTCTACCCTGGGCACAGAAATATGTATCTTTTCATTTCAGCCGGTGGCAGTCATTTAAGTCAGTTATTGCTCCCATATGCATACAGTCCAAATTACTTAAATCAAAAGGAAAGATAACTGCTCTCCCTTGGCTATACCCAGCCTTTCCGGTTAACTCATAACTACCACTGGTTCCATGTGAACTAAAATTGGCAATTTTGAGATGTTAAGAGACCTTGGCAAATCCAATAATTTGTTTTTTCAATTCTTAACTTTCCACTCTAATTTTCATGTGCTAATCCAAACATTTTTTAATCCAAACATAGGAATGGAAATCTGATGTGCATAGGTCTAAATGAAGGCAAGGCATCATTTATTCATTCACTTATTAATGCATTTATTCTAAAATTGTTAGCGGAATAGGTACTATGTGATAAGCTCTGGGCTAGATCCCCAAAACACAGAAATATTAAGATGCAGTCTCTATCTTCAAGAAGCATGTAGACTAATTTCTACTTGGTAGAATATAACTTTCATAGCCCCAATTCTATGTCCTAAATTGGATTATTAAAGAACTTAGAAACTTTATAGGTCACTGTATATTTTTAGACCAGCTAAGATAGCAACTTTTACTGACTGCAGACTCTGGCCGATAGCTATGTGGGAATTGAATAGACAAAAATAAGATGAAGTCTCTGCCCACAGGAATCTTGCAGACCAATGGGTGATTTTATGATAAATTAAGTCCATATATACCTACTCCTCACTTATTGACTATCCCGTTACCTGACATTTCGCATTTATGACAATTGTAAAAAGCCTATAACCTGACTCTTTTTTGCATTAACAACAAATATCTGGCAGTAACAAAAGCCAACATGCGAGGCAAGAGTTAATGCTGGCTGTGATGGTTAAGGTTATCCGTCAACTTAGCTGGGCCGTGATTTTCAGTGGTTTGGCAGTTACGTAATGATGTGATTTGGCAGTTATGTAATAATACAATCACGCTCCATTTGTGATGTGGTCATCCTCCATTTTCACATAATGACTTGGTCTTTGGGACCTAACCATGTTGATAAGTGAGGAGTGGGTGTATAAGCTTATGGATACCATTACCATGAAGAGAGATCTGGCCTATGAAGCATCGTATGCTGAGGTCTCATAGAGGTTTACATTCTGCTTAACTGTATGAAAAGAGACTTTTCACACCAGTGTATGAAGAAGACAACTTGAAACTGGAGTTTTGAATATGTGTCTTATGATGTCTAGATTTTCTGACAGTTGTCATAGGGGTTTCAGATTGATTAGAATTTCTTCATGCATCTGTCTTTTCATTGATTGATTGATTGATACATTCCCCAAACCATTTGTTGACAATCTATCATATGCCAGTACTGTGCCAAGTGTTATAGTTAAAAGAGAACTTAAATTAAAATATAAAAGGCATAAATGGTCTTTATTTGCTTTCACAACACAACAATTTTTTGAAAAATAAGAGGGACAGCACAGTTTTAGTGATGAGTAGTTTGGCATAAAAAACTACTGACAATGTTTTTGTTTAGAAGAGATAAAAGTGAGACTGGGTCCAAGATCTGCAGTAGACCAAGACTGATGATGGTCATAAGCACTGGACCAAGGCTAGTTTCCCTGAAGGATTAGAGTGGGCCAACCCTGAAAAGCCAGCCTGCAGGGAATCAGCCTAGGGCAGTTAGCCTTTGCTTCTCACTCTACAAACTTGAGCTAAAATGATGAAAGATGTGATACTATATATCATGTATGCACATATATATATAAGTGTGTGTGTGTGTGTGTTTGTGTGTGTGTGTGTGTCCTGTGGCTTGTTTCTTCCTTTCCCTATCACCAGAAAAAAGTGAGAACTTCCAAACTCTTCGGGCTGAGCACCTACTCTTCAGACTTGACAATTTTGGACTTTGAGAAGATATTGGGGTGGATTTTTTTTTTTTTAAAGAAGGGAAAGCAGGTAGGGTGAGTTGTCTCAAAACTTACATTTGCGTTTTGTTTCTGGAGAAAGAAACTGGTTCATTCGGTACCTTAATACATTATATAAAGATTAGGACTTAAATATATTGGATGAAGTTCAATTATCAAAGTTTCAATTATCTCTATAATGTTAAACTTATTGGATCAGTACTGAGATGGAATTTCAATAATAAATTAAGAAATTTAAAATGTGGGCATTTTAAAATTAACTCTTATTATTCGAAAAAAATTAACTTGGGTACAAATTCATGTGGATTATTAATAATCATCATAATCTTGTTTATTTCCCAGTCTTTAGGTCACAAACTGCATCTTCTTAGAATCATTTGTGGTGTTAAATATTCCAATTCAATCAAATTCAAGTATTTCCATAACATTTCTAGCTTTTCTTTATTTACACTCAAGTGAATGTCAGGAAGTTTGAACAACTAACTGTAACATTCGAATATCTGTTTTTTTTTTTTTTAAGATAAGTTAAATCTTGAGAACAAAGTTTCCAAGTCACAAAATCCATAATAAGAACACCTTTGCTACTTTGTAAATAGAATTCAATGCCCATAATCTGTGGTGGTTTTATTTCAGTATTACATATACTTTTTTGTTAATACCAACACCAAATATCTTATGTCTACGCAAAATTGTAGCCTGATATAGAAGAGACAAAAGAACATTTCCACAGCTTCTGACCCAAAGATTTTTATATGTGGTTTTTGAGCAAATACATAGCTGAAACACCCAGAAAGTGTTTATCATTGGTAGAGTGTCCTCTGGTAGACACTTCCAACATGGTGTTGCCAATCATTTGTAACCCAGTACGATTTTCTTCCTGATTTAATGTCTTTTGTACTGAAATCTTTTCTCCACATTTAACATGTATAAGGATGACTCTACCCTGTCTCTAAAAGCTAAACTTCTGAAGATTGTCTAAAAAGAAAATTTTAATTTTATAATTTTATTTATAGAGTTATAGTATTACATAATTTCTAGATACACAGTATACATTTTGATACATTAATATTATGAAATATATACACATAAACCAAAAACCAAACCTGTTGCCATCAAGTCAATTCTGACACATAGCAACCCTACAGGACAAGTAGAACTGCCCCATAGGGTTTCCAATGACCGCCTGGTGGATGTGACCTTTTGGTTAGAAGCTGAACTCTTAACCACTACGCCACCAGGGTTTCCATATATATATGTATATATACATAGAGAGATAGAGAGAAAGACTTGTAGGCTACCTTTTGAGAACAGCAGCTTATTGTTCATTAAGGAGATGGATATCTATGTATCTCTCCAAGCATTTTCTGCTTCAGATTGGTACTATTTCAATTAATCTGTAGCTTCTAAGCTTAACTGACTTTTTCAATGCCCACTTGATAGCTGAAAACTCAGTTTCTTTGTTTTTAATTCACTGGGAATGTCTAACCTTTGCATTTCTTAGTGACCTTTGTATCACTGAGGTTCTTGGAATTTACAATTTCCATTTCTGAATAAGGCCTGTATCACCCATAGTGAAATCCTTATAACTGAATGTCAGCAGTGCCCAGGAAATCAGAATTTTAATACATACCAAATGGCACCCCTGGTGGGGGGAGGTGGAAATCTTCCCAAGGACTTAGATGCACATATGTTTACCATGATGATTGCCCAGCATGAGAATCTTCGAAAAAGGCCACTTGTTTACGGTGATGTAACGAGCTGTCTGTACTGGAGCACAAGTCTTTTTAGAACCCCAGACAAAGGCAGTGTGTATTAGAAGAACCCTTCAACATACTCCATAAAGTGGACTTTCTGCCAAACTCCCAGACAGATCCAAGGCCTTCAACCGTAATCTCTTGACTGGGGCAAGTGGGTCCAAGTAGAGTTCCTGACAAAATAATGAAAGCCAGAGAGTGTTTTACAAACAGCGTACGTTCTATACCTAGATCCTTTAATACTTGAAGAAGGTCAGCATTTTGTTTTTAGCATTGTATGCACACACCTTTAATGACTAGAGAAAACGCAATATTTTATACATTACTTGATAAAGGTATTTGTCTCTCCAAAACAATCAGTGTTCTCATCAGATAAATGCACTTAAAGCAGTAAGACGACAAACATTGTCTGGAGTGGTATCTAAGAGTGGGAGGAAATCAGGCTGAAAGAGAAAGTTTCTAGACACAAATATAAACATGTTCTTCCTTCATCATTTTATGTCTTTTTTTAGCACAAATATAAAATCAAAGCACCATTGAAAGTACATGTTTATAGAAAGAAGCACTATATATGTTAAATGACAATAAAATAAAGATATAGGTATTAATTAGAGTTCAGATAATTTCATAGAACAAAAATTATGCTTATCTTAAAGTGTCCAATCATGGAAACACAGTTCCCTGTGTTGTTTAATTAGTTTTGCAAATAACTGAATTATTGTCGAACGTTGACCAGAGCTACACAAGGAGGGCAAAGAACAAAAAAAACCCAAAACATGTTTGATTGCTTTTACATGAAATTGAAGCAGCCGCTCTGGAATCTCCTTTATTCAAAAAAAAATAAAAATAAAAACAAACCACACACACGCAAAAAACAAACCTGTTGCCATTAAGTCGATTCCAACTCGTAGAGACCCTATAGGACAGAATATAACTGCCCCATAGGGTTCCCAAGGAGTGAATGGTGAACCAAACTGCCAACCTTCTGGTTAGCAGACAAATCCTTCAACCACTTCACTACCAGGGCTCCACAGTCTTCCCAGGGCAATATATTTGGTGAACAGGCTCTTGAGGTGGCCCCACCACCTCACCCTGGGTGACCGTCTTCCCTTGAGTGTGGTCATGACTTATGACTTCCTTCTAATCAGCCATAAGTGCTCCTATGCCATTTTATTTTATATGTTGTTGTAAAAAAAATTAGCATAGTGCACTTACAAAAATACCTTGTGGGGGGCCCAGTTGACAAACAAACATAGAAGGTGTGCATTATTTGGGTAAAAAACGTGGTATATGTATAAAAGATACAAGGCATAATAAGCCAAATTAAGTACCAAAGAAGATGTAATGATTGAAATGCCAATCAGTTTATTCTGGTTCAGCTTCAGGACAACTAGAGAAGCTCAGTGTAGGTTGTGGTAAATTACAGATGAGATGGGTTTGACTGCAGTCGGTAGCTCTGTATCACCTCTGAGTGCAGATCAAACACTTTGAGTTGGCATACTAGGTTTGTACTCTTTGGCTCTGGCTTAGTCTATATGATGTATTATATATATGGTATGCAGTATATATAATGTATGACATAATGTAACTTATAACATATGACATATATAATTATATGTGTTATATTGTATATAAGTTATATGCATAATAGATATTGCACTATTTTATAAAACCATTCATATATATAATGAGATAATGTGTGTTATATAACATAAGAAATATATACCTAACTATATATAGCATATATAACCGAACCCAAACCAAACCCAGTGCCATCAAGTTGATTCCAACTCATAACGTCCCTATAGGACACAGTAGAACTGCCCCGTAGAGTTTCCAAGGAGCATCTGGCGGATTTGAATTGCCAACCCTTTGGTTAGCAGCTGTAGCACTTAACCACTATACCATCAGGGTTTCTGTAACATATATATATGGCATATATATATACACACACACATATATATATAACGAACCCCCCAAAAAACCAGACCCAGTGCCATCAAGTTGTTTCCAACTCATAGCGACCCTATAGGACAGAGTAGAACTGCCCCATAGAGTTTCCAAGGAGCACCTGGCAAATTCGAACTGCTGACGCTTTGGTTAGAAGCTGTAGCACTTAACCACTACGCCACCAGGGTTTCCATGTATATGTATATATATATATATGTATATATATATATATATGTACACACAACCAAAAAAACCAAACCCAGTGCTGTCGAGTCAATCCTGACTCATAAGGAACAACCCTATATATATACATATATACATGATATGTATGAATGCACATCTATCTATCATCTATCTACCTATCTATCTACCTATCTATCATCTATCTACCTACCTATCATCTATCATCTATCTATCTATCTATCTATCTATCTATCTATCTATCTATCTATCTATCTATCTATCTATCTATCTATCTATTATCTACCTATCATCTACCTATCTATCTATCTATCTCTATCATCTATCTATCTATCTATCTATCTATCTATCTATCTATCTATCTATCTATCTATCTATCTATCTATCTATCTATCATCTATCTGTCTGTCTATCTATCTATCTATCTATCTATCTATCTATCTATCTATCATCTATCTATCTATCATCTATCTATCATCTATCTATCTATCTATCTATCATCTATCTATCTATCTATCTATCTATCTATCTATCTATCTATCTATCTATCTATCTATCTATCTATCTATCTATCTATCTACCTCCCTATCTATCATCTATCTATCTATCTATCTATCTATCTATCTATCTATCTATCTATCTATCTATCTATCTATCTATCTATCTATCTATCTATCTATCTATCTATCTATCTATCTATCTATCTATCTATCTATCTATCTATCTATCTCTCTATCTATCTATCTATCTCTCTCTCTATCTATCTCTCTATCTATCTCTCTATCTCTCTATCTATCTCTCTATCATCTATCTATGTATCTATCATCTATCTATCTATCCATCTATCATCTATCTATCTTCTATCTATCTATTCACTTATTCAGATTAAGAATAATCTTGCATATTGGGTTAAAGTGTTTGGTATTCATTCAATAGGCAATGCATAATCTTTAACTACAATTAAGTTCCATTAAGATGCATATATTGTTGGCATCTCCTGTAAAATTACCCACACTTAATTTCTCTAGTCTATATATGAATTGCAGACACCCCCCATACACACATATAACATAATGTTTTACTTTTTAAAAAATGTCATTCAATCATCTAGACTAAGTCCTATGCTCAGAATCATAACCCAGGCATGGTCATTTTTCAATAAGGAAGGAAGGAGGAAGGGAAGAAGGGAGAGAGGGAGGGAAGAAGGGAGGGAGGGAGGGAAGGAAGGAAAGAAGGGAGGAAGGGAGGGAGGGTGGGAGGGAGGGAGGGAGGGAGGAAGAGGAAGGGAAGAAAGAAGAGGTGAAAATATATCCCAGTGTGAATAAATACATAGGATTCTATAACTACGCAGGCAGTACATTGCTTGTTTGAAAGAAATAAGTCACTTCTAAAGTGTAAAAGGCTTGCATTTTGCAATCAGTCATTTTGTATTCTTAGGCCAACTTTGGTAACTTTCCTGAACCTCAGTTATCTATTTAAAGAACAGAGTAAACCGAACATCACTATGACAACTAAATGTATTTATATAAGCAAACCGATTCACAATAGAAGCTGTTCAATAAATGGCTCTGTTATTTACCTTATGAGGCAAAGAGTTAACGCTGAAAAACTGTTAGAAAAAGGAGAATGTCAGCTGCAGGTTGAATGACAGAGACTTGAAATATATGATAAGGAATTTGGATAATATTTAATGTCAATGGAGACTCACTGAAAGTTTCAAAGCCAAGAAACTACCTGATAAAACCAACCAACAAACATACAAAACAATGGTTTAGAATGTTCTGACCACAGGGTATCACATAGTATGAGCAGAATAACTTTATTTACAAGAAGTCGTTACATAAATTTTATTTAGCGTTGACATTCCTAAGTTGAAAGCTCGGTAAAGTCAAACAAGCTACAAAGCTAAAAGATAGGAGTTACTATTATGAGAATATCTAATATGAGGGAGAACTGTGCTATGACATTCAATTCAGGATATTAAGATCAATTTATTTTTGCTTTATCTTCCCTGATTGCCAAGGGGGAAGTTTGGAGGGCATAACATGTCTGTGTCTTTGTTTGCATTGTTTAATGCACGGGATATATATCTTATCCGTATAAAGCTGAAGTGATAAGATGCTGTGGAATAGTTCTCTAGGGGTAGTTGAGTGATGATGCAGCAATAGAATGAAACAGGAGAGCTGGCAAACTAGAGGGAAAAGGTTGGTCGCTTCTAGTGATCAAGTTACATCAGTCATCTCTATTCTTCCAATGCCTTGACAGCAAGGATGGAGCATAATACCACCCATGGAGTCAGGAAGTAGTTTTCAGGATCTTTTAAACATGTCTCAGGTGCTTCCATGGAGCACTCTGGCTGTATTTCTTCCACGACAGACTTATTCATTCTTCTGGCAGTCCATGGCATATTCGATATTCTTCATCAACATTGTAATTTCAATGCATCAATTTTTTTTCAGTTCTCCTTATTCATTGTCCAGCTTTCTCAATGCATGTTGTTTTTGTTTGGTGACGTCGAGTGGGTTCCGACTCATAGTGATCTTATGTACTACAGAATGAAACACTGCCCGGTCCTACACCATCCCCACAATCATTGTTGTGGTTGAGCCCATTGTTGCAGCCATTGTGTCAATCCGTCTTGTTAAGGGTCTTCCTTGTTTTTGCTGACTCTCTATTTTACCAAACATGATTGATGTCCTTCTCCAGGGAATGATCCCCCCTGATAACATGTCCAAAATATGTGAGATGAAGTCTCACCATCCCTGCTTCTAAAGAGCATCCTTGTTGTACTTCTTCCAAGACAGATTTGTTCCTTCTTTTGGCAGTTCATGGTATATTCAATATTTTTCACCAACACCACAATTCAAAGACATTAAATCTTCTTTGGTCTTCCTTATTCATCATCATGCTTTTGCATGTGTATGAGACAATTGAAAACACCATGGCTTAGGTCAGGCACACCTTAGTCCCAGGTGCCATCTTTGCTTTTCAACATTTTAAAGTGGTCTTTTGCAGCAGATTTGCCCAATGAAATATGTTGGTTGATTTCTTGACTGCTGCTTCCATGGGCATTAATTATTAATTACCTGTTTTATATATATTTTTTTTTATGTCCTGTGTCTTTGAGCTTCCTGTAACACTGCAATTCAATATTAATTTTAAGAAAGATTTAAAATGGCTTCATTAGCATGTTAGCTACCCATATTAAGAAAAATAAAAAATTGGAAAAAATAAATAATTTGAGCTAAAGTAAGGCATTCCTTTTCTAAATCCATGACTGAAAGGTGAATCAATTGGATCTCTAAAGTCAATACTAAGTTACTATTGCAGTGCAATGGATTGCTTTTGTGTGGCCTTTCTAGCTATGGTCTCGTTAGTCCCACCCAACGTTTGGGTGAGACTGTGTGATAGGGTAATTGTGGCCCACCAAAGGGATTGGTCAGTTTTGCCATCCTGCTGGGCTTGAGATGAACCATCTCAGAGGACAGAGGGAGAGGATTCCACCACCACCAAGCAAGAAGAGCCAGGGTATCCTTAGGACCTGGGATTCCTGCTCTGAGAAGCTTCTGGGCCCAGGAGACAGCTGTAAGACAGATGGTGAGAAACGGTGATAGAGAAGCCATGGCAGGAAAGACCAGCTGGAGAGATCAGCAGGAGATGGCTCAGGGAGTTTCCCAGCCCATGGAGTGAGAAGGCTGAGAGCCTTTGGGCAGAGGCCAAGGGCCAAGGAGAGTTATGCCTGTGAGCATGGCTGGGCAGAGGCTGTCCCGATGGAAGAACTGTATCCTAGCCATTCTTAAACCTGACTTGTAACCTGTTTCCTCCCTAATAAACCCCATAATGGCGAGTATTATCTGTGAGTTCTGCGTGGCCATTGCACTGAATTACGGAACCCAGCAAAGAAATAGGGCGTATGGTAGGAGGGACAGTTGGTGTCAGGATTGGTTAAGATGGCGGAGACAGGAGGCATGTCCGACCTGCATCTCATAGGAATCAGCCTTGGGATACTGATCTTGATTCTCCTTCCCCCTCATGAAGAGAAAGGAGACCAGACACCTCCCCACGCCATTTTTACAACTACTTTTTTATTTAGTAAATACATTACAATTTGAAGCAGTTCCTCTAATTAAAATAATGCTCAAAAGGATGGCATTACTATATTAAAACAAAAAGTGGGAAAAAATAGTATCGTTTTTGGCAAGAAGACAGTGTCCTAAGAAAGGATAGAGTTAAAATGTTTTTAATCTTGCTTGTTCCCTGTCTCTGCACTGACTTCTCAAAATTATGTGCAGTGCAAACATAGCTGTTGTATTTACTGTATGTTTTCTTTACCAAAATCAAACTAAACTTGTTGCTGTCAAGTTGATTCCAAACTCATAGTGACCCTGTAGGTTGGAGTAGAACTGCCCCATAGGATTTCGAAGGAGCAGCCAGGAGATTCAAACTGCTGACATTTTGCTTAGCAGCCAAGCTTTTCACCACTTCACCATCAGGGCTCCATATTTTCTTTGGTTTCATTTAATATTCTAGAGTGAGTGAGAACACGTCGGAAAAAAAACAAACGTTTTGGAAAAAAATATTCATGTTAACACCTTGCTTTATATCCTCCTTACCTATATCCTGCATTTTGCTGTTGCTGTTATTGTTCCATAAATATGTATGTCTCGAAGCTTGAGGCAAAACTATGCAGATTTGGAGATTACTGGGCTTTTCTCTCTGCATAGTCCCCTCCTCTTCAGTACCCTGTCTTGCAAATTTCAGCTGCTTTGGCCTCTGTGAGCTCCTATCTCTCTCTTGACCTTGCCTTGGAGTGAGTTTTTCCCAGGGTCGCCATGAGTTGGAATTGACTGGAAGACAATGGGTTGGGCTTGGTTTGGTCAGTGCACTGTAAGCCTTGCCTCCAGACAGAAAATTGAGACAATAGTTCTCCCTCGTTTTTTTCCCTTCTTAAGGTTCATAATGCTGTGCCGCCTGTTGGCCAGTATCTAAAATTCATTGCTTTATACATTTATCCAGTTTCCTAGTTGTTTGTAGCAGGAAAGCAATTTTCATGCTCATTACTCCTTTTTGAGCAGAAGTGAATATTCAGAGATTCTTTCTCATGTAATTCTCAATATCTTGTGGTATGTTTGTTTTGTTTTTTTAACTCTAGAATTTAACAATTTTATTTTCTTAAACAAAATTGAATATACATATATTTTATTTTCTTAAAGAACATCTCTAATTCTTAGTTACTTGCCCTGCATATTCATCTTTTTCAACTTAATTTCATTTTTTGTTCTCCTTAAGACTACTTTTAATTGTTCATTAGAAAACGGTTATCCACAACAGGGAAAATATAGGCCGTATCTCTGGATTCTGCAATACCTACTTTTTGCCAGGTAGCTCCTGTATCTTGAAGTTCCAGCATGGTCTTCTCTTCCCCTCATTTTTAAAATTTTTTTATTATACACTATTTCTTTTTCTCATCCTCTTTTATTATTGTTTTTGAAAAATGAACGTCTAGTCAGGAACTAAGTTTGCCAACCTAGTATATGGATTTTCAATGGGACAATTCTGATGTTCTAAAAAACAAGTCCTTTTTGAAGTTCTGGAGGGACGTACCTTCTTAGGCAGTTACAGTGTCTAGGAAATGTTTAGGGAGCCCTGGTGGTTCAGTGTTAAGGGGTACTGGTGGGCAGTGGTTAAAGCGCTCAGCTGCTAACTAAAATCTCGGTGTTCGAACCCACTAGCCACTTTTCAGGAGAAAGATGTCGCAGTCTGCTTCCCTAAAGATTTACAGCCTTGGGAATCCTATGCGGCAGTTCTGCTCTGTCCTATAGGGTCGCTCTGAGTTGGAATCGACTCGATGGCAATGGATGTTTTTGGAGTTTAGGAGACATTTCCTGTAGTGGGGAGTTTCTACTAGTCTCTGGCCCAGCTCTGATATTTTGGACAAATAAAAGTTCATATCCTTTCTCTAAAGTGTTTACCAAGTTTTTTTCTTTCTCTAAATCTGCTTACAGATTTAATGGCAGAAATTCCACCTCCCAGGATAAAAATATAAATATAATCCCTCAGTCCATATCTCTCTTTCAACGCTCTGTGAATTGCAATTTATTACTTGAAGAGACATACTGGAATTGGGGCCTGAGAGGTAGGATGTAGAAAGACACCTGTAATCTGTGGACATGCATTAAAATATAATTGCTCCAGTTTCTAGTTTTACAGTCTTTGTTTTTCTGGTCCTGGGGGAGGATCCCAGAGCATGGAATAAAAGTCTTAGTGCTAGACTCATTGGCAATGAGATGTTATTTGTGAGTCTCAAACTGTGTTTCTTAAATCTATCATCTTTGTATTACCAAAACTTCTTCAGGGCTGGTCAACATAAGAAGAGGTATCAGCTTTGACATCATAATTGCAGATTTAAAGACATTGCTGAGTATCTTAGATTCAGTGTCTACAATTTTAAGTCAAATCTTCATTAACTGGGTATTTTCATTCTCACTAGCCACCACCACACAGACCAGAAGTTAGATGTAAGCAAGCCCATTGTAAAAATCCCTCCTGCAGCTTCTTGTGGATATTTGGAAATAAGTTCTCTCTCTCAGCTGCTGTGGTATTTTGGCTGCTATATAATTTCCTGTTGAATACTACCTCAAATCTGTCTGCCAATCTTTAGGCAACCATCATTTTATTTAATTTCTGTATTGCACCATCAAATTTTCCCTTCAGATGCAGTAAATATTTATTTTGTTATAAATAGTGTACATTTTTTCTTTATCACAGCAAAGATGTGGTGAAACCCATGTGAACTCGTGCACTACAGATTAGTAAGTAAACACAAATAAACCTGTGCAGACCTTGCTTACTGTAAGCCTGTATGTACCTTGCTTACTGGTTTGAGCTCATTGTTGCCACCGCTGTGTCAATCCATTTTATTGAGGGTCTTCCTCTTATTTGCTGATCTTCTACTTTATGAAGAAGAATGTCTTTCTCCAGTGATTGGTTGTGCTTGATAACATGTTCAAAGAAAGGGAGAGGAAGTCTGGCTATCCTTGCTTCTAAGGAGCCCTGTAGCTGTACTTCTACCAAGACAGGCTTGTTAGTTCTTCTGGCAGTCCATCGTATATTCACTATGCTTCGACAACACCAAAATTAGAATGTGTCAATTCTTCTCTGGTCTTCCTTTATCGTTGTCCAACTTTCACATGAATACGAGGCGTTGAAAGTACCATGGCTTGGGTCAGGCATATCTTTTACTCATTATAGTGACATCTTTGCTTTTTAATGCTTTAAAGAGGTCTTTGCATCAAATTTTCCCAATGCAATACGTCATTTGATTTCTTGACTGCCGCTTCTATGGGCATTAATCATTGACTCAAGAAGAATGAAATCCTTGACAACATTAATTTCTTCACCATTTATCATGATAATTGTGTACTGGTCCAGTAGTAATTTTTTTTTTTTTTTTTTTTTTTTTTATGTTCAGGCGTATTCCATACTGAAGGCTGTAATTTTTTACCTTCCTCTGCAAGTGCTTCAAGTTGTCTTCACTTTTGGCAAACAAGGTTGTGTCACCAGCACGCTTCAGGTTGTTAATGTATCTTCCTCTAATCTTGATATTGTGCAGTTCACAGTGAGTTATCAGATTATTTGTTCAGCATGTAGATTGAATAAGTATGGTAAAAGGATACAACACTGCTGCATACTTTTTTCCAATTTTAAGCCATGCAGTGTCCCTTTGTTCTGTTTGAAGGACTGCCTCTTGATCCATGTACAGGTTCTGCACGAGCATAATTAAGTGTTCTGGAATTCCCATTCTTCAAACCCAGAACACTCTAAATTCCAAATTAGATTTACTTCATGGAGAAATTATATTTATGCATTTTAAGTATGAAGCAAATAAACATTCTTTAAAAAACAATCTTCTACTGTTTATAAATTTTATTCTGAAGTATGCCTTTAAGAAATCCAAATGAATAGCTTTTGCATCATTCTGTTATACATTGGAAAATTGAGTGTAAAACAGTGAGTTTAATTTACCTGTATTTCTAAAAATTAATCTAGAGTTAGATTTTCTTTCTGTACTAACATCAAGTAATGCCAGATTTAAACAGATAACTTTTTTTTCTATACTGATGGAATTTAATATTCAGCACGATGGCCCATCACACTGAGATATTTTGACTTATATAAAAGATTTTACCATAAGACTACTTTTTATTCAATTTTCAAGATTAAAAAATTCTAGAATCATAAGATGACTTTCATAAAATTTAAATATTGTTGTATTTAACTGGTCTATGATAAGCAGTGGATTATATTGTGGCTGCCAATAAAATTCTATAATAAACTTTATCCTCAGTGAGCAAAAATGTACTAGAAGTGTCAGACTGTATAACATTCTTCAATGTGAGATTCTATGATGCTACCTGTGTGGTGAAAGACACAACTCATCCTATAAGTGAATCCACAATGCTGAGGATTGGACTTATTATCCTGGTGATTTAGTCTGCTAGGTCAAACAACTTCTGATGTTGTACTATAATTTTAGGGGAAAACAGTACAAAGGGAAAATTGTAGTTCTACCTTCCAAGGCCTTTGCCCTTTCACTTACCAGAGTCCTTGTAGCTCTGTGAGTGAACACCAGAGATTAGATGGCTGGGGCACACTTAGACCACTGAGCTAACAAGGCCAAGATCACAGGTTCAATTCCTGCATGAGCTGATTAGCTTTATGTTGTTTTATAGATATAGACCTAATCTCAACTAGCTCCAGTGCCGCATGCCATTGATCATAAGGATAACAGGATGAAAGAGTACAGTCTGAAAAGTGGAAATCTATCATCTGTACTAGAGGAAAAAAACAAGGTTAGTTGATGTCTTTCTGCTATTGACTCAGTAAATTATCTATGCATCAAGAATATCATGGCATTAGAATAAAATAAAGCCAAGTCTGTTCTATTAATGCATAGAATACTATTAAATCAGTTGACAACTACTCTAGTTCCCATCCCTCTCCAGTCACCATAACAAAATAGTTTATGACTTTAAGCAACAGCATAAAACCACCAAATGCCAGATAGCTGAAGTAGTTTCCAGAAGAAACTCTTTAAAAAAATTTAACCAGTGACATGACCTAAATTTTGTTACCTCTGACATAATGACAAAACTCACTCTGAGCATATGCTGTTTTCTAAGAGACCTTTTGAAAATAAAAAGTAATTTTTGAGGTAATAAGGTATTAATACTACATCTTACGCTGTCTTTATCATCATTTTATTATCATTAAATTGTCCCATGAGAAAATGAATATGATCACAATTCAGGTGTTATATATAACTGTGAGTTTCTCTTCAGTGAAACCCCTTCAAAACCTGTGGTAACGTGGTTCTGTATAACAGGTGTGTTTACCCTTGTTTGCCAGTATGTAACTGAACTCTGTATTAGAGAAATGTCTCTAATTTTTTATTAAAGTATTTAACCTCTGTAAAGTACTTTAAAATATTTTCCAGAAAGAGTACTTACTATCAGAAAAGGGGGCTTGATAACCGCAACATTGGTGACAAGTGAAAAAGTGGGCCATTCGCAGGACCGGGGGTGAAGTTGGTCAAACCTGAACGAGGCGTGGTGACGTTGCCCTATCCCCACCTTTTAGAGTTGGTTCTTGTCCGTGGACTGCTACTCCAAGCGTGTTTCTGTCTTGTCTTATTTTATTATTGGTGAAAGTATGCACAGTAAAACCCTCTCCTGTTCCACAGCTTGCAGACTTAACGATCGGTGATTGGTTACATTTTTCGCATTGTGTCAACACTCTCCCTACGTCTGTCCTAGTTTTTTCACATCTATTGACTTAATATTCCTGCCCACACAACTTTCTCATCTGTATTTTAAAAATAGCTATAGACCTTTTTGTCTTACATAATTTGTTTTTTTTTTTTTGCAGTCTTTATTCTTTAAGCTAAACTGTTACTTAAGTGACTTCAGGGGATAGTTTCAGTTCAAAGTTTGAAGAGCAAGGCAGGACCATAGTCTTGGAGATACCTGAACCCTCCATAGGTCTAGTAAGTCTGGATTCTTTAAGAATTTGGAGTTTTGTTCCACATTTTTCTCCCGTATTTGTCATGACTCATCTATTGTGTTCCCGATCAGAACATTCAGTAGTGGAGGCTAGGCACCATCTAGTTCTTCTGATCTCAAGGCGGAGGAGACAGTGGTTCATGCAGGCAATTAGCCCTGCAGTGCAGTTCCTTCTCTGATTCTTGGGTTTCCTTCTTTTTCTTTTCTTCCAGACAAATAAAGACCAATGGTTGTATTAGTCAAAAGATATTTCAGAAAGAACTTTAAAATATCGGAAATATATGTGTATATATTTAAAGTATTTTTTAAAATTTGATCAAAAGGACTCAAATTGAGTAAGAAATTATGCTAAGACATTATGCCAATTGAATATGACCATATCTGGTCATTTGCATTCAAATCATAGAATTTTTTTTTTTTTAGTTAATTCAATTAAAAAATTAGATGGTCCAATCGTACGACACATCTGAGTTACTTCTCTACATTATTTCAAAACAAATTAAATTAGGGAAAATAAATCAATCAAATGTGTTTATCATTCAGGTTACCAATTATAGTCTACTTTCAACCATATGTATCCAGTATTAAAATATTAGTTTTCCCTACTACCAATTGAACAGGGGTTTTCTGATGGAATTGTGTGTTTATCATAAATGGGATTTCTAGATGTGACACGTGGATTGCTGTTATATTAAAGGCTCCCCTTTGGACCACAGACCAGACTCTGATCATGTTAATGCATTCTATGTGACATTGTATGCATTTTTTTTTTTTTAATTTTCTGGCATGAATTTTGTACTGTTAAGCACAACCATTCCTTCCAATCATTCTTAAAATTCCGTGACAGTGTTAAATAAGTGAATTAAAATGGTATGACTTCCAAGATTTTTTTTTTTTTTTACCCTACGAAATTGTCTGTGAAATGAAAAAATGCATGGTGATAAATTCAGAGGGATTGTTCTGAAGGCCAGAAAAGAAAATAACATAATTTTATGAGTGTACAGAGTATAATCAGTAAATAAGAAATTTATCAAGATCTACACTTGTAAACTTATGTTTTCATCTTCAAAATAGATGAAAGAACTTGGAAGTGCTCAGTCCAGTCCTTACAACAAGAAAAAGCTAAGAAGAGTGAAAATCATCAATTTTTCTTGGGCCTATTGGAAATCTGGGTGGACAGGGCAAACCAAAGCCTTGAAACCTGGAGAAACAGGTAAATGCAAAGAGTGGCTGCCTAGAACACAAAAAGGGTAGTTTGGAGGACTTGCTGGAGGCAAAACTTGGACTATTTTGAGAGTGAGGCTTGGACCACAATCTTAGGGTTTTAATTCCAGCAACACCACCAGATAAAGATTCGAGAAAGATCATGTAATAACTCTGGAAGGGAGAGGGGAAAAGTAATTATTGTGAAATATGATCAGGCCATTCTCCCCACCAAGGTTTCTTTTCCAGGGAAAAAAATTTTACCAGAGTCTTTTCCCAGCTAGAAGGACATTCCTGTCACACTATCCTGCACTGACTTTTCTGTCTCAATAAGCTTGGGGGGAGCTATAGAAGCAAAAACACTTGTGATCATCACCAAATGGAGACACAGGCCCACCAAAATACTGAAATATAATTGAAAGATTATTAACTACTTCCCTCCCACATACCTTACCACCACACCGAAAAGATACCAGTGTATTAATAGTGGCTTAAATCTGAAAAAAACTTCACCACACCTAGTTTCTCTAAAAAAAGGTTAGTTAGAAAACAGCAAACTCAAGAGAGAGATAAACACAAGGACGCTAAAAGAATTTGAAGTCTGGTATCTATAGAACACATTAAACATATTTTAACTCTTAATGTGATTATATAAACCCTCAAACTAGAGTCCTAGTCATCTTAGTTCTTTTTACCTCATAAAACATGTCTAGCTTTCAAAACATAATTTACAAGGCACACCAAAAAAACAAGAAAAGGTCTAAAGAGACAAAGCAGGCATGAGAACCACACTCACATATCACACAAGGGATTTAAAGTAACTATAATTAATATAGGAAAGCCTGGTGGTGTAGTGGTTAAGTGCTACCGCTGCTAACCAAAGGGTCTACAGTTTGAATCTACCAGGCACTCCTTGGAAGCTCTATGGGGCAGTTCTACGCCGTCCTATAGGGTTGCTATGGGTCAGAAATGACTTGATGGCACTGGGTTTGGTTTTTGGTTTTGTATGATTAATATGGAGCCCTGGTGGCTCAGTGGTTAAGAGCTATGGCTGCTCACCAAAAGGTTGGCAGTCAGAATCCACCAGCTACTCCTCGGAAACCCTATGGGGTGGTTCTACTCTATCCTACAGGGTGGCTATGAGTTGGACTCGATTCAGCTGCCGAGGGTTTTAGATGTTAAAGGCTCTAAAAAAAGAGCAGACAATGTGCAAAAACTGATGGGTAATGCAAACAGATAGATGGAAACTCAAAGAATGAAAGGAAATGTTAAAAAACAAGAATTTTAAAAACTGTGAAAGAAAAATACCTTTGATGGGCTTATGAGTACACTGGAATGACTGAAGAAGGAATCAGTAATTTGGTAGTCTTGAACCAGTAATCTCGAATCCTGAATGAAATGCAAAGAAAAGAACAACAACAAAAACAAAACAAAACAAAAACACAATAGAGCACAACATCAAAGGACTGGGATAATTTAAGAGGTTATAATATCAATGTTTGTGGGATACCATAAGAAGAAAGAAAGAATGGAACAGAAGAAATAGATGAAATAAAAAAGCCCCAGAAATTTTCAAAATTAGAGATAGACGCAAAATCACAGATGAAAGAAACTCAGAGAACACCTCAAGCTGGAAAATATCAAAAGAAACTCATCTAGGTATATCATATTCAAAATGCACAAAATCAAAGACAGGAAGACAGAAAATCTTGAAAACAGCCGGAGAACAAAAAAGCCTTAAGCATAAAGGAAGAAAAATGTAAATTACAGTGCACTTTCTATCAGGAATCATGCAATAAGATAGAAGACTGATATATTTAGAGTATCCAAAGAAAAAAAAAATCTATGTCCAGAAAAATTATTCTTCTAAAATGAAGAAAGAAATAAAAGCTCTCTTAACAAACTGAGAAAATTCTTTGTAAGTAGACCTGCCCAGTAAGAAATGCTAAAATTTTTTCTTCAGGCACAACAAAAATCATGTAGAGCAGAAACTTAGATGTACATAAAAAAAAGTCTCAGGAAGGAATAAATTGGAAGTAAAATAAGTCTTTTATTTTTCTTATTTTTAATTAATCTAAAAGATACATGTTTTTGCTCTTTTTTTAAGGAATAACATTAACAATTTTATTGAGTGATCATCGTATATGGGTAAGTGAATTGAATGGCAGCATTGTTACAAAAGGAGCAAGGGATAAAGTTGAGAATATTCAATTATAAGGTACTTACACTACACATGAAGCAGAATTGTATTATTTGAGAGTAGACGTATTTTAGTTAAAATTGTAAACCTAGTGCAGGCAGCCACAATTTTTTTTTTTTTTTTTTTTAGAAACATGATTGATATAAAGAGCCCGAAAGATGGGCAGTTTGAACCCACCAGCTGCTTTGTGGGAGAAAGATGTAGCAACCTGCTTCTGTAAAGACTTACAGTCTTGGAAACCCTATGAGCAGTTTACTCTGTCCTGTAGGGTCACTATGAGTTGGAATCAACTCAAGGGCAATGGATTTTGGGTGGGGCATGATTAATATGGTAAGAGAGGCAATACAATGGAATCATTTTAGTCACAAAAGAAATAAAACCAGAGAAGAAGTTAAAGAAAATGGAAGAACAAATGCAAATGAATAGAAAACAGTTACAAACATGGTAGATATTAATCCAAATATAACAACAATCACTTTAAATGTAAACATTCTAAATATACCAATTAAAATACAGATTGTCAGAATGGATAAAAATAACAAGACACAACTCTATGTTTTCTACAAAAAAATTTAAAGTAAAAGAGTAAGTGGATAGAAAAGGATATATCATGCTAACACTTATAAAAAGAAAGATGAAGTAGCTGTATTAATTTTAGACCAACTGAACCTCAGAATAAAGAAAACTTTCAGTACCTAATATTAAGGCAGTGAATACTTCAAGAAGGTATAGCAGTACTAAATGTGTACACACCTAATAGTAGCACATGAAGCTATATGAGACAAAAACTTATAGAAAAGAAATGAGTATAGACAATTCCACTATTATAGCTAGAAACTTCAGTAACCTTCTGTAAGTAACTGATAGATCAATGTGGCAGAAAATCAATGATAATATAGTTAATCTCAAAAGCAATTAAATTGATTTAATTGACATTTATACTGTACTGTGACCAAAAAGAGCAGAATACCTCATCTTCTCCAGCTCACACAGAACACTCACCGAGCGACCATATTCTGGGGCACAAAACTCACTTCAACAAATTTAAAAGAATAGAAACAATACAAAATATGTCCTCAAACCACAACAGAAGTAAGCTGAAATTCAATAAAGGAAGGATAGCTGAAAATAGTTGTGAGGATGGCACAAGACCGGGTAATGTTTTGTTCTGTTATACATAAATATATATATATATATATATAAATCAGAACTGATCACCTAACAACAGTTGGAAATTAAACCAAACGCTTTCAAATAATTCATGAATCAAAGAAAACATCTCAAGAGAAAAAATTTTTTAATTTTGTACTAAATAAAAATACAACTTAACAAAACGTGTAGGATCCAGAAAAAGCTGTGTAAGAGGAAAATTCACAGCATTGAATGCATACGTTAGAAAAGAGGAAAGATCTAAAATCAGTAATCTAAGTTTCCACTTTAAAAAGCTAGAGAAAGAAGTGCAATATAAACTTAAAGCAAACAGACAAAAAGAAATGAAAAGTAAAATTAAGGGAAATTGAAAACAGGAAACCAAAAAAAGAAAATCAACACAACCAAAGCTGGTTATTTGAAAAGATCAATAGAATTAATAAACTACTAGCAAGACTAACCAAGAAAAAAGACAGAAGGCACAAACTGCTATCGTTAATGATCCTAGGGGTATGAAAAAGATAATAGGGGAATAAAAATGTCAACTCTTTGCCCCCAAATTTGATAATTTAGGTAAAGTGGACCAATTCCTTAAAGGAAAACATACTACAAAAATCCTGCACTTAATTGTGAGAAAATGGTCACTTCCTACCTAAGATCAGGAACAGTAAGCTGCCCTTTCTCACTCTCTTTTTCAAAATTGTACTGAGACTCCTAGCTATTGTTATATAAAAGACAGCAAAAGAATATAAAAATATAAATTGGAAAGGAAGAGATAAAACTGTCTTTATTCACAGATAGCATGATAATCTGTAGAAAATGCTAAAGAGTCAACAAAAAAAACTCCTGGAACTGTGAAGTGAATATGAATAGTTAAGACAAAAGATTCAGGGTTAATGTGCAAAAGTCAGTTGCTTTCCTACATACCAGCAAAGAATAATTAAAGTTTTAAAAATAAATAAAAGCCTTTTCAATAGCACACAAAAAATTAGATATTTAAATAAGCCTAATAGTATTTGTACAGGATTCACCTACAGAAAATAAAATAAATAAAACAAACAAAAAACCAGATGAAAAAAACCAGAAGGGCTCTAAATAAATAGACAGTCCATGTTTATGGACTTGAAGCCTAAATATTGTTAAGGTGTCAATAATACTTGGAAATTGTTCTATAGATTCAAATAATCCCAATCCAAATCTCAATGATCGATTTTGTAGACATCAACGAGTTGAATTTAAAGTTTATACGGTAAGGCGAAAGACATAGAATAGCCTATCCAATACTGAAAATGAAGAAAACAGTTGGAAGAGTCACACCTACCAATTTCAAGATTTACTAATTAAGAAATCAAGATAGCGAGATATTGGCAAAACAATGGACAAAGTTTAATGGAACAGAATACAGGAGCCAGAAGTAGACTCACACAAACAAAATCAATTGATCTTTGAGAAAAGGAGCAAAAGCAATTCAATGAAGAAAGGATGATCTTTTTAACAAATGGTGCTGGAACCATTGGACTGCCATATACAGAAAAATGACCCTAGCACAGACCTGATACCTTACACAAAAATTAACTCAGAATGGATAGCAAACTTATGTAAAATGCAAGCTATAAAACGTCCTGAAGAAACCTAGGAAGAAAACTGAAAGACTTGAGTTTGGTGATGAGCTTTTAAATACAACACCAACACACAACCGATGAAAGAAAAAAATTGATAAGTGGGCTTTATTAAAATTAAAACCTTCTGCACTCAGTAGACACAGTTAGAAGAAGAGAAAGACAGCCACAAATTGGGAAAAATATTTGCAAAACACATATCTGATAAAATACCTCTGTCTAAAATACACAAAGAACTTTTAAATCTCGCCAGAAAGAAAGCAAACAACCCAATTAAAAAAAACAGGCAAAAGATCTGAAAAGATAGGGTATCCAAACAAAGATATACAGATTGCAAATAAGCCTATGCAAAGATGCTCAACATCTTTCTTTAAGGAATGGCAAATTTAAACAATGATACCATTATACACCTATTAACCCAAACCAAACCCATTGCCTGAGAGTCGATTCCAACTCATAAAGAGCCTATAGGACAGAGTAGAACTGCCCGTTAGGGATTCCAAGGAACTGTTGGTGGATTCGAACTGCCGACCTCTTGGTTAGCAGCCGTAGCACTCAACCATTACGCCACACCTATTAGAAAGGCTAAAAAAAAAAAAAAAAACAGAAAGCTAACAATACTAAATGTTGGTGAAGATGTGCAGCAACAGGAATTCTCATTTATTCCTGGTGGAAATTCAATTGGTACAGTTTCTTTAAAAACGAGTTTAGCAGATTCTTACAAAGCTAAACATTGCCTGACCATCTAATCCAGCAATTGCACTTCTAGGTATTTACCCAACAGATCTGAAAATTTATGCCCACGCAAAACCTGCAGCGAATGCTTATAGCAGTTTTATTTCTAATCACCAAGACCTGGAAGCAATCAAGATGAATTTCAATAGTTGAAGGGATAAATTCCAGTACATCCATACAATGGATTATTATTCAGGGATAAGAAGGGAGCTATCAAGCCACAAAAAAGACAGAGATGAATCTTAAATGCATATTGCTAAGTAAAACATGTCAGTCTCAAAAAGCTACATGACATACGATCTTAGTTAAATGACATTCTGGAAAAGGCAGAACTATTGAGACAGTAAATGGATCAATGTTTGCCCACATTTTGGGGTGTGGTTAATAGGTGAAGACAAAAGATTTGTTTTTCAGGCCAATGAAACTCTTATTTCTGATGCTGTAATGGTGAATACAAGACATTACCAAAACCTGTAACACTTAGCAGCACAAATAGTAGATCTTAATACATAAAATTTAAAATAAAACTAAACAGGTTGGAATGTAGAATATGTCTAACCAATCTAAATTAATTATAAATGTATGAAACAACCTCACTGAAAGGAGTGACGGAATAAGGTGCTAAACTCAATAACCTTGGAAATGAATGGAATCTGTACAATTATAAGGCTAAAGGCAAAAGGAACTGTGCATAAGACTCTAATTGATAAACGCCCTCCTCTTCCACTCCCTCCACAAAGGTATGGGTTAACATTTCTGAAACTCTGATGCGTATTGTGATTATTAAGTTTGTCTGTCAACTTGGCTGGGCCACGATTTTCAGTCGTTTGGCAGTTACGATGTAGTTTGGCAGTTGGATAATGATGTGATCACCTCCATGATGAGATCTGTTATGAGTAGCCAATTAGCTGAAAGGGAGTTTCCTTGCGGGGTGTAGCCTGCATCCAATATACTTTCTGGCAAGGCTTGTGGGCTTTTGCTCGTTCTGGGTCCTGTGGCTGGTTCCTGTTCATCGCACCTCCAGTTCTTGGGACTTGAGCTAGCAGCTTACCTGCTGATCTTGGGATTTGTCAGCCTCAGCAGCCTGTGAGCCACAGGGCTGTTGTCTGACCTGCCCATCTAGGGTTCACCAGCCCCCACAGCTACATGAGTCAGGAGAAGTCTCCAGCCTGACCCATGGACTTGGGACTTTTCAGCCTCGACAACCATTTCCTTGATATAAATCGCTCTCTCTTTCTCTCTCTCTCTCTATACACTTCACTGGTTTTACTTCTCTACAGAACCTAGCCTAACACACACATATATAGGAATTGAACAATTTTGTGAATAGATGGCAGATGGTGGGATCCAGGTTTCTCACTGCTGGAGAGGAAGCCTATAGATAAGCAAGCGGAAGAGGCTAGAATGATCCATTTGGCAATGGGTTAGAGTTGGAGACATCAGTATGAATTCATGTTTAGCTTGATATAGATATAGATGGTTCCATATAGAAATGTTTATATACATGGGTTAGTATACAAACACATATCTTCTTTCTCTATCACCTAAGAGGATGTAGAAGCAATGATAACTCAGTAGCAATGAGCACACTTGACACCTAGATCTTAGTTTCTTATGTCATTCCCAATAATAGGAACAAGGTCTCTTTAGAAAAAATGGCTATTGTAGGATTCGGACAGGCAATATACAAGATGCGCCTGGAATACCATATTGTTGTTGTTACAGGTCGTCGAGTAGGTTTCGACTCATAGTGACCCCATGAGACAGATTAGAACTGCCCTATAGGGTTTTCTAAGCTGTAATCTTTTTTTTTTTTTCTTTTAGTGTCCAGGGGCCATAGTTTCAGGGGTTCCTTCAGTCTCTGTCAGACCATTAAGTCTGGTCTTTTTACATGAATTTGAGTTTTCTTCCAAACTTTTCTTCCACTTCGTCCAGGACTCTTTGTTGTGTTCCCTGTCAGGGCCATGATTGGTGGTATCCAGGCACCATTTAGTTCTTCTGGTCTCAGGCTGGTGGAGTCTCTGGTTTATGTGGACCTTTAGTCTCTTGGGCTAACATTTTCCTTGTGTCTTTGGTGTTCTTCATGCTCCTTTGCTCCAATAGGGTTGGGACAAATTAATGCATCTTAGATGGCCACTTGCAAGCTTTTAAGACCAAAGTGCGATACAGAACATTTCCTTAATAAACTTTGTTATTAGGCTGTAATCTTTATGGGGGTAGATGACTAGGTCTTTGTCCCATGTAGCCTCTCTGGATGGGTTTGAACTACCAACAAAGCTGAGCACTTAACCAGGGATCCTTTTGAAATATCTTATTACCAGAAGTTAAGAAATGTCTATTTAAAAACAAACAAACAAAAAAAACAAAACAACAACAAAAAGCAAAGCAATACTAAAAAAAAAAATCAAATGTATACAGGAGGTCCTTGAAAGACCTCCCGATGGCCAAAGTTGGAACAATTTGAATAACAAAATAAATATATTATTATTGAATTATAATTTAAAGTATAAACTAAGTATCAATGTGTCTATATTCATGTAAATAAATGAATAGATAAACGAATGAAAGAAAATCTCTGGTACAGAAGAATGTCAAGTAATTTATGTAGAGACGTCTAACCTAAGAAGATGGACCATGACTCTCCACTCCTTAAGTGTGGTCCATGTATCATGACTTCTTTTCAGGGGTATGATATGGAAAGGGAGAAAAGTAATTTCACAGTGAAGAAACCTTGCAAACACTACCTCATGAAGGTTATCAAGGTCAATATAAATGGTTATAAACCATATTGATAGTGGTGTTGTTGTTAGGTGCCATTGAGTTGGTTCTGACTCATAACAACTCTATGCACAACAGAACGAAACACTGCTCAGTCCTGCACCATCCTCACAATTGTTACTGTGCTTCAGTCCACGTTGCAGCCACTGTGTCATTCCAACTTGCGGAGGGTCTTCCTCTTTTTTGCTGACCCTCTAGTTTACCAAGCATGATATCCTTCTCCAGGGACTGATCCCTCCTGATAACACATCCAAAGTATGTGAGATGTAATCTCACCATCCTTGCTTCTAAGGAGCATTCTGGTTGTACTTCTTCCAAGACAGCTTTATTCATTCTTTTGGCAGTCCATGGTATATTCAGGATTCTTCACCAACACCACAATTCAAAGATGTCATTCCTTATTCGTCATTCATTGTCTGGCATATGAGGTGACTGAAAACACCATGGCTTGGGTCTTTTGCAGCTAATTTGCCCAACACAGTGCATCTTTTGATTTCTTGACTGCTGTTTCTATGGGTGTTGATTGTGGATTCAAGTAAAATGAAGTCCTTGACAACATCAATTTTTTCTGTAGGTGTGTGTGTGTATGATCTTGCTTATTGGTCTAAGCGTGAAGATGTTTGTTTTCTTTATGTTGAGGTGTAATCTATACAGAAGACAGTAGTCTTTCATCTTCATCAGTAAGTACTTCAAATCCTCTTCACTTTCAGCAAATAAGGTTGTGTCATCTGCATAATGGAGGTTGTTAATGAGTCTTCCTCCAATCTTGACACCCCGTTCCTCTTCATATAGACCAACTTCTCGGATTATTTGCTCAGCATACGGATTGAATAGGTATGGTGAAATGATACAACCCTGATGTACACTTTTCCTGAGTTTAAACCATGCAACATGTTTCTATTATATACCCTTAATATGACGTGATAAAAATGACAAGTTATCTCTGTGATCTTCCTCCCAAAACCCCTAACTCAGTCTAATCATGACAGAAACATCAGACAGACATCAATCAAGGGGCATTCTGTAAAATATCTGATCAGTAATATTTAAAATGTCTAAGATCATCATAAACAAAGAAAGTCTGAGAAACTGTGACAACCAAGAGAAGTCTAAGGAGACAGACTAGTAAGTGTAATGTGGTATCCTGGATAGGATCTAGAACAGAATAAGATCATTAAGTAAAAATTGAGGAAATCTGAAAATAGGGAGTTTAGTTTTTAAGAAAGTCACAGTTTTATTTTATATATATAAAAAAAAATCTTAGACTTGTTGTTGTTGTTGTCCAAAGATGATAGAGTAATTCCTATCCGATCATCAGACATACTTTCCTTTGGACTCTGAAACCAGTGACTTTGTTGCACTTAATTGAATGCCCTAAATTTCAGTTTTCTATTGAAAAAATTAAGATAGCAATAATAATATGACTCTTATAGAATTATATCAAAGATTGAATAAGTTCATCCACGTTGTTGTTGTTAGGTGCCATCGTCAGTTCCGACTCATAGCAACCCTATGTACAACAGCACGAAACACTGCACCATGCTCACAATCATTGTTATGCTTGAAGCCATTGTTGCAGCCGCTGTGTCAATCCATCTCATTGAGAGTCTTCCTCTTTTTCACTGACCCTGTACTTTACTAATCATGATGTCCTTCTCCAAGGACTGATCCCTCTTGATAACATGTCCAAAGTGTGTTAGACGAAGTCTAGTCATCCTTGTTTCTAATGAGCATTCTGGCAGTACTTTTTCGAAGACAGATTTCTTTGTTCTGGCAGTCCATGGTGTATTCAATATTCTTCGCCAACACCACAATTCAAAGGCATCAGTTTTTCTTTGGTCTTTACTCATTGTAGCTTTCCCATGCATGTGGTGATTGAAAACACCATGGCTTGAGTCAGGCTCATCTTAGTCCTTAATAGTTCATCCATATAAGATGCTTATTAGAGTCATTGGACCTTTGCAACTTCTCAGTAAATTTTAGATTAATCATCACTACTATAATTATTGTAACTGTAACCGTAATAGCTACCTACTAGTTTTGACTCAATTCAATTTCATTCTCTCCTTCCACTAACAGATCCAATATTTTGA
This sequence comes from Elephas maximus indicus, assembly GCF_024166365.1. Lineage (NCBI taxonomy): Eukaryota > Metazoa > Chordata > Mammalia > Proboscidea > Elephantidae > Elephas > Elephas maximus. The sequence goes on along the minus strand of NC_064841.1, from coordinate 70,767,450 downwards.
GCAAGAATGCTCTTGCTTTCCTCCACGTTGTTCAGGTGAATCTGCCAATCACTGCAGCTTGAGTGCCCTTGAGCACAAAAGGAGAGTTCTTCTAAACCCCAGAATTATATAGCCAATGGGTTACTCGAAATTCACTTGAATATCAGTCTGTATCTGTACTATTTTATCTTTAAAGTTATGATATTTATCCTTTATCCTGCTCCTCCTACAGTGTACTTTGTGTCAGTAAATGTTCTGCTTTTATTCATTTATTCCAGAGAACTGGCAGTCACCTTTGATATCTTGTATTTATGGTATCTTACATACAATCAGTATGAAGTACTCTTCATTCTATCACCTGTCTTGGCAAAGTATCATATTTCCTTTCACCAAAGATGCCATGTATTATAATATTTAAAACTGAGAAAAATGCTGCCAAACTTTAAAAAAAAAAAAGTAAAATATGAAAATGGTGTGCTGTTGAAACAATTAAAGTGTTGTTTCAGATATGCTCATTTACCTCCATCTCCATGGCTGTGACCGTAGAACAAACCACCAGGTCATCAAGTGAACTGTGTCTTTTATTAGGTCTCCCACAAATTTATTCTTACCCCCTGTCTGGTTCTGTCCATACACAATTAATTACTCTTCACCCAGCAATCTTTTAGTGATCTTTTCAAACTGTAAATTTCATTATTGTGAAATACTCCTTTGGCTGCTCGGTGCTCTGGTGATAAAACCTTAAAGGCAGAATTGCAGGCATCAGATTTTCTTATGCTCTTAATTTTTCTAGAATTTCTTAAAACATAAGCCTTCATACCATTAAACAAAATAAAATCTGAAAATATATTTGATTTTTAGTTACTTTTTAAAATTTAAGCCACAAATCTCTTGAGAAAAGTTCTGTGATAGACTGTGTTTCCAGGACTTTTGCACGGTCATCTTGAATTCTACACCAAGGGGACCTGAGGAGTCCATTTCATCTTTTTTTGAATCTTGGCTGACCCTTTCACTTATTTACAACAATTTGTGGCAAAAGAAAATTTATATAACTTCCGAGGTTGGTTTCAAGAGCTGTGCACCTTCCGCTTTCAAGCACTCGAAGTGCTCCTTCTTTGGAAAGCAGCTGCGATGCAGTGAGAAAACTCAAGCAGCCACAAGGTTGAGTTCAAGTAGTCCTCAAGGTGGAGGAGAGCTGAAGCCACCTGTTGACAACTCAGCCAGCGTCAGCTCCTAGCCACATAATTCAGGGCATTTTTGAAGCTTCTAGTCTTGTGACATTCCCAGTTAACTGCAGTTGGGTGCATAGCCCAGTGAACACCATGCAGGGCAGCAGAACTGCCCAGCTGAGCCTTAGCCTTGCCTGAGTTGCTGATATCAGAATCACAGGCAAAAAAAAATTCTTTTCTTTTTTTTTTTTTTTCTAAAGCCAGTACCTTTTGGTGTAGTTTGTTATGCAGCCACAGATAACTGAAACAGCCTCTATTTGGGAATTTTTCGTGCCTTGTGAAGATGAATTCAAAGTTAAGGACAAACTCACCACTACAAACTTCCAGAGAACGAATTATTAAAAAACGAATGCCAGATAGATAGTTTGTTTTTGATATTATGCATCATATGTATGTATATAAATGAAAATAAGAAACTTATTTCACATGAATATATAAGAAATATAAGAAAATTAGAGAAAAAATGATACTTCACCCCCATTAGTCAAGCAGAACAGCAACATAGTTTACAGTAATGTTAAAGGAAGAAAATAATTATTTTTTATGAAAGCTAAAAATATATGAAAAATGAAAAGTTCACACAATGATTGCCATAACTACCAACCATTTTCAGTGGGTGAAAATAAAGCATTTTGAGATTTGCCTAAATTGTAATGTCTTGGTACAAAGTCATTTCTAGAAAATGCATTACAGAAAACTTTTTCCTGGGGTTATACTTTGCAATCACCAACAGTTAATGGTATTATTATATTTACTTCTTCCATATCAGAAATGTGAACATGCAGGAAAAATAAACGCTTTTTTTTTTATTTGATAATTGGTTTCATTTTTATTTAAATTGAAAGCAAACTGGATTAAGGGTGGATTGAATTGTGTTTCTGTTTAATTCACTGTCTTTTTTCACTAAACAAAACAAATGAATTTTGATTAAAGAAATATTCATAGAATGGGGAACTAGAAAAGTGTCATGCTACTGTCATTGGCAATGGGACAAATGTGTCAGAAGTGATTTAGAAATCAAGAGCCTAAAATGATTTGTTCACACCTTTTACTTGTATATTCACAAAGTGATTATAATAATATAATGTGGCAGATTTTTTTCTTAGACCTCTTACTAGGGGCTCAATAAATGGACCATGAAGAGTTAATATAAGCTGATTCTTGTTACTAAGGGTCGGGGGAGAGGGGTAGTATCCCTAAAGATGGAGGGGGTGAAAGAGAGTGGAGGATGTGTTTTGTTTTTATCCCTTTGCCCTCTTCCAATTATTCTGCTTGTAGTCCCTTAAAACCCAAGCAGAAAGTAAAATAGCAAGAAAAACAAAAATAGTCATTCTTGCAAATTTAGATACCAGGTTCCCAGGTCCTAGAATTTACAAGATGACCTGAAGAACTTTAGTGGGTGATTTTCAGTTCTCGCAACTTTCTTTTCTTAGACATCTGACTTTGGAGCTCAATCTCCATGTGAAACTCTTCAATGAAGAAAGGTATGTATGCTATAGTGACTAGCAAGGATTTGAGTCAAGTAGTCTGTGATTTGAGTAGCAGGGCTCCCAATGCCAGTCTCATGCCTCGTAATCCCCTCCTCATTTCATAAATGTGGATCAAGCTCTCGTGAGGATTAAATGGATTTTATGTGTGTATGTGTACATGTACACAACTCTGGCACACTACTGGATATTAAGGTACAAGATGGCACCTCAGTAAGTGTTGGCTAATAACGCCATTGGTACACCAGTGAAATCTCCTAAGACGACCAGGTTAATACCTGCTGAGAGCATTGTGAGTCTATACCCACGGTCTGCTTATGTCTGCTTGACATCTCTCTCTCTCTCTTTTCTCACCTATCCTCTCTGTTTTTGTCTATTTTATGGTCCTGAGCTCATGATTTAGAGAATAATTGACATCAAAACAGTAATATACACTTTCCTCCATGCATGCTATCTTTTGAGTTTCTTCTAAAAGCCTCTGGAGGGCATATTTCAGTACATTGCAGAGAGGGAGAAAAGAGGAATTGTGCCATGTGTTCTGTACTTATTTAAGTTGGGATGAGAGTATTTGATGTTTGTAGAAATCAAAGTTAAAAGGTATTACGGGAAGAAAAGTGAAATTAAAATATGTTTCTTTTTAGGGGTTGTACTACTAAATCTTAGCCTTCATTGAAGGAATCAGGTCAGCAATACAACAACACATTTCTAAAATATTGATGCCAACAAAAATCATTCTAGGCGCTGCTGAGGACGTATTAAAGATCGGAGTTACCAACAATATAACACATTAGTGGTCTTGGAAGGTTAGAATGCCCTTGGCACCTGCTGAGATTTATACTGATTGGTAATTGGAGAGAAATTCCATACAGTCAGATTAATAGTTCACATTACATCTGATATATGAGCATAACCATAAGTATTACGGTTCAGGAATTCATCTGATTTGACTCTCACGCTATTTATCTCAGGACAAAAACCAGTTATGTGGAGTCATACCTCTGTTTACTTAATTGCATTTAATTTGCTATCACATTAGTTAATATTTTAGTTTTCTATAATATTATCCATGGAAAGAAATAATAAAAATACTGAGACAATAAAACAAATTGATATTGCATAAATTGTCAATTATTTTATTGCTAACAATGCTTAAGAGGAAAACATTCTAACAGTGTTAGTTGAACACCTTATTTCATATTTTATCTCTTTGAAATTTTAAAAATTGTAGGTATTCTAATATGAAAACACCTATGTTATATTACATTGGAACAAAAAAGTAAAAAAAGAAAGGGAGAAAGAACTTCATGAATTTCAAGGTAGTTTTTTTATTTAGTATCTGATAATGGCGTGGTGGCAAAATTTGGGGCAAGAATACAGTGTTGTCCATATATCAATTCAATCACAATAACACATGTATATCATAAATATATATATCAACATATTAATAACGTTTTCAGCTTTCACCAATGAGCAAACTTATCTCTAATCTCTTTACGTTGTTGACCCTTCTAATTCTTTGTTTTCAGTATTTGTTACTTTTGTTGTAAAATGTGCTTTGCTTTAATTTTTTTCCCCTAAGATTGCATGTTTCGTGTTTTAAACTGAGTTCATTTACTTTGGGATTTGTTGATTAATTTTTCCTTTTATGAACTTCATTTTCTCACCAAACAGATATTTATAATTGTTGATATACACAGGAGAACATCCTCCCAGAGAAGTGGGGCCAGCTTCCTAGAGGTGGTGGTCCTTGAAATTCTTCTCATGAGATGAGTAGTAGTTTGCTAGGTAGGCATGAAATGACATCATTCTAAGCAGAAGGGACAGTATGGACAAAGGCCAGAGATGAGGGAGGGCATGACATCTTCAGAGATCAACGAAGAGCTCCATTTAGCAAAAATGTGGTCCATTTGCCAAGACTAAGTAGGCCTGTATTTTTCCTGTTTTATTTTATTCAGGGAATATGATCAAATTGCTCCTACTTCCATAATTTTATTTCACCATTAGATACTCGGATTGAAGAGCTTCCTGTCTATATTACTTATAATGCTTCTTGACTTTTTTGGTTGCCTTATCAGTATTTAAAGTTGACTCATCATGGTTAAAAAACAAGTCCATGTTAGAATGTGAAAATTCATTGAAAATCAATCTTCCATATTTTTATTATAATTCCTGTGTGATTTTATTGTGGTAGAAGACCATGTTTGAATAGAGTGGCTATCATCATCTTTCATCGATGTCTCTATTACTAATTCAATCTAATTTCCTGACTTCTGGTTGAAGTTTTACAGAAGAAAAATCATTGAGTGTTTGAATGGGGATGAAAGAAACAATCTCATGTTTTCTTTAAGTGCTGTATTTGAGAACAATCTCTTAAAGTATAACCCACCACTAACCCACTGCTGTTGAGTAGAAGCAGAAATAATCCATCTGGGGTATTCAGTATTCCCATGAACATCTTAACTACCCAGCAAGGATAATCAAGTAGGAGAGATATTATGGATAGAAAATAATGAGTTGTTCCACTTTTAGCAAAGATAGTAGTAGGAAGTAAAATTTGATGTGGAGATTTAAGTATTTTTATGTATAAGCCTGAAGTAGCTATGAAATTTAGGTTTCATAATTAATCCTTTTGATACAAGCCTAATAAAGACTTATTAAATCAAAACAGAAAATATGAGTTACCAAACAGAACACTTTTTAGTTTGTGGCCAAGTTATAAACAGGGGTTTGGCAAAAATGGCAAAAGATGCAGTTTTCACAAAATCAGTGTTGCATCCTGAATGTGATTACAAAAACAAAAACAACACAAAACAAAAAGGCCAACACAAAACTAAGCAGTATAGCCATTTCCCAAAGGCAACAGAATCAAAAGGGAACATAAAGGGACTCATGAAAAGAATCAGGCTGGAGAGATAATGCATCACAAAAAGGATGGGTATCTCCAGCCCCTGGGGCCAATTCCCGTCACTGATACCCGCATGATAGAATCACCGTTGCCTATCAATATGTGTGTAGCTATAACTGAGGAGATAATAAGTAGTTTCCTATATTGAAAAGGAAACCCTGGTGGTGTAGTAGTTAAGTGCTACAGCAGATAACCAAAAGGTCAGCAGTTTGAATCCATCAGGCACTCCTTGGAAACCCTGTGGGGAGGTTCTACTCTGTCCTATAGGGTCACTATGAGTCAGAATCAACTTGATGGCAGTGGGTTTTGTTGTTTTGGGAGTTTCCTTTAAGTCTTGCATTACAAAAGATAGATTTGCTTTTGTTTTCCATTTACTGTAGATTTTTTTTTTTTCCAGTAAGTTTGGAACTTTGAGGGGAAAGAGGACATACTTAGAGTGTGTGGAAGTTAATTTTATGTAGATATTAACTGCACACGTAGATTCTTCAGGTAATCAGTGTTTTGGTTCTCTCTTGTTTTCCCATATGCTTAGGTGTAGATAAAAAAATTCTTGGAGGATTTGTTCACCCATGCTGGTATTAAATACAAATTTCTCAGGGGTAGCTTTTATTATTCTTTTCAGAGAAAACGGTCAGGAGCATGCCGGATCATTCGTGCATTAATTCCTCCTCTTCTTTGCCTTTTACTTGGCTTCTGATATTGATAAAACGCTTGAGTGGCTTATGTAACCAGAGCTACTGCTGAGCTTAGCTGTGCAAAGACACTTCAGCCTTTTGCTCCGGTGTCTGCTCTATGATTATTCTCTAATCCATCCACTATCGATGCACAATAAATGGAGAATTTATACTCCAAATGAATTATCTTAATATTACACTATTTCATCTAATATTTAAACATCAAATGTATACATATACATATTTTCTATAGAAGCCCTGGTGACGCAATGGTTAAGTGCTTGGCTGCTAACCTAAAGGTCATCTGTTCGAATCTACTCAGCCATTTCTGTGAGAGAAAAGAACTGGCAGTCTGTCCCCAGAAAGATTACAACCTAGGAAACCCTATGGGGCAGTTCTACTCTGTCTTACAGGGCTGCTATGAGTCGGAATTGACTCAACGGCACACAACAACAATATATAAAACTGAAACAAACAACTAAATCACTTTCCCTCAACTCGATTCCCATTCATGGTGGCGCCATGTGTGTCAAAAGAGACTTTTGCTCTGCAGGGTTTTCAATGGTTGATTTTTAGGAAGTAGATCTCCATGCCTCTTTTCTGAAGAGCCTGTGGGTAGACTTGAACCACCTACCTTTCTGTTAGCCCCTGAACACGTTAATCATTTGCACCACCCAGGGGTGTATATAGAAATATGTACACTTGCTTCATTAGGAGTCTTGGTTGGATTTTTCCATTCACCTCTTCTTAACTCATTTGGGGAAATAAAAATTATGTATTTCTTAGAGTTGCCGTAACAGTGTACCACAAGCTGACATTTATTGTCTCTCAGTTCTTGAGGTCAGAAGTTCAAAATCAAGGCATTGTCAGGGACGTATTTTCTCTGAAGGCTCTAGGAGGAAATATGTCCCTTACCTTTCGTTTAGATTTTGGTGTTGCCAACAATCTTTGGAATTCCTTGGCCATCAATTACAGGTGACTCCCATCACATGGCACTCTTTCGGCATCTCTGTCTCAGTATCTCCTCTTTTCTTCTTATAAGGATACGAGTCATATTGGATTAAGGGCTGACACCCTGCTCCAATGTGACTTCATCTTAAAAATGAATTAAATCTGCAACAACCGTATTTTCTGAATAAGGTCACACTCCGAGGTTCCAGGAACAATAGGGATTTGTGGGAATACTATTCAACTAATAGGAGCTCTGGTAGCACAGTTGTTAAGAGCTTAGCTACTAACCAAAAGGTCGGCATTTTGAATCCACCAGCCACTCCTTGGAAGTCCTATGGGACAGTTCTACTCTGTCCTATAGGGTTGCTATGAGTCAGAATTGACTGTATGGTAACGGGTTCGGCTTTGGTTTTTGGGATTCCACTAACTTCAAAAATAACTAATTCTTATCGTGTCCTTAAGATGTACAAGACACTCCTTTAATTACTTTACCTTAATCAAGTCATTTAATAGTAATAAATTAATAGCAGTGGCAATCCTTTGTGATAGATCACATTATCATCCTCATTTTGCAGATGATAAAATTGAGACAGACCTGTTAAGTAATTTTCCAGAGATCTGATAGTCAGGAAGGGGTAGATTTTAGTTTCAAACCCAGAGCCTTGAACTTAATCATTCTTGAGTGGTGACCCTTTTGAATCATCTCAACTACAAAAGAGAGAATTTTTCTTTTTTTGCTTCATAGGTCATTACAAGGATAAAATCTCATAACCCTGGCAATCTAGTCCAGGGGCTAAATTAGTCCATAAAGAGTCTTTAAACCTGTAGCTCATTTCAAAAAGACATTCTCTTCTATTACAAATTACATGTTCTTTTTTCCAGGCTGAAGCAGCTTTCAGCTATGGCACAAAGATTACTTGAAGTATAAGGACTGGCTTTCACTTGGACTTTTCCTTGCTCTTTATGTGCCCAAAGGGCACAACTCTCAATAGTAGTCTTGCATATGTCATTCCCTGTAATTGAATAGCCATCAGGTCCCAGAAGCAAAAACTAGATTTATTTTCTATGTCATAGAAACTTCTTCATGATGTGGTCCCTGCCTACTTTCCTCCCATACCAGCTTTCCTTTTTCAGTCTTCATTCAACCCATGCCAGATGACTTTGATTTCCACATTTGGGGTTCTTCCATTTCTGTGATCTTCAGTGATGGTGGCATCTTCTGTCTAGGAACTCAGGAAGACCTCCCCTAACTCTTATGCCTAACCAACTAGGACTGGTTTTTCGAATATCATATCATCATCTCAGATACCTTTTTTTTAACATTCTAATCCTGCCCAAGGCAGGGTCTTCTTTCATATTTCCCTAACATCTTATTCTTGTCTTTATTATAACACATCTCATGTTGTTTTCTAATTGTTTTCACATCTGTTTCTCCTTTTAGTTTCTGAGTTTTGGGTGGCAGGAGATCTTTCTTACTTATCTCCGTATCTTCAGCACCCAGAACTTCCCACACTCACTAAAAAAAAAAAAGTGCTTAATAAATGATGGTTTTATTGAAGTAGAATCTTGGAACTAATGATAAAAAACAGCATAATTTCTTCTCATCATTAAAATAAAGATAAAAAATTAATAACAAATATAAGAGTGTGAATATTGTTAGGGTTTACTTCCTCTACTATATTTAGTATGGTAACTCGTATTTGGTTCTATGCTGCTTTGCTGGGAGTATTTCATTTTTTTCCAACTGTCCTATTTCACTCTGCATATCTGAATAGGATCATTTCCTCAGTAATTGGAACTTTCAACAACTGTAGTAATTTAAGTTTCTATCATTTGCAGGCTGCTTAGAATTTTGATTCACAATAGGAACAGCCCCATACAATGGATCAGGATGACAGAATTGAATTAGTGCTTTCAATTCTGATTTGATTTGATTGCCCAGGGTAAAGAAAGAAAGGTAATTGTAGGACCCATAAGGCATATCATGAAAATGGCACTTAACTGGTCCAAAGATAGGTTTTCTTTGGATGATATCTACATTTCTTCATGGAGCAGCGTGGATGAAAATCCTCCAGAGTAAAATTATCTTATGCAAATGTAATATGTTTTCCAATTTGTCCAACAAAGAAAACACAGTTGGTACTTGTATGTTTCCTTTCATTGTAGTTACAGCCTACTATAAAAATATTCATATTGTTTTTCTCCTACTGCAATGTATACTCTGTGTGAAACAAGGATCCATGCACCACTCATTTTCATTTATCTTTTACATCTAACATAGCATTTTTGCTCCTAAAAGAAATATGCTCAATATAATAACATAAAAAACAATACGTATTGGTCAATTCTTGTATACTTCATATTACCCAGGAAAATGCCACAATCAATTGACTACACTATGCAGGGACAACGTTCCTAATCTTTAAACATTTTACAATAGGCACGAAAATGATTAAATTCATGTTCAGTTTTCAGCTCTGAGGATGCTGTTCATGTTTCCAGTGCTCACTCAACATCTTCAAAAATGAAGGTTTGAAAATTCTGCCTTTCATTATGTTATGTTCATATAAATAAGATTTCTTTAGTCTTGAAAATATTTCCAATGTGCTTGGTGTTTAGGCAATGTACGTGTTTAATGTAAATTGACCTAACGATACCAAGATGAACAAACAGGCCAACTGATTGAAAGATGTGCTTAGCAAAATCATTTTCTATAAAATTGAATATAAACTTTTTAGAACGTAGTTCGTGTGCAGTAAGAGATCATGCTTGGATTTGGTACTGATATAACCTACTGAATTACCCCCCATACCTTGAACATTCATAATATTTGGCTCATGTTTGTTATTTTAAAATGGTTCTATCCTGAGCAATAGAACTATTTCACAATAGTTTTAGCTGTCTTTTTCAACAGAAATCGTCAGCATCAATCAGTCTTCATGTTAGTGTTATTGCAATGATATTCATTCTTTCATGAATGCTAGATGGTAGATACAAGGAAATGATGGGTGTGAAGAAGAGGCTGACTGGTTTTGAAATGTTTTGGTATGTCATCATCTTATCAGTACCAAATATAAAAATAATTTAAAAAGAGGAAACAAATTTTCATCTCAGTTTATATTTTATTAGTGACAGAGAAAAACAGGATGCAATAAACACTATGTTTTAAAAGTACATTCATGTGTGCACATAGTTTAAACCTTAGAACATAAGAATAATAATCATAAACAGCCATTTAAAGATGTGCCAATTTATACCACATTTGAATATTATGTCAAATTTGCTTAATTAATTTTAGAGCTTGTTAATGATTTTAAAGTGTACCTAAACTTTTAGAAGAATTTCTAGTACAACTCCTATCAAATTATAAGTAATTATAGTAGTTGAGATCAGAGGGAGAGTTATTAACAACATTTTTTATGATAAATATAAAATGTTGTACCTCATGTGTATGTTTTAGAAATAGCATTCTGTTTTTTAAATATAATCTTGTCTGCTCAGATTTAGTAGAAACATTGATGCTATGAATAAAAGAGTACCCTGATTAAGGAAACTTGTATGAACTAGGAGAGTTATCAACGCTCAACGATGAGTTAAAATGGAAGAATATGAATTGTTTGGGAAATATATCTACTCTGCTGTTTCTGGAAGAATGCAATCAGAGAAATGACAGAAAATAAGATTGGTTAGATGGCAAAAGATGAGATAATCAAGCCAATTTTATAATCTAATAATATTGTATCTTGAAGGAAGTGAAATTTCTCAAGAGTTCTAAGAAATTATTTAGAAATAAACAAACACTATGTAGTTGATTTGGGCATTAATGAGAAACTAAGGAAGACGAGGAAAAGGTGTATCACGTATTTGATGGTTTTGTGTTTACTATGAGAGAAAAGATAGAATGGTTTACACAATAAGTTCATTATTTTATCTGTGTATTTCTTTACATAAATAGCCTTATTGAAAATATTGAGATCAGTTTTATAAATAATGTATAATGTCACAAAAAAAAACTTAGATCTTCTAGGTTCTAGAACATCCGTTTTCTGTATGTTTCTCTAAAATGACTTCAGATTTTTTTATGCCACTTTTAATTTTAGTTTTAACTTTGATAAAATATATTGGTAGAATATAGATACAGACATCAATATAGAAACAGATGTAGATATAGACATGAAATTTGAGGTCCAGAAATCAAAATTAAGTGTAATAAATTTAAGACAATAAATTAGTTTTAAAGGATTAATTTTGAGACATACATAAAGAGAACAAGTTTGTAATAATTTACTTTATGATAAAGGATCAATTCCTAAATACCAGAAGAAAAAGGTAAAATTTGTTACCATATGTATGATAGATATTGTGCCATACGTACAAGATTTTGGTTTCGTTGATTTTCTCTATTGTATTTCTGTATTCAGTTCTTGATTTCAGCTTTCCTCTATTATTCTCTTCTATTTTTTTTTTAGGTTTAACTTACTCCACTTCCTTTAATTTCTTAAGATGAACACATAACTTATTGATTTTAAGTCTTTTCTAATATGTCTATTCAATTGTATCTATTTCCTGCTCAGCACTGTTTTAAGTGTATTATACAAAATTTGATACATTTTCATTTTCTTTAAGATTTTTTTTAATTGGCCTTGAGACTTCATCTTTGACATTTGTGTTATTTAGAAGCATATTTGTCATTGTTGTTAGGTGCTGTTGAGTCAATTCTGACTCATAGCCACCCTGTGTACAACAGAAGGAAACATCGCCTTGTCTGTGTCATCCTCACAATTGTTGCTATGCTTGTGTCCATTGTGTAGCCACTGTGTCAATCCTTGTCATTGCAGGTCTTCCTCTTTTTTACTGACCCTCTACTTTAGTGTGCAAATATTTGGCAATTTTCCAGTTATTTTTTCTGTGATTGATTTATAGTTTAATTCTATCATGGTCTGAGAATACACTTTGTATGATTTCTATTGTTAAAAACTTGCTTACGTTTGTTTTATGGTCCAGAATATGGTTTCTTTGAGGAATGCCCATATGTACTTGAGAAGAATATCAATTTTGCTATAGTTGGATGGAATTTGCTCTGAATGTCAGTTAGGTCAAGTTGGTTGAGATGATTGAGTCATCTGTATTCTTACTGATTCTGTCCCTCTGTTTACATAAATCACTGAAGAAAAGTGTTGAAATCTTTAGTGATAATTGTGGGTTTGTCTATTCTTTCACTTCTATGAGTTTTGCCTAATGTATTTTGGATTTCTGTCTTTCAGCCCACACACATTTAGGATTATTATGTCTTTTTGAATAACTGACCTATTTACAAAAGTTAATTCCCCTCTTAATCTCTGAAACTTTCCCTTGTTGTAAAGTCTAGGTTGTCTAAAACTAATATAGTGACTTCAGCTTCCTTTTCGTTAGTAAGACAGGGTATATCTTCTCCCATCCTTTCACTCTGACTCAGTCTAAAGTTTTGTATTTAATTTTCAGTTTTAAAATGGATTTTCTTGTAAACAGCATATGTTTTTGTATTTTTTTTCTTTTTAATTTAAACTTACAGTCTTTGTGCTTTAACTGGAGTGATAGGCCATTTATATTTAATATAATTATTGCCATGTTTGGATTAAATTCTATCTTCTTACTAGCTGTTTTGTATTTGTTTGTTTTTTTTCCTTTATTCTGCTTTCCTTGTATTTAAGAATTGTATGTAATCTCTTTTAACTTCTCTATTGACTTATTTTTCATACTTCTTAAAAAAATAAAAGCAATTTTTCATTGGTTTCCCTAGGGTTTGAATGTACATTTTTAAGTAATCTGAGTCTAAATTTTAAAATTATTATACAGCTCACAAGCAGTGGAAGGAACTTTTAACAGTATATTCCCAGTTTCTCTCCCCCCTGCCTTGTGTCATTTTTTTCATACATTTCATTTTTATATACACAATAAAAAAAAAAAAAAAACTTTGATACAAGTTTTGCTTTAAAGAGCCAATTATCTTTTAGATCAATTTTTAAATAATAAGAAAAAAGTTATTGTATCTTTATTCCATTTTTGGCATGCTAGTAGGCCAAACTTTCTGACTACATCATCTTTTTGATGCTTGAAGAATTTCCATTAGCATTTCTTGTAGAGTAGATTTCTGAAAAATGAATTCTGTTTCTATTTATTTATTTATTTTTGTGGCTGTGATATATGCAATGTCTTCATAGAATTGAGGGTTAAGAGTTTTGTTTTCCTTTCAACACTTTACATATTTCATTCCTTTGACTTCTCACTGGTGTGGTTTCTGACAAGAAATCTTTTCTAACTCCTATCCTTATTCCAAAGTAGGTAATGTGATTTTTTTCTCTGACTAGGTTTAAGATTTTCTCTTTGTCTTTGGTTTTCTGCAATTTGATGCTTAAGTGTGCCTGGCATTTTTGTTTTCTTTTCTTTTGTTTAGGCATTTCTTCAGTTTAGTGTTCTTCGAGATCCATAAGACTCTCTCAGTATTTTGGAAAATTCTCAGCCATTATTTTTCCCAATATATTTTCTGCACTGTCCTCTTTTTTTCCCTTTGAGTTTCCAATATGTTAGAATCTTTGATATTATCCCATAGCTTTGAATTCCTTCTTTATCTTTTCTTCACTCTGTTTTTATCTTTACATCTCAGTCTGGATAACTCCTATTCACCTATCTTCAACTCTGCTTATTTCCTGGAGCATGTTTAGTTTACTCATGAGCCAGTCAAAGGCATTGTCCGTCTCTGTCAATTTTTTTATTATTATTATAACATTTCCATTTGATTCTTCCTTATGCTTTTTTTATTAACTGGAATTACTTCCCTGATCTTGCATTTGTCTGTATTTTCCATTAGAGTCCTTAACATATTGTTAAAATTAAAAAAAAAAAAAAACCAAACCCAGTGTCGTTGAGTCAATGCTGACTCATAGGGACCCTATAAGAGAGAGTAGAACTGCCCGATATGGTTTTCAAGGAGTGGCTGATGGATTTGGACTGCCAACCTTTTGGTTAACAGTGAAGTTCTTAACCACTGTGCCACCAGGGCTCAAATATATTATTATAAGTAATACAAATTTCTCATTTGGTGATTTTAACATCTGTGTCATAGCTAAATCTGATTTGGATTATTACTGTGTTTCTTCAAGCTGTTTTTATTTTTTTTCTTACCTCTTTTTTATAGTCCCAATTTTTTTTTTGTTGAAAGATTGGTATGTTGTATAAATTGTACACAAGAAGGCGTTTGTGTGTGTGTGTGTGTGTGCGTGCGTGTGCGTGGCATTGAACTATGTTTGCTTTTCCTAGGTCTTTGGTATCAGTTTTGTGTTAATTTAGTCAGAAGTTGGACTGGGCTTGAAGAGTGTTCCCCATTTGAATTCAGGTCTTCGTCTTTGGCTTTGGATCTTTCCTATATCCTACTTCCAGAAAAGAAAAAAAAAATGTCTCTTGAAGCCTTCTCAGCTGTATTTCAATGCTATTTTTACTCAATACTTTTTACTGTGTTGATGAAGGATGGTATATATTGTGTTTTCTCTGATATTCTGAATAAGCTTCAGTCATAGGTAGGGGACTGTAAAACTGGATTTTGGAGGTGTAGTCTTCACATACTTTCCTGCTCCCCTTCCTTATATACAAGTATTTCTACCCCAGAGGTAGAGCTTTTTTTTTTCCCCCTGCCCCTTCCTCCCAGCTGTAATATACATATATTTTTTTAATGAGTGCCCTCAGGTTACAGACTTTTTTCTGTCCGTTTTCCTAGATACTAATGCATTTATTTCGTAGGGGAGATAGGGAAGATTGGTTTGTGTAGGTTTAATCTGTGACTGTCCTTACCATCCCCAACCAGCACCATGGGGGAAGCTTTCTCAGGAATTCTCTGTAGACATAAGCACCTCCTGATATTGTTAGAAGAAAACCTCGCAAAAAGGTATGAACCGCCGATATTGATGGCCCCCAGGGGCTTCAATTCTCATGCTAGCTTACATTTGTTTTTAGTTAGTTAAAAAAAATTAGCTCAATATTCTTATTAGCTTAAATGATATTTGGAGGATTCTCAGGCATCCATATTTTCTAGTCCTGTTTCTTTTTATGTTTGCCTGTTTCTCTGCAGATATTGCATAATAGTTTACCCTACAACTTCAGGTCTTTAAGGGTTTTTAGGAAAGTGTTTAATGTAAAATTTCTCCAGCTTTTTTTTTTTTTATGTTTTAAAGTGGGGAATGATGTTCTTTTCAGCTCTGTATGTCTGAGAGGGAAAACCAGGAGCTCCTGAATAATTACATTTTATTTTTTGTGTGTGAGATCTTCAGATGAATGACAATTTTTATAAACAGGCATTTGTATATATGCTATCAAACATAGAGTTCACTGTATAACACCTTTATGAAGATCTCCAATAATCTTATTAGCCAGAATATTTTTAAGCTCCCAGAACAACTGGAATGCTAAGTTTTCCTACCATTTGCTTTGAAAAGCATAGATGTCACCTTGAAGACTAAGGTGCATCTGACCCAAGCTATGGTGTTTTCAATCGCCTCATATGCATATGAAAGCTGAACGATGAATAAGTAAGGCTGAAGAAGAATTGATGCCTTTGAATAGTGGAGTTGGAGAAGAGTATTAAATATACAATGGACTGGCAAAAGAAAGAAAACAAATCTGTCTTGGAAGAAATACAACCAGAATGCTTCTTAGAAGCAAACATGGCGAGACTACATCTCACATACTTTGGCCATGTTATCAGGAGGGATCAGACCCTGGAGAAGGACATGATGCTTGGTGAAGTAGAGGGTCAGAGAGGAAAAGGAAGATCCTCCATGAGATGGATTGACGCAAGTGACTGCAACTGTGGACTCAAGCATAACAACAATTGTGAGGACCACAGGACCAGGCAGTGTTTTGTTTTACTTGATACAAATCTAAAAGTCAAAGTTGTGTTTCACCCCGTCCCCGTGCAGATCGCTATAATTTGCATTGTTAGTCTTATTCTTGGCATTGCTTTGTCCCATCCATGTTTTTATTTCTTTTGTTGCCTTATTTTTATATCATTCTATTTTATTTTCGTGCATGAGTTTTCATGAACCGTCTGAAAATCTTTCTAAAATTTCACTGGATTTAAACACACAAACAAATACACATTTTAAAAATGAAGCAAGAAACCAAAGAAAGAGGAAAAGGAAAAAGAGATGTAGCTAAGGCAAGCATAAGAAACACAGTTTAAAAGTATGTTGCAGAAAATTATTATAATAAAAATAAATTATTTGGTTTCAAAAAAGAGAGTCAACATAAATTGCAATTTTGGCAGAAATTTGAAAAAAAAAAGAAAAAAAAAAACACCTGGAAGAGGAGAAAGGTAATAAAAACTGTATACTTTTATTGATGATTTGAATTTAAAAAGTCAAAATTTAACACAATTTTCAGAAATTTAGTGTTATGTTTCAGTCTTCTGACAAAAATGTAATAATAGTAAAGCCTGAGGATCCTGTACTTCCTGTACTTAGTAGACTTTGAGATCAATACTAACAGAATACTGAGGATAATAGAAAGTGGTGTTAGACATTGGTGGGGGAACTGACTGGGAGCCACAAAACTTCTATTATTATTCGTTATCTGTCACTCGTGTCATAACCTTGGTTAAGTTAATTGATGTTTTTGAGCTTTGTTTTCCTTCTCTCTTAAATGAAAAATTTAGGTCTGATTATCTTTAAGTTTTAAAAACCTATACCTATGACTTTAAATGTAGGTTAGGGCAGGTTGTGTTGGGCATTTAATGCCAAGCAAAAGACTTTAAGCTTGATCTTCTAGAAAATTGAAAATCGTTGACGGTGTCTGAGAAACTGATGTGAAGCATTCAAAGCAGGGGTTATCTTGGAAGAAGGATGGATAGAGTATGGTAAAACTGTTCCCAAAGAGTGGAAATGATGGCTTGGGCCAGAGAGCTAGTATCATGGTAATGTAAAGAGCAGATAAAGAAACACCACTGGATGACACCAATCTCTCTAATTACATTAAAGCTAATGAGAAGACATGTGAAATTTAATGACAGAGGAAGGCTAGGATATCCAGCACTACGTGTCCTAGGGTGAAACACAACTTTGACTCTTAGATTTGTATCAAGTAAAACAAAACACTGCTTGATCCTGTGGTCCTCGCAATTGTTGTTACACTTGAGCCCATAGTTGCAGTCACTTGCGTCATTCCATCTCATGGAGGATCTTCCTTTTCCTCTCTGACCCTCTACTTCACCAAGCATCATGTCCTTCTCCAGGGACAGATCCCTCCTGATAACATGTCCAAAGTATGTGAGAAGTAGTCTCGCCATCTTTGCTTCTTACACACCTTTGGCGTACTTAACCTTTGTCTCTGCCTATATCTTTTCAATATGTTTATACGATTAAATTCCAGAAGTGTTCTGACCATACCATTGAATTAATAGAGACATTTATCTATTTATCATCTACTTATTTATCTCAGTTTTCTAGAGTGATTATAGCCTTCAGTTGTCTGACTTTTGGTACCACTGAGATATTATATGAGTCAGCTGGTTTCTAGGAGGGATGGCCAAGGCTGTTTTCTACACTGCTGTCTCTCTCAGACAGTATCCTATCACCCTACAATAACATTTGCACATTCCAGGTTCTACTATCTCCACCCCCTGATTTGCTGGGGACAAACCTGATTTACCCCTGTTTTCTCAGTGTATTATTAACTTTCACAAATGTTTGGAGTTTGATGATAAGGTATTTAGACACCTTGTTTTGGAACAATTTAGTGCTTGCTAGCTTTAATTGAGCATGTTTCTGTTCTGTGGATTTATGACACTCCATTGCTTTATGACTCCATGATTGACAGCTGCCAGCCTAGATGTTGGGAAAATTATCTTCAGGATACTAAGGGCTCTGTTGTTCAGGCAGATAATGAGAAGTAACACATTTGTCTTCCTTCAAACTCTCACTTCCCCTACTACACACGCGCACACATACACACTCACACGCACATACGTGCACGCATGCACACACATGCATAACAATAAAAATTGGGTTTTTCCAAACAGCTGATGATAAATACAGAGTATGGTAGGTAGAATAATGACCATACAAAGATGTTCACACCCTAATCCTGGAACTTCTGAATATATTGTTTTACACGGCCAGGGAAGATTAAATTTCAGATGTAATTAAGGTTGCTTATCAGCAGACCTTGAGATGGAAAGATTACTCATTAGACCCAATGTAATCAATGTAATGAAGGATCCTTTATAAGTGAAAAAGAGAGAGGAAAGACAGGTCAGACTGATGTGATGGGATCAGGATCCAAACTACTATTGCTATGAGTTGGAATTGTCCCAACGGCAATGGGATTGCTAGCTTAAAAGAGGGAGGAGGAGGGCCATGAGCCAAGAAATGTGTGAGACTTCTAAGAAACTGGAAAAGGTAAAGGCGATGCATACTTTCCTGGAGCCCCCAGAAAGGAACACAACCCCACCAACACCATGGAGCCCATGGAGACTCAGTTTGGACTTTTGATCTCAAGAACTCCAAGTAAATAAATTGTGTTGTTTAAGCCACTGAGTTCGTGGTAATTCGTTACAGCAGCAATAGGAAACGAATACACAGAGATATGAAGAATTACCCCGAGTTTTCACATAGTGCTAATGATACCATCACTTATGTTGTTCAGCACATTTCATACAAAAAAAAAAAAAAAAAGATTCACAATAAGCTCCTCTCTGAGCTCAGGGACAGGAGGAAGCTTGTTTCTTTTAATAGGCTGGTTTGCGTTCTCTTGGTAGATGATAAGATCAATATATGTCATGTCTCCTATTTGCCCCAGAATCTAGGAAAGCAAGAACTACATTTTATAGTTACTATTACTACATTTTGTAATCTTTATTTCTTACTGTGAGTTTTCTGTTTCTAATGTTTACATTCGGCATTTCCAATCCATCAGCTGCTCCTTGGAAATCCTATAGGGGCACTTCTACTCTGTCCTATAGTGTCGCTATGAGTCAAAATCAATTCCAGGTAGTGGGTTTCTTGGTAATGTTTACACTCAGGATTAATCTTTCACTTTGGATAATGGATCAGGAGTGACCATATTTTTTATAATTACTGTAGGCATCTTTGAGTCCCTTTGTGAAAGGAAAGGATATGTTAAAACACAGTTTTATTCCAACTAATTGGGTATAGATCATCTGCTCCTACAAGAGAACAAGAAATACTGGTCTTGCCCAGCACACTGACTTTAGAGTTTGTTATATTTTTACATTAACATAGTAATTAAAATTGAAGAAAATGGAGAAAGGAATGAATGACGTAATAAACATTTTCTAATTCGATTTTTCTTTGCCTTTTCTTATAGATCGGATCTGTATATTAAGTGATAGAGTCAGGTGAAACTAGCTGAACCATAATTGTTAGTGAACTAATCAGTCACGGTTTATTATTTTCTCCCTGGAGTTTAATTAGAGCAGTAGTTCACAGTAGGAAGGACATAGAAACATGTCTCTTCCAACCATTTGTATGAACCTCCTCTATGTATAGAATGTTGCTGGTAACTGATATTTTTAAATATTTATATATTTTTTTCTCAAATCTGCCATGGAATTACTTGTATTAATTGAGTACTAGCTATATCATTTTACATGGAATATAATTTGAGAATAAAAAGAATTTTTATTTTCTTGTAATCACGTGAGGGTGGGTGGCCAAGACCCTAGAGAACACTGTAGAATTGGATGGTACAGCTTGCTACAAACAAGTGTACTAAAAAAAAACTAGACACTAGTAAATAGAACGCTCAAGTTCACCTAGAGTCACAGTAAACATTTCCTAGAACAACTGACATGTAAATTAGGTTATTTTCTTGGTTAAGTACAGTATTAAGAAATGTAATCCCAAAGCATAAGCAAATGTGTACAGGTAGACAACACATACCAGCAGTTTGGTTTCAGAAATTTTATACTGGAAAATACTAATGACCGAAAACAAGTCAAAAAGGACCCACAGTTTATATAGAAACAATCCTCAGAAGAATTCTCGCTCTTTGAAAATGGAGTTCTTTTTTAACTGCTATCATCCCCAGCTTTGGTCTTTGCTCTTTAAAAAATAAAAATAAATACATACAGCAAATAATTCAAACTGCATTGAAACATTCACGGCAATAAATGTAAGCGTTGTGTTATTTTCTTTTTTAAACTAACAACTTTTGAAAGAAGGGATAAAGTGTAAGCATAGTTTATGAAACCTGTGAGAGCTGGAACGCGACAGGAAGGCCTTGTTTTTCTGAGTCTCATGAGTTTTCCGCCTTTGACAGGTTTCAGTCTTACCACTTTTCTATCTCTGTCTGTTAGTGGAAGAGATTGAGTTTTCCTTCTCTGACACAAATTCTGGCTTTTGCAGATTTTACTCTAATGGCCACCATGGCAGATTACTATCGAAGCCAGCTTCAATCTGTACTTTATGTTAGTTGAAATAAATCTTGAGACCTAAGACTGAATCGAGAGAGTAAAAATATACCTCAGGCACATTTTACACATACTGTGGAATACCTACTTCGTTAATTAATTGTGTGAGGCATTTGAAGGAAGAAACTATGATTTTTATCTGTACAGGAACGTTATTACATTTGGAATTAAGTATTTTCAAATATGGATGTTTTTATTAATTCACCACATAGCTATTGATCACCTTTAATAAAGGAGCCCTGGTAGTATAACCATTTAGGCACCCCGCTGCTAACCTGGTGATCTGCTCCTGAAAAGAATAAAAAAAAATACAGCCTAGGAAACCCTAGGGGGCTGACCTGCTCTCTTGTATAGGGCTGCTGTGAGCCGCAGTCAACTCAAAGACACCTAACAATAACAACACACTTTAATAAACAAAAAAGAAATGAAGGCCATGTATGTTTCATTGCCTTAATTGTCAAAGTGTCAGATCAGAGAGCATAGATATTTATTTTTATTTTAGCTCCAGACCATGACAAAATTGTTTGGTGTATTATGCCAAAAACAAACAAACACACTGCCTTCGAGCTGATTTCAACTAGTAGCAACCCCATAGAACAGAGTAGACCTGCCCTACAGGGTTTCCAAGGCTGTAATCTTTATGGAAGCAGGTTGCTACATCTTTCTTCCTCAGAGCAGCTGGTGGGTTGCTGTCGCCGAACCTTCGGTTAACAGCAGAGCTTTAAACGCTGCACCACCAGGGCTCCTCGTAGGTGATAATAAATATTTTCCAAACAGATACAAATGACTGTATCCCAGATTCTGCTTGTCGTTCCTTTAAATATTTAAGGCACTAACATGTACAACTTTTATTTAAGCTCTACCCCCTCCCCACCCCAGGTCAGTCATTCTGTTTCCTCTACTTTTTATCGTAGAATGAGGTCTCTTATTATTATTTTTTTTTTCAATCTAACACCTGTTTCGTCCTAATCTTCAAAGTCTCAAAGACATTTAAGAAATCGAATACTTGACCTGTCTCCTAGTAGACAGGGAACACTGCGTCCTTTTCCGTGGAAGAATACTAAAAAAAAAAAAGCATTTGATACTATTTTGAACCAAAAAACCGAAAAACAAACCCACTGCCGTTGAGTTGATCTCGACTCATAGCGAGGAGATAACGAAATCTTAGCTCAGAAATTTAGCATGGTCTGAAAATAAGAAGGTCATATATATTAAGTAGCATAGCCAATTATCAGAATTTCAAACATGTTTCAGGTCCTTGTATATACTACAGTCTTAGTTAATTTATTATTCTAATGTTTCAGCCAGATTTATCTATTTCACTGGTTCTCACCCAAGGATGATTTTATATCCCTGGGGATATGTGGCAATGTCCGGAGATTTTTTTGATTGTGCCAATTGGAGATAAGGGTGGGCGTTGCTGTCATTTTGTGGATAGATGCCAGTAATGTTGATCAGTATTTTATAATGCATAGTACAACCCAGTGCCGTTGAGTCACTTTATAATGTACAGCATAGCCCCCCAAAACAAAGAATTATCCAGCTCAAAATGCAGTTGTGCTGAATTTCAGAAACCTGGAACTACTTGTATTGTAGTATGAATTTCAAGCATATGTTTTAAAAATATTATCAGTAAATTAAAGATTTAAGTGAAAGTCTAAAATGAATTTATTGTCTTTCAATATCTATAACCAAGGAAACTCAAACTCCTCACCGTCCAGTCAATTCCGACTCATAGCAACCCTACAGGACAAAGTAGAACTGTCCCATGGGGTTTCCAAGGCTGTAAACTTTACAGAAGCAGACTACCACATCTTTCTCCCATGGAGCTGCTGGTGGACTCAAACCACCAACTTTTTGGTTAGCGGTCAAGCACTTAACCACTGTGCTCCTGTCAATGTTCCTTGTTGTTCTTGTTGTTAGGTGCCGTGGAGTCGGCTCCGACCCATAGCGATCCTACGCCTAACAGAACGAAACACTGCCGGGTCCTGAGCCATCCTTACAATCATTGTTATGCTTGAGCTTACTGTTGCAGCCACTGTGTCAATCCACCTCTTTGAGGGTCTACTTCTTTTCCGCTGACCCTGTACTTTGCCAAGCATGATGTCTTTCTCTAAGGACTGATCCCTCCTGACAACATATCCAAAGTATGTAAGACTCGGCCTCGTCATCCTTGCTTCTAAGGAGCATCCTGACTGTACTTCTTCCAACATAGATGTATTCGTTCCTCTGGCAGTCCATGGTATATTCAATATTCTTTGCCAGCACCACAATTCAAAGGCATCAATTCTTCTTCGGTCTTCCTTATTCATTGTCCAGCTTTCACATGTATATGATTGAAAATACCATGGCTTGGGTCAGACGCACCTTAGTCTTCAAGGTAACATTTTGCTCTTCAACACTTTAAAGAGGTCCTTTGCAGCAGATTTACCCAATGCAATGAGTCTTTTGATTTCTTGACTAAATGCAGAACTAAGTGTTGAAACTGGCTCACTATTTTAACTGTCAACTTCTGAAGTTCCATTAATATTTTGAGAGGTTCTACTTAAAAGAAGAACTTGCGTATCTGATGGATTTTTTTTTCTTTTTTAGCAGAAGTTCCTTGCACTGTTGGTGAGTGTGGGACATATAAATGCCTGTAGTCAACTGGGGAACCATGTAGAATTCTGCTATACTAAATTACACTCTGCAGGCCAGAGAAAATTAGTGTGCTTCCCAAAGCATCGAAAAAGGAGCTATTTTGGTACCAATAAAATTGGGTTCCTTTTAAGCCTCATCATGGTGTGATATTCCTGATTTCTAAAAGAAGTTCAGTCACATAATCCCATAATTTATCAAGTACACATTAGCTCTTTGCTATAATTTTTTTTGAAATTCAAGGAAGTGGTAATAACAACTGTGTTCCTTCAAAGCAACTGGAAACATATTCACTCATTAGTCGGTAAGGAAACCTTTGGCTTTCTTTTGTTTTCCTTTGTAACTTGTCCTCTTTCTTTTCCTGATAGGCTTGACCATCTGAAAGCATTTCATGGCATTTTTCACGTAGGTAATATAATACAGTTTGAAGGGGACTGAAATATTATATTCTTCTACACTTGGGAAGATGAGAGGCAGAATGAAGCGCTCAATTTCTTTGTCTAGATCATTTTGCTGTAGGTGTTAATTTGCCAAGGTATTTCTCAATTACTGCTCAGACCTTAAGCACTGTAGTCTCTTACTGGATAAGTATTTATGAAAAGATTTCAAGAAAATACAGCATTAGTAAATGTTTACTCAGTGTTTCATGTTTGATCTTTCTGGTACAATCTTTCTGCTAAAGCTGGAATCTATTTTCAATGACTACATATAAATGCATCGCACGCTCCGGGGCCTAACAGATGCCATCTGTACAAGCATTTACTTTAAATTAGTGGAATAAGTAATCAAAAGGGCTTTGTACTTAATGCAAAACTTTTGGTGACTATTAAATGCTCATTAGAGGATGTTTTTGCTGTATGACTGTCAAAATCAGCAGTACGTTTATGTTAGATTTCCTGAGTGGGTCAAGATTGAATATGATTTCACAACCTAAATAACATAAATGAACACAGGTTATTTCAGCATCTCCAGATGTTTTTTAAACTCTTTGCCCCTGAACCCAAAACTTAGTGCCACTTCAAATTCTGCAATGGTCTATTACTGAAGATTTTCTAAATTAAATATTTTGCATCTTTAGATAAGCAGAACACTTTTTCATACTCACAAAGTTTATAAATGAAATAAAATGATACTATCGATAATGCTAAATATTACTCCAACCCATCTTTTATGGAAATATGTCCCCAGGGAATCAGATAATATTAAATCAGCTTAACTCTACACTTATTACAATAGCTAATTATTTACAATTTTTTAATTATCTTGGGTTGTGATGGCTTATGTGGTAGATTGTGTATGTGTTGCAACTTGATTAAATCTCTGGAAATATGTCCTTGTTATCACTTTGTTTTTAATTAAACATTCAATAGCTGTCTTATTTAAAGCAGAGAGATGCATCTATTATTCCCAGTATTGTGATTTACGTAGTGCGAACGATTCTGTATAACGAGAATAACTGCTTACTCCAAATCATTATTTCCCATAATGAGAAATTTACATCTCAAGGAGCCCTGGTGGTGTTCTGGTTAACAGCTCGGCTGCTAACCTGAAGGCTGGCAGTTTGAATCCACCAGCCACTCCTTGGAAACCCTACGGGGCAGTTCTATAGAGTTACTACAAGTAGGAACCAACTCAATGGCACGTAACAACAACAGCAGGGACAAACCTGTTAACTGAAGTCTGTCAGTGCTCTGATTATAATGTAAGGTTTTAAAGACACCTCCCAAGCCCTAGAGGTAGAAAGAAGAGATCCAAGAGTTCAAAAGGTCACACTCACCTTGCCTGCAGGCAGAATTGCACTTGAACTAGTTAGACAAGTAGGGATGGCTAACTTCAGGGGAGTAAAGCAAAGCTGAGCTGTGGTTGTAAAAGTTTGACCATTTAGAAAAAATAAGATGAGATATGCATAATACTGAGGGTTTTCTACTCTTTTTTTTTGGAATTGGGATATGCACAAATTGGTTGAGTAAACCAGCTTCTCTTCTCTACTTTTGAAGATCTTTTTCCTGAAGTGTAATTGTTTTATTCCTCATGTTGTCCAGAATCAGAACTATTTTTCTGGTGATTCAAAAAACTCTAATTTCCCAGAAAATTTCATTTCGATGGCTCAAATATGGAGCTTAGTTTCAAGAGAAGAAGGGGCAGGTCACCCCCCCTTTTTTTTTTCTTCTTGCAAAACTCTCTTTTCTGTGGACAACCTAAACGGCCTCTCATTTCCACTGGCTCTTGTTTTTCGAACACAGAGAGATAACAGAAACAAAAATATTATGACCCTCATGTAAACTGGACTTATTTAGAAATAGCTTCTGAAAAGGATAAACTGTTTTGGGGAGGGTTATAAGAACTGCAGTTGGAAGGCCGTGTTGAAGTGTGTGTGTCATTGCAGGCTTGAGGGACTGAACAGGTAGGGATGTAGAGAAGGGAGCTGTACATTGTGTACAATGGGTGGGACGAAAGGGTCTCATTTTTGGTCATCATTATCATCTGCTGGAGAAATGTTGTCAGTCCATTATTTATTAATTATGATACTTTTTTCACATGTCTGTTTGATAAAAGTTGTATTGCTTGAATACAAAACCTGAAAAGCATTCTTCATTTTAAGGCCACATAGTCTATTAGAAAAAGACATTTGAGTACATATAGTTGCCATGTAGTGACAGAACGTATTCAGTGCTCTGATATTAAGTGAGAATAGTATGCTACCAAAAAACATCATGCGTATAAACACATTACGGGAATTATTCTAGTAGGAAGAAAGAGGTGAGATGGTTCCTAAAGGATGAGAAGCTGTAAATCCAGTCATAGGTAAGGAGATAAAATCCGTTGTGATGGGGTCAATTCAGACTCATAGAGACCCTGTAACACAGAGCAGAACTGACCCCATAGGGTTTCCAAGGAGCAACTGATGGATTTGAACTGCCGAACTTTCCTTCTTCACTGCAGAAAGAAAATATACAAACATCAAAGAGATTTTTCTGCTTATGATATGTCCCTGATAGTCAAATGAAATTTATCAATTTCTACCATGTCTTTCTGCCATAAGCAAATTTAACCACAAATTAGCCAACCTGATAAACTTCAGCCACCTTTAATTCCTGAGGCGATTAGTGTGGCAGAATGCAATAAAAATATCTCAGACTCCTTTGATAGACTCTGGGAGATCTCAGAAAAACCCTCTCAGTTGGCTCATATTTAAATGAAGAAAACAATTTTATTAACATGAGAAAGAAAGAAAGAGAGAGAGAGTGCTTAAATCAGTGTGTGTCTTTGTTCCTAAAACAAAAACAACGTTCAGTACCTGGGGATATGAGCACAAAGGTAAAAACAAATCTGTTTTAAAAT
The DNA here is from genome assembly GCF_024166365.1 of Elephas maximus indicus. Taxonomy (NCBI): domain Eukaryota; kingdom Metazoa; phylum Chordata; class Mammalia; order Proboscidea; family Elephantidae; genus Elephas; species Elephas maximus. The sequence continues at coordinate 70,740,790 of NC_064841.1, read as the reverse complement.
TAACGTGTTATTTCAAATACTTCAATCATGATGGAATTGTATTTTAGGGCCCTTTGATCTAAGAAGATTATCATTATCAAAAGATAATAAAGTTAAATTTCTTGAAAAATACATTCATAAAACAACATACTGGGAAAAAAATCTTATAGTCAAGTGAGCTCTTTCCAAAGAACAAGGCTAAAAAACTCTCATATCTTCATTTTTGACAGCTTATAGATAACACATGGTTTTGCAGATTCACACTTAGGATTGTTTTTTGCCACATAGAGAAAGGATACTTTGAATACTTCAAACACCGTGTATCAAGTCTCAGTGGGAAGATGGGTTTTGATCACTTTGTCTTCACAGACAGTTCTGCAGTTTGATAAGGCTTGGGGTCCCAGGCTCTATGAATACAACATTAGGTATGTCTCCCTTTAAGTATGACAGCTAATTTCCTTTATGACATTATTTAAAGGGAATGCAAATATTTTAATGTAGCAATGAGAGCAAACTGGAGCTGTGTTAGCAAATATTTCCATCTCATGGGGAGATGATGATAAGCTGAATTTGTTTATTCAATTTTATAACAAAGAAATGTAGCTATAGTATCTCTTCAAAAAATTCAGCGATTGTGATTCTAAGGTATTAGCAAAGTGTCTCACAGAATGTGAGTGGCCTCCTTATCTGTCAGCTTGTCTTTTCAATAAATGCTTGGGGAAAGCACTGTGCGCTTCGGTTGTATACCCTAGGTTATAAGGCAACCTTTCAGGGCTAGTCCAGTCTTAGGTGCCTTAAGTCAGCCCCAGGGCCTTTCACTCAGGTATGTACACATTCAGGTGCAGGTAGCTCATAGACCTCAGTCCTTGCCTGGTACTGAAAATGCATCATAACCAATGTGTTTCTATCCAATTTCGATCCTTCAAGAACTTATCTTCATTTCTGTCCTTCTTCTTATTTTGAAGGAGCTATGCTTTCACTTCAAGGCTTATCCTTCCATCTCTGTTTTATAGCCTTTATTTTCCTGAGAGCTTTGCCTTTTTGCTCCAACATCATGTCACATCTGAATATTCATTCTCTTTTTCTCATTGGTTTTTTACATTCAGTATGCTTTCACTTCAAGGCTTATCCTTCCATCTCTGTTTTATAGCCTTTATTTTCCTGAGAGCTTTGCCTTTTTGCTCCAACATCATGTCACATCTGAATATTCATTCTCTTTTTCTCATTGGTTTTTTACATTCAGTAAAGAAACATACTCCACTTTCTTTAATTTCTGCACCAGCAACGCTCCATAGAAGAAATCATTTAAAAAAAAAAAAAGTTAATCCTACCTCTGGGCAAATACTGCATGTCAGATTCACTTCCGGTGAAACACAGACTGAATTTCAAACTCTTGAACCCAGAGCCAAGAACTCTTGTGAAATAAACAACCTCCAGGACTGGAGGCAGCAGACCTCTGATGGAAGAAGGGTGTGTTGACAGGTTAAATTTTTTGTCCATGCCCTGGAGGTACCAGGCACCATGCTGAATGCCTTATAAATAATCCAATTTAAGGTTTGTAACAATGCTGTAGGGTTAATTTATATATATATATAATTTCTGCTTTTTTTTTTTTTTTTTTTTTACCTCCCTTCTATCCTTCCTCCCATGTCCTGGTAACCACTTTTTTTTTTTTTCCACAAATTTACCTATTCTAGATATTTCATATAAGCGGGATCGTACAGTATTTGCTCCTTGGTGTCTGGCTTATTTTACTTAACATAATGTTTTCCAAGTTCATCCATGTCCTAGCATGTATCAGAACTGAATTTCTCTTCTGAGCTGAATAATTTTCCATTGAATGGATACACCATATTTGTTGATCCGTCCACCTGTTGATGTACGCTGGGGTTGCTTCCATCTTTTGACTATTATGAATAATGCTGCAATAAACATTGGTGTGCATGTATCTTTTTGAGTGGCTTCTTTCAATCATTTTGGTTATATACCTGGGGTGGAATTACTGGGTCATGTGGTGTTTTTTTAACATTTTTAGGAACTGTCAAGCTGTGTGACAGACTTGTTCACAAACTGAAGAAAATAGGCATGTTACTTAAAGGGAAACTACTGATATAATAAATACGAATTATAAAAACAGACTCATTGTGCTGGAGGTCCTAGCCAGAGCAATTAGGCTAGACAAGAAATAAAGGGCATCCGGATTGGCAAGGAGGAAGTAAAATTATCCCTATTGGCAGATGACATGATCTTATACACAGAAAACCCTAAGGAATCCTCCAGAAAACTACTGAAACTAATAGAAGAGTTTGGCAGAGTCTCAGGTTATAAGATAAAAAGACAAAAATCACTTGGATTTCTCTACATCAACAAAAAGAACATCGAAGAGGAAATCACCAAATCAATACCATTTACAGTAGCCACCAAGAAGATAAAATACTTAGGAATAAATCTTACCAAAGGTGTAAAAGACCTATACAAAGAAACCTACAAAGTACTACTGCAAGAAACTAAAAAGGACCTACTTAAGTGGAAAAACATACCTTGCTCATGGATAGGAAGACTTAACAGAGTAAAAATGTCTATTCTATCCAAAAGCCATCTATACATATAACGCACTTCCGATCCAAATTCCAATGACATTTTTTAATGTGATAGAGAAACAAATCACCAACTTCATATAGAAGGGAAAGAAGCCTCGGATAAGTAAAGCATTACTGAAAAAGAAGAAGAAAGTGGGAGGCCTCACTCTACCTGATTTTAGAACCTATTATACAGCCACAGTAGTCAAAACAGCCTGCTACTGGTACAACAACAGGCACATAGACCAATGGAACAGAATTGAGAACCCAGATATAAATCCATCCACATATGAGCAGCTGATATTTGACAAAGGCCCAGTGTCAGTTAATTGGGGAAAAGATAGTCTTTTTAACAAATGGTGCTGGCATAACTGGATATCCATTTGCAAAAACATGAAACAGGACCCATACCTCGCACCATGCACAAAAACCAACTCCAAGTGGATCAAAGACCTAAACATAAAGACTAAAACGATAAAGATCATGGAAGAAAAAATAGGGACAACCTTAGGAGCCCTAATACAAGGCATAAACAGAGTACAAAACATTACTAAAAATGACGAAGAGAAACCTGATAACTGGGAGCTCCTAAAAATCAAACACCTATGCTCATCTAAAGACTTCACCAAAAGAGTAAAAAGACTACCTACAGATTGGGAAAGAATTTTCAGCTATGACATCTCCGACCAGCGCCTGATCTCTAAAATCTATATGATTCTGTTAAAACTCAACCACAAAAGGACAAACAACCCAATCAAGAAGTGGGCAAAGGATATGAACACGCACTTCACTAAAGAAGATATTCAGGCAGCTAACAGATACATGAGAAAATGCTCTCGATCATCAGCCATTAGAGAAATGCAATAGTATAAACTGAGAAGAACACATACTTTTGTGGTTACGAGGGGGGGAGGGAGGGAGGGTGGGAGAGGGTTATTTACTGATTAGTTGGTAGATAAGAACTGCTTTAGGTGAAGGGAAGGACAATACTCAATACATGGAAGGTCAGCTCAACTGGACTGGACCAAAAGCAAAGAAGTTTCCGGGATAAACTGAATGCTTCAAAGGTCAGTGGAGCAAGGGCAGGGGTCTGGGGACTATGGCTTAAGGGGACTTCTAACTCGACTGGCAAAATAATTCTATTATGAAAACATTCTGCATCCCACTTTGAATCGTGGCACCTGGGGTCCTAAATGCCAACAAGCGGCCATCTAAGATGCATCAATTGGTCTCAACCCACCTGGATCAAAGGAGAATGAAGAACACCAAGGTCACACGACAACTAAGAGCCCAAGAGACAGAAAGGGCCACATGATCCAGAGACTTACATCATCTTGAGACCAGAAGAACTAGATGGTGCCTGGCCATAACCGATGACTGCCCTGGCAGGGAACACAAGAGAGAGAACCCCTGAGGGAGCAGGAGGTCAGTGGGATGCAGACCCCAAATTCTCATAAAAAGACCAGACTTAATGGTCTGACTGAGACTAGAGGAATCCCGGCGGTCATGGTCCCCAAACCTTCTGTTGGCCCAGGACAGGAACCATTCCTGAAGACAACTCATCAGACATGGAAGGGACTGGACAGTGGGTAGGAAAGAGATGCTGATGAAGAGTGAGCTACTTGTATCAGGTGGACACTTGAGACTGTGTTGGCATCTCCTGTCTGGAGGGGAGATAGGAGGGTAGAGAGGGTTAGAAACTGGCAAAATTGTCACGAAAGGAGAGACTGAAAGGGCTGACTCATTAGGGGGAGAGTAAGTGGGAGTATGGAGTTAGGTGTATATAAGCCTATATGTGACAGACTGACTTGATTTGTAAACTTTCACTTAAAGCTCAATAAAAATTATTTAAAAAAAAAAAAAAAACAGACTCAATCAAAATTAGAACTTTGGAAAAATCGTATTGGCCACCATGAGCTTGACATTTCCCTATCCTTAAGGAATTTTCTATTGTGACTTGACATGAACAATTGGATTTTGTTTTGTTTTGCTATTGTATAATGAAATAAGTCAACATATGAAAGATCTACAAAACTTGAGTGAACCATTGTTTTCCAAAGAATCAATGGAAAGATACATTCAAAGTGCAAGTTAGACCGTAGATTGTAACGCAATATAGAGTACAAAGAGTTTATTGAAAAAGTTTCAGATGACACATTACAACTATCTTCTAAGATACTACCACTTGTTGAGTTTGGCTGTAGCATCAAAGAAGAATAGCCACAATTATTTGAGAAGACAATTAAATATTCCTCTCTTCCAACTATATATCTGTGTGAGGCCTTATTTCCTTCATATACTTTACCCAGAAAAACATATTGAAACAGATTGAATGCAGAAGGCAATAGGAAAGCCCAGATGTCTTCTATTAAGCCAGACATTAAAGAGATTTGCAAAAAGTTAAAAACAATGCCACTCTTATAAGTGAATTCTTTTTGTTTTGAAAAATATAGTTACTTTTGTTATATTATACATGGTAACATGTAATGAGTATATTCTTATTTTAAATGATCTGGTAATTTTTTTTAAGTTCAGATTTAATTTTTAAACAGTAAATATTGACAGATACAGCCTATAAAACAAAAAAGGTCTTTGGAGTTATCAATAATTTTTAAGAATATAAGAAGATCTGAGGGCTAAATTTGAGATCCCCTTTTTTTTTATTATAAAGAAATCCCATTTTTAAATTTTTATTTTATTTTATTTTTTATTATAAAGAAATCCCATTTAGTAATGGAATGCATTGCCTTACAACCCTGCTTTTACTTTTCTTTTGGCCCTGTTTGTTTGTGAACATCCTGATCATATTTTGACTTGTTCATCTTCTCCTTGTGACTACGTCTATCTGTCACTGTGCTTGGTACGTGGTTGGCACATGATAAATAAGCTGACTGAACAGACTAATTAATTGATTGATATTACTTCATAAGGGACCATGGAGATTCCTTGATTGTTGCTTTTATTATGTACTGGATACCTCATTCTAGGTTTCATTTCCTAATTCATTATTTGAAAGAGTACCTACTTGATTTCTTCGCTGATGTATAGATTGAGTGTGGAATTTAAAGCTAGACTTACTGTCGGAATGGACTCTACAGCAACAGGGTTTTTTTTGTTTTGTTTTACATCTTTTATGCTGCATAAATTGTACAGCAAATTCGATTAGCTGTACAGTTATGAACCCGCTACTATATGTCCCTGGAAACCCTGGTGGCATAGTGGTTAAGTGCTATGGCTGCTAACCAAAAGGTTGGCAGTTCAAATCCACCAGGCATTCTTTGGAAACTCTATGGGGCAGTTCTACTCTGTCCTATAGGGTCACTATGAGTTGGAATTAACTCGACGGCAACGGTTTACTATACATCCCTGAGACTAATTCTTTTACTGAAATTGTGTAAGGATTGAATGAGATTATACAGTGAAACCTGTGAGAGCTGGAACTCAATGGGACTGCCTTGTTTTTCCAGGTCTCACAAGTTTTTCTCCTTTGACAAGGTGCAGTCTTACCACTTTTCTATCACTCTCTCTTAGTGGGAAATATTTGAGTTTTCTTCTCTGATAGGCTTCTGCTTACACAGGTTCTAGCTGTACACTTTTAATATACAGGTTTTACTGTATATTTGAAAATCTTATGCAGTGTTTCTACTTTGGTTGCTCAGAAGAATCTATGATGTCTGTGAGGAACCCAGGTATCTTATTTTTTAAAATATTCACCAGGGATGATGGCGTAGAGACAGGTTTCAGAACTACTAGTATAAGGTGTTAATTACAAAAAGAAAATCAGCTTGACTTATACACAATTTGGGGAGGGACGCCCTCTCCGTATCAGAATCCCAGGTGTAAATCTCAAGTGGGGTTGATCCAATTCGGTGTCACGTTAAATACATCAAAAGATGAAGGATTTCTTGGTGAAATACATTACAAAGAATTTTTTAATTTTTTTGGTAAGAAAGGGGATCTATTGAGTATGACTAACCCTACGCCTTACTCCTTGTTGTTTTTGAACCAATGAAGCAAAGCTATAATCTTGGTAGACTTTGCATACATTGTTATCAATTTGTCCACATATTTCAGGAAAATATTTCTGGTTTAAAAGTTCAAAACATGCTAAAGCTCCACCCAGTAACATCAAGGCTCTTTATTCTTTTGTTTTAATGGAGGCAACAGCATAGAAAACCCAGGGCATGTTGTCTAATGATATCCTTTGGTCCTTCTTTACAGACATTGTTGTCTGGTGTTCTTTTTAAATAAAACATAAAATCTTGGTATGTTTGTTTCTCTGACAGAATATGTTTGAAATCTTCCCGTAAGATGTAATCAAGTTTTAAAGGAGGTAGGAGGCCTAGAAAAAAGAACCACTCAAATCTTCCCATCCTAACTGTATGAGCAATGGCGGTTTGATGACATGAGAATATCTGCTTAGTTTTAGCGCTCGTCTGGAGCAAGCTGTTAAGCGATTGCTCGGCTGACTGCTTTGTTGTTGTTGCTTTTTTTTAAAGGTTGCCTGGAAGAGCTCTGCTATAAACGTACTTATTTGTCCTATTTATTGGATGCGCCGATCACATAATGTTCTCTAGGTGCATTTACAATGGTAATAAAAAAGGCTGTCCAGTTCTTTCCTGGCAACTGGGACAGAGTCTCTAGGGTTCAAAGGAGATTCGAGTGTATGTAATTCAGTTATTTCACTTTTCTGTACAAATCTTAAAATTTTTCTTTTCTTTTAGGGTTCACATAGGGTAAACTTACAAAGGAAGAACGTATACTTTGACACATCCAAAAAATGAAACTGCGAAGAGCGTTTCACATTCTCCTTTGAGGCAGCCGTAAGAAGGGGGGATTCCTTTAGGATGGTCCTGGGTTGGAGGCCCTTCTCTCACAGATACAATAGCACGTCCCGTGAGAAGAAGGGTCTTTGACGGTACAGTCCTCTAGGATTTCACATCTGATGAACGAGCACGCCTCAGCATTAGGTAGGTGTGGCAGCTGCTGCACCATGCTGCTCGGGAGGCTTTGGCATAGAATTTTAAATGAAAAGCTAGTGAGGTGGCTACTGGCAAGTAAGAAAAACATGGAATGATAAATGAGAGTGTGTGTGTGTGTGCTTGTGTGTGCGTATGCTAACATGCATGTGCACATGTCTAATGGCTAAGGAACTTAGATTTCACTCAACAAATCCCATATAAGAAACCTGTTGTGAATGGGTCGATTCCTGCCCCATAGGGTTTTCAAGGAGTGGCTGGTGGATTTTAAGGGCCGATCTTTTGGTTAACAGCCAAACACTTAACCACTGCACGAGAAGGGCTCCTCAACAAATAGTTATTAATTACTTATTACTTATTAATTACTTCATATATATGCACATAATGCAATGAAAATATATTTAAGCATAAGACATGGTAAGTAGTTCACTGGAGCTCAAAATTTCTAATAAGGAGAATTCATAAAAACTTTAAAAATATATATTTTATTGTGTTTTATGTGAAAATTTACACAGCAAAAGAGGTTCTCATTTAACAGTATTTATATAAATTATTCCATAACACTGGTTACAGTTTTCACAATGTGTCAGCTTTCTCATTGTTTCCATTGTTTGTTCTGTTTCCATTGACCCAGCTTCTCTTCCCTTCTTGCCTTTTCATCTTTGCTTTTAGGTAAATGTTGACTGTTTAATCTCATATAATTGATTGTTTAAGGGAGCACATTACTTATGGGTGTTATTGTTTATTTTATAAACCAATCTGTTATTTGGCTGAAAGGCGATCTCCAGAAATAGCTTCAGTTCCAAGCTCAAAAAGTGTCTTAGGGGTTCCTTTAGTCTCTATAGTCTCGGGGGTTTCTCTAGTCTCTATTAGTCCAGTAAGTCTGGCCTTTTTTAGAAATTTTAATTTTGTTCTTCATTTTTCTCCTATTCTATCTAGGTAAATTTACAATAACCCTTGAATAGTAAAATGTATTTTTATGGATAAATATTTTAGCATTATTGATAAGTACATAGTTAAGAGAATTTTGGTATTCAGATCTGAAACCACAAAGAGAATTATTTCTGGTGTTTAAGTATAATTACTACAAAACTCTTTGTTCTACCGATTTTTAAAAAAAAACAACTTGTTCAGTGCATACAAAGCAGAGTGACTATTATCATGAAGCTGACTTGTCAAATGTGTAGATAAAAACAGCAAGCCTTTATAGGTGTGTATGTGGTCAATTGTGGAAGGGGTTTTTAGGAGTATTCTTGAAATGACTACACGTTATCTTTGTGCTCCCTTTTCTTTGGGGTTACTCACAATGAAATCAGCTAGAGAATACCAACTATATATAATCAACAGTATTATCAAGGGACAATGTGACCTCTAAAGGTTTGTGGCCACGAACCCCGATAAGTACACACCTACAATATATACGAGTTTATTCATTTCTAAATTATATTCATATTAATATATTATTTATATTAATCCACCCCCAAAATATAAATCAAAGATAATTACACAAAATAAATATGGAAGGATTTCTGGCATTCCATTCCCACACCTCCTCAGCTCACCTAACCCAGGTATTACGAAGATATTTGGTCTAAGTCAACATTTTTCCTCAACCTTTATCTCTCTTTCAAACAGACTGGATACCTGTTACGTCTTCTTTTAATTTTTTTGATAATCTTTCATTTTAAATGGTTTAATTCAACATCAGATGATCTATTTCTTACTACCAAAACCCAGACCCATCGCCACTGACTAGGTTCCAACTCACAGCAACCCTATAGGGCAGAGCAGAACTGCCCATTGGGTTTCCAAGGAATGGGCTGACAGATTCGAACTGGTGACCTTTTGTTTAGCAGCCAAGCTCTTAGCCACTATGCCACCAGGACAAATGCTGTTTTACCCTCTTTCTGCTTTTTTTATTTAAAAACTTGATTTTTTTATCCTACAATAAAATTTCTCTTTTATTTTCATTATTTGGAGTGATGAGCTATAGCGTATGCTCAATTATGTCAAAAGAAGATGAGAATAATATTAATAATAGATCAAGGATCAAGGCAAATGAAAGATTGATGTTTTGAAATAATATCCAACATAACCAAGTACCTGTGCTTTAAAACTTCAAAACCCTTAAAAGGACACAAAAGTTCACATCGGAATCTGTAAAGCATTTTCTTTTCATATGCTTCCTATTGATTCCACTATTCCTCTAGCAAATGAATATTTTTTTCTTCTTAATTTGTCTTCCATGATTTACTTAATTATTAATATTGCTCAATTACTATTTATCACACTTTAAAAAAAATTATGTCTAACATGACAGTAATTAAAAAAAAAAGATGGGTTAAATTGATTTTGTGCCCAACTCCATAAACCTATAAAGGTTTAAATAAATTTCCTTTGAAAAAAATCCCAGAGACATTTCCTCTAAATATTTCCTTGAGTTTATTACTAGATGATAGAATCTGTTTTGGCTCTTTGGGGGATGAAATGATTAATCTTACCAACTAAGACTTTGTATTCTAGTTGGAGAGATGAGACCAGCATTCAAGGAGACATAATCTAAGGATGTAAATGATGAATATAACCATAAGAGTGTGAAAGTATACATACACTTCATTGTAAGTTCAAAAGAAGAAATTAGTTCAGAGGATTCAATTGTTATCAATAAATCTTTCTTGACTAGTTAGATTTAAGGGCTGGGAATGCAGATATAAATATTGAATAGTCTCTGCTCTCAAGGTAAGTAATGCATTAGGGCACTGAAGAAAGAGAGGGATTCAGACCTGTGAAAATGGGGAGAAAGTTATTCTCCTGTTCCTTCTTGAAAGTATTATGAAAGTACACACACGGTGCAATAATACACGTAGCAAACAAAGTCGTCTGATTATATGAAGAGTACTTGAAGGGAAAGGTAGGAAATAAGATACAAAAGAGGAATTGGAGCTGTATTCTCAGTAAGGGAGCAATATAATCAAAGAGCTACAGTCTAGGACAACCAAGCTTGGTGGTTTGTACTCAAACGAAGCTAGAGGTAGGGGGCTTGTTGGCAGTTACATTACTGGACTGCAGAAAGGAGTTTGAAGAAATGTTATGAGGGGCTGATAGGTGGTATCGTGAGTGAGGTTAAAAAAAAAATGGGTGCAGAAGTTGCTGCATAATGCCTAACTAATAATTGGATATGGGAGCAACAAAGATGGTAGAATCAAAGCTAATACTGAATATTTACACACAGTTGACATGGAGGTTAATATATGAACAAAAGAATTGGAAGAAAGACTTTAGAGGAGTAGGCGATTGGCTCAGTGTTGAACCTACTGAGTTTGAAGTTAGGCGTTATGGTGACTGGGTCTCAGGAAATGGTCAGATGTAGAGGTACAGATTGTGAATCCTAGGAGAGAATTGTGTTACATTCCATGTGAAGTCATGGAATGTAACAAGGTCACTATGCTAGACATAAGAAAGAGTGGGATAGTCAAGGGTAAATCTTAGAAAACCCACATTTTGGGTAGGAAGGTGGTACAAAAAAGGGCAATGAGGAAAGGAAACAGGAAACAAGTCAATGATATAAATTTACACGAAGCAGATGTGAGGTAGGGTCAGATTATAGTGGGTAAAATAAGTTATTTTAGAACACAGTTTTTTTTTTTTTTTTTTTTTAGTAGGAAAAGGCCAGTATTTATGTTTTGCTCTTATCTTTAACAGGTATATAGGAATATTCACTTATTCTCACTCTAAAATTATGAATTTTTAAAATTCTCTGTTTAAAAAAAATTTTGTTGCTGTTCTGTTTTCTCTAAGCTAAAAAATAGTGGTATCTGGAATTCTGTTTCCAAATATTATGAATTTAACAATTTTGTGTTGTTGTATCAATGTTGTTGCTGTTGTTGTTCCCAAATCATGGCGATCCCATGCGCAATGGCACAAAACGCTGACAGTCCTCTACCATCACCATTATCAGTTACGGATCAGACCATTACAATCCATTGGCTGATTTTCATAAGTAGATTGCCGGGTGCCTCTTCCTAGCCTGTTTTAGTCTGGAAGCTTGCCTGAAATCTGTTCAGCATCATGGCAATACACAAGCCTCCACTGACAGGTGGGAGTTGGCTAACCATGAGGAGCTTTGGTGGAGAATTGAAGCGGTCCTCCCACATAGAAGGCGAGAATCCTACCGCTGAACTGCCAAGGCCTCATTACTATACCGACAGTGATACTAATTCTAGCAAATTGCTATCGTAAAATATAAAGTTGATCTCAGATAGAAGTAATGCTCTGGAATTTCAGGGGCATCAATACCTACAGTGCAATATACTCAGCACCAGAAGTGACTTGGAGACAAAATGGTACAGGAATTTGGAAGAGACGGTGCTTATTCTGGGCCATTAGAGTCAGTGACATATTGATGACAGAAATACCAGCTGAAATGCTAGCTAAACAATGTAGACAAATCTCCCTTGATGTCTTCTCTGTCTTTTATGCTAGTCTAACTAAGCCTTAAATTAGTCAAAGTTAAGAAAATTCACACTTAAATGGACCACATCCACCACAGTCTCCAACAGACTGAGTCCAGTAAAACTAGATGGTGCCCAGCAACCACCACTGACTAGTCTGAAAGGGATCACAATAGAGGGTACCAGACAGAGCTGGAGAAATATGCAGAACAAAATTCTAACTCAAAAAATAAGACCAGACTTACTAGCCAGAAAGAGACTGGAGAAACCCTGAGAGTACAGCCCCTGGACACTCTTTCAGCTCAGTAATGAGGTCACCCCAGAGGTTCACCCTTCAGCCAAAGACTGAACAGGTCCATGGAACAAAACAAGACTAAAGGGGCGCATCAGAGACTGGAAGGCAGGAGGGAACAGAAAAGCTGGTGATAGGGAACCCAGGCTTGAGAAGAGAGAGTGTTGACACATCTTGGGGTTGTTAACCAATGTCATAGAACAATGTGTGTACTAACTGTTTGATGAGAAACTAGTTTATTCTGTAAAACTTCATCTAAAGGACTTTGGAGGGGCGGGGCCAAGATGGCGGACTAGGTGGATGCTACCGCGGATCCCTCTTGCAACAAAGACTCGGAAAAACAAGTGAATCGATCACATACATAACAATCTACGAACTCTGAACAACAAGCACAGACTTAGAGACGGAAAACGAACAAATACAGGCAGACAGCGACCGTTTTCAGAACTAGGAGCCAGCGTACCAGGCAGGTGACCTTCGGAGCCCAATCTGGGGCAGAGCCCAGGGGGACAGACGGCACAGACAAGGGGCCCAGCCCTACCCCCCCGAACCCATCCCGGGAGAAATTCTAGCTGGTCGGCGCGGGCGGCGTAGCAGCGCAGTCGGTGGGAGAAGCACCCGGGAGGCGGTGACTGATCTTGGAGCGGGGAGAGCAGCGTCCCAGCTGGGGAGCCGTGCCGCTGGGAGTTTGGCGGGAAGCGGGCGGGGCGCGAGCGGGGGGGGGTCAGCTATATTTCCCTAAAGCAACCCCGGGGCGGGGCCCACACGTTCGTGTGGGGGACGCCCACCCAGTTCGCGCGTGTGGCGTGGTGCGCCGGAGGGAGAAGTCCCCGAGAGGAAGTGACTGGTCTCAGATTGGGGAGAGTAGCATCCCAACCGGGGAGCCGTCCCGCCCGGATTTTGGCGGACGGGGGCGGAGTGTGAACGCGGTGATCAGCTCTATATTCTGTGGTGCTACACTCCTAGCTCTCTGATCCCTCCCCCACCCTCTCCAGGTGGCTCCATTAACATCCGAATACCTGGAGCCAGAGGGAGAATTCAGATAGGGATTTGACTGCATTTTTTTTAGCTGATTACCTGGAAAATCTAGTTTCCTAGTGATGGCTCGGAGACAGCAGTCCATATCAAAACACATAAAGAAACAGACCATGACAGCTTCTCCAACCCCCCAAACAAAAGAATCAAAATCTTTCCCAAATGAAGATACAATCCTGGAATTCTCAGATACAGAATATAAAAAACGAATTTACAGAATGCTTAAAGATATCACAAATGAAATTAGGATAACTGCAGAAAAAGCCAAGGAACACACTGATAAAACTGTTGAAGAACTCAAAAAGATTATTCAAGAACATAGTGGAAAAATTAGTAAGTTGCAAGAATCCATAGAGAGACAGCATGTAGAAATCCAAAAGATTAACAATAAAATTACAGAATTTGACAACGCAATAGAAAGTCAGAGGAGCAGACTCGAGCAATTAGAATGTAGACTGGGACTTCTGGAGGACCAGGGAAACAACACCAACATAGCTGAAAAAAAATCAGATAAAAGAATTAAAAAAATGAAGAAACCCTAAGAATCATGTGGGACTCTATCAAGAAGGATAACCTGCGGAAGATTGGAGTCCCAGAACAGGGAGGGGGGACAGAAAACACAGAGAAAATAGTTGAAGAACTCCTGACACAAAACTTCCCTGACATCATGAAAGACGAAAGGATATCTATCCAAGATGCTCATCAAACCCCAGTTAAGATTGATCCAAAAAGAAAAACACCAAGACATATTATCATCAAACTTGCCAAAACCAAAGACAAACAGAAAATTTTAAAAGCAGCCAGGGGGAAAAGAAAGGTTTCCTTCAAGGGAGAATCAATAAGAATAAGTTCAGACTACTCAGCAGAAACCATGCAGGCAAGAAGGGAATGGGAAGACGTATACAGAGCACTGAATGAGAAAAACTGCCAACCAAGGATCATATATCCAGCAAAACTCTCTCTGAAATATGAAGGAGAAATTAAGATATTTACAGATAAACACAAGTTTAGAGAATTGGCAAAAACTAAACCAAGACTGCAAGAAACGCTAAAGGAGATTGTTTGGCCTGATGACCAATAATATCAGGTACCAGCACAATACAAGATCACAAAACAGAACACCCTGATATCAACGCAACTCAAATAGGGAAAGCACAAAAACAAACAAATTAAGACTAATTCTAAAAAATAAATAAATAAACAAAATAATACACATAACAGGAAATCATGGAAATCAATAGATAAACGATCACAATAATCAAAAAGAGGGACTAAATATAGGAGGCATTGAACTGCCAGATGGAGAGTGATACAAGGCGACATAGAACGATACAAGTTAGGTTTTTACTTAGAAAAATAGGGGTAAATAATAAGGTAACCACAAAAAGGAATATCAATTCCATAACTCAAGAAAAAAGCCAAGAAAAACGTAACGACTTAACAAACACAAAGTTAAACATTATGAAAATGAGGATCTCACAAGCTACTAAGAAAAACGTCTCAGCACAAAAAAGCATGTGGAAAAATGAAATGGCCAACAACACACATGAAAAGGCATCAAAATGACAGCACTAAAAACTTATTTATCTATAATTACGCTGAATGTAAATGGACTAAATGCACCAATAAAGAGACAGAGAGTCACGGACTGGATAAAGAAACACGAGCCATCTATATGCTGCCTACAAGAGACACACCTTAGACTTAGAGACACAAACAAACTAAAACTCAAAGGATGGAAAAAAATATATCAAGCAAACAATAAGCAAAAAAGAAGAGGAGTAGCAATATTAATTTCTGACAAAATAGACTTTAGACTTAAATCCACCACAAAAGATAAAGAAGGACACTATATAATGACAAAAAGGACAATTGATCAGGAAGACATAACCATACTAAATATTTACGCACCCAATGACAGGGCTGCAAGATACATAAATCAAATTTTAAGAGAATTGAAAAGTGAGATAGACACCTCCACATTTATAGTAGGGGACTTCAACACACCACTTTCGGAGAAGGACAGGACATCCAGTAAGAAGCTCAATAGAGACACGGAAGACCTACTTACAACAATCAACCAACTTGACCTCATTGACTTATACAGAACTCTCCACCCAACTGCTGCAAAATATACTTTTTTTTCTAGTGCACATGGAACATTCTCTAGAATAGACCACATATTAGGTCATAAAACAAATCTGTGCAGAATCCAAAACATCGAAATATTACAAAGCATCTTCTCAGACCACAAAGCAATGAAGCTAGAAATCAATAACAGAAAAACTAGGGAAAAGAAATCAAATACTTGGAAAATGAACAATACCCTCCTGAAAAAAGACTGGGTTATAGAAGACATCAAGGAGGGAATAAGGAAATTCTTAGAAAGCAACGAGAATGAAAATACTTCCTATCAAAACCTCTGGGACACAGCAAAAGCAGTGCTCAGAGGCCAATTTATATCAATAAATGCACACATACAAAAAGAAGAAAGAGCCAAAATCAGAGAACTGTCCCTACAACTTGAACAAATAGAAAGTGAGCAACAAAAGAACCCATCAGGCACCAGAAGAAAACAATAAAAATTAGAGCTGAACTAAATGAATTAGAGAACAGAAAAACAATTGAAAAAATTAACAAAGCCAAAAGCTGGTTCTTTGAAAAAATTAACAAAATTGATAAACCATTGGCTAGACTGACTAAAGAAAAACAGGAAAGGAAACAAATAACTCGAATAAGAAACGGGAAGGACCACATCACAACAGAGCCAAATGAAATTAAAGGAATCATTTCAGATTACTACGTAAAATTGTACTCTAACAAATTTGAAAACCTAGAAGAAATGGATAAATTCTTGGAACTATACTACCTACCTAAACTAACACATTCAGAAGGAGAACAACTAAATAGACCCATAACAAAAAAAGAGATTGAAACGGTAATCAAAAAACTTCCAACAAAAAAAAGTCCTGGCCCAGACTGTTTCACTGCAGAGTTCTACCAAACCTTCAGAGAAGACTTAACACCACTACTACTGAAGGTATTTCAAAGCATAGAACAGGACGGAATACTACCCAACTCATTCTATGAAGCTACCATCTCCCTGATACCAAAACCAGGTAAAGACATTATAAAAAAAGAAAATTATAGACCTATATCCCTCATGAACATAGATGCAAAAATCCTCAACAAAATTCTAGCCAATAGAATCCAACAACACATCAAAAAAATAATTCACCCTGATCAAGTGGGATTTATACCAGGTATGCAAGGCTGGTTTACTATCAGAAAAACCATTAATGTAATCCATCACATAAATAAAACAAAAGATAAAAACCACATGATCTTATCAATAGATGCAGAAAAGGCATTTGACAAAGTTCAACACCCATTTATGATAAAAACTCTTACCAAAATAGGAATTGAAGGAAAATTCCTCAACATAATAAAGGGCATCTATGCAAAGCCAACAGCCAATATCACTCTAAATGGAGAGAACCTGAAAGCATTTCCCTTGAGAACGGGAACCAGACAAGGATGCCCTTTATCACCGCCCTTATTCAACATCGTACTTGAAGTCCTAGCCAGGGCAATTAGGCTAGACAAAGAAATAAAGGGTATCCAGATTGGTAAGGAGGAAGTAAAGCTATCACTATTTGAAGATGACATGATTGTATACATGGAAAACCCTAAGGAATCCTCCAGAAAACTACTGAAACTAATAGAAGAGTTTGGAAGAGTCTCAGGTTATAAAATAAACATACAAAAATCACTTGGATTCCTCTACATCAACAAAAAGAACACCGAAGAGGAAATAACCAAATCAATACCATTCACAGTAGCCCCCAAGAAGATAAGATACTTAGGAATAAATCTTACCAAGGATGTAAAAGACCTATACAAAGAAAACTATAAAACTCTGCTACAAGAAATTCAAAAGGACATACTTAAGTGGAAAAACATACCTTGCTCATGGATAGGAAGACTTAACATAGTAAAAATGTCTATTCTACCAAAAGCCATCTATACATATAATGCACTTCCAATCCAAATACCAATGTCATATTTTAAGGGGATAGAGAAACAAATCACTAATTTCATTTGGAAGGGAAAGAACCCCCGGATAAGCAAAGCATTACTGAAAAAGAAGAAGAAAGTGGGAGGCCTCACTCTACCTGACTTCAGAAGCTATTATACAGCTACAGTAGTCAAAACAGCCTGGTACTGGTACAACAACAGGCACATAGACCAACGGAACAGAATTGAGAATCCAGATATAAATCCATCCATGTGTGAGCAGCTGATATTTGACAAAGGACCAGTGTCAGTCAATTGGGGAAATGATAGTCTTTTTAACAAATGGTGCTGGCATAACTGGATATCCATTTGCAAAGGAATGAAACAGGACCCATACCTCACATCATGCACAAAAACTAACTCCAAGTAGATCAAAGACCTAAACATAAAGACTAAAATGATAAAGATCATGGAAGAAAAAATAGGATCAACCCTAGGAGCCCTAATACAGGGCATAAACAGAATACAAAACATTACCAAAAATGATGAAGAGAAACCAGATAACTGGGAACTCCTAAAAATCAAACACCTATACTCATCTAAAGACTTCACCAAAAGAGTAAAAAGACCACCTACAAACTGGGAAAGAATATTCAGCTATGACATCTCCGACCAGCGCCTGATCTCTAAAATCTACATGATTCTGTCAAAACTCAACCACAAAAAGACAAACAACCCAATCAAGAAGTGGGCAAAGGATATGAACACACATTTCACTAAAGAAGATATTCAGGCAGCCAACAGATACATGAGAAAATGCTCCCGATCATTAGCCATTAGAGAAATGCAAATTAAAACTACGATGAGATTCCATCTCACACCAACTAGACTGGCATTAATCCAAAAAACACAAAATAAGAAATGTTGGAGAGGCTGTGGAGAGATTGGAACTCTCATACACTGCCGGTGGAATTGTAAAATGGTACAACCACTTTGGAAATCCATCTGGCGTTATCTTAAACAGTTAGAAATAGAACTACCATACAACCCAGAAATCCCACTCCTCGGAATATACCCTAGAGATACAAGAGCCTTCACACAAACAGATATATGCACACCCATGTTTATTGCAGCTCTGTTTACAATAGCAAAAAGCTGGAAGCAACCAAGATGTCCGTCAACGGATGAATGGGTAAATAAATTGTGATCTATTCACACAATCGAATACTACGCATCGATAAAGAACAGTGACGAATCTCGGAAACATTTCATAACGTGGAGGAATCTGGAAGGCATTATGCTGAGCGAAATGAGTTAGTTGCAAAAAGACAAATGTTGTATAAGACCACTATTATAAGATCTTGAGAAATAGAAAAAACGGAGAAGAACACATACTTTTGTGGTTACAAAGGGGGGAGGGAGGGAGGGAGGGAGAGGGTTTTTTATTGATCAATCAGTAGATAAGAACTGCTTTGGGTGAAGGGAAAGACAACACACAATACAAGGAAGGTCAGCCTAATTGGACTGGACTAAAAGCAAAGAGGTTCCGGGATAAAATGAAAGCTTCATAGGTCAGCGGAGCAGGGGCTGGGGTCTGGGGAACATGGTTTGAGGAGACTTCTAAGTCAATTGGCAACATAATTCTATTATGAAAACATTCTGCATCCCACTTTGAATCGTGGCACCTGGGGTCCTAAATGCCAACAAGTGGCCATCTAAGATACATCAATTGGTCTCAACCCACCTGGAGCAAAGGCAAAGGAAGAACACCAAGGTCACACGCCAACTAAGAACCCAAGAGACAGAAAGGGCCACATGAACCAGAGACCTACATTATCCTGAGACCAGAAGAACTAGTTGGTGCCTGGCCACAATCGATGTCTGCCCTGTCAGGGAGCACAACAGACATCTCCTGAGGGAGCAGGAGACCAATGGGATACAGACCCCAAATTCTCATGAAAAGACCATACCTAATGGTATGACTGCGACTGGAGGAATCCCAGAGACAATGCTCCCCAGAACTTCTGAAGCCACAGGACAGGAACCATCCCCGAAGACAAATCATCAGGCATGAAAAGGACTGGTCAGTTGGGGGGAGAGAGATGCTGATGAGGAGTGAGCGAATTAAATCAGGTGGACACTGGAGAGTGTGTTGGCAACTCTTGACTGGACGGGGGATGGGAAGATAGAGAGAGAGGGAAGATGGCAAAATTGGCACGAAACTAGAGACTGAAAAGGTTGACTCAATAGGGGGAGAGCAAGTGGGAGAAGGGAGTAAGATGTATGTAAACCTACATGTGACAGACTGATTGGAATGGTAAATGTTCACTTGAAGCTTAATAAAAATTAATTAAAAAAAAAAAAACTTCATCTAAAGTACAATAAAAAAAAGAAAATTCACACTTAGATAATAAACTTAAATGGCTTATTTGTACAAGTATCTTTTTTTATGCTCAACATATTATTTTTCTCATCCCATCATCCACACATCTGCAAAGGGAGAAATCTTTCTGGGGGAGGGATTTCCTTGACCGAAGTTTCTATTTCCATCTCAATTATCCTCTATTTCCCAGCTACATCTCTTTTTTTCAGATTTAGGTAAAGAAAAATGATAACATTTTAGCACATGACTTAAATATCTGAATATATTTGTGGAGCTGTGTTCATATGATAAATTCCATGTATTTCTGTATCTATATATTCATTAATTTTCTATAACATGCTTTTATTTTATATAACACAAAATTATTTATTATCTGGTCTATTTCAAATGGGTCCATTCACTTCATTTCCAGAAAAAAAAAAATTAAAGATGTATGTTTATTAGCACTTGTTACAATAAAACATTTGTTTTCTTCAAATTTGAATTACAACATACTTAAACTTCTTAGAAATATTACTTGTTTCTGAAAAAAATAAGGCAGCAAAATACTAAATACCAGGTAATTGTGTAGCCATTGCAGTGTCTCAGGCTATTTTTCAAGTCTGGTTTTTTGTCATTCTCATGACCTTTTCTTCTGAAAATAGGTTACCTTGTTATTCTGAGTATCAATTACAATGTCCTTGACTCACCATTGATACTATGGAATTGAATTTGACCTCCATTCAGTGCCAACAATAAAGGATTTATTCAGCGGTCTGAAGATTGTGTCATTTGAAATGGAGAAAGGAAGCCTTCTCTTTCATTCTGACTAGCAATGAAGGAGAGATCTGCTCTATTTTTCCCTACTTCTTATTGCTTTGAAAACGAACAACACTGAAATTGGACTCCATCACCTGCCCAGATTGCTCTAATTCAACCATTTTTAACAGGTAAGGTGCATTTTGTGAAAATGGAAGTCCAAATTTCAAGGTGGTTTAGGTTGGTTACTAACTTGTTCCCTAGAGAGGAATGCAGTGCCAGTCTGTTTACTTCAGTAGTCAGCTTTCTCCCTTAGCCCCAGTTAAGACGGACAGAAAAGGAGTGTGGGGATGTGCTATGTTTGGTTGATATAAGCAAAGGCTTCATGTTGCATGCTAGCTGTTCTAAACCTTTTGGGTTAAACAGACACAAAAACAATACTATTTGCAAGTGAAACCAAAAACCCAAACCCACTGCCATAGAGTCGATTCCAAAGCATAGCAACCCCATAGGGTTTCCGAGGCCGGGAAATCTCTATGGAGGCAGACTGCCACATCTTCCTGCCGTGGAGCCACAGGTGGTTTCAAGCCACTGACCTTTCGGTTAGCAGTCAATTCCTTTAATCACTGCACCATGAGGGTTCCTATTTGCAAGTGAAGCCACTGCTTAATTTCTCCAATACGTAAATGTAATTTTTCATTAATTAATGTTAATTTCATCTACTCCATTCCTTGCCAATAATATATATTAATGTTGTAAAATTTTATATTTTTTAGTTCCTGAAGGATTACTTAATGATAAAATTTTATACTTGCAGCAGTTTTAGAACGATTTTTTACATGCATCAAAAGGATCATATGCTCCAAAATACACTATAAAATGCGTAGAATACCAAAACCCAAACCTGTTGCTGTCAGATTGATCCCGACTCATAGCAACTCTTTGGACAGAAAAAACTGCTCCCTAGAGTTTCCAAGCCTGGAATCTTTGTGGAAGTTGACTGTCTCATCTTTCTTCCATGGAGCCACTGGTGGGATTGAACCGCCAACCTTTTGGTGAGCAGCCAAGTGCTTAACCAGTGTGCAATCAGGGCTACTACAGTAGAATTCAGTCACACTAAGTATCTTCAATATAAATGCAATTTTTAAAGTATTTGTGATGCAAATAAGAGTAGTGTCTATACTCTGAATTTTGTCTAGTGTTCTTTTTGTCCTTATTTTTACTTGAATGAATGATAAGAATTCACAGTTCTTTCATTGAATTGGTTTAGAGTGACTTTGGGAGAGGGAATTTCTCATTAACTGAGTGTGCTAATCAGAGGGGAGTTTTCGTCATTGTTACGTAGGCAATGAAGTATTTATTTAAAAAAAAATATATATACATTTAATTATAATTGAAATGTTAAAGTTATCATTATAACTTTTTAATTTTATTGTGTTTTAGGTGTAACTTTACAGGGCAAATTAGTTTCTCATTAAAAAATTTTCTACACAGATTTTTTTGTGACGTCGGTTGTAATTCCCACAATATGTCAGCACTCTCCCCTTTCGCTTCACACTCCGGGCTCCCTGTGTCCATTCGTCTAGTTTTCGTGTCCCTTTTTCTGGCTCCTTGTCTTTGCTTTCGGACAGGTGTTGCCCATCTGGTCTTGTACACTTGACTGAACTAAGAAGCACTCCTCAAGTGTGTTATCGTTTGTTTTAAAGGCCTGTCTAATCTCTGAGTTAGCAGGGTGTTGGGGGGCCATACTCTCGGGGCCTCCTCTAGTCTCTGTCAGACCAGCAAGTCTGTTTTTTTGTGTGTATGTGAATTTGAATTTGTTGTACATTTTTCTCCCACTCTGTCTGGAACCCTCTCTTATGATACCTGTCATAGTGGTCGGTGGTGGTAGTTGGGCATCATCTAGTTCTTCTGGGCTCAGGTTGATGGAGGCTGTGGTTCAAGTGGTCCAGTAGTCCTTTGAACTAATATTTTCCTTGCATCTTTGGTTTTCCTCATTCACCTTTGTTCTGAACATGACAGGACCAATAGATACATTTTAGATGGCAGCTGGAAAGCTTTTAAGACCCCAGATGCTATTCACAAAAAGTAGGATGTAGAACATTTTCTTTATGAACTGTTATGCCAGTTGACCTAGATGTTTCCGGAGACCATGGTCCCCGGACCTCGGCACTAGTAACTTGGTCCCTCAAGGTATTTGGATGTGTCTAGGAAGCTTCTATATTGTGTATTGCCTTTCCCTTCACCAAAATTGTTTGCTATCTAGTTAGTAATTTCCCCTCCCCATCCCTCCCCTCCCTCTTAACCATCAAAGATTTTTTTTTTCTGTGTGTAAACCTTTTCTTGGGTTTTCATAATAGTGGTCTCATACAATATTTGTCCGTTTGTGGTTGGCTTATTTTCACTCAGTGTAAAGTCCTCCAGATTTACCCATGTTGTGAGATGTTTTGCATATTCATTGTTGTTCTTTATCCTCACATAGTATTCCATTGTGTGAATGTACCGTAATTTGTTTATCCATTCATCTGCTGCTGGTCACTTAGGTTGTTTCCAGCTTTTTGCTTTTGTGAATAATGCTGCAATGAGCATGGGAGTGCATTTGTCTATTCATGGAATGACTCTTAATTCTCTAGGATATATTCCTAGGAGTGAGATTACTGGATTGTATGCTATTTCTTTTTCTTGCTTTTTAAGGAGGCAGCATATTGTTTCCCAAAGTTGAAGTAATTATTTGAAGATCAAGTGATCTCTTCATTATTTTGTTTATTCATTCATTCAACCAATATTTCTTGTGTGTCTACTGTAACAGGTACTATGATGAATTCTGGGGTAAAACCATGAGTAAGTTCAACTTGATGCTTGGTTACATGAATCATTTAATCTTATAGAAAACAAACAATCAAAAAAGGTACAATGGAATAATTATAGTAATCATGATAATTTTAATTGCAACTCTGGTAAATACTATGAGGAGGAGACAGGGTCAACTTCTTCAGCATACAATCTGTGCAGTCACACAGGGTCCACACTTGGTTTAATGCTCTGCTGTCACTGTCTAAAATTCTTGATTTTTGAACAAGGGGCCCCACATTTTCATTTTGCATTGGGCCCTGCAAATAACATAGCCAGTCCTGAGAGAATGCTACAAAAATGAAAAGCAAGGAATACCTAGTTTAGGTAGGGTAACGAGGGAACTGTACTTGTAAGAAGGTAATTCCAATAAGATTTTTTTCCGTCTTGAGTATCGAATAAAAATAACTCCGGGCCCATTTCTTCTGTTCCTGATCTAAGCACAACTTAAGCTAAATCAATGCAGGTTACAAGGATTACAGATTATGCTAGTAGTAGAAGGCATACAGATACAAAATATACATATAAACCCTTCTCGAAAAACTAAGAGTAAATTCCTTTTATAAAGATTACAAAGGCTATTAGACAGTAATCCACAAAACAATATATAAATTGGCAAATAAAATATGAAAAGGTGACGTATCTCATTAATCAGAAATGTAAAAATTGATCACATATTGGATAATGGAATTGACCCATCAAATTGGCAATACAAAATCATAACGTCCATAGTTGGCACATTAATTTGTGTTCTAGTTGCAGGCAAGATAAGGTTAATCTGGAAAATAATACAAGAAAACAGTTTATTAGAAAGATGTTAGATAACTCACAGAAGATGAGAGGCAGTATTAGAGAACCAGCCCTAGAGGTAAACTTTCAGTAATAATGCCCAAAACCATGCTTAAGCGCTGTTCTGTAAAGAAAGCTACCACAAATGCTCTTGACCCATGTAGCAAAAGTGGAAACCATTGTCTTTCCTCTACGTTTACACCACTTCTGAATAAAAAAAAATTACAACCACTTCACCCAGCACCCTGACATTTGTTCTATTCTTTCCAGCAGTACAATGGATTATATGGAGAGTATTCTTCAAGTCATCTGTCACATGAAAAACATTACTCACATAAGAAATAAAAAAGATACATGAACATTTTCAATTTTTAAAATTTCTGCATATCAAGAGATCTGTCATCTACTCAAGACAGTAGATAAATTTCTATTTCTCTGCTGGCAAAAATATTTGCAGCATATTTGACAAAGGACTTGTATCCAGATACATAAAGAGCTTCTATAAACCAACAATTAGGAGAAAAACAACCATGAAGAAATGGTCAGAAGACTTGAGTACTTTATACAAAAAGAAGAGCACGTGATAAGATAGCCCATAAACATATGAAAAGATGTCCACATTATTAGGTTATGAAGGAAATAAAAATTGAAACCTTAGATGTCACGTCAAACGCATCAGAAAGTATGAAATTAAAAAAAAAAAGACTGGAAACATTAAATGTTAGAAAGAATGTGGAGCAACTGAGCAACTGGGATTCTCATACTTTGCCAATGGGAGTTTCAAATGGGTCAACCAATTTGAAAAACTGGTTAGCGCTTTCTTATAAAGTTAAGCATACAGTCAATGTATATCCCCAGTGATTCCGTTACTAGGCATGCTCCCAAGATAACTGAAAATGTATATTAATAATAAAGACTTGCTAAAGAGAGTGTATGGTCTAATTCATAAGAGTCCCAAACTCTAAACAATTCAAGTTTCTATCAATAGAAGAATGGATAAAATACTTACGGTAGATCCACACAGTGAAATACCAGTCAGCAATAAAAATGAACAGACAACTGATCCATTCAACAACATGAATGGATGTCAACAAGGCTGTTTGGAGAGAAAAACCAGTTGCAAAAAGGAACATACTGATTGATTCCATTTATTTGTGTCCATGAATAGGCAGAAGTAAACTCCAGCGACATAAATTGATCCACTCATTTCCTCGGGATGGATTAGAAAGGACATGAGCGAAAATATCTGAGGTGATGTAATGTCTATTCACCTACTTGGGTGTTGGTTACAGAGCATCAGTAATAGAGAAAATTAAAAAAAAACTGAGTACTTAACACCCTGCACATTTTTTGTGTTAACATATTTGACATTTTCCTTTGTTAATCTTTGCGATATTTTTCACATATTTCTCTGCATAGATAACTTATTTTCCGACATTAAATTCTTATGGACGATTACGTCCTAGATAATTCTAATTTTGCAACAGGATTTTATATACCCATCTTGACTATACATTTTGCTTTTTTTTTTTTTTTTTTCTTTTAGCGATTAGTCTCATATCTGTGTCCAACCTAATTTGGCATGGTAATAGTCATACACCTGCTGATTTTCCATCATATGACATGATTTCCTAAAGTGCCACCTGTGATAGAACATATTGTACAGCTTCAATTTTAAAACTTTATGAATATTAAAAGCAAATGCTACTGCATGCTTGAATGTATTTGGCTTCGTATTCTACTCACCATGCCTCACCCAGGTGTTGATTTAAAATTCAGTGGCACAAAACGATTATCTATCATCCTAAATTATCTCATATTCTTTTAATTCTTGATGTATCTAAGACAGAAGCCTGGGCAACACTTCCTTTCCAATTGGCCATATAGCACATTCTGTCATTAAAGGCTGAAGCTTCATAGTTTGGAATTTCATTCTGAACAAAGATTCCTAAGTGAGGCTTCTAGCAGCTGCCTTGTCAGGTTTGTGAAAGGGAAAAATTAAGTCTACTATATTTATTCCAAGCCTCCTCTGTAATGTATCTCATAAAAAAACGTATCTCATATGAGAGCTTAATTTTATTTTCTGTTTATCAGAAATAAGGCCTATCAAAGACATGGTATGTAAGCAATTATGTAAAGCCATCACGCAGATGGTGGATAATAACGAGAAATTGTTGATGGAAATCTCTCCCTTTAACAAGTGAAGAGAATTGGCATTTGACTCTCCTTCTTATAAATGATAAAACCTAGTGCTTGTTAAATTCAGTGACACTTGGACTTTATCAGAAAAAAGAAACCTGATTCTGATATGGATAGTAAATATTATGGCACGAGAATAAAAAACTCACAGGTCTGTATTTATTTTAGCTGCCAGGGCTCCATATATATATACGTGTGTGTGAATACATACATACATATATATACTCCCGTATACATACATGTATAAATTTATATATTAGGAGCCTTGATGGTGCAGTGGTTAAGTGACTGGCTGTTAAGTGAAAGGCCAGTGATTAGAACCCACCACCCACTCAGCGGGAGAAAGATGTAGCAGTCTACTTCCATAAAGTTTTACAACCTTGTAAACCTTATGGGGCAGTCCCAAAACCAAAAAACCAAACCTGTTGCCATTGAGTCCATCCCTACTCATGGCGACTCTATAGGACAGGGAAGAACTCTCCTGTAGGGTTTCCAAGGAGCAACTGGTTAACTCGAATTGTAGACCTTTTTTGTTAGCAGCCAAGTTGTAACCACTGCATCACCAGGGACGGTTAGGTTCTTGACTACTTACTAAAAGGTTGGTGATTTAAACCCACCCAGAGGCAATCAAAAGATAAATAGGCTTGGAGATACGCATCCAAAAAGTCACAGTCATAAAAACCCTATGGAGTGCAGTTCTACTCTGCACACATGGGGTCACCAGAAGAACGAACAGATCAGTCTTGGCAGAAATACAACCAGAATGCTCCTTTAGAAAGGAGGGTGGCCAGGCTTCATCTTACTTACTTTGGAGAAGTCATCAGGAAAGATCAATGGTTAGAAAAGGACATCAGGGTTGGTAAAGTAAAGGGTCAGTGAAAGCAAGGGAAACCATCAATGAGATAGGTTGAAGCAATGGCTGAAACAAAGGACTTAAACATACCAATGATTATGAAGATGGCAGGAATGCACAACGCTTTGTTATCCATAAGGTCACAGTGAGATGGAGCCCATTAGCTGACAACTAACAACAACTAAGAATGGGAATTCCAGAACACTTACTTGTGCTCATGAGGTAGCTTTATTTAGATCAAGAGGCAGTTGTCTGGACAGAACAAGGGGATACTGAGTGGCTTAAAGTCAGGAAAGGTGTGTGTCAGGATTGTATCCTTTCACCATACCTATTCAGTCTGTATGCTGAGCAAATAATCCAAGAAGCTGGACTATATGAAGAAGAACAGGGCATCAGGATTGGAGGAAGACTCTTTAACAACCTGTGTTATGCAGATGACACAAACTTGCTTGCTGAAAGTGAGGAGGACTTGAAGCACTTACTAATGAAGATCAAAGACCACAGCCTTCAGTATGGATTACACCTCAACATAAAGAAACAAAAATCCTCACAACTGGACCAAGGAGCAACATCATGATAACCAGAGAAAAGATTGAAGTTGTCAAGGATTTCATTTTACTTGGATCCGCAGTGAACAGCCATGGACGTAGCAGTCAAGAAATCAAATGATGCATTGCATTGGGTAAATCTGCTGCAAAGGACCTTTTTAAAGTGTTGAAAAGCAGGGATGTCACCTTGAAGACTAAGGTGCACCTCACCCAAGCCGTGGCGTTTTCAATTGCATCATATGCATGTGAAAGCTGGACGATGAATAAGGAAGACTGAAGAAGAATTGATGCCTTCAAATTGTGGTGTTGGCAAAGAATATTGAATATACCCTAGACTGACAAAAGAATGAACAAATCTGTCTTGGAAGAAGTGCAACCAGAATGCTCCTTAGAAGCAAGCATGGCAAGACTGTGTCTTACATACTTTGGACATATTATCAGGAGGGATCAGTCCCTGGAGAAGGACATCATGCTTGGCAAAGTACAGGGTCAGAGGAAAAGAGGAAGACCCTCAACCAGGTGGATTGACACAGTGGCTGCAACAATGAGCTCAAGCATAACAACGATTGTGGGGATGGCTTAGGACCAGGCAGTGTTTCATTCTCATAGTGTCGCTATGAGTCGGAACCAAACTGAAGGCACCTAACAACAACAACAATATTAGGAGTGATAGTATAAGTTGTCATCAATGTCATTGCTATAATTATTAATACTAAGCAATATCTATTAAGCTTCTTTTTTTTTCCTCTAGTATATACATCGATACTTCTACTATTCTTCATTTTGGAATATAACCAAATGGTTGAAGCTACCACAGAGTAAACAAGTATTTCTACCACTATTTATTATTACATATTTTGGAATTATCCTACTAACAATCAAGTGGAAATAAAGTTGAAACTAACAATCAGAAAAGCAGATGACATCAACAGAGTGCAGAATAAGGGTAAAAATCGTGGTTAGATCTGTTTAATATTATACTTAGAATACCTGTATGTACAGATCATTTAGATAATCCTTTTTTTGTTTTGTTTTAGATTGTTGACCACACTTTTTAAGATGTCAAATTGAATCACTGTAGGAAGATAATAGGCATTAAGGTAGAAACAAGGTTTTTTAAGGTACAAGTAAATCAATGCAATGCAATTATAATCATTTCGCCCTTTTAAAATGACTTAAAGGATAAGGTTTCCCAATCCCAGCACTATTGACATTTTGGAACAGATAATTCCTTGTTGTGGCATGCTGTTTCTTGCATTTAGGATGTTTAACAGCATCCCTGGCTTCGACCCACTAAATGCCAGTAGCGACACTCTATCCCCCAGTTGTGAGGGCCCAGAATGTCTCCAGCCATTGTCAAATATCCTCTGAGGGACGGAAATCCCCACTCCACCACTGAATAGCACTTACCTAAGGGAATTGATTGAGAAAGAAGAGATATACAGGTCTCTGTAACTCATAAGCCAAAAGTCTTTGAGAAATGACTCATACATAAGAAAGTTTGGCCAGTTTGACAGAAGTTATGATCAGGTATGACTAGGGAAAAGTAGGAGGGCTCATTACTTAGATTTAATATTCTGAGACCATCTGAGTATAACCTGAAATACACCAGGAGATTGAAACAGATGAAAGCAGTCAGTGGAATCTCCAGTTGTGGAACAGTGAAGAAAAAAAAAAAAAGAAGTGGGTAATTCTTTAAGTTAGAGAGTAGAAATCATAAGCTTTGTTTATTCCAATGCATATTTAAATGTTTTACTTCTTGGATGACAAATAGGAAGTGAAGTTAGCAGATACAAATTTTGTCTAACTATGCAATCATATTTTGACTTTATTTTTCAAAGAGCAAAAATATGTATACTAAATAGGTTATCATCACTTTTCTCAATTATCCAAACAGTAATTATCTCTAAAGACTAACCTTAATGAAACACCTGGTGTCTTTAAGAGATTTAGATAATTTACCTGGGATTTTATCAGTAATTTCAATTCATTTTAAGTACAGAAATTCCCCAAAGTGTTAGAAATTATTTAGTTAAATGTGATGATTTTCACTTAAAAATCATTTATAAGTTGGGACAAGGGATAGTGTGAAGGTCCTACTTGATTTTTTGGTGTCAAAAATAAAATTATAGTCACACTGGTATCAGTAATATAAAATGTCAAAATATGCAAAAAAATATCTGAAATAAAAATTCTCTACTTTTTTATTGTAAAAAGAGAGAAAAAAAAATTCTACTTAAAAATTTACTCTCGCTTGAGTCAGTAGTAAAGTAGTGGCTGGAACCAACTCATTCTGATATTCTATTTTTGTGGCATGTTGTTGTTATTATTGTTAGGTGCCCTTGAGTCAGCTCCTGACGTATGACTCATGATGACCAATGCAAAACAGAAGTAAATGCTGCCTGGTCTTGTGCCATCCCCATGACTGGTTGAAGATCAAACTACCATGATCCATAGGGTTTTCACTGGCTGATTTTTTGGAAAAAATCATCAGGCCTTTCCTCCTAGTTGTGTCTTCATCTGGAAACTTGGTTGAAACCTGTTTAGTGCCATAGCAACATGGGAGCTTCCATTGACAGATGAGTGGTGGCTGCTGGTGAGGTAGATTGGCCAGGAATGGAACCTGTGTCTCCCGCGTGGAGGGCAAGCATGCTACCATTGAACCGTCATGGCCTTTTTATGTGGCATAGGGTGGGGCTAAGTGTGTCATCAAAGAACTTGCTCATGTAAGTGGTGCAAATTTAAACCCTTGTCCTCTGCTGCCCTGTACCCCCGCATAGACCCAGACTTATTTTTTAATTCCCTTCTTCTTTGAGCCTGATGCACTTCAAAACCCCCCAACTCTTCTTACAGCAACTTCAACCAGCAATTCCCCAGTATGTGCCTAGGAACAGTAGTTACAAAAGGCCTTTATCGACTTTACCAGGAAAAATACTTTTTTTGGTTGCATTGCTTTGGGAAATACCAGATTGTAATAAGAAAAAGGCATTTATTTCAAGAAAAAAAAATTGGTTTCAAAAACATAGATGATTCAAAATATGTAAAGAATTTAGACATAACATTTTCAAACATTGTGGAATAAGCATATGGAATGCATTGACCAAAATGGCCATCAAAGAAAATAGATAAATGAGCTTAAGAAGCAGACATTCTTACATCAGGAAAAGGATTAAAGCATACACTAGCAAGTCAGGGAATGGAATTATGATAAAAGTGGACAGACTATTTGACCCACATGGCATTGTCAGTTCACTCATCTAAAATATAAATCTGTACATTTAATTAAAATGCTCCCTCCAAAGCTAGTTTATATGGCTTAGCATGCTTAGAATTAAGCTGGGCTTGGCCTAGGGCATAATTTACATAGGTGGTTTGAGTCCATGGCTCATTAATGAAAAACATACTCGCAGTACTGGAAGGAAAATTGGGGACAATTTCTAGCATGTCAGTTAGGCCTTTTACTATGAAACTTAGTACCATGTTGGAAAAAAGAAGTTTGTAGGTGAGTGGATAGTAGTCAAAATATGCAGACATTAAATAGTAGTGAATGTGTAAAATATTTTAACAATCACATTGAATCATTTTGGATTTGATTTCTGCTCAGGCCCCACCACCTGGATTCTCTTTTGTGGCTTGAGCTGCTTTCTCCTTGGCTCTATCCCCACAGGGCTGTTACACATGCAGCTTTTTATTAACTCTTTCTTACCTCTTGGAATCTCTTCCTTTTCCTCTTCCCCCTTTGTCACTGGCGGATGTACTGATACCGAAAGGGGGTTCCTTTTCTTTATGCTTCTCATTAAAAAACCAAACCCATTGCAGTCAAGTCAATTCCAACTCATAGTGACCCTGTAGGACAGAGTAGAAATGTCACATGGAGTTTTCAAGGAGTGCCTGGTGGATTCGAACTATTGACCTTTTGGTTGGCAGCTGTGGCACTTAATCACTACACCACCAGGGTTTCCATGCTTCTCGTTAGGCTGCTCGAAAAACTACAACCTCGAGGATACTAATATATGCCAGCTAATGTTACCACCTCTCTGTCAGTTTGTCGTACTGTGGTAGCTCGCATGTTGCTTTGATGCTAGGAGCAATGTCACTGGTATTTCAAATACCAACCAGCAGTATCACTCATGGTGGATAGGTTTCAGTGGAGTTTCTAGACCAGGACAAGGATAGATAACTGTTTTATAACACATAAGTACATGAAATCTTAACAAAAACACTAAGAAGTTAGTTTCTTTGACTCCATTTTACAGATAAATGATAAAAGAGTAGCTTCCATTTATTGACCTTTAGCTGTGCTTCAAGGAGCTCCAGGGTTGCAAAATGGTAAGTGTTCTTCAACTGCTGAAAGAAGAGTCAGCCAGTCACTCCACAGGAGAAAAGACCTGGGGATTTGCTTCTAGAAAAACCCTATGGGACAGTTCTACTCTGTCATACAGGGTCACTATGAGTCAGAATCAGTTAATCACCCACAACAACACCTGTGTTTCAAAGGCCGTGTTTAACATTTTTTGTGTTATTGTTAGGTGCCATCGAGTCTTTTCCAACTCATAGCGACTCAATGTACATCAGAGTGAAATGCTGCCCAGTCCTGTGCCATCCTCACAATTCTTGCTATTTTTGATCTGTTTGTTGTAGAAACTGTACCAATCCATCTCATTGAGAGCCTTCCTCTTTTTTGTCAGACCTCTGCTTTACCAAGGCTCATGTCCTTCTCCAGGGATTGGGCCTTCTTGACAACATGTCCTAAGTACATAAGATGAAGTCTTACCATCCTTGCTTCTAAGGAGCATTCTGATGGCACTTCTTTCAAGACGGGTTTGTTTGTTCTTCTGGCAGTGCAGGGTATATTCAATACTCTTCACCAACACCATATTGTACATAATATGTACATTGTCTCATTTAATCCTTACAGAAGTTCTGAGAGATTGTTTAACAATACTATTTTATAATTGGGGAGATGGAGGTGACAGAGCCCAGGTATGGAGATGTGACTGTTCAATCTAGAACCCCAATGGCTTTAGCACAAATTACACCTCCTACTGGTTCACTGATTTCTCTATAGCTTTCTTTCTACAGGACTCAGCCTACCATATGTATCCTGAGAATCCTGAATCACTCCTTCCAGACCTAGAACTAGAGAGCCTTTGATTGTTGGCAGAAGCTGGGGAGAGGGTGTTTGAGTCAGTAGCCTTTTTCTCAAGGAGGTCTTCTACTAACAGCAAGTAAAAACTTGTTCTTCCCAAAATATCTCTTGTCGCATGAGAACTAAGGGCATAAATTCCTGCTTTCCCCACCCCACACAAAGCCGCATCTCCATACTTTCCAACTTTGGACTAGAACAGAAGTGACCTTCCTGTACTTACTCTAAAAAAAAAAAAAAAAAAAAAAAATTGGCTTAGGAAAATTTCACTCATGTGTCATAGGAACCTTCTGCTATTGAGTGTTTCTCAAGGAACTTCGGGGGATGTGGTCAGACAGAGGACAGATAGTGAAGCACTGCTATCCATTTCCCCCACTTATTTCCTTTGTTGTATATATGAAGGTAAGTCAGAAAGTATTGCTACTAAGATTCCAATTCATACATGCAGGGGTTTATTCCAAACAAAACACGTTAAATATGTCTCTGCAATCGGTGGATGGCTGCAGACAAGTTCTCTCAGTAACACACTTGTCTTAGTCTCCTTGGTGTGCCTTCACAAAAAACAAAGAAAGGATGCTTCTTGTGCTATGGAAAAAAGTGGTTTTGATGTCAAGGCTAATATTAAATTTTTAACATACCTCAAGTGGACATCTTCCCAAATCATTGAAGCTTTGCAACAAGTTTATGGGAATGCTGTCCCACATAAAAACATTTTTTAGATGGAGCAGGCATTTTAAGGAAGGTCGGAAAGACCTCAAAGATGAGCCAAGAGAAGGAAGACCGCTCAGAAGGTTATGGTGACTATTTTTTTAGATTTCAAAGGGATACCCTTGATAAGTTTTTTCAAAGGATACAGGGTGATCACAGGGGCTTATTATGAAGAAGTTTCAAGAAAATTGGAAACTGCATTGGTGAGAAAAAGGCCAGGAAATTTGCATCAAGGAAGGTTTTTCCATCACGACAATATACCTGCTCCTTCTTCAAGGGTAGCAAAGGCTGCCCTATAAGAATTTGTTTGGGAAACTCACTCCATCAATCCTACAGCCCTGATCTTGCCCCTTTAGACTTCTTTTTGTTTCCAAAACTCAAAGAACATTTAAAAGGAACACAATTGGAGTCCCTCAAGGATTCCAAAACTGCTGTTTTGATGTGGTATGAATCAAAGAACACAGAATTATCTGGGGAAAGGTTATAGAGATGGAAACACCACCTTCAGAAGTGCATAGACCTAGATGGAGGATATGTTGAGAAACAATAGCTTCACAATTTGATATTTCTGTTTAATAAATGTTTCGATGATTTTATAGCAATACTTTTTGACTTAAGTCCTTGGATGGCTTAGGAGAGAGAATGATGAATAGAGTTAACCCAACTCTCTCAGCTATTCTTTTATCCATAAAATCATCCTCCAGCTACAAGGGTAGCAACACAGAAGTTCTTCCTCACCACTTGTAACTGGTCTTGAAGATCATAATTTTTGCTAATTTTGTCCATCAAACTTTGGTAACTTCTGATGTTCAGGTTTTTTCAGACACCTTCCGTAGCTCTCAGCTGTCCATTCTATACTCTGCACTTATTTCCGCTTTCCTTTGTGGTCCCTTTGCCTCTTCCATTCATTCTTTTCCACACTTTATTCCTATCACCTGTATGAGTTCTCTCTTCCTCCCATTCCTACTTGTGAGGATACGATGTTGTTGGAGTGCCTTCCCCAGAACTGGCAACCCTGACTTGGTAGCAAGACTTTTTTTTTTTTAATGCAGACTTATTAGTTAACCATCTGCTGCCATTTGGGGGGGAGGTGGTGGTAAGGAGATGGTATTACCAATTCCCTTCCCTTGTCATTCTGGTATCTGTTCCTCCTTTTGTTATTGCTAAGACCATTTTCATACTATGCTAAAATAAAGACATTGTGAACCTACCTGCAGTGGCAAAAAGGTGCTTGGAGGAAAAAAACATATATATATATTGTCTTGAGTAGACATTTGATTCAGTAGCTTGATCCACTTAGATTTTGAGGATTCTGGGAATGCACAAACGATAGCACATAATGATGTCATGTTGCCTACGGAGTAATCTACTCGTTTCTCTAACAACGTTCCTGGCAGGACACGTGATAACTATGAAGTCCATTCCATGGTTTGAGAAAGGACATAGCATTGAACTAAAGTGAAGGGAGAATATAACTATAATGCAAAAGCACCCCTACAGGAGTGACCTGAAGAAAACTCTCCCTAGATGATGAGGTGAGGCACTGAGGGACAAGGGCTTGGGACAAAGCTTTCTCACTGCTTCATCATATGATGCAAACCACACAACTTCTTCTCTCTCGTCTTCTCACCCAAACAATAAAAGAGCTCAGATTAGACAGTTTCTAAAGTCCCTTTACATTCCTTGAAAAAATAGCTTTCAAATTATTAAAATTTATTTTTCCAGGTGGTTTTAAAAATTCCACAAGAAATCATAGAATAAATACGGTAAAGGAAAAATAAAGCAATAATTAAAACAGTCCAAAATAGATGAGAGAAGGTAAAGATCACTTAAACATATTAAATATTTTTGCTTAGCAAAAGTGTTTAAAAGTTATATAGCAGGTTGGGAAAGAACCTGCAGAGACATCTCAGCTCAGCTGTCAGCGGTACGGAAGAAGGTACATAGCAGGAGCAAGTTATCTGCAAATTAGGGAGAGATGATTGAACTAATTTCGTTATGAAAAAAAAGGGAAACAAGTTTTTTTTCATAATAAAATCCGGCGTGAAATTTTTTCATAATGACACAAACAGTGGAATAGAAAACTATGGAAACATTATTAAATAGATGGACTTTGAATGTGCGCGTGATCGGGTGGCAAGACGTTTCTCTGCAGGACTAGTTTGGTCAGTAGGGGCTACTGAAATCACTTTCCCTCTCTCCCTCTTTTTCCCACTCTCTCTTAGAAATTCTGTCTGTCCAACCCAAGATTGTTCGCTAAATTCACAAAATCATCACCGGTGCTCAGAGGAGAAAATTCCCTAATGAAGAATGTAGAAACAACCGAGTTCTCTGTTATAAACTTCGGAAAGTTGTTCCTGCCATTTTTGGGTCTCAGGGCATGTTTACAATATTAAAAGCTATTGAGAACTTCAGAGATGTTTATCTCATTAGAAATTATATATTAGAAATTATAGCTGAGAAAATTTAAAAATATTTGTTACAAATTGATTAAAAATAAAAATCATTCCATCAGATGATAATAATAAAATGTTTCCATGGACAAGAACAATACTTTTAAAAAATAGTGAGAAGAATGACATTCTATTACATTTTTGCAAAATTTTAATGCTGGAGTTAATTGAAGCTAGCTAGATTCTCACTGTGTTCAGTATTCAATCTGTAGCAATATGCCATTTTGGTTGAAGTATATGAAGAAAATGCAGCATAAAACTGGTATGTGGTTAATAGAGGTAGAGGTATTTTAATGGTCATTTTAGATGGTGGTGGATATTCTTTGATACTACATCAAAACTTGACAATTGAAGGTTTCTTAAAGATAGGAGAACGCACGGAAAATAAAACCATATTAACAAATATTTTATACTGTGTTACGTTAAGATGCATTAGTGTGTCTCGTACTTTGAATGGATCTTTTACTCAGGACAATTTTGTCACACTATGCCTTACTTTGTTTTCTCAAGCTGCCCTTTGAAACCTTCTGTGTAGCTCTTTCACGTCACCATTTCTTCTGTTCACTTTAGTTACTCGTTTGAGTTCAAGAGCAAGTTTCAGAGTCTCTTCTGACAACCATTTTAGTCTTCTATTTTTCTTTTCTCTCTTTTAAATGATCTTTTGCTTTCTTCACGTGTGATATCCTTGAAGTCAATCCACAACTCGTCTGGTCTTCGGTCGTTAGTGTTCAATGCGTCAAATCTGTTCACGAGATGGTCTCTAAAGTCAGGTGGGATATACTCAAAGTCATACTTTGGCTCTTCTGGACTTATTTTAATTTTCTTCAGCTTCAGCTTGAACTTGTTTATGAGTAACTGATAGTCTGTTCCACAGTTGGCCCCTGGCCTTTTTCTGACTGATGATGTTGTGTATTCCAGCCACGAAGTCCACCTGTATAGCCGATGTTCATGTCTTTGAAAGAAGGCATTCGCAATGGTCTTGCAAAGTTCTAGCATGCAATCTCTGACATTGTGTCTATCATCGAGGCCATATTTTCCAACTACCAATCCTTTTTCTGTGTTTCCATCTTTCATAGTCCAATCACTGGTAATTATCAATACATCTTGTTTGCATGTTTGATCAATTTCAGATGGCAGAAGTGGGTAAAAATCTTTAATATTTTCATCTTTGGCATTAGTGGTCAATGTGTAAATTTGAATAATAATCATATTAGCTAGTCTGCCTTGTAGGCATGTAGATATTATCCCATCACTGACAGCACTGTATTTCAGGATAGATCTTGAACTGTTCTTTTTAACCATGAGTGAGATGCCATTCTTCTTTGTCATTCCCAGCATAGTAGGCCATATGATTGTCCTATTGAAAATAACCAATTCCAGTCCATTTCAGCTCACTAAGGCCTAAGATATTGATGTTCAATGTTCCATTTCATTTTTGACAAGTTCTAATTTTCCTTGATTTGTAATTATACATTACACATCCCAATTATCAACAGATGTTTGCAGCTATTTCTTCTCATTTTGAGTCACGTCACATCAGCAAATATAGGCCCCCAAAGCTTTACTGCATTCACGTTATGAAGGTTGACTCTACTTTGAGGAGGCAGCTCTTCCCCAGTGGTATTTTTGGTGTCTTCCAACCTGAGAGGCTCATCTTCTAGCGCTTTATCGGACAATGTTCAACTGTTATCTTAAGGTTTTCACTGGCCAATTTTTTCAGAAGTAGATTGTCAGCTCCTTCTTCCTAGTCTGTCTTAGTCTGGGAGTTCTGTTGAAATCTATCCACCATGAGTGACCCTACTGGTATTGAAGTACCAGTGGCATAGCTTCCAACATCACAGCAACACATAAGCCACCACAGTACAATGAACCTACAGAGAAGTGGTAGAAAGACCTAGAGTTGGAAAACCAAAAGGGAAGAGCACACTTGGCATTTATCAAGCTGAGAGAAATGAAAAAAAAATAATTCAAGTCTTCAGTTGCAATATTGAAAGATTCTATGGGCAAAAAATTGAGCAATGCAGAAATTACCAAAAGAAGATGAAAGGAATATACAGTCATTATATCAAAAATAATTGGCCGACATTCATCCATTTCTAAGGTAGGATATGATCAAGAACTGATGGTACTGAAGGAAGAAGTCCAAAGTATACTGAAGGCATTGGCAAAAAACTAGGCTCCAGGAACTGACGGAATACTATTTGAGATGCTTCAACAAATGGATGCAGTGTTGAAAGTTCTCAATAGTCTATGCCAAGAAATTTGGAAGATAGCTACTTGACCAACCGACTGTAAGAGATCCATATTCGTGCCCATTCCACAGAAAGATGATCCAATGGAATGTGGGAATTATTGAACCATATCATTCTATCACACACAAGTAAAATTTTGCTAAAGATAACTGAAAAGCAGTTGCAGCAGTACATCAACAGAGAACTGCCAAAAATTCAAGAAGAGGATGTGTAATGAGGGATGACATTACTGATGTCAGATCAATCTTGGCTGAAAGCAGAGAATGTCAGAAAGATGTTTACTCGTGTTTTATTGACTATGCAAAGGTATTCGAGTGTGTGGATCATAACAAATTATGGATAACATTGTGAAAAATGAGAATTCCAGAGCTCTTAATTGTGCTCACGTGGAACCTGTACATAGATCAAGAGGCAGTTGTTCAAACTCAACAATGGAATACTGCATGGTTTAAAATTAGGAAAGTTGTGAATCAGGGTTGTAGCCTTTAACCATACCTATTCAATCTGTCTGCTGAGCAAATAATCAGAGAATCTGCACACTATCAAGAAGAATGCTGCATCAAGATTGGAGGAAGGCTCATTAATAACCTGCAATATGCAGATGACACAGCCTCACCTGCTGAAAGTCAAGAGAACTTTACGCAGTTGCTGATGAAGATCAAACACTACTCCTTTGTAATCAGTATGGATGGTACCTCAACATTAAGAAAACGAAAATCCTCACAACTGAACCAAAAAGCAACATGATGTTAAATGGAGAAAATATTGAAATTGTCGAGGATTTTATGTACTTGGATCCATAATCAATACCCATGGAAGCAGTAGTCAAGAAATCAAACAACATGTTGCACTGGGCAAATCCGCTGCAAAAGACTTCTTTAAATTGTTAAAAAGTGAAGATGTCACTTTGAGGACTAAGGTGCTCCAGACCCAAGGCATGGTATTTTCAACTGTCCCATATGCATGCCAAAGTTGGACAAAGAATAAGGAAAATCAAAGAAGAACTGATGCCTTTGAATAATGATGTTGGCGAAGAATATTGAATGTACCATGGACTGCCAGAAGAACTAACAATTCTGTCTTGGAAGAAGTACAACTGGAATGCTTCTTAGAAGCAAGGATGGTGACACTTTGTCTCATGTGCTTTAGACATGTTATCAGGAAGGATGGTCCCTGGAGAAGGACATCATGCTTGGTATAATAGAGAGTCAATGAAAAAGAGGAAAACCTTCAATGACATGGATTGACACAGTGGCTGCAAAAACGGGCTCAAATGTAACAAGGATGTGAGGATGGTGCAAGACTGGGCAGTGTTTGTTCTGTTGTACAGAATGTCCCTATCAGTTGGAACTGACTGGAGGACACTAACAACAACATGCATTGCTAATTTGGGATATATTGATTTGTTAGCCATGCAAATCTTGACAAATGTTGACACAATTTATTGTACAATATGTATTAAAAAAATGACATTTGTTACTGTCAGCACTGATCTCAGCAGAAGTTTTAAGTACTGGTAAGACACCCAGCTTATGGTAATGAAGACAAGTTTTCCAAATTCCAGTTTTTTCTTCTTAGATCTAATTTTATTATTGGTCAAGCATACTGACAGTTATTTTTCTTGAAGTAAAAAGATCACTTGAATGAAAATATTTTCCATAATATTCATTATAAATAAACATAATCTGTGTGTTTTTCATTCAAGTAGCTGAACACCTAGAGAGTCCCTTTAAATATTTGCAATTTTATCTAAGTTTCATAGACTATCAGATGAAAGATTCTTGAGTGGGTTGGATGGACTTAAAGGGACTCGAGTGTTTTTCCTTCTTTCCCAGACCTCTGTCCTGAAATTCCATAGACTGAAAAGTCTGACTTTTTGTGACTGGAACAGGCTGAGATGAATTTTCAGGGTTTCAGTAAGAAGATACTTGTGACTCAGCTTCAAGCCAGGGTCCGTTGCATTGTGTACTGGAGTTGAAGGTAGTGGAGGAGAGCCCCTTGCTTTCGTCGTTGTGCACTCTGGTTCCCTATTTGGAGTTGTTAAGGATGGCTGTGGGGTTGTGGAAAGGAAGGTACTCTTTTGCTGGGTGAAACGCTACAAGCTGGGTTCAGTCTGTGTGTATAGACCTATTGGGAGATGGTGTTTAGGATTCTGAAATCTGACTTCTTCAATTCATATCCCTGTTCCAATACTTTCCTGATAGGTGTCTTTAGAAGTTCTTAGACTCTTTGCGCCTCAGTTTTCTGATTGGTTGAATGGGGCTATAGTGACACCTACCTTATAGTATTATTGGGAGTATTAAATGAATTAACACAAAAGGTAATCAGCCTTGTGTCTGGCACTATGTAATTATCAATGGAAGTTCACTGACTTTATTCTTAAAGTTCTCAAAGGTGTTATACACTGATCTTCAGGGTTTTATCAAAGAAGAAAGATAACTCTTTCTCTCTTCATCCATTCTCTCTAGTTCCAACAAACATACTAACATTTTCTCCACTTATTCTAAGAGCATGAATAGATAGTCTGCAGGCATCTGCCCCTTCAGAGTAGATTTCATATTTCAAGATTGGTCTTATTCACTGGAGGCTTCCATTAGCAGACTGGGTCATTTACTTTGGGGAGCCAAATTTTTGTTTTGATAAATAGAGTTAGGT
This sequence comes from Elephas maximus indicus, assembly GCF_024166365.1. Lineage (NCBI taxonomy): Eukaryota > Metazoa > Chordata > Mammalia > Proboscidea > Elephantidae > Elephas > Elephas maximus. The sequence continues at coordinate 70,699,884 of NC_064841.1, read as the reverse complement.
AAAGAGAACATTAGGTTATGATTTACTAATACGTAGTGTTTGTCCATATTTTAAAGACAGTAAAGTGGCATAGGCAACTCTGATTGCAATAAAGGGAATCAACTTGAAGAAAAAAGGGAATTTCTCTTTTGGAATTTCTGGAAATGGGAAATTTCCATTAGGAAGGAGTTGTATTAGGTCAGGCAGAAGTTGCTGGGGGCCTAAAGTAATCATGGGTAGGGAGATGGAGAAAAGTGAAGCATTTAGGAGATATCAGAGAATCAGTTCAATTCTATTTATTCCAGGATTCCTCAAACTTATTTGACCACCAAACCAAAATCAAACCAAACCTGTTGTTGTTGAGCTGATTCTGACTCATAGCGACCCTACAGGAGAGAGTAGAACTGTCCCATAGGACTTCCAAGGAGCGGCTGGTAGATTCAAGCTGCCAACCTTTTGGTTAGTAGCTGAGCTCTTCATCCTTTAATTCTTGAATCTGTAATAAGCATCATTTATGAAGAGGTTTTTTTTTTTTTTTTTTTATGAAGAGGTTTATAGGCTGGGAAGTGCTGGTCTGACATTATAACTTTAATATAGTCTAATGTCGGTACCTCCTTTATAAGCCCTTCACACCGTCTATATTAATCGTTTGTATCTAGCTGATGAAGATGGTACAGTCTTGCAGAACGATTCTCCCTTGGTGATTTCACCTTACGGCGACTCTTCCACAATCTTCTGTTCTTCCTCCAAAAACGTTGCCTTATCACTCAAAATTTCCACTGATTTCTATTCAGCCTTGTTAGGGCTTCATTGATATTTTCTCATTTCATGTCATTTTCCTAAGATACTACTTTTGAAGTCATTTACTTTTCATATTTTCAGTGTCCAAAAACCTATTTAAAATCTACTCCCAGAAACCTTTCTCTATCTCTCTGGAAGAAAGACTCTCTCACCCCTAGTATCCAACCTAAATAAGACACTGTTTTCCATGTGATGAATAAATACACATAATATTTACAAGGCCATATTTATGGAAATACATAAAACAAAACATATACCACTTCTGTATTTGCCTTTGACACTAGATTGTCAATTTCTTCTAGATAAGCGAGCATCCTGAATTTGTACTTCTAGGTCCCATATTCGATATTTCTATTTCTTATAGGACGGCGTCAAATAAAAGACACATGCCTTGAATAAAATCAGCTACCAAGATTTCTTCATTCTATTGTGAGACTAATGCTTAAAAAATGTTGAAATAGTTGTAATATGAATACTGAATCATAAAAGTTTGATATTTATTACAAGTTCTTTTCAATATGCTTATAAAAGATAGGATGCTTAGAAAACGGTGCATTTATTAAGCAGAAGTGAAGAATGGAGAAGGAAATGGAGGATGATAACACAAATGTGTTCATGTTCAGAATGACTTCTCAGAAAAGTTTTTGGAGAAAATCTTTATATGTTAATTGTTAAAAGTAAATTATACTTGTTATTTTTCCAGGAATGTAATGTATACTATATCCATAAAAGGGAAAATCATTCCTGTCTCATATAAGAGCAATTTAAACTGAAATGCCATAAGCAGTTTTCCCCTAGAAAATGGAACAATTTTTCCTTGTTCTTTTTCATTCTATACATTGCATTTGATGGTTTGATTACGATTCCTCAGAAGAATGATTTTTAACCGTAGAGAGAATTGTCAGAGTTTGACAGCTGTGAACTGATTTTTTTAAACATGAGATATAAAATGTTATGCTTGTCTTACAAAAAAAAGAATGTGGGGAACTAGTAGTTTGGCTAAGTTGGGTCAGAGAAAGGGTGAAGGGAATGTTTAATAATAATGGTGATTGAAAAAGATTGGAGAAACTGGGACCCATCGATGGGAGAAATAATGATGGAGACGTTGATTAACAGGAAGGGTCTGCCTAGGCATTTCATAGGTGTCATCTGTGCTCAAAAGGTGCTCAAGAGACAATTTATTTTTAGAATATCCTGGATTGTCATTAAGATAGAACTTCAGAGATTAAATAATTCAGTTTGGAATCCCAGGAATTTGCTATTTTATTTTTATTTATTAATAAACATGTTTTGATATAACAAAGTTTGAAGATGACAAAACTATGCATATTGAATCATGAAAGTTTGTTATTTATGAAGTTTTTTTTTTCAGAGAGCTTTTAAAGGATATGACGTTTATCATAAAGAAGTACCTCTGATTTCCTTAGATGTAAAAATATTAGCTACCACATATGTGTGTCTTTTCAATAAAAACTTACAGACTATTCTAAAAGGCCTGCATTTTTCCCTACTGGCTGAAGGTTACCTAGGAGCATGGTAACATCAATTCTGGTCAGTTAAAGAGTGGTAAGAAACAGAAAATCAGAAATACTTTGACTTTAACTAGAATATGCATTTGTTAAATAGAAGAACATGAAATAATCATGAAAGCAATGTCTGAAGTCAACGGAAGTAAATGCAGTTGAGCCTTCCAATTGTTGCTGTCGAAGTTAGGTGCCATTGAGTCAGATCCAACTCTTAGTGACCCTACATAAAACAGAACCGTTAGACAATGTAAAAATAGTAAATATTTTCCTTGTATGAAGAAATGCTAAAAAAAACCCTTGAATTATGAATATTAATTAATAATACCCTTGAATTATGAATATTAATTAATAATAATGGAAAAATTTAAGCAAAACAATTGTATGAGGAAGAAAATTAAAGTTATAGATAATGACTGTTAATCATTTTGTCACATTTTCTTACAATTTCTTTTCCATGTCATTTTTTTTTACTATTGTGTCAATTGCCTAAATAATATGTAATAAATATATATATTTTTTCTTAGCTTCACACTGTGTATCATTCCTCGAATAGAGGTTTTTTAAAATTTTTCTTCTCCCTCCTTTTTTTAATTTTTGACATTAACATTCCCCTGGTTTCTTTTATCTTAAAATATATATGTATAAAAGGATTATATTTTAGCATAAAACTTCATAATGGAAATGATGCACAAAATACGTGGAAATATTTAAGGGTATTGATCCACCTTGAGAGAAAAAATATTCAGAAAAGTTGAACAAGTTTACCCTTTCCCAAGCTGTGTACCAGGGAGCCTATCAAAGCACACTCTTTTCAGATTTGAACATTATGATTTTTTTAAGAAAATGTATGATTAAGATCTTTGACTTTAAAAATAATAATAATTGGAAAATAAATAGAAGTAATAAACTTGCTCATTTTTTTCCTTTCTTATAACAAGTTGCATCATTTTGAAAGCATTAACTAGAGTATAGACTGAGATGATCAATTTATAATGACAGTTATGAGGAGACTTAAGAAGCCTCAAAAGTCTCCATCAGAAAGTAGGAAAGTCATAAGCACGTGTGAGCATACCCATGGATGGGTAGCGGATTTACTTAGCACATGGTCTTAGTGGAGGTACATTTTCTATTTAAACCATAGCTATCCAGGAAACCTTGCTGGCATAGTGCTTAAGACATATGGCTGCTAACCAAAAGATCAGCTGTTCAAATCCACTAAGCACTCCTTGGAAACTCTATGGGGGCAGTTCTACTCTGTCCTACTGGGTCTCTATGAGTTGGAATCGACTTGGAATCGACTTCATGGCAGTGGGTTTTTTTTTTTTTAATCCCAGTTAGGTTTGTTCTGATACCTATGTACAGATGGTCTCCCCAGTTCTAGTCACCAGCTGGCTCCTGGCTACAGCAAACTTTTTGACTGTATAAAATCTGTCATGTAATAAAAATTATTATAACTATCTCATTTAAAAATTTAATACAAATGAAGCTATCATTCAAGAAAAAAATGTTTTGAAAGAAATACATATTAAAATTAGGCTTAAGATATAATAAAATGATTGTTGAAATCATATAATGCTGTTAATACTTAATAACCTGGTTTTTATTATATTAATGGGGAATAAGAAGACACTATTATTATAACTATAAGCACAATGATAATAAAAATACTTAAAATGTTAGTTTACTTTTCTGATTTTTCTAACATTCCATGTTTTTCTCAGTATGTTTGACTTGTAGCACATTGACATCATTAACGAAACTAAATATTTTACCAATATTATAGATGAAGATTTCTTTGGATCATTGATACATCATTAATAAAATTATTTTATTAACTCTTGTTTGAAGGAGAATATAAAACACATGCCCAAAGCAATTTTACAGATGGGCTATACAATTGAAATGTCATCATTTTACCAAAGCCAAATGCTACTTTTAAGCCATAAAATTCTAGAATGACATGACCTTACTTTTAAGATAATTTCTCATTATTCCTCCTACTGAATATTTCTTGCTGAAATATTAAACACTTTTAAATTGTGAAAGTAAGTTTTTTGTCTTCATTTCTTTTATAATTTCATTCGATGTCCCAAATCGAGGCAAGTGTTATGGGCAGAAAATTAGAAGATTCCTTACGTAAAAAAACAATGCTTTTTTCTTTACAGATGTGTGGTATTCTATTCAAATCATTGATATTTATGGAAATACAGTTTTTGCCTTCTGTTTAAGAAAATTGTCTCCATGTGTTCTTATTTCCTAATGCCTGGAAAATGTTTAGTGTGTGGCCAAAGGTAGTTTCTAATGAAACTTAAACTTTCCACTAGCTTAAGCATTATGTGCTTCAAATACAGTTTTATTAAATGTATCACCATACATCGGTAATATAAAGAAAAAAATAGGAGTATGTAAAACTTACTTTTTAATATATGCATCCTGCCATCATTGAAATTAAATCAGCTTTAAAAACATGATACACAATTATCATTTGATCTCTATTTTCGTGACCTTATTTCACTAAAACCAAACCAAACTCACTGCTGACAAGTTGATTCCAACCCATAGCAACCCTACAGGACAACCTACAACCTTGGAAACCCTGCTGGGGAGTTTTACTCTGTCTGTAGAACTGCCCCACAGGGTTTCCAAGATTGTAAAGCTTTAGGGAATCTGACTGCCACATCTTTCTCCCCCAGGGCAGCTGGTGGATTCAAACCGCTGATCTTTCACTTAGCAGCTGAACCTTTTAACCACTGTGCCAACAGGGCTCCTTCCATTTTTTCAGATTTCACTACTAAAATATAAACATATTTATTCATTTAGTTACCCAATGCCCGTGAAACGAGAGTGCATTTCACCAACAATCTTTTCTCTGTGGTAAGACAGTTTTCTTGTCTTTTAGACTAGGGGGGAGTCCAGTTTACTATTGGAACTAAACATGGAACAATCACTTCAGTGATGTTCAAGAATAAAAGTAGGGATATGATATCATGTGTTTGCAACTGATTTGCAAACACAATATAAGCCTATTTCTCTGATTAAGAAGTATATAAACTAGTGGCAAACTATGACATTAATAAAAAATGAAGTTGAACAAAACCTGCAAACACGCCTCACTGACAAGGAACGTTGATGTTGGTGCCTATATTGAGCACTTTATGCTCTAGCCAGGAGACATGAAGCAGTGGCATAGTTCAGTCTGGTATCTGAGCCCGAGGCCCAAAGGCTTGTCCAAGTCTGAACAGTTACTTCATGGTGTATTGGAACTAGTTTCATGCACCTTCCACTAACTGTCCTTGTTCTCTTTCAAAACACTGATACTGTTAGACATGTATCTTTGTAAAGAACTCATCAATCAGCATGTTATTAATAACATGAGTGAAAATTAGAATATATGAAAGCATTTACAGGTTACAAATTTGCATGAAAATGCAGGTTTTTTCATTAATCTATTGGGTACATTGCTCAGGGTGAACACCATCAAGCATTACTTGGTATAGGAATTCATGCACAAAATGTTGACCTATCCACGGGATGCTGATTCTCTTGGCCTGTATGAAAAATCATACTCTGACTTATGAAAAACTGGACATAATCAGAAGTCTGGGTCAGAGGTCTTAGTTTCTGCCACAAGAAGAAGCCCTTGTGGGAATTTATCTCACTAAGCTTCCTTTCTCTTGCTACTCTCTCCTTTCTCTTTTGTCCTGTCCCTGATATTACCTGTGGGCAGGGACTCAGGGCTGTAGGGAACTCCACTTGCTGCCTTTTTTATATAATCTATAATTTTTATATAGCCATGACTATGACAGATCATCTCTGAGTAGCTTCAGCAAAGATATTCTCTTTTGGATCTAGGATCTCATCACATTTCTCAGGAGCTTTTCTAAAAGTTGTGTGGGATTGATATCTGAAGTGCCCAACAGCAAATTGAAGAATCAGGTAAGCATTACTGTCTGTCCTGATGACTGAATTCAGACAATTAATTCTGCAATAGGGGATCTTGAATTAACTCCCTGCCTCCATCCTCTTGATTTTACTCAAATGCATAGATGTGTCTAAGTTATCCAGAGGCTCTTCTTCCCCTTAGGTACTCCTATGGGAAGTAGCCCACATCTCTTTTCTAAGACTCCAAAGAACCTCACGGTGCTTTAAAAAAGGACTGTGATTTCCTTTTCATCCTTGTTCTTTGGGCTCGGAAGGAATTTGATATTTGAGAGAAAAAGACAAATGACAGACATTTTGGCAGTCTTATCATTCCTGGTTTCTCTTGTATTCCAGGGTTTTTAAATGATCTATTCACTCAGGAGCTTTGTGGCCTTGTGGCGAAAAATGTACCAACCTTGGTACCTGTCTTCCAAGTAAATTGTCTTATTATAGGCTTTCGTGCCCTATAGATCCTGTGGACATCATGGATCTAGGTGATTCATCCACAGGTAATATATTTGGTATTCCCAGTTATTGACCTCACTCCCAAGGGAGATGTCTGCCGCCTTCTAGCTCAAGAATTTTTGCAGCTCACAGACAGACAACATGGCCACCTGATTAATGTCCATTCTTATAACTTACTTGCACCCCTCAAGGATGTGTCCAGCCCTTGGGTTGCCTCAGTTTAACCTCCTTGCCATACCCCAGGACAACAATGTTTACCACAGATTTTTGTGCGTGAAACTCCAACAAGGATCACTGGGTTCAGGAACTCATGGGCAAAGTTTCCCCAGTTGTGCAGCACTGACGTTCTGACATCCTATAGAGTGACCTAGAGGCCGTTGTAAGTGTTATGACTGTGGGCTCCAGAAGAAGGACTCCATCACCTATTGTCGTCTCATTTCAAAGGATGGGCAAGAAAGCACAATTTGTAAGTGGAGAGAAAATATAATAATTTCAAGCTTTCCATTTAGGAGACTGTTACCCAGAATCTGGAGACTTGGTCATTGAAGAATTGAGCATGGGTAGATCAGCAAGTCTACTGGGAGAGGAAGGACCAGTATCAGCACTGCAGAAGCAACCTAGAAATACTGTCTGGGACATACACTGGGCAATCCTGTTTTTCTCTACATAGTCATATAAATATGACAAACAACAACAACAACAAAAAACAAACCTGTTGCCATCGAGTCGATTATGAGTCATAGTAATCTTATAGGACAGAGTAGAACTGCTCCATAGGGTTTCCAAGAAGCAGCTGGGGGATTTGAATAATGACCTTTTGATAAGCAGCTGAGCTCTTAACCACAGCACCACCAGAGCTCCACAAATATGACAGACTGTTTTAAAATATGTGATAAAAATACATTCTTTTCCCCTCATAAAAGTACCAACCTATCTTCTTCTGAAATCACACACTTTATCCTTGCCCTTATTATTAAGCATGAAATGATTCTATTTCTACAACAGGACAATCTTTTATTTTGTTCTACAGATTTCATTCCATATTACCTTCTCAAGGAATTTTCTTCTGCAGTCATGCAATTTCTCTTCTGTACCCATAATTTGTATCTCTTCATTAGATTAATTTTACCAGCCCACATACATGACCCCAAATCACCAACCTTAAAATAAAAATATTTTAAACATTTGAGCATATGCCTCACATGATTTTCCAAACCCTTGATCCAATTGAATGTATCTTTTCTTACCAAAAATATCTTGAAATTTCTCTCTAGTTCCTCTACTACTAAAACCAGACTTTGGCCACATTCCTGAGTCTACACTTAACGAGGTCTCCAAAGATGCCCACATCATCAAATTCACCTGCTTCCGTCGTCTGCTTCAGTAACATCTCAGCAGCATTCATCACAAATTGCCGCTGCTTCCTTTCTTACCTTGACCTTTAAAATACTGCGTTCTCTTGTTTTTCTCCCTACCTCTCTTTCGTTCTTTTCCCTCCTCCAAATGTCATGGAAGAAGTACAGCCAGCATGCTCCTTAGAAGGGAGGAAGGTGAGATTTGGTCTCACTTATTTTGGACGTGTTATAAGGAAAGACCAGTGCCTGGAAAAGGATATCATGCTTGGTAAAGTAGTAAAAAGAAAAAGTCAGCGAAAAAGAGGAAGACCCTTAATGAAATGGAACGACACAGAGGCTGCAACAATGAGCTGAAACATAGGAACAACTGACTCAAGGACATCTAACAATCTCATGACTTTACGTAATAAGTATATGCAGATGACTCTGAAATTTTTACATCAAGTTCCAAACTTTCTCATGGACAAGAGCCTATTCAGCTCAAGTTCCTCAAATAGATGCCTATGTAAAGTTTCCAGACCTGAATTCCTGAAGTGACGTTATCCAGTTGTCTGTTTATATGTTGATGTAAATGTCTAACAGAGATCTCAAGTTTAACACGGTCAAAACATCTCTTGATTTTTCATACTTTCACAATATGTTCTTTCCCCAGATTTCCACATTTTCATAAGTGGAAGCACTATTTTATCAAACTAAAAATCTAGACTTTTTCTTTAAAATTGATTCTTCTATTTTTGTTTATTCCCTGATACCATAAAATCCTGGGTTAGGGTTCTTAGGATGAGCTACGTCAGCTGTCTTAGTAAAATATATCCCATTCACACTATTTTCACTTTTGATGGAATTTTGGTGTTACTTCCTCTCTTGACACTTCTGCCTGTTGTCTGGACTATTAAAACAGCCTTCTAAATGGTCTTTCTGCTCCAGCTCTTCCCTCTTCTATGTGCCATCTAGCAGTAAGCTGAAATTTGAAAATCACGTAAACTATATCCTGGTATTTACCTCCTTAAAACTTGCAATTGACTTATCATCAGATTTAAAATTAATTTGTTTTTTCTTTTTACTCTTGCTTCCTAAGCACTACAGGTACTGACCCTGTCTCGTACCATTCTCTGTTTTGCCTTTTGACCATTACAGTAAAGTCAATCTATGAAGCCAAATAATTGGATTTCCTGAAGCTAGCCAAATAACAATGAACACGGGTCTGGAGCAGTCAAAGTCATTATTCTTCTGGAGAATGTATCATTGATGGATATTGCGGTCACAGGTTTCTCCTCATTTGTCTTTTGGCTGAGGAGACAAAAATAGGCCACGTTTAGTCCCACTACTAACTGTTCCCCTCTCACTTTAGGTATTCAGCTTATGTTAGTAACTTTAGATATTTCTTTGACTTCTCAGAATTAATCATTTATTCTAATTCATTGAAGCAACATAAACATCCCATATCCCTAAATTCATAAACTTCCTCAGGCAGAAGGCTTTCTGTTCCTGTTTCAGTTTACCAATAATAGATTCTTTAAAAAGTTTATTAGAAATGGGACTTTACCCTTGGAACTATGCATTACTGGATAGAGATTACCTCTTCAATTTGGATGCAGATATATGACATAATATAGGAAGTAACACAAATATTAACAGGTAACTATTTTTGCACCTTTGGTGCAAAAGCTAAGTATCAGGCTGCTAACTGAAAGGTTGTTGGTTTGAACTCCATGGGAGCAAAGACCTGGCGATCTGTTCCCTTAAGTTTACCAAAAAAAAAAACACCCAAACCCATTGCCGTCAGTCAGTTCCTGCTCATTGTATCCCCATAGGACAGAGTAGAACTGCCCTATAGGGCTTCCAAAACTGTAATCCTTACAGGAGCAGATTGCCGCTTCTGCTGAGCAGCTGGTGGGTTTGAACTGCGACCTTTTGGTTAGCAGCTGAGCACTTAACCACTGTACCACCAGGGCTCCTTCAGTAAAGATTACAGCCTAGGAGAGCCTATAGGGCAGTTCTACTCTGTTCTACAGTGTCACTATGAGTCGGAATCGACTTGACAGGACACAACTACAACAAACAATTTTTTAATATTTATTAATATGTCAGATATTATTCTAAGTGCTTTATAATGAATCTAGAAGATTCATATGTTTTCTGCACGTTACCTGACACATAAAGGTCTACCGATATTGGCTATTATTGAAAAAAAAAGTTACAAATATTCTGTGAGGTAAGTACTTTTATCTTCCACATTATGCAATGGAAAAATGGAGGCTTAAAGAGTAAGTAACTGACTTGCTTCACAAGCTTAGTAATTAGGAGCAAAACTAAACCAAACCTGTTGCCGACCGGTTGACTCTGACTCACAATGACTCTATTGGACAGAGTAGAACTGCTCCATAGAGTTTCCAAGGAGTGGCTAGTAGATGTGAACTGCTGACCTTTTGGTTAGCTGCCGAGCTCTTAACCACTGCACCACCAGAGCTCCATAACAAGGAGACCAGGACTAAAACAACCGTGCCCTCGCTCCATAGTTCTAGCTGTGGTCATGTCACCATGTGCTTTATATTAACAACACCCCATTTCTTTCACCTTGCAAAGATGCTTACCTAAAGTGCTTGTCACCTTTTATCTCCCTGTATATGTGAGCTGCCCCCCCGGAGCTATCAGTTCCTTAAGCTCTGAGATCCAGACTTATTCAAAAATGACATCCTTGTCACTTCACACAGAATCTGATGCATAGTGTGTTCTGTAAGTATTCGAGAAATGAATAATCGCAAATCCTGGCATATAGCATGCTTTGCACTGAAGACCACAGCTGAATGAACTGTGTTAAGCACTACATGCTAACCTTTATGAAAACAGTGGCAAGTGAGTGCTTTTTGTGTTAAATTGCTTCTGCAATAATTTTTTCAGCAAACACATAGCATTCATTATGTTTCTGGCACTGTTCTTAAGCATTCATATATTAACTCGTTAAATTCTCTAAATAACTTACTGGGAGTAGGAACTATAATTATCTTCATTTTATAACTGCAGAAGTTGACACAGAGGCACTTGTCCAAGAACCTAACAATCGATGATAGAGACTAGCGCATCCCAGGCAGCCACGCTGGGGTCCAAGGCCCACTCCCTGGCCGTGCTCTCTCTGTGGAGACTGACATTGGTGGTACATGAACGGAAATTATATTCCAAGAAATTAGGTGAGAACTGACAACTAACTAGTCGGTTGGAAAACATGATAGTTATCATCACAAGGAATTTTAAGAGATCTTAAAACATTGAAAGGAGTTTATATTTCCCTAAATTTCATAGTGAGCTCAGAGGACTTCCCACCTGGCAAGAATTCAAAAGCCTGTGAATTTAGAGCAGATTACGTGAGTCTATTCTCATCGACGCTCACCATTTCCAAGGAAACAAACCATCACTGGTCTGGAAATCTGAAACGTATAGCCATGCACTACACTTTGCTTTCCTATGCAGGTATCAAGAGAGACAGAATCAATTTAAAACACATTGAAGGATGAAATTTTTGCAGGGGATACAGTTTACATGGTGTGGGAATTGATCTTACTCTTCCCCCAGCAGAGAAAGAATGTAGAACATATGGACATTATCTCATCAGTTCTCTCCCAAATAATCCTTCAATCCAGAAAATGGTGATTTTAGAACTGAATAAATATAGCGTGTGGAGAGTCTTAAACAGAATATGAGTGCTTAAAAGACAATATTTTATTCAAAAGCAGTTCTTGGATACAGTCTCTCAAAATTTGTTCTTTAGTCACAATAAAATTATATATGAATTTCAGAAGTACTTCCAAACATTTTCTGTTTGCAAAGATAAACAGGAAGAATGAAAAAGAAGGAAGAAAATGTTCTACATTAAAAAAAAAATAAAATTCCCAGAGGAATGTAAAGTATTCATAGTTTTGGCAATTACAGATGGAACCTCTGGAATACACCCACACAACAGATGTTGTTAAATGTTTGTTTGTTAAAACATAATAGACTATACCCCCAAAAGTATTTTGTTAGATAGAAAATTCTAAAAAAATTATCCTATGGCCCTTAACTAAAACAACACTAAGTTTAGATGTATTTGTCTATTTAATATATAAGATCTAATTTCCTGTGAATGGTAGATGCTATGTTCTTTTTTATGTTTTAGATCATTCATTTCAGTTATGTATTTATTATTATGGCCCCTGAGACTGAAATAACTGAAAATACATAGACAGATTTTAGGGATATAATTCAGTAAAAGGTATGTAGTTGTTGTTGTTGTTGTTGTTAGGTGCCATCGAGTCAGTTCTGTTTCATAATGACCCTATGTACAACAGAATGAAACACTACCTGGTCCTGCGCCATCCTCACAATCATTGTTATGCTTGAGCCCATTGTTGCAGCCACTGTGTCAATCCATCTCGTTGATGGTCTTCCTCTTTTTCTTTGACCCTTTGCTCTACCAAGCATGATGTCCTTCCCCAGGGACTGGTCCCTTCTGATAACATGTCCAAAATACGTGAAATGAAGTTTCGCCATAGCAAAGTTAACCTGAAACTAATAAAACTTTCATAAAATTGTTGCTGTCCATAAAAGGATCATTGTTCATTTAGACTTTAATAAATGTATTAGATAAAATAGTTTTCAAGACTTTTATAGTACCAGTCTAGTATTTCAACATTATGTTGGAAAGATGAGAAATAAAAAATACATATATAGAAAGAACACACTGGCCCTCAGTTCTTTACAAATGACTATTCTAAGGCTTATCTCCTTCTCACACCCAGGAAGCACAACACTGGGCATGATTCATGCTTCACTTAGGTCAAGATGCTCCCATCCCTGAGCCTCAGGTAACCTCACATTGCTGGGGCATGAGACCCGGGGAGGGGGGGAAGGGATTACATAAATGGGCAAAGTGAACATGAATATAAAAATGTTCCTCAAATTCTCCAATAAAAAGATCCAAAAAAAAAAAAAAAGTTTAAACCAACATGAATATATAAATATCAAATCAGTTGAATTACATGCTCACATACACATTTATAATAAAGAAGTCCCTGAGTAGCACAGTACAATAGGCTAACCTGCTCAGCTGCTAACCAAAAAAGATGGACATTCAGGTCAGCCTAGAGGCAATTCAGAAGAAAGACGTGGTCATCTACCTTTGAAAAATCAGCCACTGAAAACCCTGTGGCTCACTCTGACGCACACAGGGTTGCTGTGAGTCAGAATGGACTCAACAGCATCTGGTTGTATACAATAAATTTTTACCTATTTAAAAAGGAAAAAAATTATAAATTACCAAATAAGAATATTGACCTCTTATAATATCATATTAAATGAAAGAATTAATTCAAACTCTGCACGTGCATGTTGGATGTTGGTGAGTTTGCCATGAAAGTGCCCATTCCATGAGCCATGTGCCCCTACTGCATTCCAGAGCACATCTTCTTCCCTTCCAATTCCAGTGTGTGAGATATTGTGTTTTTTGGGGATCCCTGTATGCTGCTGTTACTGGTGATCTTATCTCAAGCCACAAATACTCATTCACAAAACATTAAGACAATTACCCTTTTCATTTGTTCTGTAGCTGTAAGTTCACATACTCCATAATGTGATAACACATCTACTTTACTACATTTCAATGGATGTTAAAACACTTGTTTTATAATAACATCTACTACTTGTAACTGTGAGGTCTTCTCAAATAATTCATAAATGTGTATTTGATGTCTTTGTCTTTTTTCCCTATTACTTTAGGTGACCTCTATAAGGATCTTGAGCTGGCATTGACTGAGGTTGTTTTAGGCATCTATGCCTTCCCCAAAACAATACTCTGTGGTTCAAAGTAAAATAATTGAAAAAAATGCTCTGTAATATGAGAGAGTTTTGCTAGGACGTAAGTACAAGGTCACTTTCTTTTCTGAGGGATACTTTTTAGAAAATATCACTTTGTATTTACTTATATATATATATATATAAAATAAAGTAAGGAGTAGCCATCCTAAATAAAATTCAACAAATCAGAGAATCCTTTACAACCAAATACCTTTAGCAGTTGACATTCCTCTTATCATGGATTTGTTTAATTATCTTTCTCTCTTAATCGTCTATCCACAAGCATTTATTGATACTAACTCTGTATAGGTGAAGTCTCTGGGTGGTGGAAACTGTTAACACGTTTGGCTGCTAACCAAAAGGTTGAAGGTTAGAGTTCACCCAGAGGCACCTTGGAAAAAATGCCTGGCGATCTACTTCTGAAAACTCAGCCATTGAAGACCCTGTGGAGCACAGTTCTAATATGGCACCCATGAGGTCACCATGAGTAAAGCTGACTCTACAACAAAAGGAACCTTGACAGGAACTGTGCTAGGGGGTGGGCTACAGTGGAAACAAGGCAGCTGTGGTCTCTGCCCTCAGGGAGCTTATAGACCAGCACAGAAACCAAGCACTGAGGGCATTATTGGAGCCCTGGTGGGGTGGTGGTTAAAAGCTCAGCTGCTAACCAAAAGGCTGGCAGTTAGAATCCACCAGCTGATCCTCGGAAACCCTGTGGGGCAGTTCTACTCTGTCCTATGGGATCGTTAGGAGACTATGAGTCCGAATCTACTCGACAGTAATGGGTTTGTTTTCATTTTCAAGTGTGTTATTACACATTATGCAAATATATACATGTATAGTGAAAGCTTCAGAGGAAACGTACACGAGCCTGTGAAATCATTTATCAGAGCAACCTAACCTAGCCTAAGGGACTCAGGATCGCAGTCCGCCATGTTAGGGTTTGGGGCATGTTACTTCACAGTTCTGTTATTTAGTTTCCTCATCTGAAAAATGGTGGTAATGACAACAGCTACTATGTGAGTTTGGGGTGAAGAGTAAATGAATACCTGTCTGTCTTGAACAGCCAACCTTTCAGTTAGCAGCTGAGTGTGTTAACCATTTGTATCACCCAGGGACTCCATGCTATCTGTAACCAAACTCGTTGCTATTGAGTCTATTACAACCCATAGCAACTATACAGGACAGAGAAGAACTGCCCCATAAAATTTCCAAGGAGTGGCTGGTGAATTCAAACTGCCGGCTTTTTAGTTAGCAGCCACAGCTCTTAACCACTGAGCTACCAGGGCTCCAATAAGGTACTCAGTGCTTGTTTTCTGTGGTGATCTATAAGCTCCATAGCTCTTAATCACATATTACCTATTGGACATGGATGAATGAGGTAAAAAAAAAAAAAAGTCTTCTCACAACTACATAATGAAATAAGAGTCAGTAGACAAGAATTGAAAGAACTGTATGGACTTTGGTCTACTTACCCATTGCTATATGGCTTAAAACATCATCCATCCTTTATTTTGCTGAAATATAAAACAATAATTTGGACAGGGCTTAATAAGGGTGGACCTCTACTTTCCACAATCATTTGGGGCAGCTCATTTGGGACTTAAGAATCTACATCTTACATGGCTCACTCACATGGCTAGCAAGATGGTGCTGGCTGGTGCCCAGGAGCTCAACTGCAGCTCTAGGCTGGGATCTCACTTCCTCTCCATGTGGGTTTCTTCATAGACTGCTTGGACTTCCTCTTAGCATAATCACTTGGTCACAGAAGTGATTGTTTCAAGAGGAAGGAGCTGAAATCTGCCAGTCTCTTAGGACATGAAGCTAAAAGTGGCATAGTGCCATTCTGCATATATTATATCAATATTCTATTCGATATAACACTGATTAAGTCTACACAGATTCAAGGAGAGAGACAATAGACTCCACTCTTGGTGGGAACAATGTCAAAGAATGTGTGGCCTTCTTTAATCTACTACAGGCGTTCTATTATACAAACCTTGGTTAGACTATTGGATTACTTTCTTTATGTATCGCCTTAAAAAAATTTAATTTTCCTCATTTGTAAAAACCATAATAATCATAAATCATTTGCCTTTTTGAGTTTTGTGACAATTATGTATGTTTATAAATAACCTCAAAGGTCAACAGAAGAAATACATATTACTCCTCCCATATTATAATGTAAGAACTAGGTTTCTAATAAGTTACAATGCGTAGTGTCACAATTTTTAAAACTGAGATTCACATATGAATCCTATATGTTTTACACTATGCTCTTCTCCTGAAATGAAAAAAATTTGGGTGAGGTAAATAGAAAATAAAGAAGTAATATTCTAGCATCTCAAGGAGTGAAGGACCTAGGGAGAATTACAGTAGTGTGCTTTGGAAAGACCTATAAACTGAGGTTGCTATGTACCTGAAGGCACTAGGATAAAGCCAAGATGCAGAGAGAAGGGATGATAAATATAAAAAGAAAGAAAGGAGGAAAGTAGAAAACACCTGGAAAGTGGGATCAAAACTGGGGAGATGGAGGTAGGAAAAATGAAAAAGAAAATGAGTAACATAGAAAAAAAGTTCTAAAGTGGTAGATGGTAAAGTTTTGAAAAAATACTAAAGAAAATAGAGTTCAAAGTAAACATAATGAGATCTTGCAGGAGAGAGAGGGAAAAGGGGTCCAATAGGTTCAAAGTGGAGGAGGAAAGAGAAAGTTCGCAAAACAGAAGGGGCAAGCAGAATGAGTTTCTTGTAAAGGCTGAAAGTGTCACCTCTCTTCTTACCATTACTGGGCACATTAACCAATCATACTTCATTTTGGCTCCACTGTCATTCACTCATTTTGTTCAGTGCTTATTTTTTTGCTCTGCTTTTACTGAATAAGGCCACAGCTAATGGTGCTTCATAAAGACACTAGAGTGGATTCCTTTTACTGCCAAACCCTTTCCTCGCATCGCTGCAACCACGAGATACACAGGAAGTCACCTTATTTCTTCAGAATGAGTTTTTTTTCCATGTTCCATGAAGACGAGAGAAGGGTAACATGGGGGTGTATGAGTCTTCTTCCTGTATCTGGAAACTTCTCAATATTTCCAGCAACTGGCAGGGTCTCTGGCAATGTAAGCACTTAAGGGATACTTTTTTAAATCATGAGCTGCTAATAGGACAGTAAACAGGATTTATTAAACACAGTTGTGTTCGAGGCCCTGAACTCTTAGCCACGGGGAAACACGGAATCCACTGGCTGATGTGAATTCCTTACCATTAAGAAGATTCAAGGAAGATTCAATTAAAAATGTGATAAAAAGGGGTAACTAAATCATGTGAAAAATTGTATAGCTATGTGATCAAAATACTTGGGCAAATGGAATTTAAGTGAGAATTTTGAGCAGGGTTTAGAAATATTCTGTGGGGTGAAGAGACAATTGTCCATATGCCCATAAACCAAATGTCGGTATAAAGACACCCAGAGATGAACAAGCCACATGTGGAAGCACACACAGTGGTTTACCAAGTTATGGAAGGAGCTCGAAGGGATAAACTAAGAGAAACAGGAAGAGTAAGATGCTTACTTGAGATAATTTGAGATAAATTAGGAAGTTCCCAATATATTGACAGATTTTGATTCCCGTTCTACATTCTACCATATGGAATTCTATAACCATTGTTAAGCTATTAAACCGTCTTTTGTACCTCAATTTCTTCATATGTAGAATATGGTTGGTAATAACTAACTCACGAGTGATTAAATGTAATATTTTAAAGAGATTGGCATAATACTAGTCATGTTTTAAATTCTAAATAAATATTATTATTATTATTTATCACTGATCTATCTCTTACATTCTCATTCCCATCTCATTACTATAAAACATTGCATCAGAATGACTTTCCAAAAGTAAAATATTTTTTTTTTTCATGTCACTCCATTGCATAGAATTCTTCGGTCTTTCACCATCAAGGAATCTTTGTATGCTATGCAAAAACTCTTGATTTACAATTTTTTCCCTTGCTTAACCTTCCATTTTCATCATTTAATACTTGCCCCAATATCTTTTGAACTTCAGGCATTCTTAGTCACTTGGATATATTCTTATAAAACAAGATCCTTCTTGCCTTATATCATTTTCATGGTTAGAGACTTCTGTTTAAAACCCCATCCCATCTACCATTGCTTCATGATGGCTAGGGTTTACTCATTATCTTAATTCAGTTCAAGTTTCATTTCTTCCATTTAGTGTCCTTCGTTACCAAAAATCAAACCAAATTTATTGCCGTGGAGTCAATTCTGACTCATAGCGACCCTATAGGACAGAGTAGAATTGTCCCACAGGATGTCCAAGGAACGGATGGAGGATTCGAACTGCACATTTTTTGGTTAGCAGCTGAGCTCTTAATCACTGTGCCACAACACATTCTTTTCTATACAATTAGGCCATCTTATAATAAATATACATTCCCACTTAAATCATTTAAAGAATTATGTATTCACTTATCTGTCAGACCCATCACCTACTGCTTTCAAGACACTGCGCACATTGAAAATGTGGAGAGAGCATTTTATCCCTATTATCTTCAAAAGACAGAGTTACTTTAGATAGAGCAGGTGCTTAGTGAATGTTTGAAATGGATCAAATAATTAAATACACTAACAAATACTTAATAAATTCTTTATAAATTGGAATTCTTCACATCTCACCACGTACTTGGAAGATCTTCAATAATATCATAAATATTGAGTGTATAAGGTGCCTGGGTGGCACGACAGGCTTGTGCCTGACTGTTAACCTGAATGTTGGCAGCTTGAGCCCACCCAGTGGCACTGCAGAAGAAAGTCTTGGTGATCTGCTTCCGTAAAGATTACAGCCAAGAAAACCCTGTGGAGCAGTCCTACTCTGGAATGTATCGGGTAACCGTAAGCAGGGATCCACTTGACAGGAATGGGTTTCGTTTTTTGGTTTACGGAGAATCTACTAGATGATGGAAATAGTGTGGCAAATGAAATAGACAAAACTCTTGCCTTTTCCAACATTCCATTCCAGTTGTGTTGTGTATTTAGACCATATATATATATATATTTAAAAAGTGAAACAAGTAATTGGATAAAGTATGATGGAGCAGGGGTTGTTATGTTTGCTGTGGTGTTTGTCTCAGGTTGGCTTCCCGGGAAACCGATTCCGAAACGAAGACTTGCATTCAGGAAGATTTTTGGGAGTTCTCTCAGGAACAACATTTCTAAGGAAGTGAAAGAAGCAGTATTGGGCAGAAAGAGAAGTTAAACATGTTACAATAGGAGCAAAGACCTTAGTGGATTGCACATGGGGCTCTGGAGTGGAAATGACCTTTCATGGGATTTTCTGAACTGAAGCAAATGAGGTAGGTTTTGCTCTTCCACATCCACCAGTCATTGGATATAGGTTCCCATGGGAGAGAGCATAAGCTGGGGTGAGAAAACTCCGTCTGGCAATTGTATTTTCTCGAGAGAACTCGACTGAGAGCTGACTGGGAGTTAGACTCCCAGTACTAAGAGTGAGTGGCTTGGTTCAGAAGGGGGACTCTAGAAGGGACAACATACCATCCACTGCAGTGTAGAAGGATTCCTTCTTTGAGGAGGTGATATATGAGCAGAAATCCTTACAAAGTAAGGAAACAAAAAAAGTGGGAAAATAAATTTCTAGGCTGTATATATAAAAAAAAATGGTACAAGTGCAAAAGCTCTGAGGAAAGCTGCTGAGTTTGAGGTCTATAAGGAAACCATGAGGCTGCAGTGCAGTAAGCCTGACAAGAAGTGACAGGAATTATCTGAAAGACACGCAGGGATTATGTCATAACCGTTCCTGTAGGCTTATATAGAACTCATATTAAATTTTGAATGCCATGGAAAGTCCCTGAGAAATTTTGTATGATTTAAATTTTTTGAAATGATCACTCTGACTGCCTTGTAGAAAATTGATCTTAGAAGATCAAACATGAAATCAGAGAAACCAGTTGGTAGGCTCGAGCTTCGGTCTGGCTGAAAGGGGCAAGTCACCTGGATGAAGATCACACCTATGGCAGTGGCAAAGAGAGGCCATGGGAGAGTTAACAGTAAAGAGAACTTTGTGATAAATCGTATACAAGCTATAAGGAAAAGTGAAAAGTAAAGGTTGACTGTAAGGTTTTCAGCCTGAGTAACCGGATGAATGGAGGTGGCAAATTTTGATCTGAGTAAGATAGCTACAGACAAATTAATTAAAAAGCGTGTTTTTGGTTGTAAAATGTGAAAATAGCATTAGTTTTTTTTTTTTTTTTAACCAGAGGTTTTGGGCTGTGTTGTGGATTTAATCGTGTCCCCCCAAAATGCGTGTCAACTTGGCTATGCTGTGATTCCCAGTAGTGTGTGGTTGTCCTCCATTTTGTAATCTGAGGTAATTTTCCAAAGTGTTGTAAATCTTAATCTCTGCGTGTTGTTAATGAAGCAAGGTTAGGTTATGTTAAAAAGGATTAAGGTGGGATGCAAGACCCTTATGAAGGTCACAGCCATGATCCAATGGAAGGGGAGTTTCTTTGGGATGTGACCTGCATATCTTTTCTCTTACAAGAGATAAAAGGAGAGAGAAGCAAGCGGAGAGATAGTAACCTCGTGCAGCCAAGAAAAAACCACTGGGAGCACAGCGTGACCTTTCAACCCTGGGTCCCAGTCCTGAGAAGCTCCTAGACTAGAGCAAGATTGATGGTAAGGATTTTTCCCCAGAACTGACAAAGACTTCTCCTGGTCCTGGTGCCCTGAACTTGGACTTCTAGCCTATACTATGAGGGAATAAACCTCTGTTTGTTAAAGCCACCTACTTGTGGCATTTCTGTTATAACAGCACTAGTAACCAAGATAGGTAGGTAGTTACATATACAAGTCCTGAGCTGGGGGAGAAGTTATAGCAGAAAAATGTGAATTTGGGAATCATCAGTATATAGAAGATATTTGCAGGGGTGGAACTTGAGGAGCTCACCTAGGATATGCATATTAGAGAAAAGAATCCATAACTGAGTTATGAAGAGCTTTTAAAAAGATACTGTCCAGTAGGCATAATGGAGTGTGTGTGTGGTTCTCTATGAGAGAGACAGAGAGAGACAGACAAAGACAGAGATTGAGAAACCAAAGGAGTACAATTCTTTAAAGATCTACACACTGTTTTATATGGCTTCCAGGGGCATGTACGTATGAGAGGGCTAACAAATTATGCATTTCCACAAGCAGGCAAAGGCCAGTTCATAAAGTAACAAGCATATTACGCCAAGTGTCTGTATTTTGTTCTAAAGGCAATGGATCAAACAATTCATTTAAAATATGCTTAGACAGTGGCAGTGGGCAACAAAAAAGGTGGATATATTTGAGATGTATTTAGAATTTAGAAATTAAATACAGTGAAACGTGTGAGAGCCGGGACTCGACAGCACTGCCTTGTTTTTCCAGGTCTCACAGGTTTTCTGCCTTTGACAGGGGATGCTTTCTCTTAAGAATCCTACCTCATTTGAGATTTGAGTTTTCCTTGTCTGACAGGCTTCCACCTTACACAGGTGCTAGTTTTCACAGGTTTTGCTGCAGTTTGTTGCTCATGAGATGTTTCTGGGATAATTATCACTATTTTCCAGGTCCCTAGTAGGGCAGAAGGTATACTCTGTTCATTTACTGATTCATTCTTTCAGCAAATTTTTATTGAGCTCCTATTTATATGCCAGGTGCTCTTCCAGGCAGTGAGAATACAACATTGAGAAAAGGCTAAATTCTTTTCCTTCCAGTTATATTCTAGTATAGGAGACAGTCACGTAGTATAACACATGAGAAACATATGTATTAAATATAGTAAAGTATAGGCGATGTTAACTGCTCATTGTGATGGTTGAGATTGTGTGTCAACTTGGTTGGGCGATGATTCTCAGTGGTTTGGCAGTCCTATGATGCTGTGATCACCCCCATGATGGGATCTTTGGTGAGTGGCCGGTCAGTTGAGAGGGAGTTTCCTTGGGCATATTGTCTGCATCATATATGGGTGGACATTCTGTCAAGGCTTGTGGATTTTGCTTTTTCTGGATCCTGCAGCTGGCTCCTGTTCATCTGACCTCCGGTTCTTGGGACTTGAGTTAGCAGCTTACCTGTGCTCTTGCCTGGCAAATTTGGGATTCATCAATCTTCACAGCCTGTGAGCAATAACCCTGCCCTCTGACCTGCTGATTTGGGGTTTGCCAGCCCCTGAGGCTATGTGAATCAGGAAAAGCCTCTATCCTGACCCACAAACTTGGGAAATTCCAGCCCCTACAACAGCATGAGCCATTTCCTTGATATAAGTCTCCCTATAATTTTTTTTTATATATATATTTATAGGCTTTACTAGTTTTGCTTCTCTAGAGAACCCAGCCTAAGAAGCTTATCTATTGTCTTTTATTAAACATGTACCAAATGGGTTGAGATAGGGACAAAAGGTAAGTAAATGGAAAAGGAAACTTAAGATAAAGGAGAGGATATAGATGAATTAGGAGGTAAAAGCTACAAGGTTGAGAAAAAAAGTATGTTTTTGCTGTGAAGATGGCAGATAGGTGTCCAATTTCATATGCTAGTGAGAAGAGAGTGTAGGGGAAAAGCACACTTTGAAATGAAGCCCTTTGGCAGGTAAATTGCTCAGGACAAAGACCCTAAAGTAGATTATTCAGTTAATTTGTGCACTGACATTGTTATTCTATGATATTCTATGATATGAACAACAAAATTTTCTGTAAATTCAATTACATAGTTTCAACTACATTCTGCAAGTATTTTTCATGGAGAAAGTGATATAGTGAAGTATATACAATCAACTCATTTATGTTTAGGGATTTGAAATCTTATGAGAACATGCACATACGTAGTTTTGATACCAATAATACTGGGTAGTAGGCATTATATTTGATGTATGTCAATGGGTGCATACTTATCTCACGGGAATCTGTTAAGAACATGTAATGTGGGTGGAGTAAGACTTTTACTAAAAATCTAAATTGATTAGATAAAGATGACCTAAAAAAAAATAGAGACTGTAAGAGATTGTCCAACAGTTTGTAGACCATAGAAAGTGTTGGTCAGGTGACATTGTCAAATATATTAATACCAATTGAACTTTTTGGTACCAATTTACCTTGGAACTCATTTGGACACAGTTCAAATCATGAGATTGTCGATAAGTCCAATGGTTCAGTACAAAAACAGCATACAACTAAATGATTTAAAAAGCAAAGAGAAGTAAAATAACTCAAGTTATCATATTTTTTTTTCTGTGATGAAAAGAGAACCACAGTATAAAAAAAAGTCTGCAAAAGTATTAAAACAGAAGCTTGTATATTATGGATTTTATTTGGACCTTCATTTCTTAAAACCTTGCTATAATTCAGTGTATCTTGATGTAAGAGACAGCTGGAATTGATAATAGCATTTCTCAAGACTGTCATTAGTTCTGCAATATTAGCTTAAAATTAGTATGGAGGAGAATGTAAAGTTCATACAGACTTTTAGTTCCTTACACATGTGAAAGATGAAATGGCAAAATTTAGTAAGTTATCAGTACTTGTTTTCTTCAGAGAAGAGTAGCCTCCATTAAAAAAAACCTCTACAAGATTTTCTAGACTAAATACATAGCAATTAATTTATTTTGTCATATTGAAACCTACATACAAAAAAGTCACATCCAAAAAATAAGACATTTTTATTTAAAACAAATACATTTTCATTATTTTTTAAAAATCTATTAAGGGAAGATTTACACATATATTAGTAAACCATGTGTCTTAGTCTAGGTTTTGTAGAGGAGCAAAACCAGTGAAGCATATATAAATATAGAGAGAGAGGTTTACTTCAAGGAAATGGCTCATGAAATTGTAGAGGCTGTCAAGTCCTAAATCCATGGGTCAAGTGACAGGCTGAAGGCTTCTATTGGCTTAAGTGGCAAGGGCTGATGAACTCAAAATCTGCAGGTCAGGTGGCAGACTGGAGGCCTCTGCAGGGTCATGGGGTTGCAGGGGCTAGCAAAACCAAAATCTACAGGCCAGGTGGCAGACTGAGGACTTCTGCTGGTTAACGTCCCAAGAACCAGAAGTCAGGAGACGAGAAGCATGCAGGGTTGACAGACAGAGTAAGACTTGTGGAACATCCGTTTATATACTGGAGGCAGGCCACACCTCCAAGGAAACTCCACTTTCAACTGATTGGCTGATCACATCCGATCACATCATGGCTATGATTACATTATATTACATTATGGAGGAGCAATCAGGAGCGGTGGTTAAAGTAATCAACTGCTAACTGAAAGGTTGGTTGTTTGAAATCATCAGTGGCTCCATGGGAGAAAGATATGTCAGTCTGCTTCTGTACAGATTTACCACCGTGGAAGTCCTATGGGGTCACAATGAGTTGGAATAGACTAGACAGCTGTGGGTTTTAATCAGGCCAAAGCCTGCCAAACCACTGGGAATCATAACCTAGCCAGGTTGACAAATAATATTAAATATGCAATCATGCATGTTATCTAATCAATAAACAAGGTAAATTTTGGAGACTGGGATACCGATAGCAGATTGTTCTCAACATACTCAATCATATGCCTCCTTATTGAATTCTAAATGGTTACTATCAACTGCAGGTGAAGACTCCATTAGGAGTCAACCTCATTGTAACAGAGATAAACAAAGGATATTAGTCTCCTTAATGATATAAACATCTCTAACTTTTTGTGGCAGAAAATATTATACTATTCGCAGAAAGAAGAGCTATATACAGACACTCGTATTTGTTTTCTCTCTCTCGAAAACAAATTAAGAAAACTAGTTTTTATATAAACTTTTTTGAGAATATAAAAATTGGAATTTAATTGGCCATGAATGCAAAATAACACCAGTAATAAACCTTAACATATTTTCCATTATATAATCATTAATCATGAAATATATTTAATTACACACCTATATATCATGTTAACCTATATATTTACCTGCATGCTTTTGCTTTGAGTTCTAAAAATTACAGGATAGTGTTACAATAATATTTCATGTTCGATTCTAAATATTTTCCAAATATTCCACCTATGTGAAAGTGTGGGCAACAATTTCACATTTTAATATATTCAGGCTCCACTGGCAAAACACATACAAAAATTGGAAATGAATTTTGCCCAAGTCAATCTCCATTAACACTGTAATGGAGATAGGAAAACTTGTCTCATCACAGGAGTAAGGAAGGCGAGTTTGGGACTCACAGACTGGTCTAAAGCCCTTGAAAGAGCTAGACAGGTCAGGGATGGTGGCATCCCTGACTACTGACCGAAGCAACTTATTTATGGACTTTACTGTTCCAATTTATGCCCACGGAACTCTCCATATTAAGATCCAACAATAAATTTACAATAAATCCACAAAAACCCATTGCTGTTGAGTTGATTCCAACTCACAGTAACCCTATAAGACAGAGTAGAACTGCCCCATAGGGTTTCCAAGGAGCTGCTGGAGGATTCGAATAAAAGATCAAAAGTACATGAGAAAGTGAGCCACTATTTGAGAATCAGAAAACAACACAAATAAATAAATAAAAATGAATAAAATTTTTAACTCTTTGAAAGATGAAAATACTAGAATTGTTCGATACAAAATGTAGAATAGTTATGTATGAATAGCAGTCTCTGGGTGGCTCAAAGGGTTAAGCACATGGATACTAATCAAGAGGTTGATGGTTTGAATCCACCCAGAGTCACCATGGAAGAAAGCCACACCTAGCTACTTCCAAAAGGTCATAACCATTGAAAACCCTATGGATGGCAGTTCTACTCTAAAACACATGGGGTCCTCATGAGTTGGAATTGACTCGATGGCAACTGGTTTGGTTTGTTTTTTTTTTTATGTATGAATACGTAATAAAAAAAAAAAAGATGGTTAAGCAACATATTAGAAAAAGTTAAAGACAGAATCAGTACTGGAAAATATAATCAAGTAGTAAAATCAAATAATATAGAAAAATGAAGTTTTGAGAGATAAGTATATGGTAGAAAATAAAAGAGTCACAAAGATCTAATGAGGGTTGAATGAGATGGTCTAACTTATGTAGCAGTTGGAGACAATCAAGAAAATGGAAGAGAGGCAATATTTGAACTATACACACTGAAAACATTCCAGAACTGATTCAAAATATGAATATAGAAATATAGGAAGCACAGTGCATCTCAAGCAAAAATAAACTTATATTTATTTAAAAGAATTAGAAGCTAATCCCTTTAAAACCAAGTGCAAGACAAGGATACCCTTCTTTTAGCTGCTCTTCAACCAGGTACTTCAAAAGACTGCAAGAACTGGTAAAAGGAAGAAAAAGTATGTTGTCGTCATTGTTGTTAGGTGCCATCAAGTTGTTTCTGGACTCATAGTGACTTTATGCATAACAGAGTGAAATGTTGCCTGGTCCTGTGGCCATCTTCATGACCATAAGTATACTTGACTCCATTGTTTTGACTATGGTGTCAATCCATCTGATTGACTGTTCTTCTATAAGGAATATATACATTGTTGTTGTTATTGTTAGGTTCCATCAAGTTGGTTCTGACTCATACTGACCCTACACGACAGAGTAGAACAGCTCCATATAGTTTCCAAGGAGCAGCTGGTAGATTTGAACTGCCAACCATTTGGTTAGCAGCCGAGCTCTTAATCACTACACCCCCAAGAAATCTAAGGAATATATCACACACACACACCATATGTATAATTAGCTACATTAAATAAAAATCTATAGGCAAATTATTAACAATAATAAGACTAAAATGGTATACAGATTTAAGATCAATACAAAAAAATCTGAATATTTTCAACATGACTATACCAAAAATTTTAAAACTTAACTTAAAGATGTATTACATATATTAGCAACATAAACAATAAGGTGCCCAGGACTAAGTCTTACAAGAAATATACAATACACACATAAAGAAAATTGCAAAACTCTACCTTACAAGGAACCTAAATATATGGAACAAATCCCCTCTTCTTGAATGGAAAGAATCAGTATCTCAAAGATGTCAATTCCCCCAAAATTGACCCATAAAAAAAACCCATAGAGTCTATAAAATGCCACTTCAAATACCAATAGGGTTTTTAATGAATCTTGCCAGGCTAACTCTAAAATTCATAAAAATGCAAATGGTCAAGTCTCTAGAGAAGAAGAAAGAGGAGGTAATGTATGCCCTGTCAATCATCAAGATCTAAAATAAAACTATAGGAATTAAGAGAGTGTGGTGTCGACACAAAGATAAATAGATAAAAGTAAAAGAATAGAGGGCCCAGGACACATATACAGGGTTCTGACATATGGTAGATTAGGCATGGCAGATCCTATTTAACAAATAGAGATTATGTGTGTGTGTGTTTAAGACATAGATAATATCCCCCCAAATAAAAAATAAAAACAAAACATACCTGTTGCCAACAAGTTGATTCCAACTCACAGTGACCCTGTAAGACAGAGTAGAACTGCCCCATGGGTTTCCAAGGAGCAGTGCTGGTGGATTTAAACTGTCCACCTCTTGTTTAGCAGCCAAGCTCTTAACGACTTTGCCACCAGGCCCCCAAGACACACATACAAAACCTAAAATTGGATTCTTACCTCATCTCACACACACACACATTTTAGAAAACAACATATTTCTGAACTTAAAGTAAGGAAAGATTTCTTTCAAAGACAAAAAATGCGCTAAAAATAAAGACTGGTAAACTTGACTACCTTAAGTTCATAATTTCTGGTCAATAAAGGACATTAAGAACTGAAGACAAATAATCTGGGAGAAGATATTTGCAACATACATAACTGACAAGTAGTAGAATGCAAAATATATAACTTAACAAGATGAAGACACTTATCCAATACGAATTTTGTCAAGACATGAACAGACACTTCACGAGAGGAAACATATATGTCCAACATCATCATTAGTTATGAAAATGCACACTGTAACCACAATGACATCACTTTTTACTCGTAAAACACAAAAAATAAGAAGTCTGACAAAATGAAGAGTTGGATAGTATATGGATCAATAGGAACTCATACATTGCTGTGGTGGAGTGAATTGTCACAAGCCCTTTGATAAAACAATTGGTATTTCCATATCATACAACCCAGCAATTTCATGCCGAGGTATGTTGTTGTTGTTGTTAGGTGACATCGAGTCAGTTCCAACTCATAGTGACCCTATGCACAACAGAATGAAACACAGCCAGGTCCTGAGCCATCCTACAATCGTTACGCTTGAGCTCATTGTTGTAGCCGCTGTGTCAATCCACCTTGTTGAGGGTCTTCCTCTTTTCTGCTGACCCGGTACTTCTCCGGGGACTGATCTCTCTTGACAACATGTCCAAAATATGTAAGATGCAGTCTCGCCATCCTTGTTTCTAAGGAACATTCTAGTTGTACTTCTTCCAAGACAGATTTGTTCATTCTTTTGGCAGTCCATGGTATATTCAATATTTTTCTCCAACACCACAATTTAAAGGCGTCAGTTCTTCAGTCTTCCTTATTCATTGTCCAGCTTTCCTATGCATATGATGTGATTGAAAATACCATGGCTTGGGTCAGGCACACCTTAGTCTTCAAGGTGACATCTTTGCTTTTCAACACTTTGAAGAGGTCCTTTGCAGCAGATTTACCCAGTGCAATGCATCGTTTGATTTCTTGACTGCTGCTTCCATGGCTGTTGATTGTGGATCCAAGTAAAATGAAATCCTTGACAACTTCAATCTTTTCTCCGTTTATCATGATGTTGCTCATTGGTCCACTTGTGAGGGTTTTTGATTTCTTTATGTGAGGTGCAATTCATACTGAAGGCTGTGGTCTTTGATCTTTATTAGTAAGTGCTTCAAGTCCTCTTCACTTTCAGCAAGGAAGGTTGTGTCATCTGCATAACGCAGGATGTTAATGAGTCTTCCTCCAATCCTGATGCCCCGTTCTTCTTCATATATGCCGAGGTGTACCTGAGAGAAATCTCTGCGTATATGTTTCAGGACTCATGTACAAGAGAACATTACTTCAGTGAAGGATGGATAAATAGTTTTTTTGAATATTAATAAAATGGAATATTTAATAATACTAAAAATTAATGAACTACAGCTACCTATAACATTGCAGATAAACCTTAGAAAGTGGAATCTGAGAAAAAGCAATTCCCAGAAGACAACAGATTGTATATTAACATTTCTATAAAGCTTATAATCAAATAAAACTAAAAAAATATATATCTTTTAGGCACGCATATACACTTGATAAAATTATTTGCATAAACAAAGGAAAGCTAAAGACAAAGCTCCAGGGAGTGATTACATATGAGTGGGAAGGAGGGAATGGAGTAGGAAGAAGGACAAAGGCTGAGCAGGTACTGGTTATCGGTGTGTCCAGTTTCCTGGGTGAGATGATATATATACACGAATTCTAGGTATTATTTTTACTAACTCAAAAATATGAGGCGTATAAGATTCTGTGTGTGTTAAATACTAAAGATAATACCATCATTAAATGCTGGCCTGTCCGAGACCAGAGAAACTCTGAGAGTATGGCCCCCAGACACCCTTTCAGCTCAGTAATGAAGTCACTCCTGAGGTTCACCCTTCAGCCAAAGATTGGACAGGCCCATGAAACCAGGGGAGACGAAAGGGGCACACCAGCCCAGGGGCAAGGACTAGAAGGCAGGAGGGAACAGAAAAGCTGGTAATAGGGAACCCAAGTTTGAGAAAGGAGAGTGTTGACGTGTCGTGGGGTTGTTAACCAATGTCATAAAAAAGTATGTGTACTAGCTGTTTAATGAGAAGCTAGTTCTGTGAACTTTCATCTAAAGTACAAGATAAAATTTAAAAAATCATTAAAAACAAACAAAAAAGAACTGAAAGTGATGCATACAAAAACTAGCAAAGAATTTACCAAAGACACAATCATGCCTTTGCAAATCTTTTGAAAAGAGGCAATACCATGTCCAATGTTTCCTTCCATGAAATAATATAAGCTATAGTTTGAAAAAAAAAAAAAAATTTTTTTTTTTTTTATAGTTTTGGAATTTCAACTTTACTTTTATTTTACTTCTCACTACCTTTATTTGGAGAGGCAATCAAGGGGTATCCATTGATACATGAAAATTGTATGGGGCTGGATGTTTGGTAAAACGGATTCAAGAGGAACCTTTACAATTAACTCAGTAACCTTGGGCAAATCACTCTAACTTCTCTCCTTTCAATCTTCTCATTAGTGAGAATAGCAATTTAACAAGGGCTCGCTGCAGTCCCCTCCAACTTCCAAATTTTATGCAAGTGTGACCTTAGTTTTTTGTAAGCACATATTTTATAATAAAGTTGAGCAAATTGGATTACTTAGGTAGGAAACTGAACTGCTTATGAGTTATTAGATATTAGGATGAACATGGTTTTTGAAAATTTACTTGGCACTTTGTCATTAATAAACGTATACATGTATTTGTTGCATGATCTGACAAAGCATTGATAATTGATATAAACATGTCAAAACTGAAGGCAAAAATATTTAAGTGTCCTATTGTACGTTCATTACTTTTAGGGTGCAGTGGGGCACCAAAGTAAGTAATGTGCTAAATTGAATATTAAAAAACTAATCTATTTGCTTGATGGGAGTAATTCACAATTTACATATAATTTGGATTCAGGTCCATTTATTTCTTTTCCCACATACAGGAAAGCAGTACTAACAACAGAAAATTGATAATTTCATATTATTGAAAACTTTCTTATTCTGCAGATGTTTTTATGTGTACTTGAACAAAAAGAAATTTGGAAGGCATATGCTGAAAAGAAATGATAGGAGATGACACATCAGATTTCCTAATATTTCTGTCTCCATGTCAAGCAAAATGTATGACTATGCTTGGCTTAATTTTTGAGATTCAATGAGGTCATTTATATCCATTAAAATATTAAGGAAGCCTTGAGTATGGTTGCTTATAAGATAGTTTAGAAATCACTACCCTATATGAAAATATAAGCGATGAATTACCTATTCAATCTCATTGATTTTCCATGGAAACAGATTTTGACAGTTTTGACTTTTAAGAGAATCATATTATTACTTTGCCTTGTGTAACTGTCAAATGTGTGTAAAATTGTGATATAAATTACAGAATTCTTTCAAATGCAGCTTTCCCATTAGCTTATATTTTAAGTGTTATTTTTTTCTATTTTGTAAAAATTTGCCAAAGTATTTTTAAAGAGAAAATCTTCATGCTATTTTATTTCAGTTGTTTTATATCCAAAACAATAAATTTTTTTTACAATAGCTTGTGATAAATGAGGATTTTCATAGATAAATTCAATTTACAGAGGAAAGTATGATGGCATTATTTAATAAGTTTTTAGTATAGCATATAATACATTTAAGACAGTCATAAGTTCTCAAAATAATGTCGTTTCCCCTCATCTCCTAAGTCTATGGCATCTTCTCTTTGGCCTGTTTTATCTGAAATGTTCTGCTCTTTATTCAGATTCGTATACCTTAATAGAGACAGTATTTAATTGGTTAGCTCTCTATGTGGATCAAACAGTTATTTTAACAATGCATATGTTCAACCCCAAATTTCTAGCCAGCATGCCTTATAAAGGAAGCCAACAGATACCCTGCCTAAGCCCACTGAGAATGGACCGTTGCTCCGTTTCCTCAGGCAGTGAGTCCTACTGAACGAACAATCAGTGGAAGGAGACATCTGCCTTGGACTGGAGCACAGACATGAAAGAATCTGACACCTAACGAGAAAATTTACAAAGACCGGAAACAACAACCAAAGATGAAGGGAGCACTGGGTGAATCATCAATTGCAGTGGTGGGGACAGTAGCCTGAAATGCGATTCTAAAAGATGGAGTTGAGGAAAAATGTCTCTTCCTGGCTCGGTAGCCATCTCAGATCATGAGACCTGGGGACCAGAAGTTGTCTTTAGTCAAAGCAAAAAGACAGAAGTGAATGAGCCACATTGAATATCTGTGCTTCTGAAGTGCATATTCCTGGATTTCATTTGCATAAGAAGAAAAAAAAGACTTATTTCAGCATCAATATTGTTATTATTTTCAGTTTCTCAGTTGCATGAAGTCAAACCTGTCACTAATCGGTTCAGAAAATGCAGAAATAAATTGTCAAATTCCATTTATATTGAGCTTAAATTTAAGCAAGGATTTGCAAAAACTTGATTAAATATTCTTATGTAGTAAAACTGTAAAGAGAAGTAAGGAAATAATAAAGACCAAATTGATGATGATGACTAACTCTGAAAAGGGGATAGAAGAGGGTCGTGAAGGGCACCTTGGGGGTTTCGTAGAAACTGTAATGTCTACATATTAGCTAGGTCACAGGCACTTTTGTACACCTGACTGTTATTCCTTATAGGTTATAAAATCTATAAATATTCTTTTTTATTCACTTAATTATTAAATTACTCATCTATTATTTTGTGAATATCTACTATATGTAATTGCTGATATCAGATGAATCTTGCCTGGAAGCAGAGAATACCAGAGAGATGTTTACCTGTGTTTTATTGACCCTGCAAAGACATTCAATTATATAGATCATAACAAATTATGGGTAACATCACAAAGATAGGGAATTTCAGAACACTTCATTGCATTCATGAAGAACCTGTACACAGACCAAGAGGCAGTCGTTTGAACAGAACAAGGGGATATTGCATAATTTAAAATCAGGAATGGTGTACATCAGGGTTGTATCATTTCACCATACTTATTCAATCTGTAAGCTGAGCAAATAAACTAAGAAACCGCGCTATATGATGAAGAACATGGCGTCAGGATTGGAGGGAGGCTCTTTAACAAACAACAATGTGCAGATGATACAACCTTGCTTGCAGAAAGCAAAGATGGCTTGAAGCACTTACTGATGAAATTCAAAGACTACAGCCTTCAGTATGGATTGTACCTCAACATAAAAAAAAGAAAAAAAAATTCTCACAAATGGACTAATAAGCAACATCATCATAAATACAGAAAAGATTGAAGTTGCCTGGGATTTCGTTTCACTTGAATCTACAATCAACACCCATGGAAGCAGCAGTCAAGAAATCAAATGACGTATTGCATTGGGGAAATCTGCTGCAAAAGACCTCTTTAACGTGTTAAAAAGCACAGGCATCACCTTGAGGACTAAGGCTTGCCTGACTCAAGCCATTGTGTTTTCAGAGAAAGTGGTACAATGAATAAGGAAGAGAAAAGAGGAACTGAAACCTTTGAATTATGATGTTGGTGAAGAATATTGAAGAACAAACAAATCTGTTTTGGAAGAAGTGCAGCCAGAATGCTCCTTAGAAGAGAGGATGGCGAGATTTCGTCTCACATACTTTGGACATGTTATCAGGAGGGACCAGTCCCTGGAGAAGGACATCATGCTTGGTAAAGCCGAAGGTCAGCAAAACAGAGGAAGACCCTCAATGAGATGGATTGACACAGTGGCTGCAAGGATGGGCTCGAGCATAGCAAGGATTGTGAGAATGGTACAGGGCTGGGCACTGTTTTGTTCCATTTTACATGGGGTTCCAATGAGTTGGAACCAACCTAACGGCACCTAACGACAACAACACAGTACGCCAGGCATTATAAAAAACCTTTGAAACCAAGCTTCAGCAAAACAACAAAGAAACTCTTAGAGCCAATTCTAGATGATTCAACTAACATATTAAATCCTTCATCCCAAACTACTGTAAATATGTTAATTCTTTTGGCCCTATGACACTTTATCTTTGTCCTTTGTCTGGCACTTTAGACCATACCCACATACGCTCTCTTGCATCCTGATCATATGGAATTTCGGGGATTTGAAAGTTCTTTGGTACATATGCTCTCAGACCATGAAATTTTTCTTCTAAATCAAACTTATATCTAGCTCTCTTTATGACCCTGGAGGCAATAAGGAGTGGTAAAAATGGGCCTATAAGAGACCTTGTAAGAGAATCCTTCCAGGTAACATTATTGTAAGTATTGATGCACTGAAAGTTTGCTTTCTTTGGACAAGGAAGAGTGGGCTGCTTCCACAGACAAGTGAGTGAGTTCAGAGAGATTTAGAAGTTCAACTTCTCCATGTTTACCCATCTGCCCGTCAAGCATTCAGGGTCCTATTTCTTCTTAATTGGGGTTAGGACATATTGATGTGGATTCAACATGCGCTGTACCTCTGAAACTTGCACAATCGGTTTTGGGCCTGATATAACATCAGGTCTGCCCTGCAACTACAAGAGATAAGAGGTTCACCCCCCACCACAGTTCATGTTCCATATTAAT
The DNA here is from genome assembly GCF_024166365.1 of Elephas maximus indicus. Classification (NCBI taxonomy): domain Eukaryota; kingdom Metazoa; phylum Chordata; class Mammalia; order Proboscidea; family Elephantidae; genus Elephas; species Elephas maximus. The sequence continues at coordinate 70,665,685 of NC_064841.1, read as the reverse complement.
TTTGTCTGAATTATCTATAAGATTTTGTCTTCCATTTGCTTTGCTGTATCTGTGGACATTTTTTTTTTTATTGTACTTTAGATGAAGATTTACAGAACAAGCTAGCCTTTCATTAAACAATTAGTATACATATTGTTTTGTGACATTGGTTGTCAACCCCATGACATGTCAACACTCTCTTCCTTCTTGACCTTGGATTCCCTATTACCAACTTTCCTGTCCCCTCCTGCCTTCTAGACCTTGCCCCGGATGGTGTGTCCCTTTAGTCTCTCGTTTTATTTTATGGGCCTGTCTAATCTTTGGCTGAAGGGTGAACCTTAGGAGTGACTTCATTGCTAAGCTAAAAGGGTGTCCAGGGACTATACTCTCAGGGTTTCTTCAGTCTCTGTCAGGCCAGTAAGTCTGGTCATTTTTTGTGAGTTACAATTTTGTTCTACATTTTTCTCTAGCTCTACCCAGGACCCTCTACTGTGGTCTCTGTCAGAGCAGTCAGCAGTGGCAGCCAGGCACCATCTAGTTTTGCTGAACTCAGTCTGGTGGAAATTGTGGTAGTTGTGGTCCATTAGTCCTTTGGACTAATCTTTCCCTTGTGTCTTTGGTTTTCTTCATTCTATCTAGCTTCCTATAGGGTAACACCAGTGGAGTGTCTTAGAATGGCTGCTCACAGCCTTTTAAGACCCCAGACGCTACTCAACAAAGTAGAATGTAGAACATTTTCTTTATCAATTATGTCATGCCAATTGAGCTAGGTATTCCCTGAGATCATGGCCGCCACAGCCCTCAGCCCATAATTCAGCCCTTCAGGGAGTTTGGATGTATCTATAGCCTTGGACAAATTGTGCTGGCTTCCCCAGTGTTGTGTACTATCTTGCCCTTCACCAAAGTTACCACCTATCTATTGTCTATTTAGTGTTTTTCCATCCCCACCCCTCCCCTCCGTCATAACCGTCAAAGATTGCTTCTTTTTCTGTGTAAGCCTTTTCATGAGTTTTTATAGTAGCGGTCTCATACTATATTTGTCCTTTTGTGATTGACTTATTTCACTCAGCATAATGCCTTCCAGATTCATCCATGTTGTCAGATGCTTCACAGATTCAGCATTGTTCTTTATCATTGCGTAGTACTCTGTTGTATGTATGTACCATAGTTTGTTTATCTATTTATCCATTGATGGGCATCTAGGTTGTTTCCATCTTTTTGCTATTGTGAGCAATACTACAGCAAACATGGATGTGCATATGTCTATTCGTGTGATGGCTCTTAGGTCTTTAGGTTATATCCCTAGGAGTGGAACTGCTGGGTCATATGGTGTCTTAGTCATCTAGTGCTGCCATAACAGAAATACCACAGTGGATGGCTTTAACAAAAATAAACTTATTTTCTCACAGGCTAGTAGGTTACAAGTTTAAATTCAGGGCATCAGCTCCAGGGAAAGGCATTCTCTCTGTCAGCTCTGGAGGAAGGTCCTGTCCTTAATTTTCCCCTGGTCAAGGAGCTTCTCCTTCCCGTGTCCAAAGGATGCACTCTGCTTCTGGTGCTGTTTTCTTGGTGGTATGAGGTCCCCCCTCCCTGCTTGCTTCCCTTTCCTTTTATCTTGAGAGATAAAGGTGGTGCAGGCCACACCCCAGGGAAACTCCCTTTACCTTGGATCAAGGAGGTGACCAGAGTGAGGGTGGTGTTACAATCTCACCTTAATCCTCTCAACATAAAATTACAATCACAAAATGGAAGACAACCACACAATACTGGGAATCATTGTCTAACCAAGTTGACACATATTTGAGGGGACAAAATTCAATCCATGACATATGGTATTTCTATTTCTAGCTTTCTAAGGAAGTGCCATATCATTTTCCAGAATGGTTATAGCATTTCTCATTCCCACCAGCAGTGCATAAGAGTTCCAATCTCCCTGCAGACTCTTCAACATTTATTTTCTGTTTTTTGAGATAGGAGATATTTTTGAGGCACCAATGAAGATTTCTGTTTTTCACCAACACTTGTGAGTTCAAGGCTTTGAAGATTTTGTTTGTTTGTTTTGGGTTTGTTTTTATAAAACTCTCCAGTGCACTCAGCAGTCAGCTGTCTACCCATAACCTTTGTAATTACCTTTCTTATCTTTGTCTCATGCCTTCTTTATTAATAAATTTTAGTAATCGGGATGTCATGGATTACTAATGTGCCATTTTCCTACATATGCGTCTATGCGTATGGTTACCAAATACGTGAGCATCTTGAGGCTCATTTTCTGTGACTGTTTTCTGGGCCCACTCTTGGTATCAGCTACTCTTTCATTCAGGATCTTGTCAAGAAATAGGATCCTACTCAGATGGCTCAAGATACATTAGTGAAGGGTCTCTTTACAAAGTTAGAGATAGGGTTTAAGATTACCACCCTACGTCTGAGGGGATAAGGAGAGGGAATAACAGTATCGAATCCCAATGAGAATATAGCCCTTGACGAAGCAGCCCCAAGTAGAGAGAAAGCAGGGAGGAAATAATTAAATTCTTCTTTCTTTTGATCTCTTACTACTTCTATTTAGAAACCAGTCATGTAGAATGCTCAGATGCCAGTCTCTCAGGCATAATACAGACAAGAGACAGGCAGATCATGGGCATATAGACAGTGATACAGATAGAGATAATCTGTGTTTGTTGGTGTGTGTGGAGGGTTGTGGGTAAAGCATAATCAGCCTGGAATATTTCCAGTCTTTTGCTCTTGCAGATATTGCTGCTAGGGCTATTCATGGTCATGTCTTTCTGGGTTTATGTGCAAGAGTTTCTGTAAGGTACAGGCATACCTCTTTTTACTGCACTTTGCTTTATTGCACTTCACAGATAAGGTTTGTGGCAACCCTACATTGAACAAGTCTACCGGCTCCATTTTTCCAACAGCAGGTGCTCACTTTATGTCTCTGTGTCACATTTTAGTAATTCTCACAATATTTCAAACATTTTCATTGTTATTATATCTGTTATGGTGATCTGTGATCTTTGGTGTTACTATTGTAATTGTTTTGAGGTGCCACAAACCATGCCCATATAAGACAGCAAACTTAATGGATAAATGGTCGGTGTGTTCTGACTACTCCACCAACCAGCTGTTCCCCCAACTCTCTCCCTCTCCTTGGGCCTCTCTGAGACACAACAATATTGAAATTAGGCCAGTTAATAACCTTAAAATGGCCTCAAAGTAGTCAAGTGAAAGGAAGAGTCAAAAGTCTCTCGCTTTAAATCAAAAGCTAGAAATGATTAAGCATAATGAGGAAGGCATGTCGAAAGCTGAGATAGACTGAAGGCTAGGCCTCTTGCACCAAACATTTAGCCAAGTTGTGAGTGTCAAGGACAAGTTCTTGAAGGAAATTAAAAGTGCTACTCCAGTGAACACATGAAGAATAAGAAAGCAAAACAGCCTTATGGCTGATATGTAGACAGCTTTAGTGGTCTAGATAGAAGATCAAACCAGCCACAATATTCCCTTAAGCCAAAACCCAATCCAGAGCAAGGACCTAACTCTCTTCAATTCTATGAAGGCCGAGAGAGGTGAGGAGCAGCAGAAGAAATGTTTAAAGGTAGCAGAGGTTGGTTCATGAGGTTTAAGGAAAGAAGGCGTCTCCGTAAGGTAAGAGTGCACGGCGAAGCAACAAGCGCTGATGTAGAGCTGCAGCGAGTTATCCAGAAAGTCTAGCTAAGACCCCTGATGAAGGCGCTACACTGAACAACAGATTTTCAGTGTAGACAAAACAGCCTTATCTTGGGAAGAGATGCCATCCAGGACTTTCGTAGCTGGAGGAGAAGTCAACGCCTGGCTTCAGAGCTTCAAAAGACAGGCTGACTCTCTTGTTAGGGCCTAAAGCAGTTGGTGACTTTAAGTCAAAGCCAGTGCTCATTTGCCATTCTGAAAATCCTAGGGCCCTTAAGAATTATGCTAAATCTACTCTGCTTGTGTCCTATACATGGAACAACAAAGCCTGGACGACAGCACATCTGCTTACAACATGCTTACTGAATATTTTAAGCCCCCTATTTTTTTTTTATTGAGACCTACTGCTCATAAAAAATATATATATTATTTCTTTCAAAATATTACTGCTCATTAACAATGCACCTGGTTACCCAAGAGCTCTGATGCAGATGTACAAGGAGATTAGTGTTGTTTTCAGGCCTACTAACACAACATCCATTCTACAGCCCATAGATCAAGGAATAATTTTGACTTGCAAGCCTTATTATTTAAGAAACACATTTCATAAGACTATAGCTACCATAGACGGTGATTCTCGTGATGCATCTGGGCAGAGTAAATTGAAAAACTGGAAATGATACATCCGTGTTTCACGGGAGAAAGTCAAGATATCTACACTAACAGGAGCTTGGAAGAAGTTGATTTCAACCCTCATGAATGACTTTGAGGGGTTCAAGACTTCAGCGGAGGAAGTAACAGGAGATGCAGTAGAAATAGCAAAAGAATTAGAAGAGGAGCCTGAAGATGTGACTAAGTTGCTACAATCTCACGATAAACTTCAATGGATGAGGAGTTGCTTCTCATGACTCAGCAAAGAAATAGTTTCTTGAGATTGAACCTACGCCTGGTGAAAATCATCTGAACATTGTTGAAATGACAACAAAGAATTTAGAATGTTACATAAACTTTGTTGATAAAGCAGCTACAGGGTTTGAGAGGATTGAGTACAATTTTAAAAGAAGTCCTACTGTGGGTAAAACGCTATCAAACAGCATCACATGGTGCAGAGAAACCTTTCATGAAAGGAAGAGTCAATCGATGTGGCAAGCTTCATGGTTGTCTTATTTTTAACAAATTGCTACAGCTATCCCCAACCTTCAGTAACCATCACCCAGATCAGTCAGCAGCCATCAACACTGAGGCAAGACCCCCTATCAGCATAAAGACAAAAGACTATGGCTTGCTGAACGCTCAGATGATGTTTAGCATTTTTTTAGTAATAAAGGATGTTTTAATTAGTGTATGTACATTGTTTTTTTTAGACATAATGCTATTGCATACTTAATAGGCTACAGTACAGGGCAAACATAATTTTAATATGAATCAGGATACCAAAAAAATTCATGTGACTCACTTTATTTTGATATTTGCTTTATTGAGGTGGCCTGGAACAGAACTTGTAATATCTCCAATGTATGCCTGTATATCCTTGTATAATGCCTTTTTTTTTTCCCAATGTAATCATTAGTAATTTACTACTAGAGTGGTAGAAGTTGCTGTTATACCACGTTCTCAACTCACACTTGTTTTTTTGCCACTTTGTGAGGGCAAGTGTTATATCAATCTTACTTAATTTTATAATTTCTTAATGATAAAGTTGAACATCTTTTTGTAATTTCAAGTACCGTATTTTCCCTTCTTGTGTCTTAATTTAGAAGTCCAGTCAGATGTTACTCTTCTGTATATTGTCTTCTAAACACTTTATAGGTTATCTTTGGAGCATTTAAGTTCTTAGGACCCCTGAAATTGAATTTTTTTGTATAGTGTGAAGCAGGGATCCACTTTTCCTTTTCTCCACATGGATAATTAATTTTCTGAACACTGTTTACTGAAAGTCTCCCCATACCTGTTCTACTGTGTGATGTCAAAGACATGGTTAACTATTGCTGCCTAATTAATGACTACCTCAATATTTAATTAATTAAAGTAACAGTGATTTATTTTGCCGTTAAATGTGCACTTTGTGTAGGTTCTGGCGGGGTAGCTCATCTCTGATGTGCAAGGCATCAACTGAGACAGACTGGGACAGGAAAATCCATTTCTAAGATGGCGCACTAACATGGCTGACTGGTGCTGGCAGTATGCTGGGATAGCAGGAACACGTGTTGACTAGGGACCACCATTCTTTCTATGTGGTCCTCTCTGTGGGGCTAAAATTCAGCAGATTTCTCTGTAGTAGAAACTCACTGGAGTACTGTCTTACATCTCAGCATTTCTGGTCTCGTTTTATTTTTGGGTACTGATGATTCTTATTTTCCTTTTAGCTCAGCAATACCTTGAGTTATTTTTTGTCAATAAAATTTATCCAACATTTTAGTTACCTTAGTATAGTTTAGTGGGAAATTTCTTTAAGTTGTTTAGTCTACCATAGGGCCAGAAATAGAAGTCCTGATTTGTATGTTTAAATATGTTTTCTCCTACATCACTTCAGTTCACTTTTTCAAGAACTCTGCCTAAAATGTAAGTTGAATTTGATTTGTTGGTCTTCACCAACAATCAATATTTCACTGTTTCTTCTAATTTTTTGTTTCTTTTTATTTTACATCATTTCTCAGTTTTTCTTTTTTCTTAATTACATTTTATTACACATCAGTACCTATTGCACTTTTAAGAATGTTAGTGTTACTGTCATACCCTTGAAAGTGTTATTTATTTCATGCTTTTCTTTTGTGAACTAAGGTCATGATTTATCTCCTTCAGTTAACTTTCTATTCATTCACTGAATCTCTTGCTTTGTAGCTTGTTTTCTCAAGATGTTTTGCTTTTCCACTTTCAGACAATATTCCTCTTATTTAATGTAGCAAATACAAATCTAAAAATATACTTCATCTTGATGAGATGGACCAATGCTTTCCAAACAAGTGTCTGTTATAATTCCTGTCTATCTGAAGGTTAAGAGGAACTCATTTGAAATGTTAGTTCGTACACACAATTCTAGGCTAAATTTACTGCTCATCTACTAGACATTTATAGTAGACATGACTAGTATTTACCAATGTCTTTTTCTCCTTTCTCCCTTTGTTCTTCTTTTTCTCATGCATAAGAGTTGCAGTTCGTTTTGACCTGTCACAAATACAATGTGTTGCTTCAAATGTATTTGTTTTTGTTTGTTTGTTTCTTTCTTTCTTTTTAGTTGAATTATAGAATCTATTTACACATTCTGGAAAATAATCCCTAAACAGGTATGTAATTTGCAAGTATTTTCTCCCATTTTGTGCATTGACTTTTCATTCTCTTGATAGGGTCTTCGTAGTGTCCTTGATAGTGTCCTTTTCATTTTGATGAAGTCAAATTTATTTTCTCTTATTTCATTCCTTGTATTTTTGGCTGTGTCATATCTTAGAATCCATTGCCAAATCCAAAATCATGAAGATTTTCCCTTGAGTTTTCTCTACTGTCTACACTTATCCTTCTTATTAGGGTAGTCTCTAGTTCCGTCCAATGAAATGTGTCAACATGTCAAAAGTCTTGGATGTAGCAGTGAAAAACCCATGGACGTTCTTCAGTTTCTCTCTCTACCTTTGTCATGATGATCTTGGGAATAGGTTTTGATGAAATGGCTGAGCCAAACAATGAAATCGTTGAGACAAATCTTTGGATTGTTGGATCACAGAATGTAAGACAGTTTCTCTGGAGAGTGGTCCATAGCCCATAGTAGTCCTGTGTAAATGAAAAATAAACCTTTATTATATCAGGTCAATGAAAGTATGGGTTTGTTGTTATTCTGATTAGTAGAATTCAGTTATACTTATGGTGTAATTTTCTGTTGCTATGATTATTAAGGAAACCAGGTGGTGTAGTTATTAAGTGCTACGACTGCTAAACAAAAGCTCAGCAGTTTGAATCCACCATGCATCCCCTGGAAGCCCTGTGGGGCAGACTATTAAGCAGTGAGTTTTTTTCCTTGAAATTTAAAATGCCCTGTCATCTTTCTTTACTTTCATTGATCTCTGAAAATATGAAAAGCCATGATATTTAGAATTACTACACACAAGGCAAAGTCTCAGTCTCTCTCTCTCCTTAGTTAAACAATATTCCAGGTTTCCACAAGTCTTTAGTCCTTCATCTCTGTCATTAAAATTCTTTTAAATTACAGTGTCTACTACATATAAAAGACACGTTTGGATGAGGATGAAGAAGAACAATTGATCTGCCTCCAAATGTATTTCCTATACTGTCCTTGTTTATAGTAACGAAGGTGCACATCTCTCAGGGGCTTTTCTGCATTGGACTGGAGGCAAGATATTTATTTGCCTTCATCCTGCTTCATGGTGTCTTTCCACAGGTAGCTGATCACCTGCCTATATATTTCTGCTATATAGTTACATTACTGCATCTCTAATACTTACCCATCATTCAATGATTTCCTTCATTTCCTGTGGTGTTCTAATTTTGAGTCTATGTTTCCTTTTATTTGAGGGGACACTGCATGACTGGAAATATGAGAAGGTTAAATCAAGGGCAGCTGAATAACTATTATCTTAAACTTAAAGTCTTAAAATAAGTCATTAAGCAGAAGCCAGAAATATCTAAGGTTGCTCCAAACGAGGGATGCTTAGATCAATAATATAAGTGAGGGGGTATTTAAAGCTGTCAGTGAATTCTATTTAATTAACCCGCAAGCCAAAGCATTTGAACAACTCATTTGAATATCTAGTAGCATCTAAAAGAAAAACATGTCATATTGTTATATTAATATTGATACATAGAGATAGATGGGAAATACTGATCTGATATAACCATTATAAATGTACTGAAGCTACATTAAGATTTTCAGAAAAATATTACTCAGTTTCTTTCATGTTACCTTTTTTCAGTATAAAATTCATGTTTTCTATCGTATAAGACCAAGTGCATATCTTAAATATTTTACATTCCAAGACATGTTCTACACATTTTAATTTCCTGACAATTACATACATTATTTTAATCTATGGCTATTTAATTAATTTTGTTACTGTAGAGTGTTATGAGACAGTCTTCATTATAAATATTTTATAACATGTTCACCTTTCGCCACAATTACTGTGTGAACTTTGATTTTGAGAAGCTTGCATTCAAAAGCATGCATGGAGCTAGTTTGGTTTTTCAGCATGCCAGGGAAACTATTTCTGAAGAAAGAAACTACAATTCTTTTCATATCTTCTATTTATCATGATTTCCATAACACTATTCAAATAATTTAATAGATAAGGATGCTTTTGGTGGAATTGGAGAATTGAGTAAAAGAATAGTAACGGATTTCTCCTTCTGATATTGCTGCATGTTAGGATGATTTAAAGTTTAATTAAGTTACCAATGAATGCGTCTTTGAGAGTTAACTGTGCGGATACACAATGGTGTTTCCAAAATTGGACATGGGTCTCTATATTGATGTTCTCTGGGTCAGTGGCACGAATCAGTCAGTAATTATCATGCTTTGCTTTGATCCCTGATAAAACGTCTCTGCCACATCATCGGACTTATTTATTATCTGGACATTGGGGTTCCTCATTCATGTAAAACACTAAAGACAAAGGAGCTATGGAGACAACGGCATCAAAATTCACTTTGTTCATATTTGACTTCTAGTCACAAATGTACACATGGATTACAAGCAATTTCTATATTATAAAAAATGACCCATTAAAAATTAAACTAAAAAGCATCTTAATAGCTTGTTGTCTCTATGATATCCATTACTTATTTGACCCCATTTTGCTGAGTAGCTTACTGATATGGCTTAAATGAGTTAAAAGTGGACCATTACAATCTACTATAATGTAAGATTCTTTAATGGATAAAACTAAACCTTAATCATTTTTAACTTCAATATACAAGTATTTACTGAAAAGAAATAATCTCTCAGCAGGCAATTTTCCCATCACCATGGGCAATTTTATTTGCATAGAATGGGAAAATGGAATGGTTGGTGTCCATATAAAGGTCAAATACAACGATATTTGCTATACTTCGTACAAAAGTGGAATGTTCTGAAAACATGTTGTATTATCCAGGAATGTATGCGTGTATGCATGTGGGTGTGTATATGCCTGTGTGAATAATGAGGAAATCACTAAACAGAACGATGGTATACGCAAAATCACCATTTTTAAAACCCCCAGAATTCATGTCTTCATATCAAATGTGCAATATTCCTAAACGTTTGGGCAGCTGGGTTTTTCCTAAGAAAATGCCATTGTCATGGTTAACTGATAGCTGTAACCTACCATAGAGAAGCATATAATTTTTAATGGGAAAATCTAAGCTAGAGGACGATTAGTACTAATGCAAACGAGAAGCAATTTCACAATCAAAATGCCGTCAAGGGTCTCCTTATACCTCTGCTCCCCTCCGTTCTTTGAAAGGTCTTTGAATGTCACACACACAAGCAAACATTATTCAGAGTCTTTTATATAATTAAAAATATGTTAAATATTTCTACTTTATTTTGTATATATGTATCTGTAACCAATGCTGTTTTTCAGAAGAATGAATATTATTAAAACAGTGATATACTAATTTTGAAGCTTTATGAAACTGTACTTTAATCTTCATACGAAATATGTTTAATATCAATTTCTACACAACCAAGCTTGTAGATCACTATGAAGTCAGAAAATGTAGGAAGAAAGAGAGAATAGAGTGACGGACACAAAAATTATAACTCATAGTGGGTTTTCTTTTCAAATATCTGTATTGAGTCACCTCAGAACAACAACAAAATTTCTATTGGTTAAAAAACTTGTGCTTTTCCTTCTTCCTTTTTATTTAGGCACTTGAAGTTTACATTTCTTTTGAATTATGTAACGATGCAGATTCAGCGTTTTTTAATAGGAAAAAATGTTCAGAAATGTAAAAGAAAATGGGTTGGGTTGACATTTAAGTCAGCATGAGTTTTCTTTTAGAGAAATTGTTAGCTTTAAGTTAATATTTCCATAAATTGGTAATGGTTAATTTTTTTATAAATAAGGCACCTAATTGACATTTAATCAAGCATACACGTGTGTGTTAAATATAAATTAATTACTGTATGTTAAAAATACTGTAATTTTATAGTGTGTAAACATGCAAGTACATTTAGTTACTGTTTAATTGTTGATTTCACAGACTATAAACGTATAATTAACTAGCTAACAATTCACCACCTTTCTTAAGAAAGCATTTTTTCAGGTTAAATACTATGTAAAGTTAATTAGAAGTTACTTATGCAATAACCTTTAAAAAGTTTTAAGTGGTTTGGCTCATCTCTTTCACTTTTGAATTAACTTTTCTTCACAGATTAATATATGTGGAAATTATAACGTGCATAAAGACTACTTACGAATGCATAGTTATATAATTGGAATTTGATTACCCAGTCCAATGCAGCAACACATTCGTGGAAAATTTCATGAAATATTTCCTGGAATTTCAAAATAAACATATTACCCATTTGTAAAATTAAGTTAAATAAACAAATGTGATTAGATGGGATATGGAAAACACCCTGTAAAATGTAAATTGCCATACATGTACATCAACATAAAGCATCGTGTTGCATTTTTGCACTCTTATGATTTTCTCCATTTTTGCTCTTGTGCTCAGCATTTTTCTAAATCTGGACTTTGCTACATTGCTTACCTTTCTGATTTTCTTGTATGTATTCAAAGAAATTGTGTCTAATTTTATACGAAATAAAATAGACTGTTATCACAAGCTGCCCTTAATGAGTTTGGTCACCGGTACCTTTTCTGTTATTTTTGGAAGGTAACAGTAGCCTCTTATAGGTGAAGGATACAGGACTTCTACCACACAAACACTATAGCTGGTAATCAGTTATAAGTGAAGCTGATTACGGACAAAATTTTGCCACGTACACAAATGTTCACTAGCACACTGGGAGGAAGAGAGTTACTCCACCTTGACTGTAAGCTGGGAAAACCCTAGCCCTCCAATCGTTCTTTTGCTTGGAAAGAGCCTTGCCCGATAGATTCGCAAGAGGCAGCTGCAGCAATACTGAGCAACAGGATTGGTCTAACCTTCTAATAGGAGTCCTCACAACCTCTGTTGAATAGTTTAACACGGGACTGTTTCGGAGTCCTGCAGCCACGTCAGACTAAGTGGAGCAAGATTTTGGTCTCCACAGTATGAGGCAGTAATGGTTCAGTGGTGGAATTCTTGCCTTCCATGCCAGAGACCTGGGTTGATTCCCTGTCTATGCACCCCGTGCACAGTCACCACTCGTCTGCCAGTGGAGGCTTGGGTGTTGCTATGATGCTGAACGGGTTTCCGCAGAACTTTCAGACTACCACGGACTAGGAAAAGAAGCCTGGTGTTCTACCTCCAAAAATCAATCAATGGTAACCCTATACATCACAATGATCCAATCTTCAAATGATCATGGGAATGGCACAGGACTGGGCAGGGTTTCTTTCCATTGTACATAAGGTCACCATGAGTAGGGGGTGGACTCCATGGCAGCTAAGGACAGCTGAGTCACAGAACATACATAATTTATGAAAGACTTGAATTACCTAGACCATACTTCTAGTCAACACATGTATCTGAAACACCACTTAATTAATTTTAACATCCGTTTTTCTACCAAACCATCTAGAGTTAACCAAGGTAAAGATACTTAATGCATTTAGAGCAGCAGATTTCTGGGTATAACCTCCTGATTATAGTCTACCAACTAGAGTATGCCAGATATTAAAAAAGATCCAGAGAGTATAGACTACCGCAAGCAACTACCTATCGATGCATGGAACTGTACATGCTGAAATATTCAGAACTAAATTGCAGGCAATATAACAAGTATATATATTATCACCATCATAATTATTATGTAAAAAATCAATTTTAAGTTCTCGAAGTAATTTATTTACATACAGAATTATGTTACCTATTATAAGAAAAAGGTGGGAATACTTTGGGAAATATAAAAGATACCTAAGTACCTAAAAAAAAGGTCAATTATGCCTACATTTACAATAACTTGGAATATAAGTATTTTCCTCTTAACAAAGATCAAATGTTGCTCAGTGCCTCATTTCTGCAAAGCAAAAAAAAGAGAAATCACAATTATTGAGGAAATCTTCCTGGAGAAATTATAATGAGAATCATAAATCCTCTCACAGAAAATTGTAAATTTTAAGAGACAATAAGGCCTCTTTAGTTACGAGATGCTGGAAGGAAAGTCGACTTCTCGTGAGTTTTCTGGAAGTCACGTGTTCACTCTAAAATGAGAAGAAATGAGTACGTTTATTTTAATGTTCATTCATCTCTCCATAATGCCTTTTAAATGACATTTTTAAAAAAGACACACATATTTCTATTATACAAATTTAGAAAGGCATAACCTTGTCTCATATTTTGAAGGGTTGCTGTATAGCAGCAGTTTTCAAACAGTTTGGTCTTTATATTCTAAAAAAAAGTATCGAGGACTCCAAAGAGTTTTTGCTTTTATGGGTTACATTTACCAATATTTACAATATTATAAATCAAATCTTAAACATTTTTATGTAATAAGTATTATTTCATTAAAATAATAATACTAAATACAGTACAGCTTAAAATCATATATACTCATTAAAAATGACTATATTTTCAAAAAAAAAAAGTGAGAAGAATTGTATTGATTTACATTTTTTCCCAAATTGTTTTAATGACTGGCCTGATGTAAGAAAGTTGAATTCTCACATCAGCTTGTGCATTCAATATGTCACAATTCATTGCCTTTGTTAAAGTGCACGAAAACATACCTGGCCTTACAAAAAAATGTAGTTGGAAAAGCCTTTTCAGATCATTATAAATATTCTTTTTTTGATACTACACCAAAGTTTGACTACTACATTTTTTTAAAAAGTTAGTTGCAATGTGAAATCTGAAATTGTATCAGTGATTTTTTTCCACTTCTTTACATGAAAAGACACTAGTCTATGCAGAACTTTGCAGAAACCTTTTCCCAATGCATGATTTTTGCAACATTACGCATTGGCTATTTCACTGGCTTATTCAGATGTTCCAAATACCAATACAATTCATTATTTAATGTAAAATAAAGTCACGCTCATTTTCCTCTTAGAAAAGCCTTCAAATATTGAGAAGCTGTGAAGCTTTCATTGGTACAGAGAAATTTTCCAAAATTTGAACTATTTCTTGAAAACTTGAATTTTAGCATTGGCAACACATACTGCCAGTTGTTTTTTCTTGAAATTTCATTTCAAGAGGCTCATTTCATTCGTTTTTGAGAAAATGTCTGCCAAATACCCAAACGTGAAGAACCTTAGCTAGTTCAGCTTACAGCTAAAACAATTCTTGAATGCTTTTCCTCAAGGCATACATCACATGTGGACACGCAACTGACATGCTTTTTTACAATTTTCTTTTACCCACTTCATGATTGAATATAAAAAGATACGTACACAAGGCTCAAAATTGACTTACATTAATTACTTTGACTACCTCGTCAAGGACATTCTTATGTGAAAATGGCATTTTCTTTTACACTAGGAGTGTGAAGTGGTGAAGAATACGATGTATGTTAGTGCAGTTTGGTGCCACTCCCTTAGCTCGTTCTATGGTGTCATCAGCATAAATGTTCTTTCAGTGAAAAAGTCTAATGTCTTAGCTCTTCGTAAAAATACTTTTAATCTTACTGACCCACTGAAAGGTCTTGGGACACACCCCCACCCCAGGGATTCCAAACCACACTTTGGAAACCACAGCTGTCGAGTAACAGGAAAAATTGGCACAGGGAGCCACATATTTTTGGAGACCCCAGACATTTTCTCCTCCTGCTGAGAGCAAAGACTCTATCCTTGTTTTTTAACCATCACTGATACAGTACCCTTGTGAAATGAAGAATGAGCAACAATACTGATTTTTTGTTTTTTCTCTCTAAGATCTAACAGTGCTATTGAAAACAATTACTTTTCTTTTCAACTTTTTAAGTTTTTTTCCTGGTGCAATCCCATTTAGTCAGTCCTTTTGGTGCGTTAGTAATTCTTGTAAGGTAAGTTATTGATGCTGCTCTAAACACTGTGATACATGAGATTCTCTGAAAGCTGAAATTTCCTAAAAATGTAGGTCCCTGGGACTTTTATATTACTTACCTCCAAGAAGTGTATCAGTCTAATGAAGCGATGCATATGAAGTCATTTAAACAGTGACTGAAACTTATCGAGCAAACCTTTCTTCTCTTCCTCTTTCTCTTTTTCTTTCAGTTCCCCAGAATATAACACAGTGACTCACATATATTAGAATTTTTTTTTTTTTTTTTAGAAGCGCAATAAATATTTGTCCAATAGGCAACTTCTCAGGGCTGTTAGGTCAGAAGTTTTCCACTTTTTTCTCTTACATCCTCTTTGTTGTACAAAGCTGAGGACTTCTTGGACTTCGGCAATTTGGCTTTCTTTTTTTTTCTTTCCTATTTTTGTCACTGAAATAATGACCCATTATATTATAAAGTTCATGACCTGGGATTTTATTTTCAGTGTTAAGTGTTCTTAGGTATCATTATACAGAAATAGAAGAAAGAATCATAAATAGATTTACAGAAAGTAACCTGAAGAACAAATTAATAATTTCTACTTTTTTTTTTTATGTAGGATGCCACACGTTTAAGACTTTCTGCCAAGGATTTTATTTATCCTGTACTAACAGATTTTATATGCACTTTTTATGGCCTTATTTTTGGAATGATTTTGTATAAAAGCTGCTCTGACATTTTTCAATACTTCAGAAGCCAAAAAGAATTGTGTGTGTGAGCTTCACTTAAATAGTCAGGCGTTTTAAATGCATGCTTGTGCCTGTGAATATATGCATTCTTTGAATTCAGACTAAGAATGAATGAATACTTGTGATACCAGTGGAAAACAAAATTAGCTCCTTGACATTGTTAATTCTCAAACCAATTAATTCTCTTCAGGTCTCTTGTAATATAATTATCAATACATCATGTCTCAAAGAAAGAAAGCAAATCAGGGAATGAATGCTATCTATGAGAGTTGTTCTTGAACCATTGCTTTAGGAAGGGTGAAGAAACCTTACCTTACACATTAAAAATGGAAGAATAGGTATTTTAGCCCAATGCTGAGTCTATTTTCAGAAAAAGATGTCAAACTGAGATTAAGAACAGTATGCTATTTGAATAGTGTGGTCTGATATATATTCCAATACCAGTGATCTGAATTTATATTTCAATACGTATGTTGCATATTTCTTGCAATAAAAGTATATTCAGAAAATATTAGTTATATTCTAGTAAACCAAAACCAAACTCATTGCTATCGAGTCAATTCTGACTCGTAGTGACCCTATAGAACAGAGTAGAACTGCCCTATAGGGTTTCGAAGGAATGCCAACCTTTTGGTTAGCAGCCCAGCTGTTAACCACGGCACTCCCACAGCTCCTTATATTTTAGTAGACATTTTAAATTACCTATAGATTGGGTGCCAAAATTCTAAGGAAAAGAATTACTCAAAGGCAGCTGATTTGTAGAGATAAAGCATAACTGTCTTTTTTGTATCTTCATTAGCTTCACCTCTAAAGCACATAGGTCATGGAGGAAAAAGAGCATTTCTCAAGAAAAACAGAACAACGTAGTGTAGTGTAAAGACTATATACTTTGAAACGAGATAGACCATATTTGAAATTTTGGCTCTGCTGCTTGCTAGGAATGTGTCTCTGGCAATTTATGTTGTTAGAGTGACTGTGAAGATTAAATAACAGTTGGAATAAAGCATCTGGCACTTGGTGCTTGACAGAGCACCACTCCCTCAAACCTTGCACGTATTTGCAATATTAATTTTTGATTTCCTATTTTGAGCTCTGCTCAGTTTGCCCGTAGTCTTTCAGAAAATTCCCTTCACCTTTGATAACCTTCAAAATCATTTTTAATTGCCACTGCACAAATATATCATATTTCGTTAATAAAGTAAGGTATATTTTGGTATGTCAGTGACTATCTAGGATTTTTACTATTTTCTGGTGTTTTCGACAATAGTAAAAATGGATATCCTTTGGCATATATATTTTCGCCTGTGTTCCATTATCTTATTACGGTAAAACCATTGAAGGAGAACTTGGTTTACAGCTCACACCTTGATTCATATGACGAAAGTACTCTTCAAAATTTTAAAACAATTGGCATTGCCTGAAATAGTCTAAGCATAGGATCATTTTCTCAAAGGCATTTGAATATACATATACATTTGTTTTTCTTGATTCCTTGATTATTAGTAAGAGTGAATGTGATTTTATATGGTATCAATTTAATGTTTATTTGTGACAATTTTCCACGTTCTTTGGATTCTTATTAAAAAAATGTTTTGTAAGACTTTTTTGCATATCAGAGATGTGCTTTGTCAGTCATATTTGTTTCAAATATCATTATTTGTTTTATATATTACATTTAGGTATTTTAACTTTGGGGTATTCAATCTTGATTGTGACTCTTTGATAAACAGGATATTTTTATTTTACACAGTTAAAATTTTAAGGTTTATTACAATTTTTCTGTCTCCTAATATTTTGTTTTATATTTAGTTATTACATCTTCTATCCATGTGGAATTATTTTCACATAAGAAGTGAGATAAGAAAAAGAATTTAAGATATTCTACATTTTTAGCACCATTTTTTATCAATTCCTTTTTCTCCTTATATAAGAAATGATTTTTAAAGGATATTGAGTCAAGCATAATTCTTGGAATTGACATTCAGAGCTATTACAAGAGTTCTCTTAGCACACTGCTTAATCACAAAATTAAGAGCCTACGTCTACATTTACACCATTTGTTTATTCATTATTTTTCCTACATATATACTGAGCACTTGCCGTAATCAATATATTGTGTGAAGCACTATGGCTAGGAAGTAAATAAAAGGGAATAGATCAAAATATGTCCCTTCATACTGGGCTGAGGACTGCGGGGGCCATGGTCTCAGGGAGCACCTAGCTCAATTGGTATAACATAGTTTGTAAAGAAAACATTCTACCTTCTACTTTGGTGAGTAGCTTCTGGGGTCTTAAAAGTCTGTGAGCAGCCATCTAAGATACTCCACTGGTCTCACCCTGTCAGGAACAAGGAATAATGAAAACTAAAGACACAGGGGAAAGATTAGTCCAAAGGACTAATGGGCTACATCTACCACGGCCTCTGCCAGACTGAGTCCAGTACAACTGGATGGTGTCCAGCTACCACAACTGACTGCTCTGACAAGGATCACAATAGAGGGTCCCAGAGAAAGCTGGAGAAAAATGTAGAAAAAAATTGCAACTCACAAAAAAAGACCAGACTTACTGGCCTGACAGAGACAGAAATCCCAAGAGTATGGCTCCTGGACACCCTTTTAGGTCAGTAAAAAGTCACTCCTGAGATTCACACTGCAGCCAAAGATTAGATGAGCCCATAAAACAAAACCAGACTAAAGGGGTATGGGAGCCCAGAGGCAAAGACTAGAAGGCAGGAGGGGACAGAGAAGCTGGTAATATGCAATGCAAGGTTGAGAAGGGAGAAGGTTAACATGTTGGAGGGTTGGTAACAAATGTCATAAACAATATGTGTACTGTTCAATGAGAAGCAAATTTGCTCTGTAAACTTTCATCTAAAGTACAATTAAAAAAAGTCCCTCTGAGTCCCTGGGTGGTGCTAGACTACTAACTGAATGGTTGACTGTTCAAACCCATCCAGAGGTCAGAATCGACTCAGTGGTTGCTAACGACAGCAACATTCTCTAAGACAAATACCCACAGAGTAGACACCAAGCACAAAATCATAAAGAGTTCAAGGGAATTAGAAACAAGTACTATGGAGACTCAGAGCAAGGAAGTTTCTATTTTATTGATGCCATCAAGAAATGACTCACAAAGAAGATATGTAATGTAGATCCTAAACTCCAGGTAGAAAAATGACAATTGAGAAGAGAAAATAAATTCTACCTGGAGGAAATGATATAAAAGACTGAGAAAGAGCAAAACTGTCAGGTATATTCTTAAAAACAAAACAAAACCTTGACTGGAGCCTAGACACAAAAGAATTAATTGGAGATGAGATTTAAAAGAAAGGCGGAGACAAAGATTTGAGGACCTTATTGTAAATTTCTGATTGAGTTCAAATTTAATTAATTAACAAATGAGAAACATTAAAGATTTTTGACAAGGATGTTGATATGGTCAGATTAATAATTAAGATCAATGTCAATTATGCAATGGTTTGTAAGGCATGCATAAACTCTGAGCAAACAAATCATAGAGAGGCATAAATCCTTGACAAATGCCATTTTGAGTTCTTTGGGCACTGGGTTTTGGGTGACATCTGCCCTTTCTTTTCTTCGTAAACTGAAAAATATACTTGATTCTCACTCCAAACATGTAAGAACAAAACTCACCAATAAAAGTTAAATTAGAAGCATTTATCAGTGTTTTTTAAAATTTGGGCATCAATTGACCCTTTAAGCGCTCATACATACAGGCTATCTATATTAGATTAGGAGCCCAGGTGGCAGAGTGGTTAAGAGCTTGGCTGCTAACTGAAAGGTCGGCAGTTTGAATCCACCAGCCACTCCCTGGAAACCCTGTAGGGGAGTTCTACTCTGTCCGATAGGGTCGCTATGAGTTGGAATCAACTTGACGGCAATGGGTATATTAGATTAAACAATTCAAAAATAATAAAATATCAAAGTGTATTTTAGCTAAATAAAATATAGGTTTTATACCAGTGAGAGGAATGTTAGCATTAATAAAGATTATCTTTATTCAGTGCTGCCAATTGTCTACGTAATAATTAACACTATGACTGATAATAAAAACAGACTTTTATACCAAAATATATTTGTACAAAAGTTATTGAGCATTTGTTCCTCATATGTTTTCTGCATCTCTAAAGACCTGACTCACATTCCGAATATGTACCATTTTCTTTGACTCTGTAGTTAAATAAGGAGCCCTGGTAGAACAGCGGCTAAGTGCTCAGCTGCTACCTGGAAGGCTGGTGCTCTGAACCTGCCAGCCGCGCCGCAGGAGACGGGTGTGCCAGGCCGTCTGCTTCCGTAAAGATTACGGCCTGGGACCCTGTGGGGCGGTCCTACCCGTCACGTAGAGCTTATGAGTGGGATCAGCTTGACGGCAATGGTTTCGGGTTTTTTTTGTTTGTTTTTTTATAGTGAATATCTGCTGGCACTTCAAACCGTAGCAGTTTATTTTTCACACTGGGTGTAATTAATTTTATGGTATGTCCAACTGTATAATTTGATTAAAGGGTTTTGCCAATAGCTTTTATTCTGATTTCAAATGGAATATAATCATTATTAACTTCTCGCCCATATTGTAATTTCTGCTTGTTTTAACTATCAGTCGTGTGACTGTGACTGATACCACTGTGGCCTTCTCGTCTTTTCTACCCTTAACTGTAAGATTAATTTTGTATGAGAAAATAATTTTTAACTTGTTCTGGGAATAATTTAATTGATTCACTAATTTGTGTGGAAACAGATTATTTCGTAAATTCTTGCTTCTATTTGTGGCAGTGTACTGGGCATCTTATCGGTAGTTGTCGTGGGGTCGATTCCGACTCAAGATAACTCCGTGTGTGCAAGTAGAATTGCCCCATAGAATTTTCAAGGCTGTGACCTTTCAGAAGCAGATGGCCAGGCCTGTCTTCTGAGGCACCTTTGGATGGATTCAAACTGCCAATCCTTTGGCTAGTAGTTGAGCTCTTAACCATTTGTATAACGCAAGGACTCTTGTGTCAATAAAATCCAGTTTCCAAGTAAGCGTCTTCATTCATGTGTCCATGCTTTGTTTTTCTAGGTATTTGCACAGAATCATCTCACTTCCCTACTCACTTATCCCAGCCCATACAGACTCACTTTCCTTACTGGCACTGGAGTTAGCTCATTATTTACCCCCATTGGCCTCAAGCTGATTCTGACTCAGCTACCACATAGGACAGAGTAGAGCTGCCCCACGCGGTTTCCCAGGAGCGCCTGGTGGATTCAAACTGCCAACTTTTTGGTTAACAACTGTAGCTTTTATGGTGAAGTGTTTTTAAATTCCTATTTTATCATTATTTTATGTTTCAATCACCTATTTTTGAAGGGCATAACCGTTTTGGGTGATGTAACAGCAAATTAATAACAACAAAATTGTAATTTAAGACAAACTTTACAATAACTTTAAAATTTTATTTTTTAAAAATTCATCAAGCTCAACTGTACTCTTGTAACTGCATTTTAGGCAACATGAACATGACCAGCTGGTTCTTGTAGCTTGTGTATAACCTTAAAGAAAATTATAAATATTAAAAATGCAATTAATCTTCTTTAAAAAACATAACTAAGCTTTAAATCCACAATGCAAAATGAACATGGGGACATTAGTTCATCACTTTTTTTTTTCAGGAACCACCAGTTTCCTTCTGGACATAGTTTGAGAAACACAGTACTAGACTCATTCTTTGTTGTTGTCGTGTGCAACCAAATGTTGGCGACATTGAGGAGACTGGAGTGGAAGTCCAAAAGATAGTATAATGAATAAGATTTGAACATGGCAGGTGGGTGCCAAGTCTGGGTATGAGACCAGAAGTATAAATGGGCACAGAAAACTAGACAAAAAAGAGCTAGAGAGATGCCAGGGATTGGAAAGTGCTAGATCAGGTTTCCCAGTAGCCAAACAGTGTGTTGGAATAGATTAACCAAAACTGTCTGCTTTCTTTATTCACTCTGATCATAAGGAGCTTCACTCCTGCTCTCTAAAGGGTGATTGATTCAGCTTTCCATAACTGTGATAATGTAAGATAGGTCTGGGGAGGAAAAACCATTTGTGATAAAGCTATTAGAGATGAAATGAAGGAGACTTGGAAAATGTCGACCATAAGTAATTGGAATAACGAAGAAGAAACAGACACAGAAAACAGTGATAAGGCAGAGTGAAGAGGCTTTGGCAACTTACTGAAGATGGAATGTAAGAGGAAGAAATCACATAAGGCTGCAGAGTCTTGAGTTGAAGTGGTGGGAACATAATGGCGAGAGGAAATAAATAGAACATGTTTTCATTCAGATACCTTCTCCAGGTGGAGAGACCTGCATAGCAGTATGGGTATAAGGGACAAGGAAACTGGGAATAATCAGGTTCAAAGATCCTAACATACACAGAAATGGGTGCTGCCTGTTATGAATGGATGACATCATGAAACCAGATTTTATTGGGAGAAGATGACCCAGGGCACAATCAAAAAAAAAAAAAAAAAAAAAATAGGGCCTAGGTGTATGAAGGGAAGCTAGCTACTGAGACAGAGGATGCTATGATCAGAGAAGTATAAGACCCCAGACTGTGTGACAACATGAGATCCCAGGAGGTGTTTCCACAGGTGTCCTCTCTCCAGGGTCAGAATAAATTAGCAAATAAATTAGCAGGTGACTTGTTTGTGGTTTCCATGGAAAAGTGTCTTGTCGTGGGTGCAAGTGTGAAAGGGAAAAGATCACGCATAATCACCATGTCTACCTTTTCTTCTTACTATTATTAAAAAGATAAAGTGCTTAAGCACAAAACGTCAAATACCGTTCTCTGAGACATGCATACCTTGGTGTACTTTGGAAATCCATGGTAAATTCCTAACTACCCAAACCAACGTAGTGTAGTTTTAACATTTATACCAACTAGTTGTGTCTATCTTCCTCTCGGCCAAAGAGCGGTTCATGCTCTCCTCACTAAGTCACACCCAAGTTAGAGTCTTGTCTTTTTGTCTAGAATTTCACAGTACATCTAAATCCTGCTGTTACCGGTAGCAGTTCTGCCTAGTTCCAGAAAACTGAATTCTGAAACGAAACTTAGTTTGTTTAGTGACAGGAAAGAATGCCACTGAAGACCCACTAGGTTCTGAAGAGCACACAATCGTGTTGGAACAGAGGAGATGGTGTCAGGAAAAAAAAAAAAAAAAACTGAGAAGAGGAAAAACCGCCAAGAATGGTCTTAGAAAAAAAAAAAAAAAAAAGAAGAAGAAGAAAGAAGGATGAGGAATAAGCGTAGCAGGAAGAAGCGCCTTAAATTGCAACCTAAACCCAACCCAGGGCCATCGAGTTGATTCCGACTCATAGCGACCCTATATAGACCCAGGTAACTGAACAGAACCTGGAAAAACATTTCCTGATAAAAGCTAAAACGACGTCATTTCCTTCGTTTTAGGGTTTCAAGTGCAAAAAAGAAATTGCGTAAGGCCCTTTTATAACCAAATACACATCACAGTCCCATACAGAATATCTGAATACAATGTGTTTCTCCTTTATTTCATACAAAGACAGTTTTGGGATAAAGGAATTCTTGTCTGAGTATTAGAAAACATTTTTCCCAAAGTTTTTTTTTTTTTCATGTCTTATTAATTAGGTAGTTGTAATTGGAAAGTTAAAATTCAGAAAAGAAATTATTTCTGGAAAAATGAGTAAGCAAAAGTATTTTATATTTCCCTGTCTCTCATCATCTCATTATTTCTGTCATATGGAAGGTATTTCCAATAGTTTTGATCCACACGAACCAAGCCTACCAGGTTTTACCAAGCTATCCATAGAGTATTAGCAAATATTTGTAAAACAAATGCATTAAGTCATTTATAGGTAAACACTAAATTAAAACCCTCATGTTCAATACAAAGGATCAAATGTATCTAGATACAATAACATTAACCCCAATTCATGGTTCTTTACTCTGATTTTTTGCTGACAATATTACTTCTTTTACGTAGACATCATCATGTCTCTCATAGAAAAGCAGCCCTTTTTTCCTTCTTTGCTTATGCTCCCACTTAACAGCAGTCATTAATTTACTGATACCCTGTCTATCAGGCCCACATCATCTTGATTAGAGCTGTTATCCTAATCAAAAGGCTGATAATTAAGACCATCCGTCTGTAGGGTTCTAAGTGCTAAGATGAGTTGAAGATCCTAATTAAGATTATTTACGTGTTACTTAAATGCCACCATTTGATTCAGCTAATCATATCAGGAGGTACACTAGATTTGCATTAATGTTTTGCTGAAGCCAGCAGCTCTTTAGGCAGATCAAAAATGTAGATTACAGACACTCTTTCCAACCTCTTTATTTGAAAGTTATATTGAGACAATACGTTAAGCGAAGCAGAATGTTAGAACAGCTAGGTTATTTCAACATTTCTTAATTTACTTTATGGTAATAAGTGGAGTATTTAAAATAAACAGCCTATTTACTGAATTTGCTGTGTATCGCTCAGCGTCTTGCACCCTCTCGCCCACACATCCAATGGCGAGGCATTTAAACACATTTCCCATTTTGTCCCGTATCCTTTCTGTAACAAGGTAGAAGTCTCTGCGAACTAAGTTTCACAACCTAGAAATGGTTGGGAACAATAAAGAAATTTTTATTCCAATAAATATCTCAGAATGCACTGGGAAGAAATAGATGAAAGAAAGAATACCTATTTTCCTTTCAATAAAAAAAAAAAAAACAATCATACACTTGTAACCGGATGGGAATGTGTCCAGCCTTTAGTCCATTGAGAGACACCAGGCCTTTGAGAAAGAGAAAGTGGACTTTGTTTCAAGCTGGTCAAGGAAGGAACTTGAAGACTAAGTCTCAAATCAAGTTTCCCAAGGTCGGGGGTTCCAGGGCAGCTATAGGGTTTGGGATAGGGAACTTAGTCATAATTCATGAAGTTTCTGGGAACAGGTGGGTAATTTCAGGAGCTAATTAACATGTATGGGGTGCAGTGGAGAGTGTGATATGGCAACTAGGGGTGTGTATGACACGTGAAGTTTACCTAAGGACAGCTTTGCTGCTTGTTGCTTGTGTCTGAATGGAGAGGGCGGCAGTTGGTGAATAGTGAATGAAGCAGCCTTGAGCAGAAGAGCAGTAAGACAACCTTGGGCTGTAACACAGAAATGCCTTCTCAGGAACTCACAGGTGGCGGGGTGGCGGTGACGGGAGGAAGGTGAACAGTTTAACCCTGTCTGTTACACCCTAACATTAAAAATTAAGAAAAATTATCACAGTAATGTACAATTCATTAAGATTTTATTCCGTTATTTTATTCTTCATTAATAGAAAATATAGAGGTTTTATGGAATAAAAAAATGTGTCAGTAGCACCTATGCCAGTATTAACTGGAGCCCCCATGGTCTTCAACATTTAAATATTTTAAACAATTTATTGCAGGTGAATTTTCCTTATATTAAATTCTTGAAAATGAAATTGGGGGGCCAAATGTGCACATTTGTCCAAGTTGCCCTGGTGGCTCAGAGGTTAAGAACTACAGCTACTAACCAAAAGATTGGCTGTTCGAATCCACCCGCTGCTCCTTGGAAACCTTATGGGATAGTTCT